>NC_064929.1:104048892-104691535 GCF_023897955.1 Schistocerca gregaria | reverse complement strand
TAGGAATGTGCAGTGGGATTTACGTGAACTCGGCGCAAGGCAGATCTTTCCGACATAGGCTTGAGAATCTTACGAGAACACTTGTACTGTTTCTAAATTAAGTGTAGGCGTGGGAGGAGGGTGCTTCCTGCGCACTAATAACAGCACGCTTGTCAATTGTGGATGCTAATCATTCGCTTGTATCTTCCTAGACACATCTGCTGGTTGTGAATTATTCCACTTGCATATCAAGGTGCGCATGTAGTTGTGTTAAAAATTCTGGAGGCACTGGGTATTGATCCCAGTACCTCTCGCATACTAAGCGAGCGCTCTACCATCTGAGCTACGCCCGCCCCACCCCCGAAGACTAATGGTGCTACATACAGCCATATAGACGACACAGACCCTTGCACTCCCATTATTCAGCAGACAAACACTACTCTCTATGTATCCGTTAGGGTGTCTTTCAGGTTTCGTGCATTCTGTATCGAATCGTAGTTGGCCAAAATGAAAGTGGCACGTATAACGTCGAAAATAGAATTCGGACACCGCTCTGAGTAAGACCAACGTGTTGTCCACCCTCTAGACTTCAATGAGGTTAAGCCGCGATACCTAAGACAGATCTGCACTCGATGACACCTCGATAACAGCCGGTCCCCACACTTACATCTTGCTCTCCTTACGTCAGTATACATCATATCAGTCAGTGACGCTGGCTTTGCAACATCTTGCGTGCCTTTAGGTTCGCCGCGACCAACACTTACCATGCACTGACCACAAAAAATGGAGGCGCCGCAGCTTGAACCCTGGACCTTTCACATGCCAAGCGAACGCTCTACCAACTGAGCTACGCCCCATGCACGAGCAAACTGCGCTATTCCCCATTCTTTGCGACTCAGATGCGCACGGACACGTTGGTTGTTTGGTTTGTAGCGGTGAAGGGAGCAGAGTACAAAGGCGCGGACCCGTTCATATACACAAAAGTTCCAAGTAGTTTCGATGCTCTGGTATTACAAATGCAAATTCCTTCTGTTTTTAACGTCTTAAATTGAAAGAGCCGTCACAAATTGCTCCGTTTTCACTCCTTGTCGACAATTATACAGCACCTGAGGTAACAAACACATCTCGAGCCCCATTGTGCACTACATTATTTATGCCAACTCAGTGCCTCGCTCTTTACTACTGTGTACCAATCTCGTCGTCCAACTGCAAAACACTGGGCCACAACAAGTTTCCGCGTCTCCATTGCACTGCGCATACTACGAAACGCTCCCCAAACTTGGCACTCACCCACGCAGCCGACTTTTCCGACTTTCCACGACGCTCACGCTAGCGACAGCATTATTTATAGTTCGACGTCGCGCCAAAGCGAATGAGCAGAATTCGCCTACGGCTTAGGCCGCCCTCCTAGTGTGGCTGCTCGGTGTCTGCAGGCAGCGAGGGTCTGCAAGCTTCCTGTGTTCGCACCTATGTCACCTGTGCTTGCTTGTCAGAGACAGACTATCGCAAAACATACAACTCACTCCATGAATTGATTGCTACGGCATCTGTTATCAGCAGTCACAACTAACAACACCAGTAGCAGCTGACTGCACGCAAAGAATAGGAATGTGCAGTGGGATTTACGTGAACTCGGCGCAAGCTTGTATCTTCCTAGACACATCTGCTGGCTGTGAAGTATTCCACTTGCATATCAAGGTGCGCATGTAGGTGTGTTAAAAAGTCTGGAGGCACTGGGTATTGATCCCAGTACCTCTCGCATACTAAGCGAGCGCTCTACCATCTGAGCTACGACCGCCCCCCCGAAGACTAATGGTGCTACATACAGCCATATAGACGACACAGACCCTTGCACTCCCATTATTCAGCAGACAAACACTACTCTCTATGTATCCGTTAGGGTGTCTTTCAGGTTTCGTGCATTCTGTATCGAATCGTATTTGGCCAAAATGAAAGTGGCACGTATAACGTCGAAAATAGAATTCGGACACCGCTCTGAGTAAGACCAACGTGTTGTCCACCCTATAGACTTCAATGAGGTTAAGCCGCGATACCTAAGACAGATCTGCACTCGATGACACCTCGATAACAGCCGGTCCCCACACTTACATCTTGCTCTCCTTACGTCAGTATACATCATATCAGTCTGTGACGCTGGTTTTGCAACATCTTGCGTGCCTTTAGGTTCGCCGCGACCAACACTTACCATGCACTGACCACAAAAAATGGAGGCGCCGCAGCTTGAACCCTGGACCTTTCACATGCCAAGCGAACGCTCTACCAACTGAGCTACGCCCCATGCACGAGCAAACTGCGCTATTCCCCATTCTTTGCGACTCAGATGAGCACGGACACGTTGGTTGGTTGGTTTGTAGCGGTGAAGGGAGCAGAGTACAAAGGCGCGGACCCGTTCATATACACAAAATTTCCAAGTAGTTTCGATGCTCTGGTATTACAAATGCAAATTCCGTCTGTTTTTAACGTCTTAAATTGAAAGAGCCGTCACAAATTGCTCCGTTTTCACTCCTTGTCGACAATTATACAGCACCTGAGGTAACAAACACATCTCGAGCCCCATTGTGCACTACATTATTTATGCCAACTCAGTGCCTCGCTCTTTACTACTGTGTACCAATCTCGTCGTCCAACTGCAAAACACTGGGCCACAACAAGTTTCCGCGTCTCCATTGCACTGCGCATACTACGAAACGCTCCCCAAACTTGGCACTCACCCACGCAGCCGACTTTTCCGACTTTCCACGACGCTCACGCTAGCGACAGCATTATTTATAGTTCGACGTCGCGCCAAAGCGAATGAGCAGAATTCGCCTACGGCTTAGGCCGCCCTCCTAGTGTGGCTGCTCGGTGTCTGCAGGCAGCGAGGGTCTGCAAGCTTCCTGTGTTCGCACCTATGTCACCTGTGCTTGCTTGTCAGAGACAGACTATCGCAAAACGTACAACTCACTCCATGAATTGATTGCTACGGCATCTGTTATCAGCAGTCACAACTAACAACACCAGTAGCAGCTGACTGCACGCAAAGAATAGGAATGTGCAGTGGGATTTACGTGAACTCGGCGCAAGGCAGATCTTTCCGACATAGGCTTGAGAATCTTACGGGAACACTTGTACTGTTTCTAAATTAAGTGTAGGCGTGGGAGGAGGGTGCTTCCTGCGCACTAATAACAGCACGCTTGTCAATTGTGGATGCTAATCATTCGCTTGTATCTTCCTAGACACATCTGCTGGTTGTGAATTATTCCACTTGCATATCAAGGTGCGCATGTAGTTGTGTTAAAAATTCTGGAGGCACTGGGTATTGATCCCAGTACCTCTCGCATACAAAGCGAGCGCTCTACCATCTGAGCTACGCCCGCCCCCCCCTCCCAAAAACTAATGGTGCTACATACAGCCATATAGACGACACAGACCCTTGCACTCCCATTATTCAGCAGACAAACACTACTCTCTATGTATCCGTTAGGGTGTCTTTCAGGTTTCGTGCATTCTGTATCGAATCGTAGTTGGCCAAAATGAAAGTGGCACGTATAACGTCGAAAATAGAATTCGGACACCGCTCTGAGTAAGACCAACGTGTTGTCCACCCTCTAGACTTCAATGAGGTTAAGCCGCGATACCTAAGACAGATATGCACTCGATGACACCTCGATAACAGCCGGTCCCCACACTTACATCTTGCTCTCCTTACGTCAGTATACGTCATATCAGTCAGTGACGCTGGCTTTGCAACATCTTGCGTGCCTTTAGGTTCGCCGCGACCAACACTTACCATGCACTGACCACAAAAAATGGAGGCGCCGCAGCTTGAACCCTGGACCTTTCACATGCCAAGCGAACGCTCTACCAACTGAGCTACGCCCCATGCACGAGCAAACTGCGCTATTCCCCATTCTTTGCGACTCAGATGCGCACGGACACGTTGGTTGTTTGGTTTGTAGCGGTGAAGGGAGCAGAGTACAAAGGCGCGGACCCGTTCATATACACAAAAGTTCCAAGTAGTTTCGATGCTCTGGTATTACAAATGCAAATTCCTTCTGTTTTTAACGTCTTAAATTGAAAGAGACGTCACAAATTGCTCCGTTTTCACTCCTTGTCGACAATTATACAGCACCTGAGGTAACAAACACATCTCGAGCCCCATTGTGCACTACATTATTTATGCCAACTCAGTGCCTCGCTCTTTACTACTGTGTACCAATCTTGTCGTCCAACTGCAAAACACTGGGCCACAACAAGTTTCCGCGTCTCCATTGCACTGCGCATACTACGAAACGCTCCCCAAACTTGGCACTCACCATCGCAGCCGACTTTTCCGAGTTTCCACGACGCTCACGCAACGCTCACGCTAGTGACAGCATTATTTATAGTTCGACGTCGCGCCAAAGCGAATGAGCACAATTCGCCTACGTCTTAGGCCGCCCTCCTAGTGTGGCTGCTCGGTGTCTGCAGGCAGCGAGGGTCTGCAAGCTTCCTGTGTTCGCACCTATGTCACCTGTGCTTGCTTGTCAGAGACAGACTATCGCAAAACATACAACTCACTCCATGAATTGATTGCTACGGCATCTGTTATCAGCAGTCACAACTAGCAACACCAGTAGCAGCTGACTGCACGCAAAGAATAGGAATGTGCAGTGGGATTTACGTGAACTCGGCGCAAGGCAGATCTTTCCGACATAGGCTTGAGAATCTTACGGGAACACTTGTACTGTTTCTAAATTAAGTGTAGGCGTGGGAGGAGGGTGCTTCCTGCGCACTAATAACAGCACGCTTGTCAATTGTGGATGCTAATCATTCGCTTGTATCTTCCTAGACACATCTGCTGGTTGTGAATTATTCCACTTGCATATCAAGGTGCGCATGTAGTTGTGTTAAAAATTCTGGAGGCACTGGGTATTGATCCCAGTACCTCTCGCATACAAAGCGAGCGCTCTACCATCTGAGCTACGCCCGCCCCCCCCCGAAGACTAATGGTGCTACATACAGCCATATAGACGACACAGACCCTTGCACTCCCATTATTCAGCAGACAAACACTACTCTCTATGTATCCGTTAGGGTGTCTTTCAGGTTTCGTGCATTCTGTATCGAATCGTAGTTGGCCAAAATGAAAGTGGCACGTATAACGTCGAAAATAGAATTCGGACACCGCTCTGAGTAAGACCAACGTGTTGTCCACCCTCTAGACTTCAATGAGGTTAAGCCGCGATACCTAAGACAGATCTGCACTCGATGACACCTCGATAACAGCCGGTCCCCACACTTACATCTTGCTCTCCTTACGTCAGTATACATCATATCAGTCAGTGACGCTGGCTTTGCAACATCTTGCGTGCCTTTAGGTTCGCCGCGACCAACACTTACCATGCACTGACCACAAAAAATGGAGGCGCCGCAGCTTGAACCCTGGACCTTTCACATGCCAAGCGAACGCTCTACCAACTGAGCTACGCCCCATGCACGAGCAAACTGCGCTATTCCCCATTCTTTGCGACTCAGATGCGCACGGACACGTTGGTTGGTTGGTTTGTAGCGGTGAAGGGAGCAGAGTACAAAGGCGCGGACCCGTTCATATACACAAAAGTTCCAAGTAGTTTCGATGCTCTGGTATTACAAATGCAAATTCCTTCTGTTTTTAACGTCTTAAATTGAAAGAGCCGTCACAAATTGCTCCGTTTTCACTCCTTGTCGTCAATTATACAGCACCTGAGGTAACAAACACATCTCGAGCCCCATTGTGCACTACATTATTTATGCCAACTCAGTGCCTCGCTCTTTACTACTGTGTACCAATCTTGTCGTCCAACTGCAAAACACTGGGCCACAACAAGTTTCCGCGTCTCCATTGCACTGCGCATACTACGAAACGCTCCCCAAACTTGGCACTCACCATCGCAGCCGACTTTTCCGACTTTCCACGACGCTCACGCAACGCTCACGCTAGTGACAGCATTATTTATAGTTCGACGTCGCGCCAAAGCGAATGAGCACAATTCGCCTACGGCTTAGGCCGCCCTCCTAGTGTGGCTGCTCGGTGTCTGCAGGCAGCGAGGGTCTGCAAGCTTCCTGTGTTCGCACCTATGTCACCTGTGCTTGCTTGTCAGAGACAGACTATCGCAAAACATACAACTCACTCCATGAATTGATTGCTACGGCATCTGTTATCAGCAGTCACAACTAGCAACACCAGTAGCAGCTGATTGCACGCAAAGAATAGGAATGTGCAGTGGGATTTACGTGAACTCGGCGCAAGGCAGATCTTTCCGACATAGGCTTGAGAATCTTACGGGAACACTTGTACTGTTTCTAAATTAAGTGTAGGCGTGGGAGGAGGGTGCTTCCTGCGCACTAATAACAGCACGCTTGTCAATTGTGGATGCTAATCATTCGCTTGTATCTTCCTAGACACATCTGCTGGTTGTGAATTATTCCACTTGCATATCAAGGTGCGCATGTAGGTGTGTTAAAAATTCTGGAGGCACTGGGTATTGATCCCAGTACCTCTCGCGTACTAAGCGAGCGCTCTACCATCTGAGCTACGCCCGCCCCCCCGAAGACTAATTGTGCTACATACAGCCATATAGACGACACAGACCCTTGCACTCCCATTATTCAGCAGACAAACACTACTCTCTATGTATCCGTTAGGGTGTCTTTCAGGTTTCGTGCATTCTGTATCGAATCGTAGTTGGCCAAAATGAAAGTGGCACGTATAACGTCGAAAATAGAATTCGGACACCGCTCTGAGTAAGACCAACGTGTTGTCCACCCTATAGACTTCAATGAGGTTAAGCCGCGATACCTAAGACAGATCTGCACTCGATGACACCTCGATAACAGCCGGTCCCCACACTTACATCTTGCTCTCCTTACGTCAGTATACATCATATCAGTCTGTGACGCTGGTTTTGCAACATCTTGCGTGCCTTTAGGTTCGCCGCGACCAACACTTACCATGCACTGACCACAAAAAATGGAGGCGCCGCAGCTTGAACCCTGGACCTTTCACATGCCAAGCGAACGCTCTACCAACTGAGCTACGCCCCATGCACGAGCTAACTGCGCTATTCCCCATTCTTTGCGACTCAGATGCGCACGGACACGTTGGTTGGTTGGTTTGTAGCGGTGAAGGGAGCAGAGTACAAAGGCGCGGACCCGTTCATATACACAAAAGTTCCAAGTAGTTTCGATGCTCTGGTATTACAAATGCAAATTCCGTCTGTTTTTAACGTCTTAAATTGAAAGAGCCGTCACAAATTGCTCCGTTTTCACTCCTTGTCGACAATTATACAGCACCTGAGGTAACAAACACATCTCGAGCCACATTGTGCACTACATTATTTATGCCAACTCAGTGCCTCGCTCTTTACTACTGTGTACCAATCTTGTCGTCCAACTGCAAAACACTGGGCCACAACAAGTTTCCGCGTCTCCATTGCACTGCGCATACTACGAAACGCTCCCCAAACTTGGCACTCACCCTCGCAGCCGACTTTTCCGACTTTCCACGACGCTCACGCTAGTGACAGCATTATTTATAGTTCGACGTCGCGCCAAAGCGAATGAGCACAATTCGCCTACGGCTTAGGCCGCCCTCCTAGTGTGGCTGCTCGGTGTCTGCAGGCAGCGAGGGTCTGCAAGCTTCCTGTGTTCGCACCTATGTCACCTGTGCTTGCTTGTCAGAGACAGACTATCGCAAAACATACAACTCACTCCATGAATTGATTGCTACGGCATCTGTTATCAGCAGTCACAACTAGCAACACCAGTAGCAGCTGACTGCACGCAAAGAATAGGAATGTGCAGTGGGATTTACGTGAACTCGGCGCAAGGCAGATCTTTCCGACATAGGCTTGAGAATCTTACGGGAACACTTGTACTGTTTCTAAATTAAGTGTAGGCGTGGGAGGAGGGTGCTTCCTGCGCACTAATAACAGCACGCTTGTCAATTGTGGATGCTAATCATTCGCTTGTTTCTTCCTAGACACATCTGCTGGTTGTGAATTATTCCACTTGCATATCAAGGTGCGCATGTAGGTGTGTTAAAAATTCTGGAGGCACTGGGTATTGATCCCAGTACCTCTCGCGTACTAAGCGAGCGCTCTACCATCTGAGCTACGCCCGCCCCCCCGAAGACTAATTGTGCTACATACAGCCATATAGACGACACAGACCCTTGCACTCCCATTATTCAGCAGACAAACACTACTCTCTATGTATCCGTTAGGGTGTCTTTCAGGTTTCGTGCATTCTGTATCGAATCGTAGTTGGCCAAAATGAAAGTGGCACGTATAACGTCGAAAATAGAATTCGGACACCGCTCTGAGTAAGACCAACGTGTTGTCCACCCTATAGACTTCAATGAGGTTAAGCTGCGATACCTAAGACAGATCTGCACTCGATGACACCTCGATAACAGCCGGTCCCCACACTTACATCTTGCTCTCCTTACGTCAGTATACATCATATCAGTCTGTGACGCTGGTTTTGCAACATCTTGCGTGCCTTTAGGTTCGCCGCGACCAACACTTACCATGCACTGACCACAAAAAATGGAGGCGCCGCAGCTTGAACCCTGGACCTTTCACATGCCAAGCGAACGCTCTACCAACTGAGCTACGCCCCATGCACGAGCTAACTGCGCTATTCCCCATTCTTTGCGACTCAGATGCGCACGGACACGTTGGTTGGTTGGTTTGTAGCGGTGAAGGGAGCAGAGTACAAAGGCGCGGACCCGTTCATATACACAAAAGTTCCAAGTAGTTTCGATGCTCTGGTATTACAAATGCAAATTCCGTCTGTTTTTAACGTCTTAAATTGAAAGAGCCGTCACAAGTTGCTCCGTTTTCACTCCTTGTCGACAATTATACAGCACCTGAGGTAACAAACACATCTCGAGCCACATTGTGCACTACATTATTTATGCCAACTCAGTGCCTCGCTCTTTACTACTGTGTACCAATCTTGTCGTCCAACTGCAAAACACTGCGCCACAACAAGTTTCCGCGTCTCCATTGCACTGCGCATACTACGAAACGCTCCCCAAACTTGGCACTCACCCTCGCAGCCGACTTTTCCGACTTTCCACGACGCTCACGCTAGTGATAGCATTATTTATAGTTCGACGTCGCGCCAAAGCGAATGAGCACAATTCGCCTACGGCTTAGGCCGCCCTCCTAGTGTGGCTGCTCGGTGTCTGCAGGCAGCGAGGTTCTGCAAGCTTCCTGTGTTCGCACCTATGTCACCTGTGCTTGCTTGTCAGAGACAGACTATCGCAAAACATACAACTCACTCCATGAATTGATTGCTACGGCATCTGTTATCAGCAGTCACAACTAGCAACACCAGTAGCAGCTGACTGCACGCAAAGAATAGGAATGTGCAGTGGGATTTACGTGAACTCGGCGCAAGGCAGATCTTTCCGACATAGGCTTGAGAATCTTACGGGAACACTTGTACTGTTTCTAAATTAAGTGTAGGCGTGGGAGGAGGGTGCTTCCTGCGCACTAATAACAGCACGCTTGTCAATTGTGGATGCTAATCATTCGCTTCTATCTTCCTAGACACATCTGCTGGTTGTGAATTATTCCACTTGCATATCAAGGTGCGCATGTAGGTGTGTTAAAAATTGTGGAAGCACTGGGTATTGATCCCAGTACCTCTCGCATACAAAGCGAGCGCTCTACCATCTGAGCTACGACCGCCCCCCCGAAGACTAATGGTGCTACATACAGCCATATAGACGACACAGACCCTTGCACTCCCATTATTCAGCAGACAAACACTACTCTCTATGTATCCGTTAGGGTGTCTTTTAGGTTTCGTGCATTCTGTATCGAATCGTAGTTGGCCAAAATGAAAGTGGTACGTATAACGTCGAAAATAGAATTCGGACACCGCTCTGAGTAAGACCAACGTGTTGTCCACCCTATAGACTTCAATGAGGTTAAGCCGCGATACCTAAGACAGATCTGCACTCGATGACACCTCGATAACAGCCGGTCCCCACACTTACATCTTGCTCTCCTTACGTCAGTATACATCATATCAGTCTGTGACGCTGGCTTTGCAACATCTTGCGTGCCTTTAGGTTCGCCGCGACCAACACTTACCATGCACTGACCACAAAAAATGGAGGCGCCGCGGCTTGAACGCTGGACCTTTCACATGCCAAGCGAACGCTCTACCAACTGAGCTACGCCCCATGCACGAGCAAACTGCGCTATTCCCCATTCTTTGCGACTCAGATGCGCACGGACACGTTGGTTGGTTGGTTTGTAGCGGTGAAGGGAGCAGAGTACAAAGGCGCGGACCCGTTCATATACACAAAAGTTCCAAGAAGTTTCGATGCTCTGGTATTACAAATGAAAATTCCGTCTGTTTTTAACGTCTTAAATTGAAAGAGCCGTCACAAATTGCTCCGTTTTCACTCCTTGTCGACAATTATACAGCACCTGAGGCAACAAACACATCTCGAGCCACATTGTGCACTACATTATTTATGCCAACTCAGTGCCTCGCTCTTTACTACTGTGTACCAATCTTGTCGTCCAACTGCAAAACACTGGGCCACAACAAGTTTCCGCGTCTCCATTGCACTGCGCATACTAAGAAACGCTCCCCACACTTGGCACTCACCCACGCAGCCGACTTTTTCGACTTTCCACGACGCTCACGCAACGCTCACGCTAGTGACAGCATTATTTATAGTTCGACGTCGCGCCAAAGCGAATGAGCACAATTCGCCTACGGCTTAGGCCGCCCTCCTAGTGTGGCTGCTCGGTGTCTGCAGGCAGCGAGGGTCTGCAAGCTTAATGTGTTCACACCTATGTCACCTGTGCTTGCTTGTCAGAGACAGACTTTCGCAAAACATACAACTCACTCCATGAATTGATTGCTACGGCATCTGTTATCAGCAGTCACAACTAGCAACACCAGTAGCAGCTGACTGCACGCAAAGAATAGGAATGTGCAGTGGGATTTACGTGAACTCGGCGCAAGGCAGATCTTTCCGACATAGGCTCGAGAATCTTACGGGAATACTTGTACTGTTTCTAAATTAAGTGTAGGCGTGGGAGGAGGGTGCTTCCTGCGCACTAATAACAGCACGCTTGTCAATTGTGGATGCTAATCATTCGCTTCTATCTTCCTAGACACATCTGCTGGTTGTGAATTATTCCACTTGCATATCAAGGTGCGCATGTAGGTGTGTTAAAAATTCTGGAGGCACTGGGTATTGATCCCAGTACCTCTCGCATACTAAGCGAGCGCTCTACCATCTGAGCTACGCCCGACCGCCTCCCCCCCCCCCCCCTCCCCGGAAGACTAATGGTGCTACATACAGCCATATAGACGACACAGACCCTTGCACTCCCATTATTCAGCAGACAAACACTACTCTCTATGTATCCGTTAGGGTGTCTTTCAGGTTTCGTGCATTCTGTATCGAATCGTAGTTGGCCAAAATGAAAGTGGCACGTATAACGTCGAAAATAGAATTCGGACACCGCTCTGAGTAAGACCAACGTGTTGTCCACCCTCTAGACTTCAATGAGGTTAAGCCGCGATACCTAAGACTGATCTGCACTCGATGACACCTCGATAACAGCCGGTCCCCACACTTACATCTTGCTCTCCTTACGTCAGTATACATCATATCAGTCCGTGACGCTGGCTTTGCAACATCTTGCGTGCCTTTAGGTTCGCCGCGACCAACACTTACCATGCACTGACCACAAAGAATGGAGGCGCCGCAGCTTGAACCCTGCACCTTTCACATGCCAAGCGAACTCTCTACCAACTGAGCTACGCCCCATGCACGAGCAAACTGCGCTATTCCCCATTCTTTGCGACTCAGATGCGCACGGACACGTTGGTTGGTTGGTTTGTATTGGTGAAGGGAGCAGAGTACAAAGGCGCGGACCCGTTCATATACACAAAAGTTCCAAGTAGTTTCGATGCTCTGGTATTACAAATGCAAATTCCGTCTGTTTTTAACGTCTTAAATTGAAAGAGCCGTCACAAATTGCTCCGTTTTCACTCCTTGTCGACAATTATACAGCACCTGAGGTAACAAACACATCTCGAGCCCCATTGTGCACTACATTATTTATGCCAACTCAGTGCCTCGCTCTTTACTACTGTGTACCAATCTTGTCGTCCAACTGCAAAACACTGGGCCACAACAAGTTTCCGCGTCTCCATTGCACTGCGCATACTACGAAACGCTCCCCAAACTTGGCACTCACCCTCGCAGCCGACTTTTCCGACTTTCCACGACGCTCACGCTAGTGACAGCATTATTTATAGTTCGACGTCGCGCCAAAGCGAATGAGCACAATTCGCCTACAGCTTAGGCCGCCCTCCTAGTGTGGCTGCTCGGTGTCTGCAGGCAGCGAGGGTCTGCAAGCTTCCTGTGTTCGCACCTATGTCACCTGTGCTTGCTTGTCAGAGACAGACTATCGCAAAACATACAACTCACTCCATGAATTGATTGCTACGGCATCTGTTATCAGCAGTCACAACTAGCAACACCAGTAGCAGCTGACTGCACGCAAAGAATAGGAATGTGCAGTGGGATTTACGTGAACTCGGCGCAAGGCAGATCTTTCCGACATAGGCTTGAGAATCTTACGGGAACACTTGTACTGTTTCTAAATTAAGTGTAGGCGTGGGAGGAGGGTGCTTCCTGCGCACTAATAACATTACGCTTGTCAATTGTGGATGCTAATCATTCGCTTGTATCTTCCTAGACACATCTGCTGGTTGTGAATTATTCCACTTGCATATCAAGGTGCGCATGTAGGTGTGTTAAAAATTGTGGAAGCACTGGGTATTGATCCCAGTACCTCTCGCATACAAAGCGAGCGCTCTACCATCTGAGCTACGACCGCCCCCCCGAAGACTAATGGTGCTACATACAGCCATATAGACGACACAGACCCTTGCACTCCCATTATTCAGCAGACAAACACTACTCTCTATGTATCCGTTAGGGTGTCTTTTAGGTTTCGTGCATTCTGTATCGAATCGTAGTTGGCCAAAATGAAAGTGGTACGTATAACGTCGAAAATAGAATTCGGACACCGCTCTGAGTAAGACCAACGTGTTGTCCACCCTATAGACTTCAATGAGGTTAAGCCGCGATACCTAAGACAGATCTGCACTCGATGACACCTCGATAACAGCCGGTCCCCACACTTACATCTTGCTCTCCTTACGTCAGTATACATCATATCAGTCTGTGACGCTGGCTTTGCAACATCTTGCGTGCCTTTAGGTTCGCCGCGACCAACACTTACCATGCACTGACCACAAAAAATGGAGGCGCCGCGGCTTGAACGCTGGACCTTTCACATGCCAAGCGAACGCTCTACCAACTGAGCTACGCCCCATGCACGAGCAAACTGCGCTATTCCCCATTCTTTGCGACTCAGATGCGCACGGACACGTTGGTTGGTTGGTTTGTAGCGGTGAAGGGAGCAGAGTACAAAGGCGCGGACCCGTTCATATACACAAAAGTTCCAAGAAGTTTCGATGCTCTGGTATTACAAATGAAAATTCCGTCTGTTTTTAACGTCTTAAATTGAAAGAGCCGTCACAAATTGCTCCGTTTTCACTCCTTGTCGACAATTATACAGCACCTGAGGCAACAAACACATCTCGAGCCACATTGTGCACTACATTATTTATGCCAACTCAGTGCCTCGCTCTTTACTACTGTGTACCAATCTTGTCGTCCAACTGCAAAACACTGGGCCACAACAAGTTTCCGCGTCTCCATTGCACTGCGCATACTAAGAAACGCTCCCCACACTTGGCACTCACCCACGCAGCCGACTTTTTCGACTTTCCACGACGCTCACGCAACGCTCACGCTAGTGACAGCATTATTTATAGTTCGACGTCGCGCCAAAGCGAATGAGCACAATTCGCCTACGGCTTAGGCCGCCCTCCTAGTGTGGCTGCTCGGTGTCTGCAGGCAGCGAGGGTCTGCAAGCTTAATGTGTTCACACCTATGTCACCTGTGCTTGCTTGTCAGAGACAGACTTTCGCAAAACATACAACTCACTCCATGAATTGATTGCTACGGCATCTGTTATCAGCAGTCACAACTAGCAACACCAGTAGCAGCTGACTGCACGCAAAGAATAGGAATGTGCAGTGGGATTTACGTGAACTCGGCGCAAGGCAGATCTTTCCGACATAGGCTCGAGAATCTTACGGGAATACTTGTACTGTTTCTAAATTAAGTGTAGGCGTGGGAGGAGGGTGCTTCCTGCGCACTAATAACAGCACGCTTGTCAATTGTGGATGCTAATCATTCGCTTCTATCTTCCTAGACACATCTGCTGGTTGTGAATTATTCCACTTGCATATCAAGGTGCGCATGTAGGTGTGTTAAAAATTCTGGAGGCACTGGGTATTGATCCCAGTACCTCTCGCATACTAAGCGAGCGCTCTACCATCTGAGCTACGCCCGACCGCCTCCCCCCCCCCCCCCTCCCCGGAAGACTAATGGTGCTACATACAGCCATATAGACGACACAGACCCTTGCACTCCCATTATTCAGCAGACAAACACTACTCTCTATGTATCCGTTAGGGTGTCTTTCAGGTTTCGTGCATTCTGTATCGAATCGTAGTTGGCCAAAATGAAAGTGGCACGTATAACGTCGAAAATAGAATTCGGACACCGCTCTGAGTAAGACCAACGTGTTGTCCACCCTCTAGACTTCAATGAGGTTAAGCCGCGATACCTAAGACTGATCTGCACTCGATGACACCTCGATAACAGCCGGTCCCCACACTTACATCTTGCTCTCCTTACGTCAGTATACATCATATCAGTCCGTGACGCTGGCTTTGCAACATCTTGCGTGCCTTTAGGTTCGCCGCGACCAACACTTACCATGCACTGACCACAAAGAATGGAGGCGCCGCAGCTTGAACCCTGCACCTTTCACATGCCAAGCGAACTCTCTACCAACTGAGCTACGCCCCATGCACGAGCAAACTGCGCTATTCCCCATTCTTTGCGACTCAGATGCGCACGGACACGTTGGTTGGTTGGTTTGTATTGGTGAAGGGAGCAGAGTACAAAGGCGCGGACCCGTTCATATACACAAAAGTTCCAAGTAGTTTCGATGCTCTGGTATTACAAATGCAAATTCCGTCTGTTTTTAACGTCTTAAATTGAAAGAGCCGTCACAAATTGCTCCGTTTTCACTCCTTGTCGACAATTATACAGCACCTGAGGTAACAAACACATCTCGAGCCCCATTGTGCACTACATTATTTATGCCAACTCAGTGCCTCGCTCTTTACTACTGTGTACCAATCTTGTCGTCCAACTGCAAAACACTGGGCCACAACAAGTTTCCGCGTCTCCATTGCACTGCGCATACTACGAAACGCTCCCCAAACTTGGCACTCACCCTCGCAGCCGACTTTTCCGACTTTCCACGACGCTCACGCTAGTGACAGCATTATTTATAGTTCGACGTCGCGCCAAAGCGAATGAGCACAATTCGCCTACAGCTTAGGCCGCCCTCCTAGTGTGGCTGCTCGGTGTCTGCAGGCAGCGAGGGTCTGCAAGCTTCCTGTGTTCGCACCTATGTCACCTGTGCTTGCTTGTCAGAGACAGACTATCGCAAAACATACAACTCACTCCATGAATTGATTGCTACGGCATCTGTTATCAGCAGTCACAACTAGCAACACCAGTAGCAGCTGACTGCACGCAAAGAATAGGAATGTGCAGTGGGATTTACGTGAACTCGGCGCAAGGCAGATCTTTCCGACATAGGCTTGAGAATCTTACGGGAACACTTGTACTGTTTCTAAATTAAGTGTAGGCGTGGGAGGAGGGTGCTTCCTGCGCACTAATAACATTACGCTTGTCAATTGTGGATGCTAATCATTCGCTTGTATCTTCCTAGACACATCTGCTGGTTGTGAATTATTCCACTTGCATATCAAGGTGCGCATGTAGGTGTGTTAAAAATTCTGGAGGCACTGGGTATTGATCCCAGTACCTCTCACATACTAAGCGAGCGCTCTACCATCTTAGCTACGCCCGCCCCCCCGAAGACTAATGGTGCTACATACAGCCATATAGACGACACAGACCCTTGCACTCCCATTATTCAGCAGACAAACACTACTCTCTATGTATCCGTTAGGGTGTCTATCAGGTTTCGTGCATTCTGTATCGAATCGTAGTTGGCCAAAATGAAAGTGGCACGTATAACGTCGAAAATAGAATTCGGACACCGCTGTGAGTAAGACCAACGTGTTGTCCACCCTCTAGACTTCAATGAGGTTAAGCCGCGATACCTAAGACTGATCTGCACTCGATGACACCTCGATAACAGCCGGTCCCCACACTTACATCTTGCTCTCCTTACGTCAGTATACATCATATCAGTCCGTGACGCTGGCTTTGCAACATCTTGCGTGCCTTTAGGTTCGCCGCGACCAACACTTACCATGCACTGACCACAAAGAATGGAGGCGCCGCAGCTTGAACCCTGCACCTTTCACATGCCAAGCGAACTCTCTACCAACTGAGCTACGCCCCATGCACGAGCAAACTGCGCTATTCCCCATTCTTTGCGACTCAGATGCGCACGGACACGTTGGTTGGTTGGTTTGTATTGGTGAAGGGAGCAGAGTACAAAGGCGCGGACCCGTTCATATACACAAAAGTTCCAAGTAGTTTCGATGCTCTGGTATTACAAATGCAAATTCCGTCTGTTTTTAACGTCTTAAATTGAAAGAGCCGTCACAAATTGCTCCGTTTTCACTCCTTGTCGACAATTATACAGCACCTGAGGTAACAAACACATCTCGAGCCCCATTGTGCACTACATTATTTATGCCAACTCAGTGCCTCGCTCTTTACTACTGTGTACCAATCTTGTCGTCCAACTGCAAAACACTGGGCCACAACAAGTTTCCGCGTCTCCATTGCACTGCGCATACTACGAAACGCTCCCCAAACTTGCCACTCACCCTCGCAGCCGACTTTTCCGACTTTCCACGACGCTCACGCTAGTGACAGCATTATTTATAGTTCGACGTCGCGCCAAAGCGAATGAGCACAATTCGCCTACAGCTTAGGCCGCCCTCCTAGTGTGGCTGCTCGGTGTCTGCAGGCAGCGAGGGTCTGCAAGCTTCCTGTGTTCGCACCTATGTCACCTGTGCTTGCTTGTCAGAGACAGACTATCGCAAAACATACAACTCACTCCATGAATTGATTGCTACGGCATCTGTTATCAGCAGTCACAACTAGCAACACCAGTAGCAGCTGACTGCACGCAAAGAATAGGAATGTGCAGTGGGATTTACGTGAACTCGGCGCAAGGCAGATCTTTCCGACATAGGCTTGAGAATCTTACGGGAACACTTGTACTGTTTCTAAATTAAGTGTAGGCGTGGGAGGAGGGTGCTTCCTGCGCACTAATAACATTACGCTTGTCAATTGTGGATGCTAATCATTCGCTTGTATCTTCCTAGACACATCTGCTGGTTGTGAATTATTCCACTTGCATATCAAGGTGCGCATGTAGGTGTGTTAAAAATTCTGGAGGCACTGGGTATTGATCCCAGTACCTCTCACATACTAAGCGAGCGCTCTACCATCTTAGCTACGCCCGCCCCCCCGAAGACTAATGGTGCTACATACAGCCATATAGACGACACAGACCCTTGCACTCCCATTATTCAGCAGACAAACACTACTCTCTATGTATCCGTTAGGGTGTCTATCAGGTTTCGTGCATTCTGTATCGAATCGTAGTTGGCCAAAATGAAAGTGGCACGTATAACGTCGAAAATAGAATTCGGACACCGCTGTGAGTAAGACCAACGTGTTGTCCACCCTCTAGACTTCAATGAGGTTAAGCCGCGATACCTAAGACTGATCTGCACTCGATGACACCTCGATAACAGCCGGTTCCCACACTTACATCTTGCTCTCCTTACGTCAGTATACATCATATCAGTCTGTGACGCTGGCTTTGCAACATCTTGCGTGCCTTTAGGTTCGCCGCGACCAACACTTACCATGCACTGACCACAAAAAATGGAGGCGCCGCAGCTTGAACCCTGGAACTTTCACATGAGAAGCGAACGCTCTACCAACTGAGCTACGCCCCATGCACGAGCAAATTGCGCTATTCCTCATTCTTTGCGACTCAGATGCGCACGGACACGTTGGTTGGTTGGTTTGTAGCGGTGAAGGGAGCAGAGTACAAAGGCGCGGACCCGTTCATATACACAAAAGTTCCAAGTAGTTTCGATGCTCTGGTATTACAAATGCAAATTCCGTCTGTTTTTAACGTCTTAAATTGAAAGAGCCGTCACAAATTGCTCCGTTTTCACTCCTTGTCGACAATTATACAGCACCTGAGGTAACAAACACATCTCGAGCCCCATTGTGCACTACATTATTTATGCCAACTCAGTGCCTCGCTCTTTACTACTGTGTACCAATCTTGTCGTCCAACTGCAAAACACTGGGCCACAACAAGTTTCCGCGTCTCCATTGCACTGCGCATACTAGGAAACGCTCCCCAAACTTGGCACTCACCCTCGCAGCCGACTTTTCCGACTTTCCACGACGGTCACGCTAGTGACAGCATTATTTATACTTCGACGTCGCGCCAAAGCGAATGAGCACAATTCGCCTACGGCTTATGCCGCCCTCCTAGTGTGGCTGCTCGGTGTCTGCAGGCAGCGAGGGTCTGCAAGCTTCCTGTGTTCGCACCTATGTCACCTGTGCTTGCTTGTCAGAGACAGACTATCGCAAAACATACAACTCACTCCATGAATTGATTGCTACGGCATCTGTTATCAGCAGTCACAACTAACACCACCAGTAGCAGCTGACTGCACGCAAAGAATAGGAATGTGCAGTGGGATTTACGTGAACTCGGCGCAAGCTTGTATCTTCCTAGACACATCTGCTGGCTGTGAAGTATTCCACTTGCATATCAAGGTGCACATGTAGGTGTGTTAAAAATTCTGGAGGCACTGTGTATTGATCCCAGTACCTCTCGCATACTAAGCGAGCGCTCTACCATCTGAGCTACGCCCGACCCCACCCCGAAGACTAATGGTGCTCTATACAGCCATATAGACGACACAGACCCTTGCACTCCCATTATTCAGCAGTTAAACACTACTCTCTATGTATCCGTTAGGGTGTCTTTCAGGTTTCGTGCATTCTGTATCGAATCGTAGTTGCCAAAATGAAAGTGGCACGTATAACGTCGAAAATAGAATTCGGACACCGCTCTGAGTAAGACCAACGTGTTGTCCACCCTATAGACTTCAATGAGGTTAAGCCGCGATACCTAAGACAGATCTGCACTCGATGACACCTCGATAACAGCCGGTCCCCACACTTACATCTTGCTCTCCTTACGTCAGTATACATCATATCAGTCTGTGACGCTGGCTTTGCAACATCTTGCGTGCCTTTAGGTTCGCCGCGACCAATACTTACCATACACTGACCACAAAAAATGGAGGCGCCGCGGCTTCAACCCTGCACCTTTCACATGCCAAGCGAACGCTCTACCAACTGAGCTACGCCCCATGCACGAGCAAATTGCGCTATTCCCCATTCTTTGCGACTCAGATGCGCACGGACACGATGGTTGGTTGGTTTGTAGCGGTGAAGGGAGCAGAGTACAAAGGCGCGGACCCGTTCATATACACAAAAGTTCCAAGTAGTTTCGATGCTCTGGTATTACAAATGCAATTTCCATCTGTTTTTAACGTCTTAAATTGAAAGAGCCGTCACAAATTGCTCCGTTTTCACTCCTTGTCGACAATTATACAGCACCTGAGGTAACAAACACATCTCGAGCCCCATTGTGCACTACATTATTTATGCCAACTCAGTGCCTCGCTCTTTACTACTGTGTACCAATCTTGTCGTCCAACTGCAAAACACTGGGCCACAACAAGTTTCCGCGTCTCCATTGCACTGCGCATACTACGAAACGCTCCCCAAACTTGGCACTCACCCTCGCAGCCGACTTTTCCGACTTTCCACGACGGTCACGCTAGTGACAGCATTATTTATACTTCGACGTCGCGCCAAAGCGAATGAGCACAATTCGCCTACGGCTTATGCCGCCCTCCTAGTGTGGCTGCTCGGTGTCTGCAGGCAGCGAGGGTCTGCAAGCTTCCTGTGTTCGCACCTATGTCACCTGTGCTTGCTTGTCAGAGACAGACTATCGCAAAACATACAACTCACTCCATGAATTGATTGCTACGGCATCTGTTATCAGCAGTCACAACTAACACCACCAGTAGCAGCTGACTGCACGCAAAGAATAGGAATGTGCAGTGGGATTTACGTGAACTCGGCGCAAGCTTGTATCTTCGTAGCCACATCTGCTGGCTGTGAAGTATTCCACTTGCATATCAAGGTGCACATGTAGGTGTGTTAAAAAATCTGGAGGCACTGTGTATTGAACCCAGTACCTCTCGCATACTAAGCGAGCGCTCTACCATCTGAGCTACGCCCGCCCCCCCGAAGACTAATGGTGCTACATACAGCCATATAGACGACACAGACCCTTGCACTCCCATTATTCAGCAGACAAACACTACTCTCTATGTATCCGTTAGGGTGTCTTTCAGGTTTCGTGCATTCTGTATCGAATCGTAGTTGCCAAAATGAAAGTGGCACGTATAACGTCGAAAATAGAATTCGGACACCGCTCTGAGTAAGACCAACGTGTTGTCCACCCTCTAGACTTCAATGAGGTTAAGCCGCGATACCTAAGACAGATCTGCACTCGATGACACCTCGATAACAGCCGGTCCCCACACTTACATCTTGCTCTCCTTACGTCAGTATACATCATATCAGTCTGTGACGCTGGCTTTGCAACATCTTGCGTGCCTTTAGGTTCGCCGGGACCAACACTTACCATACACTGACCACAAAAAATGGAGGCGCCGCGGCTTGAACCCTGCACTTTTCACATGCCAAGCGAACGCTCTACCAACTGAGCTACGCCCCATGCACGAGCAAATTGCGCTATTCCCCATTCTTTGCGACTCAGATGCGCACGGACACGATGGTTGGTTGGTTTGTAGCGGTGAAGGGAGCAGAGTACAAAGGCGCGGACCCGTTCATATACACAAAAGTTCCAAGTAGTTTCGATGCTCTGGTATTACAAATGCAAATTCCGTCTGTTTTTAACGTCTTAAATTGAAAGAGCCGTCACAAATTGCTCCGTTTTCACTCCTTGTCGACAATTGTACAGCACCTGAGGTAACAAACACATCTCGAGCCCCATTGTGCACTACATTATTTATGCCAACTCAGTGCCTCGCTCTTTACTACTGTGTACCAATCTTGTCGTCCAACTGCAAAACACTGGGCCACAACAAGTTTCCGCGTCTCCATTGCACTGCGCATACTACGAAACGCTCCCCAAACTTGGCACTCACCCTCGCAGCCGACTTTTCCGACTTTCCACGACGTTCACGCTAGTGACAGCATTATTTATAGTTCGACGTCGCGCCAAAGCGAATGAGCACAATTCGCCTACGGCTTAGGCCGCCCTCCTAGTGTGGCTGCTCGGTGTCTGCAGGCAGCGAGGGTCTGCAAGCTTCCTGTGTTCGCACCTATGTCACCTGTGCTTGCTTGTCAGAGACAGACTATCGCAAAACATACAACTCACTCCATGAATTGATTGCTACGGCATCTGTTATCAGCAGTCACAACTAACACCACCAGTAGCAGCTGACTGCACGCAAAGAATAGGAATGTGCAGTGGGATTTACGTGAACTCGGCGCAAGCTTGTATCTTCGTAGACACATCTGCTGGCTGTGAAGTATTCCACTTGCATATCAAGGTGCACATGTAGGTGTGTTAAAAATTCTGGAGGCACTGTGTATTGATCCCAGTACCTCTCGCATACTAAGCGAGCGCTCTACCATCTGAGCTACGCCCGCCCCCCCGAAGACTAATGGTGCTACATACAGCCATATAGACGACACAGGCCCTTGCACTCCCATTATTCAGCAGACAAACACTACTCTCTATGTATCCGTTAGGGTGTCTTTCAGGTTTCGTGCATTCTGTATCGAATCGTAGTTGCCAAAATGAAAGTGGCACGTATAACGTCGAAAATAGAATTCGGACACCGCTCTGAGTAAGACCAACGTGTTGTCCACCCTCTAGACTTCAATGAGGTTAAGCCGCGATACCTAAGACAGATCTGCACTCGATGACACCTCGATAACAGCCGGTCCCCACACTTACATCTTGCTCTCCTTACGTCAGTATACATCATATCAGTCTGTGACGCTGGCTTTGCAACATCTTGCGTGCCTTTAGGTTCGCCGCGACCAACACTTACCATACACTGACCACAAAAAATGGAGGCGCCGCGGCTTGAACCCTGCACCTTTCACATGCCAAGCGAACGCTCTACCAACTGAGCTACGCCCCATGCACGAGCAAACTGCGCTATTCCCCATTCTTTGCGACTCAGATGCGCACGGACACGATGGTTGGTTGGTTTGTAGCGGTGAAGGGAGCAGAGTACAAAGGCGCGGACCCGTTCATATACACAAAAGTTCCAAGTAGTTTCGATGCTCTGGTATTACAAATGCAAATTCCGTCTGTTTTTAACGTCTTAAATTGAAAGAGCCGTCACAAATTGCTCCGTTTTCACTCATTGTAGACAATTATACAGCACCTGAGGTAACAAACACATCTCGAGAACCATTGTGCACTACATTATTTATGCCAACTCAGTGCCTCGCTCTTTACTACTGTGTACCAATCTTGTCGTCCAACTGCAAAACACTGGGCCACAACAAGTTTCCGCGTCTCCATTGCACTGCGCATACTACGAAACGCTCCCCAAACTTGGCACTCACCCTCGCAGCCGACTTTTCCGACTTTCCACGACGCTCACGCTAGTGACAGCATTATTTATAGTTCGACGTCGCGCCAAAGCGAATGAGTACATTTCGCCTACGGCTTAGGCCGCCCTCCTAGGGTGGCTGCTCGATGTCTGCAGGCAGCGAGGGTCTGCAAGCTTCCTGTGTTCGCACCTATGTCACCTGTGCTTGCTTGTCAGAGACAGACTATCGCAAAACATACAACTCACTCCATGAATTGATTGCTACGGCATCTGTTATCAGCAGTCACAACTAGCAACACAAGTAGCAGCTGACTGCACGCAAAGAATAGGAATGTGCAGTGGGATTTACGTGAACTCGGCGCAAGGCAGATCTCTCCGACATAGGCATGAGAATCTTACGGGAACACTTGTACTGTTTCTAAATTAAGTGTAGGCGTGGGAGGAGGGTGCTTCCTGCGCACTAATAACAGCACGCTTGTCAATTGTGGATGCTAATCATTCGCTTGTATCTTCCTAGACACATCTGCTGGTTGTGAATTATTCCACTTGCATATCAAGGTGCGCATGTAGGTGTGTTAAAAATTCTGGAGGTACTGGGTATTGATCCCAGTACCTCTCGCATACTAAGCGAGCGCTCTACCATCTGAGCTACGCCCGCACCCCCCCCCCCCCCCCCCCCCCGAAGACTAATGGTGCTACATACAGCCATATAGACGACACAGACCCTTGCACTCCCATTATTCAGCAGACAAACACTACTCTCTATGTATCCGTTAGGGTGTCTTTCAGGTTTCGTGCATTCTGTATCGAATCGTAGTTGGCCAAAATAAAAGTGGCACATATAACGTCGAAAATAGAATTCGGACACCGCTCTGAGTAAGACCAACGTGTTGTCCACCCTCTAGACTTCAATGAGGTTAAGCCGCGATACCTAAGACAGATCTGCACTCGATGACACCTCAATAACAGCCGGTCCCCACACTTACATCTTGCTCTCCTTACGTCAGTATACATCATATCAGTCTGTGACGCTGGCTTTGCAACATCTTGCGTGCCTTTAGGTTCGCCGCGAACAACACTTACCATGCACTGACCACAAAAAATGGAGGCGCCGCAGCTTGAACCCTGGACCTTTCACATGCCAAGCGAACGCTCTACCAACTGAGCTACGCCCCATGCACGAGCTAACTGCGCTATTCCCCATTCTTTGCGACTCAGATGCGCACGGACACGTTGGTTGGTTGGTTTGTAGCGGTGAAGGGAGCAGAGTACAAAGGCGCGGACCCGTTCATATACACAAAAGTTCCAAGTAGTTTCGATGCTCTGGTATTACAAATGCAAATTCCGTCTGTTTTTAACGTCTTAAATTGAAAGAGCCGTCACAAATTGCTCCGTTTTCACTCCTTGTCGACAATTATACAGCACCTGAGGTAACAAACACATCTCGAGCCCCATTGTGCACTACATTATTTATGCCAACTCAGTGCCTCGCTCTTTACTACTGTGTACCAATCTTGTCGTCCAACTGCAAAACACTGGGCCACAACAAGTTTCCGCGTCTCCATTGCACTGCGCATACTACGAAACGCTCCCCAAACTTGGCACTCACCCTCGCAGCCGACTTTTCCGACTTTCCACTACGCTCACGCAACGCTCACGCTAGTGACAGCATTATTTATAGTTCGACGTCGCGCCAAAGCGAATGAGCACAATTCGCCTACGGCTTAGGCCGCCCTCCTAGTGTGGCTGCTCGGTGTCTGCAGGCAGCGAGGGTCTGCAAGCTTCCTGTGTTCGCACCTATGTCACCTGTGCTTGCTTGTCAGAGACAGACTATCGCAAAACATACAACTCACTCCATGAATTGATTGCTACGGCATCTGTTATCAGCAGTCACAACTAGCAACACCAGTAGCAGCTGACTGCACGCAAAGAATAGGAATGTGCAGTGGGATTTACGTGAACTCGGCGCAAGCTTGTATCTTCCTAGACACATCTGCTGGCTGTGAATTATTCCACTTGCATATCAAGGTGCGCATGTAGGTGTGTTAAAAATTCTGCAGGCACTGGGTATTGATCCCAGTACCTCTCGCATACTAAGCGAGCGCTCTACCACCTGAGCTACGCCCGCCTCCCCAAAGACTAAAGGTGCTACATACAGCCATATAGACGACACAGACCCTTGCACACCCATTATTCAGCAGACAAACACTACTCTCTATGTATCCGTTAGGGTGTCTTCCAGGTTTCGTGCATTCTGTATAGAATCGTAGTTGGCCACAATGAAAGTGGCACGTATGACTTGGAAAATAGAATTCGGACACCGCTCTGAGTAAGACCAACGTGTTGTCCACCCTCTAGACTTCAATGAGGTTAAGCCGCGACACCTAAGACAGATCTGCACTCGATGACACCTCGATAACAGCCGGTCCCCACACTTACATCTTGCTCTCCTTACGTCAGTATACATCATATCAGTCTGTGACGCTGGCTTTGCAACATCTTGCGTGCCTTTAGGTTCGCCGCGACCAACACTTACCATGCACTCACCACAAAAAATGGAGGCGCCGCGGCTTGAACCCTGGACCTTTCACAAATGCGAAGCGAACGCTCTACCAACTGAGCTACGCCCCATGCGCGAGCAAACTGCGCTATTCCCCATTCTTTGCGACTCAGATACGCACGGACACGATGGTTGGTTGGTTTGTAGCGGTGAAGGGAGCAGAGTACAAAGGCGCGGACCCGTTCATATACACAAAAGTTCCAAGTAGTTTCGATGCTCTGGTATTACAAATGCAAATTCCGTCTGTTTTTAACGTCTTAAATTGAAAGAGCCGTCACAAATTGCTCCGTTTTCACTCCTTGTCGACAATCATACAGCACCTGAGGTAACAAACACATCTCGAGCCCCATTGTGCACTCCATTATTCATGCCAACTCAGTGCCTCGCTCTTTACTACTGTGTACCAATCTTGTCGTCCAACTGCAAAACACTGGGCCACAACAAGTTTCCGCGTCTCCATTGCACTGCGCATACTACGAAACGCTCCCCAAACTTGGCACTCACCCTCGCAGCCGACTTTTCCGACTTTCCACGACGCTCACGCTAGTGACAGCATTATTTATAGTTCGACGTCGCGCCAAAGCGAATGAGCACAATTCGCCTACGGCTTAGGCCGCCCTCCTAGTGTGGCTGCTCGGTGTCTGCAGGCAGCGAGGGTCTGCAAGCTTCCTGTGTTCGCACCTATGTCACCTGTGCTTGCTTGTCAGAGACAGACTATCGCAAAACATACAACTCACTCCATGAATTGATTGCTACGGCATCTGTTATCAGCAGTCACAACTAGCAACACCAGTAGCAGCTGACTGCACGCAAAGAATAGGAATGTGCAGTGGGATTTACGTGAACTCGGCGCAAGGCAGATCTTTCCGACATAGGCTTGAGAATCTTACGGGAACACTTGTACTGTTTCTAAATTAAGTGTAGGCGTGGGAGGAGGGTGCTTCCTGCGCACTAATAACAGCACGCTTGTCAATTGTGGATGCTAATCATTCGCTTGTATCTTCCTAGACACATCTGCTGGTTGAGAATTATTCCACTTGCATATCAAGGTGCGCATGTAGGTGTGTTAAAAATTCTGGATGTACTGGGTATTGATCCCAGTACCTCTCGCATACTAAGCGAGCGCTCTACCATCTGAGCTACGCCCGCACCCGAAGACTACTGGTGCTACATACAGCCATATAGACGACACAGACCCTTGCACTCCCATTATTCAGCAGACAAACACTACTCTCTATGTATCCGTTAGGGTGTCTTTCAGGTTTCGTGCATTCTGTATCGAATCGTAGTTGGCCACAATGAAAGTGGCACGTATAACGTCGAAAATAGAATTCGGACACCGCTCTGAGTAAGACCAACGTGTTGTCCACCCTCTAGACTTCAATGAGGTTAAGCCGCGATACCTAAGACAGATCTGCACTCGATGACACCTCGATAACAGCCGGTCCCCACACTTACATCTTGCTCTCCTTACGTCAGTATACATCATATCAGTCTGTGACGCTGGCTTTGCAACATCTTGCGTGCCTTTAGGTTCGCCGCGACCAACACTTACCATGCACTCACCACAAAAAATGGAGGCGCCGCGGCTTGAACCCTGGACCTTTCACAAATGCGAAGCGAACGCTCTACCAACTGAGCTACGCCCCATGCGCGAGCAAACTGCGCTATTCCCCATTCTTTGCGACTCAGATACGCACGGACACGATGGTTGGTTGGTTTGTAGCGGTGAAGGGAGCAGAGTACAAAGGCGCGGACCCGTTCATATACACAAAAGTTCCAAGTAGTTTCGATGCTCTGGTATTACAAATGCAAATTCCGTCTGTTTTTAACGTCTTAAATTGAAAGAGCCGTCACAAATTGCTCCGTTTTCACTCCTTGTCGACAATCATACAGCACCTGAGGTAACAAACACATCTCGAGCCCCATTGTGCACTCCATTATTCATGCCAACTCAGTGCCTCGCTCTTTACTACTGTGTACCAATCTTGTCGTCCAACTGCAAAACACTGGGCCACAACAAGTTTCCGCGTCTCCATTGCACTGCGCATACTACGAAACGCTCCCCAAACTTGGCACTCACCCTCGCAGCCGACTTTTCCGACTTTCCACGACGCTCACGCTAGTGACAGCATTATTTATAGTTCGACGTCGCGCCAAAGCGAATGAGCACAATTCGCCTACGGCTTAGGCCGCCCTCCTAGTGTGGCTGCTCGGTGTCTGCAGGCAGCGAGGGTCTGCAAGCTTCCTGTGTTCGCACCTATGTCACCTGTGCTTGCTTGTCAGAGACAGACTATCGCAAAACATACAACTCACTCCATGAATTGATTGCTACGGCATCTGTTATCAGCAGTCACAACTAGCAACACCAGTAGCAGCTGACTGCACGCAAAGAATAGGAATGTGCAGTGGGATTTACGTGAACTCGGCGCAAGGCAGATCTTTCCGACATAGGCTTGAGAATCTTACGGGAACACTTGTACTGTTTCTAAATTAAGTGTAGGCGTGGGAGGAGGGTGCTTCCTGCGCACTAATAACAGCACGCTTGTCAATTGTGGATGCTAATCATTCGCTTGTATCTTCCTAGACACATCTGCTGGTTGAGAATTATTCCACTTGCATATCAAGGTGCGCATGTAGGTGTGTTAAAAATTCTGGATGTACTGGGTATTGATCCCAGTACCTCTCGCATACTAAGCGAGCGCTCTACCATCTGAGCTACGCCCGCACCCGAAGACTACTGGTGCTACATACAGCCATATAGACGACACAGACCCTTGCACTCCCATTATTCAGCAGACAAACACTACTCTCTATGTATCCGTTAGGGTGTCTTTCAGGTTTCGTGCATTCTGTATCGAATCGTAGTTGGCCAAAATGAAAGTGGCACGTATAACGTCGAAAATAGAATTCGGACACCGCTCTGAGTAAGACCAACGTGTTGTCCACCCTCTAGACTTCAATGAGGTTAAGCCGCGATACCTAAGACAGATCTGCACTCGATGACACCTCAATAACAGCCGGTCCCCACACTTACATCTTGCTCTCCTTACGTCAGTATACATCATATCAGTCTGTGACGCTGGCTTTGCAACATCTTTCGTGCCTTTAGGTTCGCCGCGACCAACACTTACCATGCACTGACCACAAAAAATGGAGGCGCCGCAGCTTGAACCCTGGACCTTTCACATGCCAAGCGAACGCTCTACCAACTGAGCTACGCCCCATGCACGAGCTAACTGCGCTATTCCCCATTCTTTGCGACTCAGATGCGCACGGACACGTTGGTTGGTTGGTTTGTAGCGGTGAAGGGAGCAGAGTACAAAGGCGCGGACCCGTTCATATACACAAAAGTTCCAAGTAGTTTCCATGCTCTGGTATTACAAATGCAAATTCCGTCTGTTTTTAACGTCTTAAATTGAAAGAGCCGTCACAAATTGCTCCGTTTTCACTCCTTGTCGACAATCATACAGCACCTGAGGTAACAAACACATCTCGAGCCCCATTGTGCACTGCATTATTCATGCCAACTCAGTGCCTCGCTCTTTACTACTGTGTACCAATCTTGTCGTCCAACTGCAAAACACTGGGCCACAACAAGTTTCCGCGTCTCCATTGCACTGCGCATACTACGAAACGCTCCCCAAACTTGGCACTCACCCTCGCAGCCGACTTTTCCGACTTTCCACGACGCTCACGCTAGTGACAGCATTATTTATAGTTCGACGTCGCGCCCAAGCGAATGAGCACATTTCGCTAACGGCTTAGGCCGCCCTCCTAGTGTGGCTGCTCGGTGTCTGCAGGCAGCGAGGGTCTGCAAGCTTCCTGTGTTCGCACCTATGTCACCTGTGCTTGCTTGTCAGAGACAGACTATCGCAAAACATACAACTCACTCCATGAATTGATTGCTACGGCATCTGTTATCAGCAGTCACAACTAGCAACACCAGTAGCAGCTGACTGCACGCAAAGAATAGGAATGTGCAGTGGGATTTACGTGAACTCGGCGCAACCTTGTATCTTCCTAGACACATCTGCTGGCTGTGAATTATTCCACTTGCATATCAAGGTGCGCATGTAGGTGTGTTAAAAATTCTGCAGGCACTGGGTATTGATCCCAGTACCTCTCGCATACTAAGCGAGCGCTCTACCATCTGAGCTACGCCCGCCTCCCCAAAGACTAAAGGTGCTACATACAGCCATATAGACGACACAGACCCTTGCACACCCATTATTCAGCAGACAAACACTACTCTCTATGTATCCGTTAGGGTGTCTTTCAGGTTTCGTGCATTCTGTATCGAATCGTAGTTGGCCAAAATGAAAGTGGCACGTATAACGTCGAAAATAGAATTCGGACACCGCTCTGAGTAAGACCAACGTGTTGTCCACACTCTAGACTTCAATGAGGTTAAGCCGCGATACCTAAGACAGATCTGCACTCGATGACACCTCGATAACAGCCGGTCCCCACACTTACATCTTGCTCTCCTTACGTCAGTATACATCATATCAGTCTGTGACGCTGGCTTTGCAACATCTTGCGTGCCTTTAGGTTCGCCGCGACCAACACTTACCATGCACTGACCACGAAAAATGGAGGCGCCACAGCTTGAACCCTGGACCTTTCACATGCCAAGCGAACGCTCTACCAGCTGAGCTACGCCCCATGCACGAGCTAACTGCGCTATTCCCCATTCTTTGCGACTCAGATGCGCACGGACACGTAGGTTGGTTGGTTTGTAGCGGTGAAGGGAGCAGAGTACAAAGGCGCGGACCCGTTCATATACACAAAAGTTCCAAGTAGTTTCGATGCTCTGGTATTACAAATGCAAATTCCGTCTGTTTTTAACGTCTTAAATTGAAAGAGCCGTCACAAATTGCTCCGTTTTCACTCCTTGTCGACAATTATACAGCACCTGAGGTAACAAACACATCTCGAGCCCCATTGTGCACTACATTATTTATGCCAACTCAGTGCCTCGCTCTTTACTACTGTGTACCAATCTTGTCGTCCAACTGCAAAACACTGGGCCACAAAAAGTTTCCGCGTCTCCATTGCACTGCGCATACTACGAAACGCTCCCCAAACTTGGCACTCACCCTCGCAGCCGACTTTTCCGACTTTCCACGACGCTCACGCTAGTGACAGCATTATTTATAGTTCGACGTCGCGCCAAAGCGAATGAGCACATTTCGCTAACGGCTTAGGCCGCCCTCCTAGTGTGGCTGCTCCGTTTCTGCAGGCAGCGAGGGTCTGCAAGCTTCCTGTGTTCGCACCTATGTCACCTGTGCTTGCTTGTCAGAGACAGACTATCGCAAAACATACAACTCACTCCATGAATTGATTGCTACGGCATCTGTTATCAGCAGTCACAACTAGCAACACCAGTAGCAGCTGACTGCACGCAAAGAATAGGAATGTGCAGTGGGATTTACGTGAACTCGGCGCAAGCTTGTATCTTCCTAGACACATCTGCTGGCTGTGAATTATTCCACTTGCATATCAAGGTGCGCATGTAGGTGTGTTAAAAATTCTGGAGGCACTGGGTATTGATCCCAGTACCTCTCGCATACTAAGCGAGCGCTCTACCATCTGAGCTACGACCGCCCCCCCGAAGACTAATGGTGCTACATACAGCCATATAGACGACACAGACCCTTGCACACCCATTATTCAGCAGACAAACACTACTCTCTATGTATCCGTTAGGGTGTCTTTCAGGTTTCGTGCATTCTGTATCGAATCGTAGTTGGCCACAATGAAAGTGGCACGTATAACGTCGAAAATAGAATTCGGACACCGCTCTGAGTAAGACCAACGTGTTGTCCACCCTCTAGACTTCAATGAGGTTAAGCCGCGATACCTAAGACAGATCTGCACTCGATGACACCTCGATAACAGCCGGTCCCCACACTTACATCTTGCTCTCCTTACGTCAGTATACATCATATCAGTCTGTGACGCTGGCTTTGCAACATCTTGCGTGCCTTTAGGTTCGCCGCGACCAACACTTACCATGCACTGACCACAAAAAATGGAGGCGCCGCGGCTTGAACCCTGGACCTTTCACATGCCAAGCGAACGCTCTACCAACTGAGCTACGCCCCATGCACGAGCAAACTGCGCTATTCCCCATTCTTTGCGACTCAGATGCGCACGGACACGATGGTTGGTTGGTTTGTAGCGGTGAAGGGAGCAGAGTACAAAGGCGCGGACCCGTTCATATACACAAAAGTTCCAAGTAGTTTCCATGCTCTGGTATTACAAATGCAAATTCCGTCTGTTTTTAACGTCTTAAATTGAAAGAGCCGTCACAAATTGCTCCGTTTTCACTCCTTGTCGACAATCATACAGCACCTGAGGTAACAAACACATCTCGAGCCCCATTGTGCTCTCCATTATTTTTGCCAACTCAGTGCCTCGCTCTTTACTACTGTGTACCAATGTTGTCGTCCAACTGCAAAACACTGGGCCACAACAAGTTTCCGCGTCTCCATTGCACTGCGCATACTACGAAACGCTCCCCAAACTTGGCACTCCCCTCGCAGCCGACTTTTCCAACTTTCCACGACGCTCACGCAACGCTCACGCTAGTGACAGCATTATTTATAGTTCGACGTCGCGCCAAAGCGAATGAGCACATTTCGCCTACGGCTTAGGCCGCCCTCCTAGTGTGGCTGCTCGGTGTCTGCAGGCAGCGAGGGTCTGCAAGCTTCCTGTGTTCGCACCTATGTCACCTGTGCTTGCTTGTCAGAGACAGACTATCGCAAAACATACAACTCACTCCATGAATTGATTGCTACGGCATCTGTTATCAGCAGTCACAACTAGCAACACCAGTAGCAGCTGACTGCACGCAAAGAATAGGAATGTGCAGTGGGATTTACGTGAACTCGGCGCAAGCTTGTATCTTCCTAGACACATCTGCTGGCTGTGAATTATTCCACTTGCATATCAAGGTGCGCATGTAGGTGAGTTAAAAATTCTGGTGGCACTGGGTATTGATCCCAGTACCTCTCGCATACTAATCGAGCGCTCTACCATCTGAGCTACGACCGCCCCCCCGAAGACTAATGGTGCTACATACAGCCATATAGACGACACAGACCCTTGCACACCCATTATTCAGCAGACAAACACTACTCTCTATGTATCCGTTAGGGTGTCTTTCAGGTTTCGTGCATTCTGTATCGAATCGTAGTTGGCCACAATGAAAGTGGCACGTATAACGTCGAAAATAGAATTCGGACACCGCTCTGAGTAAGACCAACGTGTTGTCCACCCTCTAGACTTCAATGAGGTTAAGCCGCGATACCTAAGACAGATCTGCACTCGATGACACCTCGATAACAGCCGGTCCCCACACTTACATCTTGCTCTTCTTACGTCAGTATACATCATATCAGTCTGTGACGCTGGCTTTGCAACATCTTGCGTGCCTTTAGGTTCGCCGCGACCAACACTTACCATGCACTGACCACAAAAAATGGAGGCGCCGCGGCTTGAACCCTGGACCTTTCACATGCCAAGCGAACGCTCTACCAACTGAGCTACGCCCCATGCACGAGCAAATTGCTCTATTCCCCATTCTTTGCGACTCAGATGCGCACGGACACGATGGTTGGTTGGTTTGTAGCGGTGAAGGGAGCAGAGTACAAAGGCGCGGACCCGTTCATATACACAAAAGTTCCAAGTAGTTTCGATGCTCTGGTATTACAAATGCAAATTCCGTCTGTTTTTAACGTCTTAAATTGAAAGAGCCGTCACAAATTGCTCCGTTTTCACTCCTTGTCGACAATCATACAGCACCTGAGGTAACAAACACATCTCGAGCCCCATTGTGCTCTCCATTATTTTTGCCAACTCAGTGCCTCGCTCTTTACTACTGTGTACCAATCTTGTCATCCAACTGCAAAACACTGGGCCACAACAAGTTTCCGCGTCTCCATTGCACTGCGCATACTACGAAACGCTCCCCAAACTTGGCACTCACCCTCGCAGCCGACTTTTCCGACTTTCCACGACGCTCACGCAACGCTCACGCTAGTGACAGCATTATTTATAGTTCGACGTCGCGCCAAAGCGAATGAGCACATTTCGCCTACGGCTTAGGCCGCCCTCCTAGTGTGGCTGCTCGGTGTCTGCAGGCAGCGAGTGTCTGCAAGCTTCCCGTGTTCACACCTATGTCACCTGTGCTTGCTTGTCAGAGACAGACTATCGCAAAACATACAACTCACTCCATGAATTGATTGCTACGGCATCTGTTATCAGCAGTCACAACTAGCAACACCAGTAGCAGCTGACTGCACGCAAAGAATAGGAATGTGCAGTGGGATTTACGTGAACTCGGCGCAAGCTTGTATCTTCCTAGACACATCTGCTGGCTGTGAATTATTCCACTTGCATATCAAGGTGCGCATGTAGGTGTGTTAAAAATTCTGGAGGCACTGGGTATTGATCCCAGTACCTCTCGCATACTAAGCGAGCGCTCTACCATCTGAGCTACGACCGCCCCCCCGAAGACTAATGGTGCTACATACAGCCATATAGACGACACAGACCCTTGCACACCCATTATTCAGCAGACAAACACTACTCTCTATGTATCCGTTAGGGTGTCTTTCAGGTTTCGTGCATTCTGTATCGAATCGTAGTTGGCCACAATGAAAGTGGCACGTATAACGTCGAAAATAGAATTCGGACACCGCTCTGAGTAAGACCAACGTGTTGTCCACCCTCTAGACTTCAATGAGGTTAAGCCGCGATACCTAAGACAGATCTGCACTCGATGACACCTCGATAACAGCCGGTCCCCACACTTACATCTTGCTCTCCTTACGTCAGTATACATCATATCAGTCTGTGACGCTGGCTTTGCAACATCTTGCGTGCCTTTAGGTTCGCCGCGACCAACACTTACCATGCACTGACCACAAAAAATGGAGACGCCGCGGCTTGAACCCTGGACCTTTCACATGCGAAGCGAACGCTCTACCAACTGAGCTACGCCCCATGCACGAGCCAACTGCGCTATTCCCCATTCTTTGCGACTCAGATGCTCACGGACACGATGGTTGGTTGGTTTGTAGCGGTGAAGGGAGCAGAGTACAAAGGCGCGGACCCGTTCATATACACAAAAGTTCCAAGTAGTTTCCATGCTCTGGTATTACAAATGCAAATTCCGTCTGTTTTTAACGTCTTAAATTGAAAGAGCCGTCACAAATTGCTCCGTTTTCACTCCTTGTCGACAATCATACAGCACCTGAGGAAACAAACACATCTCCAGCCCCATTGTGCTCTCCATTATTTTTGCCAACTCAGTGCCTCGCTCTTTACTACTGTGTACCAATCTTGTCGTCCAACTGCAAAACACTGGGCCACAACAAGTTTCCGCGTCTCCATTGCACTGCGCATACTACGAAACGCTCCCCAAACTTGGCACTCACCCTCGCAGCCGACTTTTCCGACTTTCCACGACGCTCACGCTAGTGACAGCATTATTTATAGTTCGACGTCGCGCCAAAGCGAATGAGCACATTTCGCTAACGGCTTAGGCCGCCCTCCTAGTGTGGCTGCTCCGTTTCTGCAGGCAGCGAGGGTCTGCAAGCTTCCTGTGTTCGCACCTATGTCACCTGTGCTTGCTTGTCAGAGACAGACTATCGCAAAACATACAACTCACTCCATGAATTGATTGCTACGGCATCTGTTATCAGCAGTCACAACTAGCAACACCAGTAGCAGCTGACTGCACGCAAAGAATAGGAATGTGCAGTGGGATTTACGTGAACTCGGCGCAAGCTTGTATCTTCCTAGACACATCTGCTGGCTGTGAATTATTCCACTTGCATATCAAGGTGCGCATGTAGGTGTGTTAAAAATTCTGGAGGCACTGGGTATTGATCCCAGTACCTCTCGCATACTAAGCGAGCGCTCTACCATCTGAGCTACGACCGCCCCCCCGAAGACTAATGGTGCTACATACAGCCATATAGACGACACAGACCCTTGCACACCCATTATTCAGCAGACAAACACTACTCTCTATGTATCCGTTAGGGTGTCTTTCAGGTTTCGTGCATTCTGTATCGAATCGTAGTTGGCCACAATGAAAGTGGCACGTATAACGTCGAAAATAGAATTCGGACACCGCTCTGAGTAAGACCAACGTGTTGTCCACCCTCTAGACTTCAATGAGGTTAAGCCGCGATACCTAAGACAGATCTGCACTCGATGACACCTCGATAACAGCCGGTCCCCACACTTACATCTTGCTCTCCTTACGTCAGTATACATCATATCAGTCTGTGACGCTGGCTTTGCAACATCTTGCGTGCCTTTAGGTTCGCCGCGACCAACACTTACCATGCACTGACCACAAAAAATGGAGGCGCCGCGGCTTGAACCCTGGACCTTTCACATGCCAAGCGAACGCTCTACCAACTGAGCTACGCCCCATGCACGAGCAAACTGCGCTATTCCCCATTCTTTGCGACTCAGATGCGCACGGACACGATGGTTGGTTGGTTTGTAGCGGTGAAGGGAGCAGAGTACAAAGGCGCGGACCCGTTCATATACACAAAAGTTCCAAGTAGTTTCCATGCTCTGGTATTACAAATGCAAATTCCGTCTGTTTTTAACGTCTTAAATTGAAAGAGCCGTCACAAATTGCTCCGTTTTCACTCCTTGTCGACAATCATACAGCACCTGAGGTAACAAACACATCTCGAGCCCCATTGTGCTCTCCATTATTTTTGCCAACTCAGTGCCTCGCTCTTTACTACTGTGTACCAATGTTGTCGTCCAACTGCAAAACACTGGGCCACAACAAGTTTCCGCGTCTCCATTGCACTGCGCATACTACGAAACGCTCCCCAAACTTGGCACTCCCCTCGCAGCCGACTTTTCCAACTTTCCACGACGCTCACGCAACGCTCACGCTAGTGACAGCATTATTTATAGTTCGACGTCGCGCCAAAGCGAATGAGCACATTTCGCCTACGGCTTAGGCCGCCCTCCTAGTGTGGCTGCTCGGTGTCTGCAGGCAGCGAGGGTCTGCAAGCTTCCTGTGTTCGCACCTATGTCACCTGTGCTTGCTTGTCAGAGACAGACTATCGCAAAACATACAACTCACTCCATGAATTGATTGCTACGGCATCTGTTATCAGCAGTCACAACTAGCAACACCAGTAGCAGCTGACTGCACGCAAAGAATAGGAATGTGCAGTGGGATTTACGTGAACTCGGCGCAAGCTTGTATCTTCCTAGACACATCTGCTGGCTGTGAATTATTCCACTTGCATATCAAGGTGCGCATGTAGGTGAGTTAAAAATTCTGGTGGCACTGGGTATTGATCCCAGTACCTCTCGCATACTAATCGAGCGCTCTACCATCTGAGCTACGACCGCCCCCCCGAAGACTAATGGTGCTACATACAGCCATATAGACGACACAGACCCTTGCACACCCATTATTCAGCAGACAAACACTACTCTCTATGTATCCGTTAGGGTGTCTTTCAGGTTTCGTGCATTCTGTATCGAATCGTAGTTGGCCACAATGAAAGTGGCACGTATAACGTCGAAAATAGAATTCGGACACCGCTCTGAGTAAGACCAACGTGTTGTCCACCCTCTAGACTTCAATGAGGTTAAGCCGCGATACCTAAGACAGATCTGCACTCGATGACACCTCGATAACAGCCGGTCCCCACACTTACATCTTGCTCTCCTTACGTCAGTATACATCATATCAGTCTGTGACGCTGGCTTTGCAACATCTTGCGTGCCTTTAGGTTCGCCGCGACCAACACTTACCATGCACTGACCACAAAAAATGGAGGCCCCGCGGCTTGAACCCTGGACCTTTCACATGCCAAGCGAACGCTCTACCAACTGAGCTACGCCCCATGCACGAGCAAACTGCGCTATTCCCCATTCTTTGCGACTCAGATGCGCACGGACACGATGGTTGGTTGGTTTGTAGCGGTGAAGGGAGCAGAGTACAAAGGCGCGGACCCGTTCATATACACAAAAGTTCCAAGTAGTTTCCATGCTCTGGTATTACAAATGCAAATTCCGTCTGTTTTTAACGTCTTAAATTGAAAGAGCCGTCACAAATTGCTCCGTTTTCACTCCTTGTCGACAATCATACAGCACCTGAGGTAACAAACACATCTCGAGCCCCATTGTGCTCTCCATTATTTATGCCAACTCAGTGCCTCGCTCTTTACTACTGTGTACCAATCTTGTCATCCAACTGCAAAACACTGGGCCACAACAAGTTTCCGCGTCTCCATTGCACTGCGCATACTACGAAACGCTCCCCAAACTTGGCACTCACCCTCGCAGCCGACTTTTCCGACTTTCCACGACGCTCACGCAACGCTCACGCTAGTGACAGCATTATTTATAGTTCGACGTCGCGCCAAAGCGAATGAGCACATTTCGCCTACGGCTTAGGCCGCCCTCCTAGTGTGGCTGCTCGGTGTCTGCAGGCAGCGAGTGTCTGCAAGCTTCCCGTGTTCACACCTATGTCACCTGTGCTTGCTTGTCAGAGACAGACTATCGCAAAACATACAACTCACTCCATGAATTGATTGCTACGGCATCTGTTATCAGCAGTCACAACTAGCAACACCAGTAGCAGCTGACTGCACGCAAAGAATAGGAATGTGCAGTGGGATTTACGTGAACTCGGCGCAAGCTTGTATCTTCCTAGACACATCTGCTGGCTGTGAATTATTCCACTTGCATATCAAGGTGCGCATGTAGGTGTGTTAAAAATTCTGGAGGCACTGGGTATTGATCCCAGTACCTCTCCCATACTAAGCGAGCGCTCTACCATCTGAGCTACGACCGCCCCCCCGAAGACTAATGGTGCTACATACAGCCATATAGACGACACAGACCCTTGCACACCCATTATTCAGCAGACAAACACTACTCTCTATGTATCCGTTAGGGTGTCTTTCAGGTTTCGTGCATTCTGTATCGAATCGTAGTTGGCCACAATGAAAGTAGCACGTATAACGTCGAAAATAGAATTCGGACACCGCTCTGAGTAAGACCAACGTGTTGTCCACCCTCTAGACTTCAATGAGGTTAAGCCGCGATACCTAAGACAGATCTGCACTCGATGACACCTCGATAACAGCCGGTCCCCACACTTACATCTTGCTCTTCTTACGTCAGTATACATCATATCAGTCTGTGACGCTGGCTTTGCAACATCTTGCGTGCCTTTAGGTTCGCCGCGACCAACACTTACCATGCACTGACCACAAAAAATGGAGGCGCCGCGGCTTGAACCCTGGACCTTTCACATGCCAAGCGAACGCTCTACCAACTGAGCTACGCCCCATGCACGAGCAAATTGCTCTATTCCCCATTCTTTGCGACTCAGATGCGCACGGACACGATGGTTGGTTGGTTTGTAGCGGTGAAGGGAGCAGAGTACAAAGGCGCGGACCCGTTCATATACACAAAAGTTCCAAGTAGTTTCCATGCTCTGGTATTACAAATGCAAATTCCGTCTGTTTTTAACGTCTTAAATTGAAAGAGCCGTCACAAATTGCTCCGTTTTCACTCCTTGTCGACAATCATACAGCACCTGAGGTAACAAACACATCTCGAGCCCCATTGTGCTCTCCATTATTTTTGCCAACTCAGTGCCTCGCTCTTTACTACTGTGTACCAATCTTGTCGTCCAACTGCAAAACACTGGGCCACAACAAGTTTCCGCGTCTCCATTGCACTGCGCATACTACGAAACGCTCCCCAAACTTGGCACTCCCCTCGCAGCCGACTTTTCCAACTTTCCACGACGCTCACGCAACGCTCACGCTAGTGACAGCATTATTTATAGTTCGACGTCGCGCCAAAGCGAATGAGCACATTTCGCCTACGGCTTAGGCCGCCCTCCTAGTGTGGCTGCTCGGTGTCTGCAGGCAGCGAGGGTCTGCAAGCTTCCTGTGTTCGCACCTATGTCACCTGTGCTTGCTTGTCAGAGACAGACTATCGCAAAACATACAACTCACTCCATGAATTGATTGCTACGGCATCTGTTATCAGCAGTCACAACTAGCAACACCAGTAGCAGCTGACTGCACGCAAAGAATAGGAATGTGCAGTGGGATTTACGTGAACTCGGCGCAAGCTTGTATCTTCCTAGACACATCTGCTGGCTGTGAATTATTCCACTTGCATATCAAGGTGCGCATGTAGGTGAGTTAAAAATTCTGGTGGCACTGGGTATTGATCCCAGTACCTCTCGCATACTAATCGAGCGCTCTACCATCTGAGCTACGACCGCCCCCCCGAAGACTAATGGTGCTACATACAGCCATATAGACGACACAGACCCTTGCACACCCATTATTCAGCAGACAAACACTACTCTCTATGTATCCGTTAGGGTGTCTTTCAGGTTTCGTGCATTCTGTATCGAATCGTAGTTGGCCACAATGAAAGTGGCACGTATAACGTCGAAAATAGAATTCGGACACCGCTCTGAGTAAGACCAACGTGTTGTCCACCCTCTAGACTTCAATGAGGTTAAGCCGCGATACCTAAGACAGATCTGCACTCGATGACACCTCGATAACAGCCGGTCCCCACACTTACATCTTGCTCTCCTTACGTCAGTATACATCATATCAGTCTGTGACGCTGGCTTTGCAACATCTTGCGTGCCTTTAGGATCGCCGCGACCAACACTTACCATGCACTGACCACAAAAAATGGAGGCCCCGCGGCTTGAACCCTGGACCTTTCACATGCCAAGCGAACGCTCTACCAACTGAGCTACGCCCCATGCACGAGCAAACTGCGCTATTCCCCATTCTTTGCGACTCAGATGCGCACGGACACGATGGTTGGTTGGTTTGTAGCGGTGAAGGGAGCAGAGTACAAAGGCGCGGACCCGTTCATATACACAAAAGTTCCAAGTAGTTTCCATGCTCTGGTATTACAAATGCAAATTCCGTCTGTTTTTAACGTCTTAAATTGAAAGAGCCGTCACAAATTGCTCCGTTTTCACTCCTTGTCGACAATCATACAGCACCTGAGGTAACAAACACATCTCGAGCCCCATTGTGCTCTCCATTATTTTTGCCAACTCAGTGCCTCGCTCTTTACTACTGTGTACCAATCTTGTCATCCAACTGCAAAACACTGGGCCACAACAAGTTTCCGCGTCTCCATTGCACTGCGCATACTACGAAACGCTCCCCAAACTTGGCACTCACCCTCGCAGCCGACTTTTCCGACTTTCCACGACGCTCACGCAACGCTCACGCTAGTGACAGCATTATTTATAGTTCGACGTCGCGCCAAAGCGAATGAGCACATTTCGCCTACGGCTTAGGCCGCCCTCCTAGTGTGGCTGCTCGGTGTCTGCAGGCAGCGAGTGTCTGCAAGCTTCCCGTGTTCACACCTATGTCACCTGTGCTTGCTTGTCAGAGACAGACTATCGCAAAACATACAACTCACTCCATGAATTGATTGCTACGGCATCTGTTATCAGCAGTCACAACTAGCAACACCAGTAGCAGCTGACTGCACGCAAAGAATAGGAATGTGCAGTGGGATTTACGTGAACTCGGCGCAAGCTTGTATCTTCCTAGACACATCTGCTGGCTGTGAATTATTCCACTTGCATATCAAGGTGCGCATGTAGGTGTGTTAAAAATTCTGGAGGCACTGGGTATTGATCCCAGTACCTCTCGCATACTAAGCGAGCGCTCTACCATCTGAGCTACGACCGCCCCCCCGAAGACTAATGGTGCTACATACAGCCATATAGACGACACAGACCCTTGCACACCCATTATTCAGCAGACAAACACTACTCTCTATGTATCCGTTAGGGTGTCTTTCAGGTTTCGTGCATTCTGTATCGAATCGTAGTTGGCCACAATGAAAGTAGCACGTATAACGTCGAAAATAGAATTCGGACACCGCTCTGAGTAAGACCAACGTGTTGTCCACCCTCTAGACTTCAATGAGGTTAAGCCGCGATACCTAAGACAGATCTGCACTCGATGACACCTCGATAACAGCCGGTCCCCACACTTACATCTTGCTCTTCTTACGTCAGTATACATCATATCAGTCTGTGACGCTGGCTTTGCAACATCTTGCGTGCCTTTAGGTTCGCCGCGACCAACACTTACCATGCACTGACCACAAAAAATGGAGGCGCCGCGGCTTGAACCCTGGACCTTTCACATGCCAAGCGAACGCTCTACCAACTGAGCTACGCCCCATGCACGAGCAAATTGCTCTATTCCCCATTCTTTGCGACTCAGATGCGCACGGACACGATGGTTGGTTGGTTTGTAGCGGTGAAGGGAGCAGAGTACAAAGGCGCGGACCCGTTCATATACACAAAAGTTCCAAGTAGTTTCCATGCTCTGGTATTACAAATGCAAATTCCGTCTGTTTTTAACGTCTTAAATTGAAAGAGCCGTCACAAATTGCTCCGTTTTCACTCCTTGTCGACAATCATACAGCACCTGAGGTAACAAACACATCTCGAGCCCCATTGTGCTCTCCATTATTTTTGCCAACTCAGTGCCTCGCTCTTTACTACTGTGTACCAATCTTGTCATCCAACTGCAAAACACTGGGCCACAACAAGTTTCCGCGTCTCCATTGCACTGCGCATACTACGAAACGCTCCCCAAACTTGGCACTCACCCTCGCAGCCGACTTTTCCGACTTTCCACGACGCTCACGCAACGCTCACGCTAGTGACAGCATTATTTATAGTTCGACGTCGCGCCAAAGCGAATGAGCACATTTCGCGTACGGCTTAGGCCGCCTTCCTAGTGTGGCTGCTCGGTGTCTGCAGGCAGCGAGGGTCTGCAAGCTTCCTGTGTTCGCACCTATGTCACCTGTGCTTGCTTGTCAGAGACAGACTATCGCAAAACATACAACTCACTCCATGAATTGATTGCTACGGCATCTGTTATCAGCAGTCACAACTAGCAACACCAGTAGCAGCTGACTGCACGCAAAGAATAGGAATGTGCAGTGGGATTTACGTGAACTCGGCGCAAGCTTGTATCTTCCTAGACACATCTGCTGGCTGTGAATTATTCCACTTGCATATCAAGGTGCGCATGTAGGTGTGTTAAAAATTCTGGAGGCACTGGGTATTGATCCCAGTACCTCTCGCATACTAATCGAGCGCTATACCATCTGAGCTACGACCGCCCCCCCCGAAGACTATTGGTGCTACATACAGCCATATAGACGACACAGACCCTTGCACACCCATTATTCAGCAGACAAACACTACTCTCTATGTATCCGTTAGATTGTCTTTCAGGTTTCGTGCATTCTGTATCGAATCGTAGTTGGCCACAATGAAAGTGGCACGTATAACGTCGAAAATAGAATTCGGACACCGCTCTGAGTAAGACCAACGTGTTGTCCACCCTCTAGACTTCAATGAGGTTAAGCCGCGATACCTAAGACAGATCTGCACTCGATGACACCTCGATAACAGCCGGTCCCCACACTTACATCTTGCTCTCCTTACGTCAGTATACATCATATCAGTCTGTGACGCTGGCTTTGCAACATCTTGCGTGCCTTTAGGTTCGCCGCGACCAACACTTACCATGCACTGACCACAAAAAATGGAGGCGCCCCGGCTTGAACCCTGGACCTTTCACATGCCAAGCGAACGCTCTACCAACTGAGCTACGCCCCATGCACGAGCAAACTGCGCTATTCCCCATTCTTTGCGACTCAGATGCGCACGACACGATGGTTGGTTGGTTTGTAGCGGTGAAGGGAGCAGAGTACAAAGGCGCGGAACCGTTCATATACACAAAAGTTCCAAGTAGTTTCGATGCTCTGGTATTACAAATGCAAATTCCGTCTGTTTTTAACGTCTTAAATTGAAAGAGCCGTCACAAATTGCTCCGTTTTCACTCCTTGTCGACAATCATACAGCACCTGAGGTAACAAACACATCTCGAGCCCCATTGTGCACTCCATTATTCATGCCAACTCAGTGCCTCGCTCTTTACTACTGTGTACCAATCTTGTCGTCCAACTGCAAAACACTGGGCCACAACAAGTTTCCGCGTCTCCATTGCACTGCGCATACTACGAAACGCTCCCCAAACTTGGCACTCACCCTCGCAGCCGACTTTTCCGACTTTCCACGACGCTCACGCTAGTGACAGCATTATTTATAGTTCGACGGCGCGCCAAAGCGAATGAGCACATTTCGCCTACGGCTTAGGCCGCCCTCCTAATGTGGCTGCTCGGTGTCTGCAGGCAGCGAGGGTCTGCAAGCTTCCTGTGTTCGCACCTATGTCACCTGTGCTTGCTTGTCAGAGACAGACTATCGCAAAACATACAACTCACTCCATGAATTGATTGCTACGGCATCTGTTATCAGCAGTCACAACTAACAACACCAGTAGCAGCTGACTGCACGCAAAGAATAGGAATGTGCAGTGGGATTTACGTGAACTCGGCGCAAGCTTGTATCTTCCTAGACACATCTGCTGGCTGTGAATTATTCCACTTGCATATCAAGGTGCGCATGTAGGTGTGTTAAAAATTCAGCAGGCACTGGGTATTGATCCCAGTACCTCTCGCATACTAATCGAGCGCTCTACCATCTGAGCTACGCCCGCCCCCCCGAAGACTAATGGTGCTACATACAGCCATATAGACGACACAAACGATTGCACACCCATTATTCAGCAGACAAACACTACTCTCTATGTATCCGTTAGGGTGTCTTTCAGGTTTCGTGCATTCTGTATCGAATCGTAGTTGGCCACAATGAAAGTAGCACGTATAACGTCGAAAGTAGAATTCGGACACCGCTCTGAGTAAGACCAACGTGTTGTCCACCCTCTAGACTTCAATGAGGTTAAGCCGCGATACCTAAGACAGATCTGCACTCGATGACACCTCGATAACAGCCGGTCCCCACACTTACATCTTGCTCTCCTTACGTCAGTATACATCATATCAGTCTGTGACGCTGGCTTTGCAACATCTTGCGTGCCTTTAGGTTCGCCGCGACCAACACTTACCATGCACTGACCACAAAAAATGGAGGCGCCGCGGCTTGAACCCTGGACCTTTCACATGCCAAGCGAACGCTCTACCAACTGAGCTACGCCCCATGCACGAGCAAACTGCTCTATTCCCCATTCTTTGCGACTCAGATGCGCACGGACACGATGGTTGGTTGGTTTGTAGCGGTGAAGGGAGCAGAGTACAAAGGCGCGGACCCGTTCATATACACAAAAGTTCCAAGTAGTTTCGATGCTCTGGTATTACAAATGCAAATTCCGTCTGTTTTTAACGTCTTAAATTGAAAGAGCCGTCACAAATTGCTCCGTTTTCACTCCTTGTCGACAATCATACAGCACCTGAGGTAACAAACACATCTCGAGCCCCATTGTGCTCTCCATTATTTTTGCCAACTCAGTGCCTCGCTCTTTACTACTGTGTACCAATCTTGTCATCCAACTGCAAAACACTGGGCCACAACAAGTTTCCGCGTCTCCATTGCACTGCGCATACTACGAAACGCTCCCCAAACTTGGCACTCACCCTCGCAGCCGACTTTTCCGACTTTCCACGACGCTCACGCAACGCTCACGCTAGTGACAGCATTATTTATAGTTCGACGTCGCGCCAAAGCGAATGAGCACATTTCGCGTACGGCTTAGGCCGCCTTCCTAGTGTGGCTGCTCGGTGTCTGCAGGCAGCGAGGGTCTGCAAGCTTCCTGTGTTCGCACCTATGTCACCTGTGCTTGCTTGTCAGAGACAGACTATCGCAAAACATACAACTCACTCCATGAATTGATTGCTACGGCATCTGTTATCAGCAGTCACAACTAGCAACACCAGTAGCAGCTGACTGCACGCAAAGAATAGGAATGTGCAGTGGGATTTACGTGAACTCGGCGCAAGCTTGTATCTTCCTAGACACATCTGCTGGCTGTGAATTATTCCACTTGCATATCAAGGTGCGCATGTAGGTGTGTTAAAAATTCTGGAGGCACTGGGTATTGATCCCAGTACCTCTCGCATACTAATCGAGCGCTATACCATCTGAGCTACGACCGCCCCCCCCGAAGACTATTGGTGCTACATACAGCCATATAGACGACACAGACCCTTGCACACCCATTATTCAGCAGACAAACACTACTCTCTATGTATCCGTTAGATTGTCTTTCAGGTTTCGTGCATTCTGTATCGAATCGTAGTTGGCCACAATGAAAGTGGCACGTATAACGTCGAAAATAGAATTCGGACACCGCTCTGAGTAAGACCAACGTGTTGTCCACCCTCTAGACTTCAATGAGGTTAAGCCGCGATACCTAAGACAGATCTGCACTCGATGACACCTCGATAACAGCCGGTCCCCACACTTACATCTTGCTCTCCTTACGTCAGTATACATCATATCAGTCTGTGACGCTGGCTTTGCAACATCTTGCGTGCCTTTAGGTTCGCCGCGACCAACACTTACCATGCACTGACCACAAAAAATGGAGGCGCCCCGGCTTGAACCCTGGACCTTTCACATGCCAAGCGAACGCTCTACCAACTGAGCTACGCCCCATGCACGAGCAAACTGCGCTATTCCCCATTCTTTGCGACTCAGATGCGCACGACACGATGGTTGGTTGGTTTGTAGCGGTGAAGGGAGCAGAGTACAAAGGCGCGGAACCGTTCATATACACAAAAGTTCCAAGTAGTTTCGATGCTCTGGTATTACAAATGCAAATTCCGTCTGTTTTTAACGTCTTAAATTGAAAGAGCCGTCACAAATTGCTCCGTTTTCACTCCTTGTCGACAATCATACAGCACCTGAGGTAACAAACACATCTCGAGCCCCATTGTGCACTCCATTATTCATGCCAACTCAGTGCCTCGCTCTTTACTACTGTGTACCAATCTTGTCGTCCAACTGCAAAACACTGGGCCACAACAAGTTTCCGCGTCTCCATTGCACTGCGCATACTACGAAACGCTCCCCAAACTTGGCACTCACCCTCGCAGCCGACTTTTCCGACTTTCCACGACGCTCACGCTAGTGACAGCATTATTTATAGTTCGACGGCGCGCCAAAGCGAATGAGCACATTTCGCCTACGGCTTAGGCCGCCCTCCTAATGTGGCTGCTCGGTGTCTGCAGGCAGCGAGGGTCTGCAAGCTTCCTGTGTTCGCACCTATGTCACCTGTGCTTGCTTGTCAGAGACAGACTATCGCAAAACATACAACTCACTCCATGAATTGATTGCTACGGCATCTGTTATCAGCAGTCACAACTAACAACACCAGTAGCAGCTGACTGCACGCAAAGAATAGGAATGTGCAGTGGGATTTACGTGAACTCGGCGCAAGCTTGTATCTTCCTAGACACATCTGCTGGCTGTGAATTATTCCACTTGCATATCAAGGTGCGCATGTAGGTGTGTTAAAAATTCAGCAGGCACTGGGTATTGATCCCAGTACCTCTCGCATACTAATCGAGCGCTCTACCATCTGAGCTACGCCCGCCCCCCCGAAGACTAATGGTGCTACATACAGCCATATAGACGACACAAACGATTGCACACCCATTATTCAGCAGACAAACACTACTCTCTATGTATCCGTTAGGGTGTCTTTCAGGTTTCGTGCATTCTGTATCGAATCGTAGTTGGCCACAATGAAAGTAGCACGTATAACGTCGAAAGTAGAATTCGGACACCGCTCTGAGTAAGACCAACGTGTTGTCCACCCTCTAGACTTCAATGAGGTTAAGCCGCGATACCTAAGACAGATCTGCACTCGATGACACCTCGATAACAGCCGGTCCCCACACTTACATCTTGCTCTCCTTACGTCAGTATACATCATATCAGTCTGTGACGCTGGCTTTGCAACATCTTGCGTGCCTTTAGGTTCGCCGCGACCAACACTTACCATGCACTGACCACAAAAAATGGAGGCGCCGCGGCTTGAACCCTGGACCTTTCACATGCCAAGCGAACGCTCTACCAACTGAGCTACGCCCCATGCACGAGCAAACTGCTCTATTCCCCATTCTTTGCGACTCAGATGCGCACGGACACGATGGTTGGTTGGTTTGTAGCGGTGAAGGGAGCAGAGTACAAAGGCGCGGACCCGTTCATATACACAAAAGTTCCAAGTAGTTTCGATGCTCTGGTATTACAAATGCAAATTCCGTCTGTTTTTAACGTCTTAAATTGAAAGAGCCGTCACAAATTGCTCCGTTTTCACTCCTTGTCGACAATCATACAGCACCTGAGGTAACAAACACATCTCGAGCCCCATTGTGCTCTCCATTATTTTTGCCAACTCAGTGCCTCGCTCTTTACTACTGTGTACCAATCTTGTCGTCCAACTGCAAAACACTGGGCCACAACAAGTTTCCGCGTCTCCATTGCACTGCGCATACTACGAAACGCTCCCCAAACTTGGCACTCACCCTCGCAGTCGACTTTTCCGACTTTCCACGACGCTCACGCAACGCTCACGCTAGTGACAGCATTATTTATAGTTCGACGTCGCGCCAAAGCGAATGAGCACATTTCGCCTACTGCTTAGGCCGCCCTCCTAGTGTGGCTGCTCGGTGTCTGCAGGCAGCGAGGGTCTGCAAGCTTCCTGTGTTCGCACCTATGTCACCTGTGCTTGCTTGTCAGAGACAGACTATCGCAAAACATACAACTCACTCCATGAATTGATTGCTACGGCATCTGTTATCAGCAGTCACAACTAGCAACACCAGTAGCAGCTGACTGCACGCAAAGAATAGGAATGTGCAGCGGGATTTACGTGAACTCGGCGCAAGCTTGTATCTTCCTAGACACATCTGCTGGCTGTGAATTATTCCACTTGCATATCAAGGTGCGCATGTAGGTGTGTTAAAAATTCTGGAGGCACTGGGTATTGATCCCAGTACCTCTCTCATACTAAGCGAGCGCTCTACCATCTGCGCTACGACCGCCCCCCCGAAGACTAATGGTGCTACATACAGCCATATAGACGACACAGACCCTTGCACACCCATTATTCAGCAGACAAACACTACTCTCTATGTATCCGTTAGGGTGTCTTTCAGGTTTCGTGCATTCTGTATCGAATCGTAGTTGGCCACAATGAAAGTAGCACGTATAACGTCGAAAGTAGAATTCGGACACCGCTCTGAGTAAGACCAACGTGTTGTCCACCCTCTAGACTTCAAATGAGGTTAAGCCGCGATACCTAAGACAGATCTGCACTCGATGACACCTCGATAACAGCCGGTCCCCACACTTACATCTTGCTCTCCTTACGTCAGTATACATCATATCAGTCTGTGACGCTGGCTTTGCAACATCTTGCGTGCCTTTAGGTTCGCCGCGACCAACACTTACCATGCACTGACCACAAAAAATGGAGGCGCCGCGGCTTGAACCCTGGACCTTTCACATGCCAAGCGAACGCTCTACCAACTGAGCTACGCCCCATGCACGAGCAAACTGTGCTATTCCCCATTCTTTGCGACTCAGATGCGCACGGACACGATGGTTGGTTGGTTTGTAGCGGTGAAGGGAGCAGAGTACAAAGGCGCGGACCCGTTCATATACACAAAAGTTCCAAGTAGTTTCGATGCTCTGGTATTACAAATGCAAATTCCGTCTGTTTTTAACGTCTTAAATTGAAAGAGCCGTCACAAATTGCTCCGTTTTCACTCCTTGTCGACAATCATACAGCACCTGAGGTAACAAACACATCTCGAGCCCCATTGTGCTCTCCATTATTTTTGCCAACTCAGTGCCTCGCTCTTTACTACTGTGTACCAATCTTGTCGTCCAACTGCAAAACACTGGGCCACAACAAGTTTCCGCGTCTCCATTGCACTGCGCATACTACGAAACGCTCCCCAAACTTGGCACTCACCCTCGCAGCCGACTTTTCCGACTTTCCACAACGCTCACGCAACGCTCACGCTAGTGACAGCATTATTTATAGTTCGACGGCGCGCCAAAGCGAATGAGCACATTTCGCCTACGGTGTAGGCCGCCCTCCTAATGTGGCTGCTCGGTGTCTGCAGGCAGCGAGGGTCTGCAAGCTTCCTGTGTTCGCACCTATGTCACCTGTGCTTGCTTGTCAGAGACAGACTATCGCAAAACATACAACTCACTCCATGAATTGATTGCTACGGCATCTGTTATCAGCAGTCACAACTAACAACACCAGTAGCAGCTGACTGCACGCAAAGAATAGGAATGTGCAGTGGGATTTACGTGAACTCGGCGCAAGCTTGTATCTTCCTAGACACATCTGCTGGCTGTGAATTATTCCACTTGCATATCAAGGTGCGCATGTAGGTGTGTTAAAAATTCTGGAGGCACTGGGTATTGATCCCAGTACCTCTCGCATACTAATCGAGCGCTCTACCATCTGAGCTACGACCGCCCCCCCCGAAGACTAATGGTGCTACATACAGCCATATAGACGACACAGACCCTTGCACACCCATTATTCAGCAGACAAACACTACTCTCTATGTATCCGTTAGGGTGTCTTCCAGGTTTCGTGCATTCTGTATAGAATCGTAGTTGGCCACAATGAAAGTGGCACGTATGACGTCGAAAATAGAATTCGGACACCGCTCTGAGTAAGACCAACGTGTTGTCCACCCTCTAGACTTCAATGAGGTTATGCCGCGATACCTAAGACAGATCTGCACTCGATGACACCTCGATAACAGCCGGTCCCCACACTTACATCTTGCTCTCTTTACGTCAGTATACATCATATCAGTCTGTGACGCTGGCTTTGCAACATCTTGCGTGCCTTTAGGTTCGCCGCGACCAACACTTACCATGCACTGACCACAAAAAATGGAGGCGCCGCGGCTTGAACCCTGGACCTTTCACATGCCAAGCGAACGCTCTACCAACTGAGCTACGCCCCATGCACGAGCAAACTGCGCTATTCCCCATTCTTTGCGACTCAGATGCGCACGACACGATGGTTGGTTGGTTTGTAGCGGTGAAGGGAGCAGAGTACAAAGGCGCGGACCCGTTCATATACACAAAAGTTCCAAGTAGTTTCGATGCTCTGGTATTACAAATGCAAATTCCGTCTGTTTTTAACGTCTTAAATTGAAAGAGCCGTCACAAATTGCTCCGTTTTCACTCCTTGTCGACAATCATACAGCACCTGAGGTAACAAACACATCTCGAGCCCCATTGTGCACTCCATTATTCATGCCAACTCAGTGCCTCGCTCTTTACTACTGTGTACCAATCTTGTCGTCCAACTGCAAAACACTGGGCCACAACAAGTTTCCGCGTCTCCATTGCACTGCGCATACTACGAAACGCTCCCCAAACTTGGCACTCACCCTCGCAGCCGACTTTTCCGACTTTCCACGACGCTCACGCTAGTGACAGCATTATTTATAGTTCGACGTCGCGCCAAAGCGAATGAGCACATTTCGCCTACGGCTTAGGCCGCCCTCCTAGTGTGGCTGCTCGGTGTCTGCAGGCAGCGAGGGTCTGCAAGCTTCCTGTGTTCGCACCTATGTCACCTGTGCTTGCTTGTCAGAGACAGACTATCGCAAAACATACAACTCACTCCATGAATTGATTGCTACGGCATCTGTTATCAGCAGTCACAACTAGCAACACCAGTAGCAGCTGACTGCACGCAAAGAATAGGAATGTGCAGCGGGATTTACGTGAACTGGGCGCAAGCTTGTATCTTCCTAGACACATCTGCTGGCTGTGAATTATTCCACTTGCATATCAAGGTGCGCATGTAGGTGTGTTAAAAATTCTGGAGGCACTGGGTATTGATCCCAGTACCTCTCTAATACTAAGCGAGCGCTCTACCATCTGAGCTACGACCGCCCCCCCGAAGATTAATGGTGCTACATACAGCCATATAGACGACACAGACCCTTGCACACCCATTATTCAGCAGACAAACACTACTCTCTATGTATCCGTTAGGGTGTCTTTCAGGTTTCGTGCATTCTGTATCGAATCGTAGTTGGCCACAATGAAAGTAGCACGTATAACGTCGAAAGTAGAATTCGGACACCGCTCTGAGTAAGACCAACGTGTTGTCCACCCTCTAGACTTCAATGAGGTTAAGCCGCGATACCTAAGACAGATCTGCACTCGATGACACCTCGATAACAGCCGGTCCCCACACTTACATCTTGCTCTCCTTACGTCAGTATACATCATATCAGTCTGTGACGCTGGCTTTGCAACATCTTGCGTGCCTTTAGGTTCGCCGCGACCAACACTTACCATGCACTGACCACAAAAAATGGAGGCGCCGCGGCTTGAACCCTGGACCTTTCACATGCCAAGGGAACGCTCTACCAACTGAGCTACGCCCCATGCACGAGCAAACTGCGCTATTCCCCATTCTTTGCGACTCAGATGCGCACGGACACGATGGTTGGTTGGTTTGTAGCGGTGAAGGGAGCAGAGTACAAAGGCGCGGACCCGTTCATATACACAAAAGTTCCAAGTAGTTTCCATGCTCTGGTATTACAAATGCAAATTCCGTCTGTTTTTAACGTCTTAAATTGAAAGAGCCGTCACAAATTGCTCCGTTTTCACTCCTTGTCGACAATCATACAGCACCTGAGGTAACAAACACATCTCGAGCCCCATTGTGCTCTCCATTATTTTTGCCAACTCAGTGCCTCGCTCTTTACTACTGTGTACCAATGTTGTCGTCCAACTGCAAAACACTGGGCCACAACAAGTTTCCGCGTCTCCATTGCACTGCGCATACTACGAAACGCTCCCCAAACTTGGCACTCACCCTCGCAGCCGACTTTTCCGACTTTCCACGACGCTCACGCAACGCTCACGCTAGTGACAGCATTATTTATAGTTCGACGGCGCGCCAAAGCGAATGAGCACATTTCGCCTACGGCTTAGGCCGCCCTCCTAATGTGGCTGCTCGGTGTCTGCAGGCAGCGAGGGTCTGCAAGCTTCCTGTGTTCGCACCTATGTCACCTGTGCTTGCTTGTCAGAGACAGACTATCGCAAAACATACAACTCACTCCATGAATTGATTGCTACGGCATCTGTTATCAGCAGTCACAACAAACAACACCAGTAGCAGCTGACTGCACGCAAAGAATAGGAATGTGCAGTGGGATTTACGTGAACTCGGCGCAAGCTTGTATCTTCCTAGACACATCTGCTGGCTGTGAATTATTCCACTTGCATATCAAGGTGCGCATGTAGGTGTGTTAAAAATTCAGCAGGCACTGGGTATTGATCCCAGTACCTCTCGCATACTAATCGAGCGCTCTACCATCTGAGCTACGCCCGCCCCCCCGAAGACTAATGGTGCTACATACAGCCATATAGACGACACAAACCCTTGCACACCCATTATTCAGCAGACAAACACTACTCTCTATGTATCCGTTAGGGTGTCTTTCAGGTTTCGTGCATTCTGTATCGAATCGTAGTTGGCCACAATGAAAGTAGCACGTATAACGTCGAAAGTAGAATTCGGACACCGCTCTGAGTAAGACCAACGTGTTGTCCACCCTCTAGACTTCAATGAGGTTAAGCCGCGATACCTAAGACAGATCTGCACTCGATGACACCTCGATAACAGCCGGTCCCCACACTTACATCTTGCTCTCCTTACGTCAGTATACATCATATCAGTCTGTGACGCTGGCTTTGCAATATCTTGCGTGCCTTTAGGTTCGCCGCGACCAACACTTACCATGCACTGACCACAAAAAATGGAGGCGCCGCGGCTTGAACCCTGGACCTTTCACATGCCAAGCGAACGCTCTACCAACTGAGCTACGCCCCATGCACGAGCAAACTGCTCTATTCCCCATTCTTTGCGACTCAGATGCGCACGGACACGATGGTTGGTTGGTTTGTAGCGGTGAAGGGAGCAGAGTACAAAGGCGCGGACCCGTTCATATACACAAAAGTTCCAAGTAGTTTCCATGCTCTGGTATTACAAATGCAAATTCCGTCTGTTTTTAACGTCTTAAATTGAAAGAGCCGTCACAAATTGCTCCGTTTTCACTCCTTGTCGACAATCATACAGCACGTGAGGTAACAAACACATCTCGAGCCCCATTGTGCTCTCCATTATTTTTGCCAACTCAGTGCCTCGCTCTTTACTACTGTGTACCAATCTTGTCGTCCAACTGCAAAACACTGGGCCACAACAAGTTTCCGCGTCTCCATTGCACTGCGCATACTACGAAACGCTCCCCAAACTTGGCACTCACCCTCGCAGCCGACTTTTCCGACTTTCCACGACGCTCACGCTAGTGACAGCATTATTTATAGTTCGACGGCGCGCCAAAGCGAATGAGCACATTTCGCCTACGGCTTAGGCCGCCCTCCTAATGTGGCTGCTCGGTGTCTGCAGGCAGCGAGGGTCTGCAAGCTTCCTGTGTTCGCACCTATGACACCTGTGCTTGCTTGTCAGAGACAGACTATCGCAAAACATACAACTCACTCCATGAATTGATTGCTACGGCATCTGTTATCAGCAGTCACAACTAACAACACCAGTAGCAGCTGACTGCACGCAAAGAATAGGAATGTGCAGTGGGATTTACGTGAACTCGGCGCAAACTTGTATCTTCCTAGACACATCTGCTGGCTGTGAATTATTCCACTTGCATATCAAGGTGCGCATGTAGGTGTGTTAAAAATTCTGGAGGCACTGGGTATTGATCCCAGTACCTCTCGCATACTAATCGAGCGCTCTACCATCTGAGCTACGACCGCCCCCCCGAAGACTAATGGTGCTACATAGAGCCATATAGACGACACAGACCCTTGCACACCCATTATTCAGCAGACAAACACTACTCTCTATGTATCCGTTAGGGTGTCTTCCAGGTTTCGTGCATTCTGTATAGAATCGTAGTTGGCCACAATGAAAGTGGCACGTATGACGTCGAAAATAGAATTCGGACACCGCTCTGAGTAAGACCAACGTGTTGTCCACCCTCTAGACTTCAATGAGGTTAAGCCGCGATACCTAAGACAGATCTGCACTCGATGACACCTCGATAACAGCCGGTCCCCACACTTACATCTTGCTCTCTTTACGTCAGTATACATCATATCAGTCTGTGACGCTGGCTTTGCAACATCTTGCGTGCCTTTAGGTTCGCCGCGACCAACACTTACCATGCACTGACCACAAAAAATTGAGGCGCCGCGGCTTGAACCCTGCACCTTTCACATGCGAAGCGAACGCTCTACCAACTGAGCTACGCCCCATGCACGAGCAAACTGCGCTATTCCCCATTCTTTGCGACTCAGATGCGCACGGACACGATGGTTGGTTGGTTTGTAGCGGTGAAGGGAGCAGAGTACAAAGGCGCGGACCCGTTCATATACACAAAAGTTCCAAGTAGTTTCGATGCTCTGGTATTACAAATGCAAATTCCGTCTGTTTTTAACGTCTTAAATTGAAAGAGCCGTCACAAATTGCTCCGTTTTCACTCCTTGTCGACAATCATACAGCACCTGAGGTAACAAACACATCTCGAGCCCCATTGTGCACTCCATTATTCATGCCAACTCAGTGCCTCGCTCTTTACTACTGTGTACCAATCTTGTCGTCCAACTGCAAAACACTGGGCCACAACAAGTTTCCGCGTCTCCATTGCACTGCGCATACTACGAAACGCTCCCCAAACTTGGCACTCACCCTCGCAGCCGACTTTTCCGACTTTCCACGACGCTCACGCTAGTGACAGCATTATTTATAGTTCGACGTCGCGCCAAAGCGAATGAGCACATTTCGCCTACGGCTTAGGCCGCCCTCCTAGTGTGGCTGCTCGGTGTCTGCAGGCAGCGAGGGTCTGCAAGCTTCCTGTGTTCGCACCTATGTCACCTGTGCTTGCTTGTCAGAGACAGACTATCGCAAAACATACAACTCACTCCATGAATTGATTGCTACGGCATCTGTTATCAGCAGTCACAACTAGCAACACCAGTAGCAGCTGACTGCACGCAAAGAATAGGAATGTGCAGTGGGATTTACGTGAACTCGGCGCAAGCTTGTATCTTCCTAGACACATCTGCTGGCTGTGAATTATTCCACTTGCATATCAAGGTGCGCATGTAGGTGTGTTAAAAATTCTGGAGGCACTGGGTATTGATCCCAGTACCTCTCTCATACTAAGCGAGCGCTCTACCATCTGAGCTACGACCGCCCCCCCGAAGACTAATGGTGCTACATACAGCCATATAGACGACACAGACCCTTGCACACCCATTATTCAGCAGACAAACACTACTCTCTATGTATCCGTTAGGGTGTCTTTCAGGTTTCGTGCATTCTGTATCGAATCGTAGTTGGCCACAATGAAAGTAGCACGTATAACGTCGAAAGTAGAATTCGGACACCGCTCTGAGTAAGACCAACGTGTTGTCCACCCTCTAGACTTCAATGAGGTTAAGCCGCGATACCTAAGACAGATCTGCACTCGATGACACCTCGATAACAGCCGGTCCCCACACTTACATCTTGCTCTCCTTACGTCAGTATACATCATATCAGTCTGTGACGCTGGCTTTGCAACATCTTGCGTGCCTTTAGGTTCGCCGCGACCAACACTTACCATGCACTGACCACAAAAAATGGAGGCGCCGCGGCTTGAACACTGGACCTTTCACATGCCAAGCGAACGCTCTACCAACTGAGCTACGCCCCATGCACGAGCAAACTGCGCTATTCCCCATTCTTTGCGACTCAGATGCGCACGGACACGATGGTTGGTTGGTTTGTAGCGGTGAAGGGAGCAGAGTACAAAGGCGCGGACCCGTTCATATACACAAAAGTTCCAAGTAGTTTCCATGCTCTGGTATTACAAATGCAAATTCCGTCTGTTTTTAACGTCTTAAATTGAAAGAGCCGTCACAAATTGCTCCGTTTTCACTCCTTGTCGACAATCATACAGCACCTGAGGTAACAAACACATCTCGAGCCCCATTGTGCTCTCCATTATTTTTGCCAACTCAGTGCCTCGCTCTTTACTACTGTGTACCAATGTTGTCGTCCAACTGCAAAACACTGGGCCACAACAAGTTTCCGCGTCTCCATTGCACTGCGCATACTACGAAAAGCTCCCCAAACTTGGCACTCACCCTCGCAGCCGACTTTTCCGACTTTCCACGACGCTCACGCAACGCTCACGCTAGTGACAGCATTATTTATAGTTCGACGGCGCGCCAAAGCGAATGAGCACATTTCGCCTACGGCTTAGGCCGCCCTCCTAATGTGGCTGCTCGGTGTCTGCAGGCAGCGAGGGTCTGCAAGCTTCCTGTGTTCGCTCCTATGTCACCTGTGCTTGCTTGTCAGAGACAGACTATCGCAAAACATACAACTCACTCCATGAATTGATTGCTACGGCATCTGTTATCAGCAGTCACAACTAACAACACCAGTAGCAGCTGACTGCACGCAAAGAATAGGAATGTGCAGTGGGATTTACGTGAACTCGGCTCAAGCTTGTATCTTCCTAGACACATCTGCTGGCTGTGAATTATTCCACTTGCATATCAAGGTGCGCATGTAGGTGTGTTAAAAATTCTTGCGGCACTGGGTATTGATACCAGTACCTCTCGCATACTAATCGAGCGCTCTACCATCTGAGCTACGCCCGCCCCCCCGAAGACTAATGGTGCTACATACAGCCATATAGACGACACAGACCCTTGCACACCCATTATTCAGCAGACAAACACTACTCTCTATGTATCCGTTAGGGTGTCTTTCAGGTTTCGTGCATTCTGTATAGAATCGTAGTTGGCCACAATGAAAGTGGCACGTATGACGTCGAAAATAGAATTCGGACACCGCTCTGAGTAAGACCAACGTGTTGTCCACCCTCTAGACTTCAATGAGGTTAAGCCGCGATACCTAAGACAGATCTGCACTCGATGACACCTCGATAACAGCCGGTCCCCACACTTACATCTTGCTCTCTTTACGTCAGTATACATCATATCAGTCTGTGACGCTGGCTTTGCAACATCTTGCGTGCCTTTAGGTTCGCCGCGACCAACACTTACCATGCACTGACCACAAAAAATGGAGGCGCCGCGGCTTGAACCCTGGACCTTTCACATGCGAAGCGAACGCTCTACCAACTGAGCTACGCCCCATGCACGAGCAAACTGCGCTATTCCCCATTCTTTGCGACTCAGATGCGCACGGACACGATGGTTGGTTGGTTTGTAGCGGTGAAGGGAGCAGAGTACAAAGGCGCGGACCCGTTCATATACACAAAAGTTCCAAGTAGTTTCCATGCTCTGGTATTACAAATGCAAATTCCGTCTGTTTTTAACGTCTTAAATTGAAAGAGCCGTCACAAATTGCTCCGTTTTCACTCCTAGTCGACAATCATACAGCACCTGAGGTAACAAACACATCTCGAGCCCCATTGTGCACTCCATTATTCATGCCAACTCAGTGCCTCGCTCTTTACTACTGTGTACCAATCTTGTCGTCCAACTGCAAAACACTGGGCCACAACAAGTTTCCGCGTCTCCATTGCACTGCGCATACTACGAAACGCTCCCCAAACTTGGCACTCACCCTCGCAGCCGACTTTTCCGACTTTCCACGACGCTCACGCTAGTGACAGCATTATTTATAGTTCGACGTCGCGCCAAAGCGAATGAGCACATTTCGCCTACGGCTTAGGCCGCCCTCCTAGTGTGGCTGCTCGGTGTCTGCAGGCAGCGAGGGTCTGCAAGCTTCCCGTGTTCGCACCTATGTCACCTGTGCTTGCTTGTCAGAGACAGACTATCGCAAAACATACAACTCACTCCATGAATTGATTGCTACGGCATCTGTTATCAGCAGTCACAACTAACAACACCAGTAGCAGCTGACTGCACGCAAAGAATAGGAATGTGCAGTGGGATTTACGTGAACTCGGCGCAAGCTTGTATCTTCCTAGACACATCTGCTGGCTGTGAATTATTCCACTTGCATATCAAGGTGCGCATGTAGGTGTGTTAAAAATTCTGGAGGCACTGGGTATTGATCCCAGTACCTCTCGCATACTGAGCGAGCGCTCTACCATCTGAGCTACGACCGCCCCCCGAAGACTAATGGTGCTACATAGAGCCATATAGACGACACAGACCCTTGCACACCCATTATTCAGCAGACAAACACTACTCTCTATGTATCCGTTAGGGTGTCTTCCAGGTTTCGTGCATTCTGTATAGAATCGTAGTTGGCCACAATGAAAGTGGCACGTATGACGTCGAAAATAGAATTCGGACACCGCTCTGAGTAAGACCAACGTGTTGTCCACCCTCTAGACTTCAATGAGGTTAAGCCGCGATACCTAAGACAGATCTGCACTCGATGACACCTCGATAACGGCCGGTCCCCACACTTACATCTTGCTCTCCTTACGTCAGTATACATTATATCAGTCTGTGACGCTGGCTTTGCAACATCTTGCGTGCCTTTAGGTTCGCCGCGACCAACACTTACCATGCACTGACCACAAAAAATGGAGGCGCCGCGGCTTGAACTCTGGACCTTTCACAAATGCGAAGCGAACGCTCTACCAACTGAGCTACGCCCCATGCACGAGCAAACTGCGCTATTCCCCATTCTTTGCGACTCAGATGCGCACGGACACGATGGTTGGTTGGTTTGTAGCGGTGAAGGGAGCAGAGTGCAAAGGCGCGGACCCGTTCATATACACAAAAGTTCCAAGTAGTTTCCATGCTCTGGTATTACAAATGCAAATTCCGTCTGTTTTTAACGTCTTAAATTGAAAGAGCCGTCACAAATTGCTCCGTTTTCACTCCTTGTCGACAATCATACAGCACCTGAGGTAACAAACACATCTCGAGCCCCATTGTGCTCTCCATTATTTTTGCCAACTCAGTGCCTCGCTCTTTACTACTGTGTACCAATGTTGTCGTCCAACTGCAAAACACTGGGCCACAACAAGTTTCCGCGTCTCTATTGCACTGAGCATACTACGAAACGCTCCCCAAACTTGGCACTCACACTCGCAGCCGACTTTTCCGACTTTCCACGACGCTCACGCTAGTGACAGCATTATTTATAGTTCGACGTCGCGCGAAAGCGAATGAGCACATTTCGCCTACGGCTTAGGCCGCCTTCCTAGTGTGGCTGCTCGGTGTCTGCAGGCAGCGAGGGTCTGCAAGCTTCCTGTGTTCGCACCTATGTCACCTGTGCTTGCTTGTCAGAGACAGACTATCGCAAAACATACAACTCACTCCATGAATTGATTGCTACGGCATCTGTTATCAGCAGTCACAACTAGCAACACCAGTAGCAGCTGACTGCACGCAAAGAATAGGAATGTGCAGTGGGATTTACGTGAACTCGGCGCAAGGCAGATCTTTCCGACATAGGCTTGAGAATCTTACGGGAACACTTGTACTGTTTCTAAATTAAGTGTAGGCGTGGGAGGAGGGTGCTTCCTGCGCACTAATAACAGCACGCTTGTCAATTGTGGATGCTAATCATTCGCTTGTATCTTCCTAGACACATCTGCTGGTTGTGAATTATTCCACTTGCATGGCAAGGTGCGCATGTAGGTGTGTTAAAAATTCTGGAGGCACTGGGTATTGATCCCAGTACCTCTCGCATACTAAGCATGGCAAGGTGCGCATGTAGGTGTGTTAAAAATTCTGGAGGCACTGGGTATTGATCCCAGTACCTCTCGCATACTAAGCGAGCGCTCTACCATATGAGCTACGCCCGCCCCCCTCGAAGACTAATGGTGCTACATACAGCCATATAGACGACACAGACCCTTGCACTCCCATTATTCAGCAGACAAACACTACTCTCTATGTATCCGTTAGCGTGTCTTTCAGGTTTCGTGCATTCTGTATCGAATCGTAGTTGGCCACAACGAAAGTGGCACGAATAACGTCGAAAATAGAATTCGGACACCGCTCTGAGTAAGACCAACGTGTTGTCCACCCTCTATACTTCAATGAGGTTAAGCCGCGATACCTAAGACAGATCTGCACTCGATGACACCTCGATAACAGCCGGTCCCCACATTTACATCTTGCTCTCCTTACGTCAGTATACATCATATCAGTCTGTGACGCTGGCTTTGCAACATCTTGCGTGCCTTTAGGTTCGCCGCGACCAACACTTACCATGCACTGACCACAAAAAATGGAGGCGCCGCGGCTTGAACCCTGGACCTTTCACATGCCAAGCGAACGCTCTACCAACTGAGCTACGCCCCATGCACGAGCAAACTGCGCTATTCCCCATTCTTTGCGACTCAGATGCGCACGGACACGATGGTTGGTTGGTTTGTAGCGGTGAAGGGAGCAGAGTACAAAGGCGCGGACCCGTTCATATACACAAAAGTTCCAAGTAGTTTCGATGCTCTGGTATTACAAATGCAAATTCCGTCTGTTTTTAACGTCTTAAATTGAAAGAGCCGTCACAAATTGCTCCGTTTTCACTCCTTGTCGACAATCATACAGCACCTGAGGTAACAAACACATCTCGAGCCCCATTGTGCTCTCCATTATTTTTGCCAACTCAGTGCCTCGCTCTTTACTACTGTGTACCAATCTTGTCGTCCAACTGCAAAACACTGGGCCACAACAAGTTTCCGCGTCTCCATTGCACTGCGCATACTACGAAACGCTCCCCAAACTTGGCACTCACCCTCGCAGTCGACTTTTCCGACTTTCCACGACGCTCACGCAACGCTCACGCTAGTGACAGCATTATTTATAGTTCGACGGCGCGCCAAAGCGAATGAGCACATTTCGCCTACTGCTTAGGCCGCCCTCCTAGTGTGGCTGCTCGGTGTCTGCAGGCAGCGAGGGTCTGCAAGCTTCCTGTGTTCGCACCTATGTCACCTGTGCTTGCTTGTCAGAGACAGACTATCGCAAAACATACAACTCACTCCATGAATTGATTGCTACGGCATCTGTTATCAGCAGTCACAACTAGCAACACCAGTAGCAGCTGACTGCACGCAAAGAATAGGAATGTGCAGCGGGATTTACGTGAACTCGGCGCAAGCTTGTATCTTCCTAGACACATCTGCTGGCTGTGAATTATTCCACTTGCATATCAAGGTGCGCATGTAGGTGTGTTAAAAATTCTGGAGGCACTGGGTATTGATCCCAGTACCTCTCTCATACTAAGCGAGCGCTCTACCATCTGAGCTACGACCGCCCCCCCCGAAGACTAATGGTGCTACATACAGCCATATAGACGACACAGACCCTTGCACACCCATTATTCAGCAGACAAACACTACTCTCTATGTATCCGTTAGGGTGTCTTTCAGGTTTCGTGCATTCTGTATCGAATCGTAGTTGGCCACAATGAAAGTAGCACGTATAACGTCGAAAGTAGAATTCGGACACCGCTCTGAGTAAGACCAACGTGTTGTCCACCCTCTAGACTTCAAATGAGGTTAAGCCGCGATACCTAAGACAGATCTGCACTCGATGATACCTCGATAACAGCCGGTCCCCACACTTACATCTTGCTCTCCTTACGTCAGTATACATCATATCAGTCTGTGACGCTGGCTTTGCAACATCTTGCGTGCCTTTAGGTTCGCCGCGACCAACACTTACCATGCACTGACCACAAAAAATGGAGGCGCCGCGGCTTGAACCCTGGACCTTTCACATGCCAAGCGAACGCTCTACCAACTGAGCTACGCCCCATGCACGAGCAAACTGCGCTATTCCCCATTCTTTGCGACTCAGATGCGCACGGACACGATGGTTGGTTGGTTTGTAGCGGTGAAGGGAGCAGAGTACAAAGGCGCGGACCCGTTCATATACACAAAAGTTCCAAGTAGTTTCCATGCTCTGGTATTACAAATGCAAATTCCGTCTGTTTTTAACGTCTTAAATTGAAAGAGCCGTCACAAATTGCTCCGTTTTCACTCCTTGTCGACAATCATACAGCACCTGAGGTAACAAACACATCTCGAGCCCCATTGTGCTCTCCATTATTTTTGCCAACTCAGTGCCTCGCTCTTTACTACTGTGTACCAATCTTGTCGTCCAACTGCAAAACACTGGGCCACAACAAGTTTCCGCGTCTCCATTGCACTGCGCATACTACGAAACGCTCCCCAAACTTGGCACTCACCCTCGCAGCCGACTTTTCCGACTTTCCACGACGCTCACGCAACGCTCACGCTAGTGACAGCATTATTTATAGTTCGACGGCGCGCCAAAGCGAATGAGCACATTTCGCCTACGGTTTAGGCCGCCCTCCTAATGTGGCTGCTCGGTGTCTGCAGGCAGCGAGGGTCTGCAAGCTTCCTGTGTTCGCACCTATGTCACCTGTGCTTGCTTGTCAGAGACAGACTATCGCAAAACATACAACTCACTCCATGAATTGATTGCTACGGCATCTGTTATCAGCAGTCACAACTAACAACACCAGTAGCAGCTGACTGCACGCAAAGAATAGGAATGTGCAGTGGGATTTACGTGAACTCGGCGCAAGCTTGTATCTTCCTAGACACATCTGCTGGCTGTGAATTATTCCACTTGCATATCAAGGTGCGCATGTAGGTGTGTTAAAAATTCTGGAGGCACTGGGTATTGATCCCAGTACCTCTCGCATACTAATCGAGCGCTCTACCATCTGAGCTACGACCGCCCCCCCCGAAGACTAATGGTGCTACATACAGCCATATAGACGACACAGACCCTTGCACACCCATTATTCAGCAGACAAACACTACTCTCTATGTATCCGTTAGGGTGTCTTCCAGGTTTCGTGCATTCTGTATAGAATCGTAGTTGGCCACAATGAAAGTGGCACGTATGACGTCGAAAATAGAATTCGGACACCGCTCTGAGTAAGACCAACGTGTTGTCCACCCTCTAGACTTCAATGAGGTTAAGCCGCGATACCTAAGACAGATCTGCACTCGATGACACCTCGATAACAGCCGGTCCCCACACTTACATCTTGCTCTCTTTACGTCAGTATACATCATATCAGTCTGTGACGCTGGCTTTGCAACATCTTGCGTGCCTTTAGGTTCGCCGCGACCAACACTTACCATGCACTGACCACAAAAAATGGAGGCGCCGCGTCTTGAACCCTGGACCTTTCACATGCCAAGCGAACGCTCTACCAACTGAGCTACGCCCCATGCACGAGCAAACTGCGCTATTCCCCATTCTTTGCGACTCAGATGCGCACGACACGATGGTTGGTTGGTTTGTAGCGGTGAAGGGAGCAGAGTACAAAGGCGCGGACCCGTTCATATACACAAAAGTTCCAAGTAGTTTCGATGCTCTGGTATTACAAATGCAAATTCCGTCTGTTTTTAACGTCTTAAATTGAAAGAGCCGTCACAAATTGCTCCGTTTTCACTCCTTGTCGACAATCATACAGCACCTGAGGTAACAAACACATCTCGAGCCCCATTGTGCACTCCATTATTCATGCCAACTCAGTGCCTCGCTCTTTACTACTGTGTACCAATCTTGTCGTCCAACTGCAAAACACTGGGCCACAACAAGTTTCCGCGTCTCCATTGCACTGCGCATACTACGAAACGCTCCCCAAACTTGGCACTCACCCTCGCAGCCGACTTTTCCGACTTTCCACGACGCTCACGCTAGTGACAGCATTATTTATAGTTCGACGTCGCGCCAAAGCGAATGAGCACATTTCGCCTACGGCTTAGGCCGCCCTCCTAGTGTGGCTGCTCGGTGTCTGCAGGCAGCGAGGGTCTGCAAGCTTCCTGTGTTCGCACCTATGTCACCTGTGCTTGCTTGTCAGAGACAGACTATCGCAAAACATACAACTCACTCCATGAATTGATTGCTACGGCATCTGTTATCAGCAGTCACCACTAGCAACACCAGTAGCAGCTGACTGCACGCAAAGAATAGGAATGTGCAGCGGGATTTACGTGAACTGGGCGCAAGCTTGTATCTTCCTAGACACATCTGCTGGCTGTGAATTATTCCACTTGCATATCAAGGTGCGCATGTAGGTGTGTTAAAAATTCTGGAGGCACTGGGTATTGATCCCAGTACCTCTCTAATACTAAGCGAGCGCTCTACCATCTGAGCTACGACCGCCCCCCCGAAGATTAATGGTGCTACATACAGCCATATAGACGACACAGACCCTTGCACACCCATTATTCAGCAGACAAACACTACTCTCTATGTATCCGTTAGGGTGTCTTTCAGGTTTCGTGCATTCTGTATCGAATCGTAGTTGGCCACAATGAAAGTAGCACGTATAACGTCGAAAGTAGAATTCGGACACCGCTCTGAGTAAGACCAACGTGTTGTCCACCCTCTAGACTTCAATGAGGTTAAGCCGCGATACCTAAGACAGATCTGCACTCGATGACACCTCGATAACAGCCGGTCCCCACACTTACATCTTGCTCTCCTTACGTCAGTATACATCATATCAGTCTGTGACGCTGGCTTTGCAACATCTTGCGTGCCTTTAGGTTCGCCGCGACCAACACTTACCATGCACTGACCACAAAAAATGGAGGCGCCGCGGCTTGAACCCTGGACCTTTCACATGCCAAGGGAACGCTCTACCAACTGAGCTACGCCCCATGCACGAGCAAACTGCGCTATTCCCCATTCTTTGCGACTCAGATGCGCACGGACACGATGGTTGGTTGGTTTGTAGCGGTGAAGGGAGCAGAGTACAAAGGCGCGGACCCGTTCATATACACAAAAGTTCCAAGTAGTTTCCATGCTCTGGTATTACAAATGCAAATTCCGTCTGTTTTTAACGTCTTAAATTGAAAGAGCCGTCACAAATTGCTCCGTTTTCACTCCTTGTCGACAATCATACAGCACCTGAGGTAACAAACACATCTCGAGCCCCATTGTGCTCTCCATTATTTTTGCCAACTCAGTGCCTCGCTCTTTACTACTGTGTACCAATGTTGTCGTCCAACTGCAAAACACTGGGCCACAACAAGTTTCCGCGTCTCCATTGCACTGCGCATACTACGAAACGCTCCCCAAACTTGGCACTCACCCTCGCAGCCGACTTTTCCGACTTTCCACGACGCTCACGCAACGCTCACGCTAGTGACAGCATTATTTATAGTTCGACGGCGCGCCAAAGCGAATGAGCACATTTCGCCTACGGCTTAGGCCGCCCTCCTAATGTGGCTGCTCGGTGTCTGCAGGCAGCGAGGGTCTGCAAGCTTCCTGTGTTCGCACCTATGTCACCTGTGCTTGCTTGTCAGAGACAGACTATCGCAAAACATACAACTCACTCCATGAATTGATTGCTACGGCATCTGTTATCAGCAGTCACAACTAACAACACCAGTAGCAGCTGACTGCACGCAAAGAATAGGAATGTGCAGTGGGATTTACGTGAACTCGGCGCAAGCTTGTATCTTCCTAGACACATCTGCTGGCTGTGAATTATTCCACTTGCATATCAAGGTGCGCATGTAGGTGTGTTAAAAATTCAGCAGGCACTGGGTATTGATCCCAGTACCTCTCGCATACTAATCGAGCGCTCTACCATCTGAGCTACGCCCGCCCCCCCCGAAGACCAATGGTGCTACATACAGCCATACAGACGACACAGACCCTTGCACACCCATTATTCAGCAGACAAACACTACTCTCTATGTATCCGTTAGGGTGTCTTTCAGGTTTCGTGCATTCTGTATCGAATCGTAGTTGGCCACAATGAAAGTAGCACGTATAACGTCGAAAGTAGAATTCGGACACCGCTCTGAGTAAGACCAACGTGTTGTCCACCCTCTAGACTTCAAATGAGGTTAAGCCGCGATACCTAAGACAGATCTGCACTCGATGACACCTCGATAACAGCCGGTCCCCACACTTACATCTTGCTCTCCTTACGTCAGTATACATCATATCAGTCTGTGACGCTGGCTTTGCAACATCTTGCGTGCCTTTAGGTTCGCCGCGACCAACACTTACCATGCACTGACCACAAAAAATGGAGGCGCCGCGGCTTGAACCCTGGACCTTTCACATGCCAAGCGAACGCTCTACCAACTGAGCTACGCCCCATGCACGAGCAAACTGCGCTATTCCCCATTCTTTGCGACTCAGATGCGCACGGACACGATGGTTGGTTGGTTTGTAGCGGTGAAGGGAGCAGAGTACAAAGGCGCGGACCCGTTCATATACACAAAAGTTCCAAGTAGTTTCCATGCTCTGGTATTACAAATGCAAATTCCGTCTGTTTTTAACGTCTTAAATTGAAAGAGCCGTCACAAATTGCTCCGTTTTCACTCCTTGTCGACAATCATACAGCACCTGAGGTAACAAACACATCTCGAGCCCCATTGTGCTCTCCATTATTTTTGCCAACTCAGTGCCTCGCTCTTTACTACTGTGTACCAATCTTGTCGTCCAACTGCAAAACACTGGGCCACAACAAGTTTCCGCGTCTCCATTGCACTGCGCATACTACGAAACGCTCCCCAAACTTGGCACTCACCCTCGCAGCCGACTTTTCCGACTTTCCACGACGCTCACGCAACGCTCACGCTAGTGACAGCATTATTTATAGTTCGACGGCGCGCCAAAGCGAATGAGCACATTTCGCCTACGGTTTAGGCCGCCCTCCTAGTGTGGCTGCTCGGTGTCTGCAGGCAGCGAGGGTCTGCAAGCTTCCTGTGTTCGCACCTATGTCACCTGTGCTTGCTTGTCAGAGACAGACTATCGCAAAACATACAACTCACTCCATGAATTGATTGCTACGGCATCTGTTATCAGCAGTCACAACTAACAACACCAGTAGCAGCTGACTGCACGCAAAGAATAGGAATGTGCAGTGGGATTTACGTGAACTCGGCGCAAGCTTGTATCTTCCTAGACACATCTGCTGGCTGTGAATTATTCCACTTGCATATCAAGGTGCGCATGTAGGTGTGTTAAAAATTCTGGAGGCACTGGGTATTGATCCCAGTACCTCTCGCATACTAATCGAGCGCTCTACCATCTGAGCTACGACCGCCCCCCCCGAAGACTAATGGTGCTACATACAGCCATATAGACGACACAGACCCTTGCACACCCATTATTCAGCAGACAAACACTACTCTCTATGTATCCGTTAGGGTGTCTTCCAGGTTTCGTGCATTCTGTATAGAATCGTAGTTGGCCACAATGAAAGTGGCACGTATGACGTCGAAAATAGAATTCGGACACCGCTCTGAGTAAGACCAACGTGTTGTCCACCCTCTAGACTTCAATGAGGTTAAGCCGCGATACCTAAGACAGATCTGCACTCGATGACACCTCGATAACAGCCGGTCCCCACACTTACATCTTGCTCTCTTTACGTCAGTATACATCATATCAGTCTGTGACGCTGGCTTTGCAACATCTTGCGTGCCTTTAGGTTCGCCGCGACCAACACTTACCATGCACTGACCACAAAAAATGGAGGCGCCGCGGCTTGAACCCTGGACCTTTCACATGCCAAGCGAACGCTCTACCAACTGAGCTACGCCCCATGCACGAGCAAACTGCGCTATTCCCCATTCTTTGCGACTCAGATGCGCACGACACGATGGTTGGTTGGTTTGTAGCGGTGAAGGGAGCAGAGTACAAAGGCGCGGACCCGTTCATATACACAAAAGTTCCAAGTAGTTTCGATGCTCTGGTATTACAAATGCAAATTCCGTCTGTTTTTAACGTCTTAAATTGAAAGAGCCGTCACAAATTGCTCCGTTTTCACTCCTTGTCGACAATCATACAGCACCTGAGGTAACAAACACATCTCGAGCCCCATTGTGCACTCCATTATTCATGCCAACTCAGTGCCTCGCTCTTTACTACTGTGTACCAATCTTGTCGTCCAACTGCAAAACACTGGGCCACAACAAGTTTCCGCGTCTCCATTGCACTGCGCATACTACGAAACGCTCCCCAAACTTGGCACTCACCCTCGCAGCCGACTTTTCCGACTTTCCACGACGCTCACGCTAGTGACAGCATTATTTATAGTTCGACGTCGCGCCAAAGCGAATGAGCACATTTCGCCTACGGCTTAGGCCGCCCTCCTAGTGTGGCTGCTCGGTGTCTGCAGGCAGCGAGGGTCTGCAAGCTTCCTGTGTTCGCACCTATGTCACCTGTGCTTGCTTGTCAGAGACAGACTATCGCAAAACATACAACTCACTCCATGAATTGATTGCTACGGCATCTGTTATCAGCAGTCACAACTAGCAACACCAGTAGCAGCTGACTGCACGCAAAGAATAGGAATGTGCAGCGGGATTTACGTGAACTGGGCGCAAGCTTGTATCTTCCTAGACACATCTGCTGGCTGTGAATTATTCCACTTGCATATCAAGGTGCGCATGTAGGTGTGTTAAAAAATCTGGAGGCACTGGGTATTGATCCCAGTACCTCTCTAATACTAAGCGAGCGCTCTACCATCTGAGCTACGACCGCCCCCCCGAAGATTAATGGTGCTACATACAGCCATATAGACGACACAGACCCTTGCACACCCATTATTCAGCAGACAAACACTACTCTCTATGTATCCGTTAGGGTGTCTTTCAGGTTTCGTGCATTCTGTATCGAATCGTAGTTGGCCACAATGAAAGTAGCACGTATAACGTCGAAAGTAGAATTCGGACACCGCTCTGAGTAAGACCAACGTGTTGTCCACCCTCTAGACTTCAATGAGGTTAAGCCGCGATACCTAAGACAGATCTGCACTCGATGACACCTCGATAACAGCCGGTCCCCACACTTACATCTTGCTCTCCTTACGTCAGTATACATCATATCAGTCTGTGACGCTGGCTTTGCAACATCTTGCGTGCCTTTAGGTTCGCCGCGACCAACACTTACCATGCACTGACCACAAAAAATGGAGGCGCCGCGGCTTGAACCCTGGACCTTTCACATGCCAAGGGAACGCTCTACCAACTGAGCTACGCCCCATGCACGAGCAAACTGCGCTATTCCCCATTCTTTGCGACTCAGATGCGCACGGACACGATGGTTGGTTGGTTTGTAGCGGTGAAGGGAGCAGAGTACAAAGGCGCGGACCCGTTCATATACACAAAAGTTCCAAGTAGTTTCCATGCTCTGGTATTACAAATGCAAATTCCGTCTGTTTTTAACGTCTTAAATTGAAAGAGCCGTCACAAATTGCTCCGTTTTCACTCCTTGTCGACAATCATACAGCACCTGAGGTAACAAACACATCTCGAGCCCCATTGTGCTCTCCATTATTTTTGCCAACTCAGTGCCTCGCTCTTTACTACTGTGTACCAATGTTGTCGTCCAACTGCAAAACACTGGGCCACAACAAGTTTCCGCGTCTCCATTGCACTGCGCATACTACGAAACGCTCCCCAAACTTGGCACTCACCCTCGCAGCCGACTTTTCCGACTTTCCACGACGCTCACGCTAGTGACAGCATTATTTATAGTTCGACGGCGCGCCAAAGCGAATGAGCACATTTCGCCTACGGCTTAGGCCGCCCTCCTAATGTGGCTGCTCGGTGTCTGCAGGCAGCGAGGGTCTGCAAGCTTCCTGTGTTCGCACCTATGTCACCTGTGCTTGCTTGTCAGAGACAGACTATCGCAAAACATACAACTCACTCCATGAATTGATTGCTACGGCATCTGTTATCAGCAGTCACAACTAACAACACCAGTAGCAGCTGACTGCACGCAAAGAATAGGAATGTGCAGTGGGATTTACGTGAACTCGGCGCAAGCTTGTATCTTCCTAGACACATCTGCTGGCTGTGAATTATTCCACTTGCATATCAATGTGCGCATGTAGGTGTGTTAAAAATTCAGCAGGCACTGGGTATTGATCCCAGTACCTCTCGCATACTAATCGGGCGCTCTACCATCTGAGCTACGCCCGCCCCCCCGAAGACTAATGGTGCTACATACAGCCATATAGACGACACAAACCCTTGCACACCCATTATTCAGCAGACAAACACTACTCTCTATGTATCCGTTAGGGTGTCTTTCAGGTTTCGTGCATTCTGTATCGAATCGTAGTTGGCCACAATGAAAGTAGCACGTATAACGTCGAAAGTAGAATTCGGACACCGCTCTGAGTAAGACCAACGTGTTGTCCACCCTCTAGACTTCAATGAGGTTAAGCCGCGATACCTAAGACAGATCTGCACTCGATGACACCTCGATAACAGCCGGTCCCCACACTTACATCTTGCTCTCCTTACGTCAGTATACATCATATCAGTCTGTGACGCTGGCTTTGCAACATCTTGCGTGCCTTTAGGTTCGCCGCGACCAACACTTACCATGCACTGACCACAAAAAATGGAGGCGCCGCGGCTTGAACCCTGGACCTTTCACATGCCAAGCGAACGCTCTACCAACTGAGCTACGCCCCATGCACGAGCAAACTGCTCTATTCCCCATTCTTTGCGACTCAGATGCGCACGGACACGATGGTTGGTTGGTTTGTAGCGGTGAAGGGAGCAGAGTACAAAGGCGCGGACCCGTTCATATACACAAAAGTTCCAAGTAGTTTCCATGCTCTGGTATTACAAATGCAAATTCCGTCTGTTTTTAACGTCTTAAATTGAAAGAGCCGTCACAAATTGCTCCGTTTTCACTCCTTGTCGACAATCATACAGCACGTGAGGTAACAAACACATCTCGAGCCCCATTGTGCTCTCCATTATTTTTGCCAACTCAGTGCCTCGCTCTTTACTACTGTGTACCAATCTTGTCGTCCAACTGCAAAACACTGGGCCACAACAAGTTTCCGCGTCTCCATTGCACTGCGCATACTACGAAACGCTCCCCAAACTTGGCACTCACCCTCGCAGCCGACTTTTCCGACTTTCCACGACGCTCACGCTAGTGACAGCATTATTTATAGTTCGACGGCGCGCCAAAGCGAATGAGCACATTTCGCCTACGGCTTAGGCCGCCCTCCTAATGTGGCTGCTCGGTGTCTGCAGGCAGCGAGGGTCTGCAAGCTTCCTGTGTTCGCACCTATGTCACCTGTGCTTGCTTGTCAGAGACAGACTATCGCAAAACATACAACTCACTCCATGAATTGATTGCTACGGCATCTGTTATCAGCAGTCACAACTAACAACACCAGTAGCAGCTGACTGCACGCAAAGAATAGGAATGTGCAGTGGGATTTACGTGAACTCGGCGCAAGCTTGTATCTTCCTAGACACATCTGCTGGCTGTGAATTATTCCACTTGCATATCAAGGTGCGCATGTAGGTGTGTTAAAAATTCAGCAGGCACTGGGTATTGATCCCAGTACCTCTCGCATACTAATCGAGCGCTCTACCATCTGAGCTACGCCCGCCCCCCCGAAGACTAATGGTGCTACATACAGCCATATAGACGACACAAACCCTTGCACACCCATTATTCAGCAGACAAACACTACTCTCTATGTATCCGTTAGGGTGTCTTTCAGGTTTCGTGCATTCTGTATCGAATCGTAGTTGGCCACAATGAAAGTAGCACGTATAACGTCGAAAGTAGAATTCGGACACCGCTCTGAGTAAGACCAACGTGTTGTCCACCCTCTAGACTTCAATGAGGTTAAGCCGCGATACCTAAGACAGATCTGCACTCGATGACACCTCGATAACAGCCGGTCCCCACACTTACATCTTGCTCTCCTTACGTCAGTATACATCATATCAGTCTGTGACGCTGGCTTTGCAACATCTTGCGTGCCTTTAGGTTCGCCGCGACCAACACTTACCATGCACTGACCACAAAAAATGGAGGCGCCGCGGCTTGAACCCTGGACCTTTCACATGCCAAGCGAACGCTCTACCAACTGAGCTACGCCCCATGCACGAGCAAACTGCTCTATTCCCCATTCTTTGCGACTCAGATGCGCACGGACACGATGGTTGGTTGGTTTGTAGCGGTGAAGGGAGCAGAGTACAAAGGCGCGGACCCGTTCATATACACAAAAGTTCCAAGTAGTTTCCATGCTCTGGTATTACAAATGCAAATTCCGTCTGTTTTTAACGTCTTAAATTGAAAGAGCCGTCACAAATTGCTCCGTTTTCACTCCTTGTCGACAATCATACAGCACGTGAGGTAACAAACACATCTCGAGCCCCATTGTGCTCTCCATTATTTTTGCCAACTCAGTGCCTCGCTCTTTACTACTGTGTACCAATCTTGTCGTCCAACTGCAAAACACTGGGCCACAACAAGTTTCCGCGTCTCCATTGCACTGCGCATACTACGAAACGCTCCCCAAACTTGGCACTCACCCTCGCAGCCGACTTTTCCGACTTTCCACGACGCTCACGCTAGTGACAGCATTATTTATAGTTCGACGGCGCGCCAAAGCGAATGAGCACATTTCGCCTACGGCTTAGGCCGCCCTCCTAATGTGGCTGCTCGGTGTCTGCAGGCAGCGAGGGTCTGCAAGCTTCCTGTGTTCGCACCTATGTCACCTGTGCTTGCTTGTCAGAGACAGACTATCGCAAAACATACAACTCACTCCATGAATTGATTGCTACGGCATCTGTTATCAGCAGTCACAACTAACAACACCAGTAGCAGCTGACTGCACGCAAAGAATAGGAATGTGCAGTGGGATTTACGTGAACTCGGCGCAAACTTGTATCTTCCTAGACACATCTGCTGGCTGTGAATTATTCCACTTGCATATCAAGGTGCGCATGTAGGTGTGTTAAAAAATCTGGAGGTACTGGGTATTGATCCCAGTACCTCTCTCATACTAAGCGAGCGCTCTACCATCTGAGCTACGACCGCCCCCCCGAAGACTAATGGTGCTACATAGAGCCATATAGACGACACAGACCCTTGCACACCCATTATTCAGCAGACAAACACTACTCTCTATGTATCCGTTAGGGTGTCTTCCAGGTTTCGTGCATTCTGTATAGAATCGTAGTTGGCCACAATGAAAGTGGCACGTATGACGTCGAAAATAGAATTCGGACACCGCTCTGAGTAAGACCAACGTGTTGTCCACCCTCTAGACTTCAATGAGGTTAAGCCGCGATACCTAAGACAGATCTGCACTCGATGACACCTCGATAACAGCCGGTCCCCACACTTACATCTTGCTCTCTTTACGTCAGTATACATCATATCAGTCTGTGACGCTGGCTTTGCAACATCTTGCGTGCCTTTAGGTTCGCCGCGACCAACACTTACCATGCACTGACCACAAAAAATTGAGGCGCCGCGGCTTGAACCCTGGACCTTTCACATGCGAAGCGAACGCTCTACCAACTGAGCTACGCCCCATGCACGAGCAAACTGCGCTATTCCCCATTCTTTGCGACTCAGATGCGCACGGACACGATGGTTGGTTGGTTTGTAGCGGTGAAGGGAGCAGAGTACAAAGGCGCGGACCCGTTCATATACACAAAAGTTCCAAGTAGTTTCGATGCTCTGGTATTACAAATGCAAATTCCGTCTGTTTTTAACGTCTTAAATTGAAAGAGCCGTCACAAATTGCTCCGTTTTCACTCCTTGTCGACAATCATACAGCACCTGAGGTAACAAACACATCTCGAGCCCCATTGTGCACTCCATTATTCATGCCAACTCAGTGCCTCGCTCTTTACTACTGTGTACCAATCTTGTCGTCCAACTGCAAAACACTGGGCCACAACAAGTTTCCGCGTCTCCATTGCACTGCGCATACTACGAAACGCTCCCCAAACTTGGCACTCACCCTCGCAGCCGACTTTTCCGACTTTCCACGACGCTCACGCTAGTGACAGCATTATTTATAGTTCGACGTCGCGCCAAAGCGAATGAGCACATTTCGCCTACGGCTTAGGCCGCCCTCCTAGTGTGGCTGCTCGGTGTCTGCAGGCAGCGAGGGTCTGCAAGCTTCCTGTGTTCGCACCTATGTCACCTGTGCTTGCTTGTCAGAGACAGACTATCGCAAAACATACAACTCACTCCATGAATTGATTGCTACGGCATCTGTTATCAGCAGTCACAACTAACAACACCAGTAGCAGCTGACTGCACGCAAAGAATAGGAATGTGCAGTGGGATTTACGTGAACTCGGCGCAAGCTTGTATCTTCCTAGACACATCTGCTGGCTGTGAATTATTCCACTTGCATATCAAGGTGCGCATGTAGGTGTGTTAAAAATTCTTGCGGCACTGGGTATTGATACCAGTACCTCTCGCATACTAATCGAGCGCTCTACCATCTGAGCTACGCCCGCCCCCCCGAAGACTAATGGTGCTACATACAGCCATATAGACGACACAGACCCTTGCACACCCATTATTCAGCAGACAAACACTACTCTCTATGTATCCGTTAGGGTGTCTTTCAGGTTTCGTGCATTCTGTATAGAATCGTAGTTGGCCACAATGAAAGTGGCACGTATGACGTCGAAAATAGAATTCGGACACCGCTCTGAGTAAGACCAACGTGTTGTCCACCCTCTAGACTTCAATGAGGTTAAGCCGCGATACCTAAGACAGATCTGCACTCGATGACACCTCGATAACAGCCGGTCCCCACACTTACATCTTGCTCTCTTTACGTCAGTATACATCATATCAGTCTGTGACGCTGGCTTTGCAACATCTTGCGTGCCTTTAGGTTCGCCGCGACCAACACTTACCATGCACTGACCACAAAAAATGGAGGCGCCGCGGCTTGAACCCTGGACCTTTCACATGCGAAGCGAACGCTCTACCAACTGAGCTACGCCCCATGCACGAGCAAACTGCGCTATTCCCCATTCTTTGCGACTCAGATGCGCACGGACACGATGGTTGGTTGGTTTGTAGCGGTGAAGGGAGCAGAGTACAAAGGCGCGGACCCGTTCATATACACAAAAGTTCCAAGTAGTTTCCATGCTCTGGTATTACAAATGCAAATTCCGTCTGTTTTTAACGTCTTAAATTGAAAGAGCCGTCACAAATTGCTCCGTTTTCACTCCTAGTCGACAATCATACAGCACCTGAGGTAACAAACACATCTCGAGCCCCATTGTGCACTCCATTATTCATGCCAACTCAGTGCCTCGCTCTTTACTACTGTGTACCAATCTTGTCGTCCAACTGCAAAACACTGGGCCACAACAAGTTTCCGCGTCTCCATTGCACTGCGCATACTACGAAACGCTCCCCAAACTTGGCACTCACCCTCGCAGCCGACTTTTCCGACTTTCCACGACGCTCACGCTAGTGACAGCATTATTTATAGTTCGACGTCGCGCCAAAGCGAATGAGCACATTTCGCCTACGGCTTAGGCCGCCCTCCTAGTGTGGCTGCTCGGTGTCTGCAGGCAGCGAGGGTCTGCAAGCTTCCCGTGTTCGCACCTATGTCACCTGTGCTTGCTTGTCAGAGACAGACTATCGCAAAACATACAACTCACTCCATGAATTGATTGCTACGGCATCTGTTATCAGCAGTCACAACTAACAACACCAGTAGCAGCTGACTGCACGCAAAGAATAGGAATGTGCAGTGGGATTTACGTGAACTCGGCGCAAGCTTGTATCTTCCTAGACACATCTGCTGGCTGTGAATTATTCCACTTGCATATCAAGGTGCGCATGTAGGTGTGTTAAAAATTCTGGAGGCACTGGGTATTGATCCCAGTACCTCTCGCATACTGAGCGAGCGCTCTACCATCTGAGCTACGACCCCCCCCCGAAGACTAATGGTGCTACATACAGCCATATAGACGACACAGACCCTTGCACACCCATTATTCAGCAGACAAACACTACTCTCTATGTATCCGTTAGGGTGTCTTCCAGGTTTCGTGCATTCTGTATAGAATCGTAGTTGGCCACAATGAAAGTGGCACGTATGACGTCGAAAATAGAATTCGGACACCGCTCTGAGTAAGACCAACGTGTTGTCCACCCTCTAGACTTCAATGAGGTTAAGCCGCGATACCTAAGACAGATCTGCACTCGATGACACCTCGATAACGGCCGGTCCCCACACTTACATCTTGCTCTCCTTACGTCAGTATACATTATATCAGTCTGTGACGCTGGCTTTGCAACATCTTGCGTGCCTTTAGGTTCGCCGCGACCAACACTTACCATGCACTGACCACAAAAAATGGAGGCGCCGCGGCTTGAACTCTGGACCTTTCACAAATGCGAAGCGAACGCTCTACCAACTGAGCTACGCCCCATGCACGAGCAAACTGCGCTATTCCCCATTCTTTGCGACTCAGATGCGCACGGACACGATGGTTGGTTGGTTTGTAGCGGTGAAGGGAGCAGAGTGCAAAGGCGCGGACCCGTTCATATACACAAAAGTTCCAAGTAGTTTCCATGCTCTGGTATTACAAATGCAAATTCCGTCTGTTTTTAACGTCTTAAATTGAAAGAGCCATCACAAATTGCTCCGTTTTCACTCCTTGTCGACAATCATACAGCACCTGAGGTAACAAACACATCTCGAGCCCCATTGTGCTCTCCATTATTTTTGCCAACTCAGTGCCTCGCTCTTTACTACTGTGTACCAATCTTGTCGTCCAACTGCAAAACACTGGGCCACAACAAGTTTCCGCGTCTCCATTGCACTGCGCATACTACGAAACGCTCCCCAAACTTGGCACTCACCCTCGCAGCCGACTTTTCCGACTTTCCACGACGCTCACGCTAGTGACAGCATTATTTATAGTTCGACGGCGCGCCAAAGCGAATGAGCACATTTCGCCTACGGCTTAGGCCGCCCTCCTAATGTGGCTGCTCGGTGTCTGCAGGCAGCGAGGGTCTGCAAGCTTCCTGTGTTCGCACCTATGTCACCTGTGCTTGCTTGTCAGAGACAGACTATCGCAAAACATACAACTCACTCCATGAATTGATTGCTACGGCATCTGTTATCAGCAGTCACAACTAACAACACCAGTAGCAGCTGACTGCACGCAAAGAATAGGAATGTGCAGTGGGATTTACGTGAACTCGGCGCAAGCTTGTATCTTCCTAGACACATCTGCTGGCTGTGAATTATTCCACTTGCATATCAAGGTGCGCATGTAGGTGTGTTAAAAATTCTGGAGGCACTGGGTATTGATCCCAGTACCTCTCGCATACTAATCGAGCGCTCTACAATCTGAGCTACGACCGCCTCCCCGAAGACTAATGGTGCTACATACAGCCATATAGACGACACAGACCCTTGCACACCCATTATTCAGCAGACAAACACTACTCTCTATGTATCCGTTAGGGTGTCTTCCAGGTTTCGTGCATTCTGTATAGAATCGTAGTTGGCCACAATGAAAGTGGCACGTATGACGTCGAAAATAGAATTCGGACACCGCTCTGAGTAAGACCAACGTGTTGTCCACCCTCTAGACTTCAATGAGGTTAAGCCGCGATACCTAAGACAGATCTGCACTCGATGACACCTCGATAACAGCCGGTCCCCACACTTACATCTTGCTCTCTTTACGTCAGTATACATCATATCAGTCTGTGACGCTGGCTTTGCAACATCTTGCGTGCCTTTAGGTTCGCCGCGACCAACACTTACCATGCACTGACCACAAAAAATTGAGGCGCCGCAGTTTGAACCCTGGACCTTTCACATGCCAAGCGAACGCTCTACCAACTGAGCTACGCCCCATGCACGAGCAAACTGCGCTATTCCCCATTCTTTGCGACTCAGATGCGCACGGACACGATGGTTGGTTGGTTTGTAGCGGTGAAGGGAGCAGAGTACAAAGGCGCGGACCCGTTCATATACACAAAAGTTCCAAGTGGTTTCGATGCTCTGGTATTACAAATGCAAATTCCGTCTGTTTTTAACGTCTTAAATTGAAAGAGCCGTCACAAATTGCTCCGTTTTCACTCCTTGTCGACAATCATACAGCACCTGAGGTAACAAACACATCTCGAGCCCCATTGTGCTCTCCATTATTTTTGCCAACTCAGTGCCTCGCTCTTTACTACTGTGTACCAATGTTGTCGTCCAACTGCAAAACACTGGGCAACAACAAGTTTCCGCGTCTCCATTGCACTGCGCATACTACGAAACGCTCCCCAAACTTGGCACTCACCCTCGCAGCCGACTTTTCCGACTTTCCACGACGCTCACGCTAGTCACAGCATTATTTATAGTTCGACGTCGCGCCAAAGCGAATGAGCACATTTCGCTAACGGCTTAGGCCGCCCTCCTAGTGTGGCTGCTCCGTGTCTGCAGGCAGCGAGGGTCTGCAAGCTTCCTGTGTTCGCACCTATGTCACCTGTGCTTGCTTGTCAGAGACAGACTATCGCAAAACATACAACTCACTCCATGAATTGATTGCTACGGCATCTGTTATCAGCAGTCACAACTAGCAACACCAGTAGCAGCTGACTGCACGCAAAGAATAGGAATGTGCAGTGGGATTTACGTGAACTCGGCGCAAGCTTGTATCTTCCTAGACACATCTGCTGGCTGTGAATTATTCCACTTGCATATCAAGGTGCGCATGTAGGTGTGTTAAAAATTCTGGAGGCACTGGGTATTAATCCCAGTACCTCTCGCATACTAATCGAGCGCTCTACCATCTGAGCTACGACCGCCCCCCCGAAGACTAATTGTGCTACATACAGCCATATAGACGACACAGACCCTTGCACACCCATTATTCAGCAGACAAACACTACTCTCTATGTATCCGTTAGGGTGTCTTCCAGGTTTCGTGCATTCTGTATAGAATCGTAGTTGGCCACAATGAAAGTGGCACGTATGACGTCGAAAATAGAATTCGGACACCGCTCTGAGTAAGACCAACGTGTTGTCCACCCTCTAGACTTCAATGAGGTTAAGCCGCGATACCTAAGACAGATCTGCACTCGATGACACCTCGATAACAGCCGGTCCCCACACTTACACCTTGCTCTCTTTACGTCAGTATACATCATATCAGTCTGTGACGCTGGCTTTGCAACATCTTGCGTGCCTTTAGGTTCGCCGCGACCAACACTTACCATGCACTGACCACAAAAAATGGAGGCGCCGCGGCTTGAACTCTGGACCTTTCACAAATGCGAAGCGAACGCTCTACCAACTGAGCTACGCCCCATGCACGAGCAAACTGCGCTATTCCCCATTCTTTGCGACTCAGATGCGCACGGACACGATGGTTGGTTGGTTTTTAGCGGTGAAGGGAGCAGAGTACAAAGGCGCGGAACCCGTTCATATACACAAAAGTTCCAAGTAGTTTCCATGCTCTGGTATTACAAATGCAAATTCCGTCTGTTTTTAACGTCTTAAATTGAAAGAGCCGTCACAAATTGCTCCGTTTTCACTCCTTGTCGACAATCATACAGCACCTGAGGTAACAAACACATCTCGAGCCCCATTGTGCTCTCCATTATTTTTGCCAACTCAGTGCCTCGCTCTTTACTACTGTGTACCAATCTTGTCGTCCAACTGCAAAACACTGGGCCACAACAAGTTTCCGCGTCTCCATTGCACTGCGCATACTACGAAACGCTCCCCAAACTTGGCACTCACCCTCGCAGCCGACTTTTCCGACTTTCCACGACGCTCACGCTAGTGACAGCATTATTTATAGTTCGACGGCGCGCCAAAGCGAATGAGCACATTTCGCCTACGGCTTAGGCCGCCCTCCTAATGTGGCTGCTCGGTGTCTGCAGGCAGCGAGGGTCTGCAAGCTTCCTGTGTTCGCACCTATGTCACCTGTGCTTGCTTGTCAGAGACAGACTATCGCAAAACATACAACTCACTCCATGAATTGATTGCTACGGCATCTGTTATCAGCAGTCACAACTAACAACACCAGTAGCAGCTGACTGCACGCAAAGAATAGGAATGTGCAGTGGGATTTACGTGAACTCGGCGCAAGCTTGTATCTTCCTAGACACATCTGCTGGCTGTGAATTATTCCACTTGCATATCAAGGTGCGCATGTAGGTGTGTTAAAAATTCTGGAGGCACTGGGTATTGATCCCAGTACCTCTCGCATACTAATCGAGCGCTCTACAATCTGAGCTACGACCGCCTCCCCGAAGACTAATGGTGCTACATACAGCCATATAGACGACACAGACCCTTGCACACCCATTATTCAGCAGACAAACACTACTCTCTATGTATCCGTTAGGGTGTCTTCCAGGTTTCGTGCATTCTGTATAGAATCGTAGTTGGCCACAATGAAAGTGGCACGTATGACGTCGAAAATAGAATTCGGACACCGCTCTGAGTAAGACCAACGTGTTGTCCACCCTCTAGACTTCAATGAGGTTAAGCCGCGATACCTAAGACAGATCTGCACTCGATGACACCTCGATAACAGCCGGTCCCCACACTTACATCTTGCTCTCTTTACGTCAGTATACATCATATCAGTCTGTGACGCTGGCTTTGCAACATCTTGCGTGCCTTTAGGTTCGCCGCGACCAACACTTACCATGCACTGACCACAAAAAATTGAGGCGCCGCGGCTTGAACCCTGGACCTTTCACATGCGAAGCGAACGCTCTACCAACTGAGCTACGCCCGATGCACGAGCAAACTGCGCTATTCCCCATTCTTTGCGACTCAGATGCGCACGGACACGATGGTTGGTTGGTTTGTAGCGGTGAAGGGAGCAGAGTACAAAGGCGCGGACCCGTTCATATACACAAAAGTTCCAAGTAGTTTCGATGCTCTGGTATTACAAATGCAAATTCCGTCTGTTTTTAACGTCTTAAATTGAAAGAGCCGTCACAAATTGCTCCGTTTTCACTCCTTGTCGACAATCATACAGCACCTGAGGTAACAAACACATCTCGAGCCCCATTGTGCTCTCCATTATTTTTGCCAACTCAGTGCCTCGCTCTTTACTACTGTGTACCAATGTTGTCGTCCAACTGCAAAACACTGGGCCACAACAAGTTTCCGCGTCTCCATTGCACTGCGCATACTACGAAACGCTCCCCAAACTTGGCACTCACCCTCGCAGCCGACTTTTCCGACTTTCCACGACGCTCACGCTAGTCACAGCATTATTTATAGTTCGACGTCGCGCCAAAGCGAATGAGCACATTTCGCTAACGGCTTAGGCCGCCCTCCTAGTGTGGCTGCTCCGTGTCTGCAGGCAGCGAGGGTCTGCAAGCTTCCTGTGTTCGCACCTATGTCACCTGTGCTTGCTTGTCAGAGACAGACTATCGCAAAACATACAACTCACTCCATGAATTGATTGCTACGGCATCTGTTATCAGCAGTCACAACTAACAACACCAGTAGCAGCTGACTGCCCGCAAAGAATAGGAATGTGCAGTGGGATTTACGTGAACTCGGCGCAAGCTTGTATCTTCCTAGACACATCTGCTGGCTGTGAATTATTCCACTTGCATATCAAGGTGCGCATGTAGGTGTGTTAAAAATTCTGGAGGCACTGGGTATTAATCCCAGTACCTCTCGCATACTAATCGAGCGCTCTACCATCTGAGCTACGACCGCTCCCCCGAAGACTAATTGTGCTACATACAGCCATATAGACGACACAGACCCTTGCACACCCATTATTCAGCAGACAAACACTACTCTCTATGTATCCGTTAGGGTGTCTTCCAGGTTTCGTGCATTCTGTATAGAATCGTAGTTGGCCACAATGAAAGTGGCACGTATGACGTCGAAAATAGAATTCGGACACCGCTCTGAGTAAGACCAACGTGTTGTCCACCCTCTAGACTTCAATGAGGTTAAGCCGCGATACCTAAGACAGATCTGCACTCGATGACACCTCGATAACAGCCGGTCCCCACACTTACACCTTGCTCTCTTTACGTCAGTATACATCATATCAGTCTGTGACGCTGGCTTTGCAACATCTTGCGTGCCTTTAGGTTCGCCGCGACCAACGCTTACCATGCGCTGACCACAAAAAATTGAGGCGCCGCGGCTTGAACCCTGGACCTTTCACATGCGAAGCGAACGCTCTACCAACTGAGCTACGCCCCATGCACGAGCAAACTGCGCTATTCCCCATTCTTTGCGACTCAGATGCGCACGGACACGATGGTTGGTTGGTTTGTAGCGGTGAAGGGAGCAGAGTACAAAGGCGCGGACCCGTTCATATACACAAAACTTAAAAGTAGTTTCGATGCTCTGGTATTACAAATGCAAATTCCGTCTGTTTTTAACGTCTTAAATTGAAAGAGCCGTCACAAATTGCTCCGTTTTCACTCCTTGTCGACAATCATACAGCACCTGAGGTAACAAACACATCTCGAGCCCCATTGTGCTCTCCATTATTTTTGCCAACTCAGTGCCTCGCTCTTTACTACTGTGTACCAATCTTGTCGTCCAACTGCAAAACACTGGGCCACAACAAGTTTCCGCGTCTCCATTGCACTGCGCATACTACGAAACGCTCCCCAAACTTGGCACTCACCCTCTCAGCCGACTTTTCCGACTTTCCACGACGCTCACGCTAGTCACAGCATTATTTATAGTTCGACGTCGCGCCAAAGCGAATGAGCACATTTCGCCTACGGCTTAGGCCGCCCTCCTAGTGTGGCTGCTCGGTGTCTGCAGGCAGCGAGGGTCTGCAAGCTTCCTGTGTTCGCACCTATGTCACCTGTGCTTGCTTGTCAGAGACAGACTATCGCAAAACATACAACTCACTCCATGAATTGATTGCTACGGCATCTGTTATCAGCAGTCACAACTAGCAACACCAGTAGCAGCTGACTGCACGCAAAGAATAGGAATGTGCAGTGGGATTTACGTGAACTCGGCGCAAGCTTGTATCTTCCTAGACACATCTGCTGGCTGTGAATTATTCCACTTGCATATCAAGGTGCGCATGTAGGTGTGTTAAAAATTCTGGAGGCACTGGGTATTGATCCCAGTACCTCTCGCATACTAATCGAGCGCTCTACCATCTGAGCTACGACCGCCCCCCCGAAGACTAATGGTGCTACATACAGCCATATAGACGACACAGACCCTTGCACACCCATTATTCAGCAGACAAACACTACTCTCTATGTATCCGTTAGGGTGTCTTCCAGGTTTCGTGCATTCTGTATAGAATCGTAGTTGGCCACAATGAAAGTGGCACGTATGACGTCGAAAATAGAATTCGGACACCGCTCTGAGTAAGACCAACGTGTTGTCCACCCTCTAGACTTCAATGAGGTTAAGCCGCGATACCTAAGACAGATCTGCACTCGATGACACCTCGATAACAGCCGGTCCCCACACTTACACCTTGCTCTCTTTACGTCAGTATACATCATATCAGTCTGTGACGCTGGCTTTGCAACATCTTGCGTGCCTTTAGGTTCGCCGCGACCAACGCTTACCATGCGCTGACCACAAAAATTTGAGGCGCCGCGGCTTGAACCCTGGACCTTTCACATGCGAAGCGAACGCTCTACCAACTGAGCTACGCCCCATGCACGAGCAAACTGCGCTATTCCCCATTCTTTGCGACTCAGATGCGCACGGACACGATGGTTGGTTGGTTTGTAGCGGTGAAGGGAGCAGAGTACAAAGGCGCGGACCCGTTCATATACACAAAACTTCCAAGTAGTTTCGATGCTCTGGTATTACAAATGCAAATTCCGTCTGTTTTTAACGTCTTAAATTGAAAGAGCCGTCACAAATTGCTCCGTTTTCACTCCTTGTCGACAATCATACAGCACCTGAGGTAACAAACACATCTCGAGCCCCATTGTGCTCTCCATTATTTTTGCCAACTCAGTGCCTCGCTCTTTACTACTGTGTACCAATCTTGTCGTCCAACTGCAAAACACTGGGCCACAACAAGTTTCCGCGTCTCCATTGCACTGCGCATACTACGAAACGCTCCCCAAACTTGGCACTCACCCTCGCAGCCGACTTTTCCGACTTTCCACGACGCTCACGCAACGCTCACGCTAGTCACAGCATTATTTATAGTTCGACGTCGCGCCAAAGCGAATGAGCACATTTCGCCTACGGCTTAGGCCGCCCTCCTAGTGTGGCTGCTCGGTGTCTGCAGGCAGCGAGGGTCTGCAAGCTTCCTGTGTTCGCACCTATGTCACCTGTGCTTGCTTGTCAGAGACAGACTATCGCTAAACATACAACTCACTCCATGAATTGATTGCTACGGCATCTGTTATCAGCAGTCACAACTAGCAACACCAGTAGCAGCTGACTGCACGCAAAGAATAGGAATGTGCAGTGGGATTTACGTGAACTCGGCGCAAGCTTGTATCTTCCTAGACACATCTGCTGGCTGTGAATTATTCCACTTGCATATCAAGGTGCGCATGTAGGTGTGTTAAAAATTCTGGAGGCACTGGGTATTGATCCCAGTACCTCTCGCATACTAAGCGAGCGCTCTACCATCTGTGCTACGACCGCCCCCCCGAAGACTAATGGTGCTACATACAGCCATATAGACGACACAGACCCTTGCACACCCATTATTCAGCAGACAAACACTACTCTCTATGTATCCGTTAGGGTGTCTTCCAGGTTTCGTGCATTCTGTATAGAATCGTAGTTGGCCACAATGAAAGTGGCACGTATGACGTCGAAAATAGAATTCGGACACCGCTCTGAGTAAGACCAACGTGTTGTCCACCCTCTAGACTTCAATGAGGTTAAGCCGCGATACCTAAGACAGATCTGCACTCGATGACACCTCGATAACAGCCGGTCCCCACACTTACATCTTGCTCTCCTTACGTCAGTATACATTATATCAGTCTGTGACGCTGGCTTTGCAACATCTTGCGTGCCTTTAGGTTCGCCGCGACCAACACTTACCATGCACTGACCACAAAAAATGGAGGCGTTGCGGCTTGAACCCTGGACCTTTCACACATGCGAAGCGAACGCTCTACCAACTGAGCTACGCCCCATGCACGAGCAAACTGCGCTATTCCCCATTCTTTGCGACTCAGATGCGCACGGACACGATGGTTGGTTGGTTTGTAGCGGTGAAGGGAGCAGAGTACAAAGGCTCGGACCCGTTCATATACACAAAAGTTCCAAGTAGTTTCGATGCTCTGGTATTACAAATGCAAATTCCGTCTGTTTTTAACGTCTTAAATTGAAAGAGCCGTCACAAATTGCTCCGTTTTCACTCCTTGTCGACAATCATACAGCACCTGAGGTAACAAACACATCTCGAGCCCCATTGTGCACTCCATTATTCATGCCAACTCAGTGCCTCGCTCTTTACTACTGTGTACCAATCTTGTCGTCCAACTGCAAAACACTGGGCCACAACAAGTTTCCGCGTCTCCATTGCACTGCGCATACTACGAAACGCTCCCCAAACTTGGCACTCACCCTCGCAGCCGACTTTTCCGACTTTCCACGACGCTCACGCTAGTCACAGCATTATTTATAGTTCGACGTCGCGCCAAAGCGAATGAGCACATTTCGCTAACGGCTTAGGCCGCCCTCCTAGTGTGGCTGCTCCGTGTCTGCAGGCAGCGAGGGACTGCAAGCTTCCTGTGTTCGCACCTATGTCACCTGTGCTTGCTTGTCAGAGACAGACTATCGCAAAACATACAACTCACTCCATGAATTGATTGCTACGGCATCTGATATCAGCAGTCACAACTAACAACACCAGTAGCAGCTGACTGCACGCAAAGAATAGGAATGTGCAGTGGGATTTACGTGAACTCGGCGCAAGCTTGTATCTTCCTAGACACATCTGCTGGCTGTGAATTATTCCACTTGCATATCAAGGTGCGCATGTAGGTGTGTTAAAAATTCTGGAGGCACTGGGTATTAATCCCAGTACCTCTCGCATACTAATCGAGCGCTCTACCATCTGAGCTACGACCGCCCCCCCGAAGACTAATGGTGCTACATACAGCCATATAGACGACACAGACCCTTGCACACCCATTATTCAGCAGACAAACACTACTCTCTATGTATCCGTTAGGGTGTCTTCCAGGTTTCGTGCATTCTGTATAGAATCGTAGTTGGCCACAATGAAAGTGGCACGTATGACGTCGAAAATAGAATTCGGACACCGCTCTGAGTAAGACCAACGTGTTGTCCACCCTCTAGACTTCAATGAGGTTAAGCCGCGATACCTAAGACAGATCTGCACTCGATAACACCTCGATAACAGCCGGTCCCCACACTTACATCTTGCTCTCTTTACGTCAGTATACATCATATCAGTCTGTGACGCTGGCTTTGCAACATCTTGCGTGCCTTTAGGTTCGCCGCGACCAACACTTACCATGCGCTGACCACAAAAAATTGAGGCGCCGCGGCTTGAACCCTGGACCTTTCACATGCAAAGCGAACGCTCTACCAACTGAGCTACGCCCCATGCACGAGCATACTGCGCTATTCCCCATTCTTTGCGACTCAGATGCGCACGGACACGATGGTTGGTTGGTTTGTAGCGGTGAAGGGAGCAGAGTACAAAGGCGCGGACCCGTTCATATACACAAAAGTTCCAAGTAGTTTCGATGCTCTGGTATTACAAATGCAAATTCCGTCTGTTTTTAACGTCTTAAATTGAAAGAGCCGTCACAAATTGCTCCGTTTTCACTCCTTGTCGACAATCATACAGCACCTGAGGTAACAAACACATCTCGAGCCCCATTGTGCTCTCCATTATTTATGCCAACTCAGTGCCTCGCTCTTTACTACTGTGTACCAATCTTGTCGTCCAACTGAAAAACACTGGGCCACAACAAGTTTCCGCGTCTCCATTGCACTGCGCATACTACGAAACGCTCCCCAAACTTGGCACTCACCCTCGCAGCCGACTTTTCCGACTTTCCACGACGCTCACGCTAGTCACAGCATTATTTATAGTTCGACGTCGCGCCAAAGCGAATGAGCACATTTCGCCTACGGCTTAGGCCGCCCTCCTAGTGTGGCTGCTCGGTGTCTGCAGGCAGCGAGGGTCTGCAAGCTTCCTGTGTTCGCACCTATGTCACCTGTGCTTGCTTGTCAGAGACAGACTATCGCAAAACATACAACTCACTCCATGAATTGATTGCTACGGCATCTGTTATCAGCAGTCACAACTAGCAACACCAGTAGCAGCTGACTGCACGCAAAGAATAGGAATGTGCAGTGGGATTTACGTGAACTCGGCGCAAGCTTGTATCTTCCTAGACACATCTGCTGGCTGTGAATTATTCCACTTGCATATCAAGGTGCGCATGTAGGTGTGTTAAAAATTCTGGAGGCACTGGGTATTGATCCCAGTACCTCTCGCATACTAAGCGAGCGCTCTACCATCTGAGCTACGACCGCCCCCCAGAAGACTAATGGTGCTACATACAGCCATATAGACGACACAGACCCTTGCACACCCATTATTCAGCAGACAAACACTACTCTCTATGTATCCGTTAGGGTGTCTTCCAGGTTTCGTGCATTCTGTATAGAATCGTAGTTGGCCACAATGAAAGTGGCACGTATGACGTCGAAAATAGAATTCGGACACCGCTCTGAGTAAGACCAACGTGTTGTCCACCCTCTAGACTTCAATGAGGTTAAGCCGCGATACCTAAGACAGATCTGCACCCGATGACACCTCGATAACAGCCGGTCCCCACACTTACATCTTGCTCTCCTTACGTCAGTATACATTATATCAGTCTGTGACGCTGGCTTTGCAACATCTTGCGTGCCTTTAGGTTCGCCGCGACCAACACTTACCATGCACTGACCACAAAAAATGGAGGCGCCGCGGCTTGAACCCTGGACCTTTCACACATGCGAAGCGAACGCTCTACCAACTGAGCTACGCCCCATGCACGAGCAAACTGCGCTATTCCCCATTCTTTGCGACTCAGATGCGCACGGACACGATGGTTGGTTGGTTTGTAGCGGTGAAGGGAGCAGAGTACAAAGGCTCGGACCCGTTCATATACACAAAAGTTCCAAGTAGTTTCCATGCTCTGATATTACAAATGCAAATTCCGTCTGTTTTTAACGTCTTAAATTGAAAGAGCCGTCACAAATTGCTCCGTTTTCACTCCTTGTCGACAATCATACAGCACCTGAGGTAACAAACACATCTCGAGCCCCATTGTGCACTCCATTATTCATGCCAACTCAGTGCCTCGCTCTTTACTACTGTGTACCAATCTTGTCGTCCAACTGCAAAACACTGGGCCACAACAAGTTTCCGCGTCTCCATTGCACTGCGCATACTACGAAACGCTCCCCAAACTTGGCACTCACCCTCGCAGCCGACTTTTCCGACTTTCCACGACGCTCACGCAACGCTCACGCTAGTGACAGCATTATTTATAGTTCGACGGCGCGCCAAAGCGAATGAGCACATTTCGCCTACGGCTTAGGCCGCCCTCCTAATGTGGCTGCTCGGTGTCTGCAGGCAGCGAGGGTCTGCAAGCTTCCTGTGTTCGCACCTATGTCACCTGTGCTTGCTTGTCAGAGACAGACTATCGCAAAACATACAACTCACTCCATGAATTGATTGCTACGGCATCTATTATCAGCAGTCACAACTAACAACACCAGTAGCAGCTGACTGCACGCAAAGAATAGGAATGTGCAGTGGGATTTACGTGAACTCGGCGCAAGCTTGTATCTTCCTAGACACATCTGCTGGCTGTGAATTATTCCACTTGCATATCAAGGTGCGCGTGTAGGTGTGTTAAAAATTCTGGAGGCACTGGGTATTGATCCCAGTACCTCTCGCATACTGAGCGAGCGCTCTACCATCTGAGCTACGACCGCCCCCCCGAACACTAATGGTGCTACATACAGCCATATAGACGACACAGACCCTTGCACACCCATTATTCAGCAGACAAACTCTACTCTCTATGTATCCGTTAGGGTGTCTTCCAGGTTTCGTGCATTCTGTATAGAATCGTAGTTGGCCACAATGAAAGTGGCACGTATGACGTCGAAAATAGAATTCGGACACCGCTCTGAGTAAGACCAACGTGTTGTCCACCCTCTAGACTTCAATGAGGTTAAGCCGCGATACCTAAGACAGATCTGCACTCGATGACACCTCGATAACAGCCGGTCCCCACACTTACATCTTGCTCTCCTTACGTCAGTATACATTATATCAGTCTGTGACGCTGGCTTTGCAACATCTTGCGTGCCTTTAGGTTCGCCGCGACCAACACTTACCATGCACTGACCACAAAAAATGGAGGCGCCGCGGCTTGAACTCTGGACCTTTCACAAATGCGAAGCGAACGCTCTACCAACTGAGCTACGCCCCATGCACGTGCAAACTGAGCTATTCCCCATTGTTTGCGACTCAGATGCGCACGGACACGATGGTTGGTTGGTTTGTAGCGGTGAAGGGAGCAGAGTACAAAGGCGCGGACCCGTTCATATACACAAAAGTTCCAAGTAGTTTCGATGCTCTGGTATTACAAATGCAAATTCCGTCTGTTTTTAACGTCTTAAATTGAAAGAGCCGTCACAAATTGCTCCGTTTTCACTCCTTGTCGACAATCATACAGCACCTGAGGTAACAAACACATCTCGAGCCCCATTGTGCACTCCATTATTCATGCCAACTCAGTGCCTCGCTCTTTACTACTGTGTACCAATCTTGTCGTCCAACTGCAAAACACTGGCCCACAACAAGTTTCCGCGTCTCCATTGCACTGCGCATACTACGAAACGCTCCCCAAACTTGGCACTCACCCTCGCAGCCGACTTTCCACGACGCTCACGCAACGCTCACGCTAGTTACAGCATTATTTATAGTTCGACGTTGCGCCAAAGCGAATGAGCACATTTCGCCTACGGCTTAGGCCGCCCTCCTAGTGTATCTGCTCGGTGTCTGCAGGCAGCGAGGGTCTGCAAGCTTCCCGTGTTCGCACCTATGTCACCTGTGCTTGCTTGTCAGAGATAGACTATCGCAAAACATACAACTCACTCCATGAATTGTTTGCTACGGCATCTGTTATCAGCAGTCACAACTAGCAACACCAGTAGCAGCTGACTGCACGCAAAGAATAGGAATGTGCAGTGGGATTTACGTGAACTCGGCGCAAGCTTGTATCTTCCTAGACACATCTGCTGGCTGTGAATTATTCCACTTGCATATCAAGGTGCGCATGTAGGTGTGTTAAAAATTCTGGAGGCACTGGGTATTGATCCCAGTACCTCTCGCATACTAAGCGAGCGCTCTACCATCTGAGCTACGCCCGCCCCCCCGAAAACTAATGGTGCTACATACAGCCATATAGACGACACAGACCCTTGCACTCCCATTATTCAACAGACAAACACTACTCTCTATGTATCCGTTAGGGTGTCTTTCAGGTTTCGTGCATTCTGTATCGAATCGTAGTTGGCCACAATGAAAGTGGCACGTATAACGTCGAAAATAGAATTCGGACACCGCTCTGAGTAAGACCAACATGTTGTCCACCCTCTAGACTTCAATGAGGTTAAGCCGCGATACATAAGACAGATCTGCACTCGATGACACCTCGATAACAGCCGGTCCCCACACTTACATCTTGCTCTCCTTACGTCAGTATACATCATATCAGTCTGTGACGCTGGCTTTGCAACAACTTGCGTGCCTTTAGGTTCGCCGCGACCAACACTTACCATGCACTGACCACAAAAAAATGGAGGCGCCGCGGCTTGAACCCTGGACCTTTCACATGCGAAGCGAACGCTCTACCAACTGAGCTACGTCCCATGCACGAGCAAACTGCGCTATTCCCCATTGTTTGCGACTCAGATGCGCACGGACACGATGGTTGGTTGGTTTGTAGCGGTGAAGGGAGCAGAGTACAAAGGCGCGGACCCGTTCATATACACAAAAGTTCCAAGTAGTTTCGATGCTCTGGTATTACAAATGCAAATTCCGTCTGTTTTTAACGTCTTAAATTGAAAGAGCCGTCACAAATTGCTCCGTTTTCACTCCTTGTCGACAATCATACAGCACCTGAGGTAACAAACACATCTCGAGCCCCATTGTGCTCTCCATTATTTTTGCCAACTCAGTGCCTCGCTCTTTACTACTGTGTACCAATCTTGTCGTCCAACTGCAAAACACTGGGCCACAACAAGTTTCCGCGTCTCCATTGCACTGCGCATACTACGAAACGCTCCCCAAACTTGGCACTCACCCTCGCAGCCGACTTTCCACGACGCTCACGCAACGCTCACGCTAGTTACAGCATTATTTATAGTTCGACGTCGCGCCAAAGCGAATGAGCACATTTCGCCTACGGCTTAGGCCGCCCTCCTACTGTGGCTGCTCGGTGTCTGCAGGCAGCGAGGGGCTGCAAGCTTCCTGTGTTCGCACCTATGTCACCTGTGCTTGCTTGTCAGAGACAGACTATCGCAAAACATGCAACTCACTCCATGAATTGATTGCTACGGCATCTGTTATCAGCAGTCACAACTAGCAACACCAGTAGCAGCTGACTGCACGCAAAGAATAGGAATGTGCAGTGGGATTTACGTGAACTCGGCGCAAGCTTGTATCTTCCTAGACACTTCTGCTGGCTGTGAATTATTCCACTTGCATATCAAGGTGCGCATGTAGGTGTGTTAAAAATTCTGGAGGCACTGGGTATTGATCCCAGTACCTCTCGCATACTAAGCGAGCGCTCTACCATCATAGCTACGCCCGCCCCCCCGAAAACTAATGGTGCTACATACAGCCACATAGACGACACAGACCCTTGCACTCCCATTATTCAGCAGACAAACACTACTCTCTATGTATCCGTTAGGGTGTCTTTCAGGTTTCGTGCATTCTGTATCGAATCGTAGTTGGCCACAACGAAAGTGGCACGTATAACGTCGAAAATAGAATTCGGACACCGCTCTGAGTAAGACCAACATGTTGTCCACCCTCTAGACTTCAATGAGGTTAAGCCGCGATACATAAGACAGATCTGCACTCGATGACACCTCGATAACAGCCGGTCCCCACACTTACATCTTGCTCTCCTTACGTCAGTATACATCATATCAGTCTGTGACGCTGGCTTTGCAACAACTTGCGTGCCTTTAGGTTCGCCGCGACCAACTCTTACCATGCACTGACCACAAAAAATGGAGGCGCCGCGGCTTGAACCCTGGACCTTTCACACGCGAAGCGAACGCTCTACCAACTGAGCTACGTCCCATGCACGAGCAGTCTGCGCTATTCCCCATTCTTTGCGACTCAGATGCGCACGAACACGATGGTTGGTTGGTTTGTAGCTGTGATGGGAGCAGTGTACAAAGGCGCGGACCCGTTCATATACACAAAAGTTCCAAGTAGTTTCGATGCTCTGGTATTACAAATGCAAATTCCGTCTGTTTTTAACGTCTTAAATTGAAAGAGCCGTCACAAATTGCTCCGTTTTCACTCCTTGTCGACAATCATACAGCACCTGAGGTAACAAACACATCTCGAGCCCCATTGTGCACTCCATTATTCATGCCAACTCAGTGCCTCGCTCTTTACTACTGTATACCAATCTTGTCGTCCAACTGCCAAACACTGGGCCACAACAAGTTTCCGCGTCTCCATTGCACTGCGCATAATACGAAACGCTCCCCAAACTTGGCACTCACCCTCGCAGCCTACTTTTCCGACTTTCCACGACGCTCACGCTAGTGACAGCATTATTTAAAGTTCGACGTCGCGCCAAAGCGAATGAGCACATTTCGCCTACGGCTTGGCCGCCCTCCTAGTGTGGCTGCTCGGTGTCTGCAGGCAGCGAGGGTCTGCAAGCTTCCTGTGTTCGCAAATATGTCACCTGTGCTTGCTTGTCAGAGACAGACTATCGCAAAACATACAACTCATTCCATGAATTGAATGCTACGGCATCTGTTATCAGCAGTCACAACTAGCAACACCAGTAGCAGCTGACTGCACGCAAAGAATAGGAATGTGCAGTGGGATTTACGTGAACTCGGCGCAAGCTTGTATCTTCCTAGACACATCTGCTGGCTGTGAATTATTCCACTTGCATATCAAGGTGCGCATGTAGGTGTGCTAAAAATTCTGGAGGCACTGGGTATTGACCCCAGTACCTCTCGCATACTAAGCGAGCGCTCTACCATCTGAGCTACGATCGCCCCCCCGAAGACTAATGGTGCTACATACAGCCATATAGACGACACAGACCCTTGCACACCAATTATTCAGCAGACAAACACTACTCTCTATGTATCCGTTAGGGTGTCTTACAGGTTTCGTGCATTTTGTATCGAATCGTAGTTGGCCACAATGAAAGTGGCACGTGTAACGTCGAAAATAGAATTCGGACACCGCTCTGAGTAAGACCAACGTGTTGTCCACCCTCTAGACTTCAATGAGGTTAAGCCGCGATACCTAAGACAGATCTGCACTCGATGACACCTCGATAACAGCCGGTCCCCACATTTACATCTTGCTCTCCTTACGTCAGTATACATCATATCAGTCTGTGACGCTGGCTTTGCAACATCTTGCGTGCATTTAGGTTCGCCGCGACCAACACTTACCATGCACTGACCACAAAAAATGGAGGCGCCGCGGCTTGCACCCTGGACCTTTCACATGCGAAGCGAACGCTCTACCAACTGAGCTACGCCCCATGCACGAGCAAACTGCGCTATTCCCCATTGTTTGCGACACAGATGCGCACGGACACGATGGTTGGTTGGTTTGTAGCGGTGAAGGGAGCAGAGTACAAAGGCGCGGACACGTTCATATACACAAAAGTTCCAAGTAGTTTCGATGCTCTGGTATTACAAATGCAAATTCCGTCTGTTTTTAACGCCTTAAATTGAAAGAGCCGTCACAAATTGCTCCGTTTTCACTCCTTGTCGACAATCATACAGCACCTGAGGTAACAAACACATCTCGAGCCCCATTGTGCACTCCATTATTCATGCCAACTCAGTGCCTTGCTCTTTACTACTGTGTACCAATCTTGTCGTCCAACTGCAAAACACTGGGCCACAACAAGTTTCCGCGTCTCCATTGCACTGCGCATACTACGAAACGCTCCCCAAACTTGGCACTCACCCTCGCAGCCGACTTTTCCGACTTTCCACGACGCTCACGCTAGTGACAGCATTATTTATAGTTCGACGTCGCGCCAAAGCGAATGAGCACATTTCGCCTACGGCTTAGGCCGCCCTCCTAGTGTGGCTGCTCGGTGTCTGCAGGCAGCGAGGGTCTGCAAGCTTCCTGTGTTCGCACCTATGTCACCTGTGCTTGCTTGTCAGAGACAGACTATCGCAAAACATGCAACTCACTCCATGAATTGATTGCTACGGCATCTGTTATCAGCAGTCACAACTAGCAACACCAGTAGCAGCTGACTGCACGCAAAGAATAGGAATGTGCAGTGGGATTTACGTGAACTCGGCGCAAGCTTGTATCTTCCTAGACACTTCTGCTGGCTGTGAATTATTCCACTTGCATATCAAGGTGCGCATGTAGGTGTGTTAAAAATTCTGGAGGCACTGGGTATTGATCCCAGTACCTCTCGCATACTAAGCGAGCGCTCTACCATCATAGCTACGCCCGCCCCCCCGAAAACTAATGGTGCTACATACAGCCACATAGACGACACAGACCCTTGCACTCCCATTATTCAGCAGACAAACACTACTCTCTATGTATCCGTTAGGGTGTCTTTCAGGTTTCGTGCATTCTGTATCGAATCGTAGTTGGCCACAACGAAAGTGGCACGTATAACGTCGAAAATAGAATTCGGACACCGCTCTGAGTAAGACCAACATGTTGTCCACCCTCTAGACTTCAATGAGGTTAAGCCGCGATACATAAGACAGATCTGCACTCGATGACACCTCGATAACAGCCGGTCCCCACACTTACATCTTGCTCTCCTTACGTCAGTATACATCATATCAGTCTGTGACGCTGGCTTTGCAACAACTTGCGTGCCTTTAGGTTCGCCGCGACCAACTCTTACCATGCACTGACCACAAAAAAATGGAGGCGCCGCGGCTTGAACCCTGGACCTTTCACACGCGAAGCGAACGCTCTACCAGCTGAGCTACGTCCCATGCACGAGCAAACTGCGCTATTCCCCATTCTTTGCGACTCAGATGCGCACGAACACGATGGTTGGTTGGTTTGTAGCTGTGATGGGAGCAGAGTACAAAGGCGCGGACCCGTTCATATACACAAAAGTTCCAAGTAGTTTCGATGCTCTGGTATTACAAATGCAAATTCCGTCTGTTTTTAACGTCTTAAATTGAAAGAGCCGTCACAAATTGCTCCGTTTTCACTCCTTGTCGACAATCATACAGCACCTGAGGTAACAAACACATCTCGAGCCCCATTGTGCACTCCATTATTCATGCCAACTCAGTGCCTCGCTCTTTACTACTGTATACCAATCTTGTCGTCCAACTGCCAAACACTGGGCCACAACAAGTTTCCGCGTCTCCATTGCACTGCGCATACTACGAAACGCTCCCCAAACTTGGCACTCACCCTCGCAGCCTACTTTTCCGACTTTCCACGACGCTCACGCTAGTGACAGCATTATTTAAAGTTCGACGTCGCGCCAAAGCGAATGAGCACATTTCGCCTACGGCTTAGGCCGCCCTCCTAGTGTGGCTGCTCGGTGTCTGCAGGCAGCGAGGTTCTGCAAGCTTCCTGTGTTCGCAACTATGTCACCTGTGCTTGCTTGTCAGAGACAGACTATCGCAAAACATACAACTCATTCCATGAATTGAATGCTACGGCATCTGTTATCAGCAGTCACAACTAGCAACACCAGTAGCAGCTGACTGCACGCAAAGAATAGGAATGTGCAGTGGGATTTACGTGAACTCGGCGCAAGCTTGTATCTTCCTAGACACATCTGCTGGCTGTGAATTATTCCACTTGCATATCAAGGTGCGCATGTAGGTGTGTTAAAAATTCTGGAGGCACTGGGTATTGATCCCAGTACCTCTCGCATACTAAGCGAGCGCTCTACCATCTGAGCTACGATCGCCCCCCCCCGAAGACTAATGGTGCTACATACAGCCATATAGACGACACAGACCCTTGCACACCAATTATTCAGCAGACAAACACTACTCTCTATGTATCCGTTAGGGTGTCTTTCAGGTTTCGTGCATTCTGTATCGAATCGTAGTTGGCCACAATGAAAGTGCCACGTGTAACGTCGAAAATAGAATTCGGACACCGCTCTGAGTAAGACCAACGTGTTGTCCACCCTCTAGACTTCAATGAGGTTAAGCCGCGATACCTAAGACAGATCTGCACTCGATGACACCTCGCTAACAGCCGGTCCCCACATTTACATCTTGCTCTCCTTACGTCAGTATACATCATATCAGTCTGTGACGCTGGCTTTGCAACATCTTGCGTGCATTTAGGTTCGCCGCGACCAACACTTACCATGCACTGACCACAAAAAATGGAGGCGCCGCGGGTTGCACCCTGGACCTTTCACATGCGAAGCGAACGCTCTACCAACTGAGCTACTCCCCATGCACGAGCAAACTGCGCTATTCCCCATTCTTTGCGACTCAGATGCGCACGGACACGATGGTTGGTTGGTTTGTAGCGGTGAAGGGAGCAGAGTACAAAGGCGCGGACCCGTTCATATACACAAAAGTTCCAAGTAGTTTCGATGCTCTGGTATTACAAATGCAAATTCCGTCTGTTTTTAACGTCTTAAATTGAAAGAGCCGTCACAAATTGCTCCGTTTTCACTCCTTGTCGACAATCATACAGCACCTGAGGTAACAAACACATCTCGAGCCCCATTGTGCACTCCATTATTCATGCCAACTCAGTGCCTTGCTCTTTACTACTGTGTACCAATGTTGTCGTCCAACTGCAAAACACTGGGCCACAACAAGTTTCCGCGTCTCCATTGCACTGCGCATACTACGAAACGCTCCCCAAACTTGGCACTCACCCTCGCAGCCGACTTTCCACGACGCTCACGCTAGTTACAGCATTATTTATAGTTCGACGTTGCGCCAAAGCGAATGAGCACATTTCGCCTACGGCTTAGGCCGCCCTCCTAGTGTATCTGCTCGGTGTCTGCAGGCAGAGAGGGTCTGCAAGCTTCCCGTGTTCGCACCTATGTCACCTGTGCTTGGTTGTCAGAGACAGACTATCGCAAAACATACAACTCACTCCATGAATTGATTGCTACGGCATCTGTTATCAGCAGTCACAACTAGCAACACCAGTAGCAGCTGACTGCACGCAAAGAATAGGAATGTGCAGTGGGATTTACGTGAACTCGGCGCAAGCTTGTATCTTCCTAGACACATCTGCTGGCTGTGAATTATTCCACTTGCATATCAAGGTGCGCATGTAGGTGTGTTAAAAATTCTGGAGGCACTGGGTATTGATCCCAGTACCTCTCGCATACTAAGCGAGCGCTCTACCATCTGAGCTACGCCCGCCCCCCCCCCCCCCCCCCCCCGAAAACTAATGGTGCTACATACAGCCATATAGACGACACAGACCCTTGCACTCCCATTATTCAGCAGACAAACACTACTCTCTATGTATCCGTTAGGGTGTCTTTCAGGTTTCGTGCATTCTGTATCGAATCGTAGTTGGCCACAATGAAAGTGGCACGTATAACGTGGAAAATAGAATTCGGACACCGCTCTGAGTAAGACCAACATGTTGTCCACCCTCTAGACTTCAATGAGGTTAAGCCGCGATACATAAGACAGATCTGCACTCGATGACACCTCGATAACAGCCGGTCCCCACACTTACATCTTGCTCTCCTTACGTCAGTATACATCATATCAGTCTGTGACGCTGGCTTTGCAACAACTTGCGTGCCTTTAGGTTCGCCGCGACCAACACTTACCATGCACTGACCACAAAAAATGGAGGCCCCGCGGCTTGAACCCTGGACCTTTCACATGCGAAGCGAACGCTCTACCAACTGAGCTACGTCCCATGCACGAGCAAACTGCGCTATTCCCCATTCTTTGCGACTCAGATGCGCACGAACACGATGGTTGGTTGGTTTGTAGCTGTGATGGGAGCAGAGTACAAAGGCGCGGACCCGTTCATATACACAAAAGTTCCAAGTAGTTTCGATGCTCTGGTATTACAAATGCAAATTCCGTCTGTTTTTAACGTCTTAAATTGAAAGAGCCGTCACAAATTGCTCCGTTTTCACTCCTTGTCGACAATCATACAGCACCTGAGGTAACAAACACATCTCGAGCCCCATTGTGCACTCCATTATTCATGCCAACTCAGTGCTTCGCTCTTTACTACTGTATACCAATCTTGTCGTCCAACTGCCAAACACTGGGCCACAACAAGTTTCCGCGTCTCCATTGCACTGCGCATACTACGAAACGCTCCCCAAACTTGGCACTCACCCTCGCAGCCTACTTTTCCGACTTCCCACGACGCTCACGCTAGTGACAGCATTATTTAAAGTTCGACGTCGCGCCAAAGCGAATGAGCACATTTCGCCTACGGCTTAGGCCGCCCTCCTAGTGTGGCTGCTCGGTGTCTGCAGGCAGCGAGGTTCTGCAAGCTTCCTGTGTTCGCAACTATGTCACCTGTGCTTGCTTGTCAGAGACAGACTATCGCAAAACATACAACTCATTCCATGAATTGAATGCTACGGCATCTGTTATCAGCAGTCACAACTAGCAACACCAGTAGCAGCTGACTGCCCGCAAAGAATAGGAATGTGCAGTGGGATTTACGTGAACTCGGCGCAAGCTTGTATCTTCCTAGACACATCTGCTGGCTGTGAATTATTCCACTTGCATATCAAGGTGCGCATGTAGGTGTGTTAAAAATTCTGGAGGCACTGGGTATTGATCCCAGTACCTCTCGCATACTAAGCGAGCGCTCTACAATCTGAGCTACGATCGCCCCCCCCGAAGACTAATGGTGCTACATACAGCCATATAGACGACACAGACCCTTGCACACCAATTATTCAGCAGACAAACACTACTCTCTATGTATCCGTTAGGGTGTCTTTCAGGTTTCGTGCATTCTGTATCGAATCGTAGTTGGCCACAATGAAAGTGCCACGTGTAACGTCGAAAATAGAATTCGGACACCGCTCTGAGTAAGACCAACGTGTTGTCCACCCTCTAGACTTCAATGAGGTTAAGCCGCGATACCTAAGACAGATCTGCACTCGATGACACCTCGATAACAGCCGGTCCCCACATTTACATCTTGCTCTCCTTACGTCAGTATACATCATATCAGTCTGTGACGCTGGCTTTGCAACATCTTGCGTGCATTTAGGTTCGCCGCGACCAACACTTACCATGCACTGACCACAAAAAATGGAGGCGCCGCGGCTTGCACCCTGGACCTTTCACATGCGAAGCGAACGCTCTACCAACTGAGCTACGCCCCATGCACGAGCAAACTGCGCTATTCCCCATTCTTTGCGACTCAGATGCGCACGAACACGATGGTTGGTTGGTTTGTAGCGGTGAAGGGAGCAGAGTACAAAGGCGCGGACCCGTTCATATACACAAAAGTTCCAAGTAGTTTCGATGCTCTGGTATTACAAATGCAAATTCCGTCTGTTTTTAACGTCTTAAATTGAAAGAGCCGTCACAAATTGCTCCGTTTTCACTCCTTGTCGACAATCATACAGCACCTGAGGTAACAAACACATCTCGAGCCCCATTGTGCACTCCATTATTCATGCCAACTCAGTGCCTTGCTCTTTACTACTGTGTACCAATGTTGTCGTCCAACTGCAAAACACTGGGCCACAACAAGTTTCCGCGTCTCCATTGCACTGCGCATACTACGAAACGCTCCCCAAACTTGGCACTCACCCTCGCAGCCGACTTTCCACGACGCTCACGCTAGTTACAGCATTATTTATAGTTCGACGTTGCGCCAAAGCGAATGAGCACATTTCGCCTACGGCTTAGGCCGCCCTCCTAGTGTATCTGCTCGGTGTCTGCAGGCAGAGAGGGTCTGCAAGCTTCCCGTGTTCGCACCTATGTCACCTGTGCTTGGTTGTCAGAGACAGACTATCGCAAAACATACAACTCACTCCATGAATTGATTGCTACGGCATCTGTTATCAGCAGTCACAACTAGCAACACCAGTAGCAGCTGACTGCACGCAAAGAATAGGAATGTGCAGTGGGATTTACGTGAACTCGGCGCAAGCTTGTATCTTCCTAGACACATCTGCTGGCTGTGAATTATTCCACTTGCATATCAAGGTGCGCATGTAGGTGTGTTAAAAATTCTGGAGGCACTGGGTATTGGTCCCAGTACCTCTCGCATACAAAGCGAGCGCTCTACCATCTGAGCTACGCCCCCCCCCCCCCCCCCCCCCGAAGATTAGTGGTGCTACATACAGCCATATAGGCGACACAGACCCTTGCACTCGCAGTATTCAGCAGACAAACACTACTCGCTATGTATCCGTTAGGGTGTCTTTCAGGTTTCGTGCATTCTGTATCGAATCGTAGTTGGCCACAATGAAAGTGGCACGTATAACGTCGAAAATAGAATTCGGACACCGCTCTGAGTAAAACCAACGTGTTGTCCACCCTCTAGACTTCAATGAGGTTAAGCCGCGATACCTAAGACAGATCTGCACTCGATGACACCTCGATAAAAGCCGGTCCCCACACTTACAACTTGCTCTCCTTACGTCAGTATACATCATATCAGTCTGTGACGCTGGCTTTGCAACATCTTGCGTGCCTTTAGGTTCGCCGCGACCAACACTTACCATGCACTGCCCACAAAAAATGGAGGCGCCGCGGCTTGAACCCTGGACGTTTCACATGGCAAGCGAACGCTCTACCAACTGAGCTACGCCCCATGCACGAGCAAACTGCGCTATTCCCCATTCTTTGCGACTCAGATGCGCACGGACACGATGGTTGGTTGGTTTGTAGCGGTGAAAGGAGCAGAGTACAAAGGCGCAGGCCCGTTCATATACACAAAAGTTCCAAGTAGTTTCGATGCTCTGGTATTACAAATGCAAATTCCGTCTGTTTTTAACGTCTTAAATTGAAAGAGCCGTCACAAATTGCTCCGTTTTCACTCCTTGTCGACAATCATACAGCACCTGAGGTAACAAACACATCTCGAGCCCCATTGTGCACTCCATTATTCATGCCAACTCAGTGCCTCGCTCTTTACTACTGTGTACCAATCTTGTCGTCCAACTGCAAAACACTGGGCCACAACAAGTTTCCGCGTCTCCATTGCACTGCGCATACTACGAAACGCTCCCCAAACTTGGCACTCACCCTCGCAGCCGACTTTTCCGACTTTCCACGACGCTCACGCTAGTGACAGCATTATTTATAGTTCGACGTCGCGCCAAAGCGAATGAGCACATTTCGCAAACGGCTTAGGCCGCCCCCCTTGTGTGGCTGCTCCGTGTCTGCAGGCAGCGAGGGTCTGCAAGCTTCCTGTGTTCGCACCTATGTCACCTGTGCTTGCTTGTCAGAGACAGACTATCGCAAAACATACAACTCACTCCATGAATTGATTGCTACGGCATCTGTTATCAGCAGTCACAACTAGCAACACCAGTAGCAGCTGACTGCACGCAAAGAATAGGAATGTGCAGTGGGATTTACGTGAACTCGGCGCAAGCTTGTATCTTCCTAGACACATCTGCTGGCTGTGAATTATTCCACTTTCATATCAAGGTGCTCATGTAGGTGTGTTAAAAATTCTACAGGCACTGGGTATTGATACCAGTACCTCTCGCATACCAAGCAAGCGCTCTACCATCTGAGCTACCCCCGGCCCCCCCGAAGACTAATGGTGCTACATACAGCCATATAGACGACACAGACCCTTGCACTCCCATTATTCAGCAGACAAACACTACTCTCTATGTATCCGTTAGGGTGTCTTTCAGGTTTCGTGCATTCTGTATCGAATCGTAGTTGGCCACAATGAAAGTGGCACGTATAACGTCGAAAATAGAATTCGGACACCGCTCTGAGTAAGACCAACGTGTTGTCCACCCTCTAGACTTCAATGAGGTTAAGCCGCGATACCTAAGACAGATCTGCACTCGATGACACCTCGATAACAGCCGGTCCCCACACTTACATCTTGCTCTCCTTACGTCAGTATACATCATATCAGTCTGTGACGCTGGCTTTGCAACATCTTGCGTGCCTTTAGGTTCGCCGCGACCAACACTTACCATGCACTGACCACAAAAAATGGAGGCGCCGCGGCTTGAACCCTGGACCTTTCACAAATGCGAAGCGAACGCTCTACCAACTGAGCTACGCCCCATGCACGAGCAAACTGCGCTATTCCCCATTCTTTGCGACTCAGATGCGCACGGACACGATGGTTGGTTGGTTTGTAGCGGTGAAGGGAGCAGAGTACAAATGCGCGGACCCGTTCATATACACAAAAGTTCCAAGTAGTTTCGATGCTCTGGTATTACAAATGCAAATTCCGTCTGTTTTTAACGTCTTAAATTGAAAGAGCCGTCACAAATTGCTCCGTTTTCACTCCTTGTCGACAATCATACAGCACCTGAGGTAACAAACACAACTCGAGCCCCATTGTGCACTCCATTATTCATGCCAACTCAGTGCCTCGCTCTTTACTACTGTGTACCAATCTTGTCGTCCAACTGCAAAACACTGGGCCACAACAAGTTTCCGCGTCTCCATTGCACTGCGCATACTACGAAACGCTCCCCAAACTTGGCACTCACCCTCGCAGCCGACTTTTCCGACTTTCCACGACGCTCACGGAACGCTCACGCTGGTGACAGCATTATTTATAGTTCGACGTCGCGCCAAAGCGAATGAGCACATTTCGCCAACGGCTTAGGCCGCCCTCCTAGTGTGGCTGCTCGGTGTCTGCAGGCAGCGAGGGTCTGCAAGCTTCCTGTGTTCGCACCTATGTCACCTGTGCTTGCTTGTCAGAGACAGTCTATCGCAAAACATACAACTCACTCCATGAATTGATTGCTACGGCATCTGTTATCAGCAGTCGCAACTAGCAACACCAGTAGCAGCTGACTGCACGCAAAGAATAGGAATGTGCAGTGGGATTTACGTGGTCTCGGCGCAAGCTTGTATCTTCCTAGACACATCTGCTGGCTGTGAATTATTCCACTTGCATATCAAGGTGCTCATGTAGGTGTGTTAAAAATTCTGGAGGCACTGGGTATTGATCCCAGTTCCTCTCGCATACTAAACGAGCGCTGTACCATCTGAGCTACGCCCGCCCCCCCCCGAAGACTAATGGTGCTACATACAGCCATATAGACGACACAGACCCTTGCACTCCCATTATTCAGTAGACAAACACTACTCTCTATGTATCCGTTATGGTGTCTTTCAGGTTTCGTGCATTCTGTACCGAATCGTAGTTGGCCACAATGAAAGTGGCACGTATAACGTCGAAAATAGAATTCGGACACCGCTCTGAGTAAGACCAACGTGTTGTCCACCCTCTAGACTTCAATGAGGTTAAGCTGCGATACCTAAGACAGATCTGCACTCGATGACACCTCGATAACAGCCGGTCCCCACACTTACATCTTGCTCTCCTTACGTCAGTATACATCATATCAGTCTGTGACGCTGGCTTTGCAACATCTTGCGTGCCTTTAGGTTCGCCGCGACCAACACTTACCATGCACTGACCACAAAATATAGAGGCCCCGCGGCTTGAACCCTGGACCTTTCACATGCCAAGCGAACGCTCTACCAACTGAGCTACGCCCCATGCACGAGCAAACTGCGCTATTCCCCATTCTTTGCGACTCAGATGCGCACGGACACGATGGTTGGTTGGTTTGTAGCGGTGAAGGGAGCAGAGTACAAAGGCGCGGACCCGTTCATATACACAAAAGTTCCAAGTAGATTCGATGCTCTGGTATTACAAATGCAAATTCCGTCTGTTTTTAACGCCTTAAATTGAAAGAGCCGTCACAAATTGCTCCGTTTTCACTCCTTGTCCACAATCATACAGCACCTGAGGTAACAAACACATCTCGAGCACCATTGTGCACTCCATTATTCATGTCAACTCAGTGCCTCGCTCTTTACTACTGTGTACCAATCTTGTCGTCCAACTGCAAAACACTGGGCCACAACAAGTTTCCGCGTCTCCATTGCACTGCGCATACTACGAAACGCTCCCCAAACTTGGCACTCACCCTCGCAGCCGACTTTTCCGACTTTCCACGACGCTCTCGCAACGCTCACGCTAGTGACAGCATTATTTATAGTTCGACGACGCGCCAAAGCGAATGAGCACATTTCGCCTACGGCTTAGGCCGGCCTCCCAGTGTGGCTGCTCGGTGTCTGCAGGCAGCGAGGGTCTGCAAGCTTCCTGTGTTCGCACCTATGTCACCTGTGCTTGCTTGTCAGAGACAGACTATCGCAAAACATACAACTAACTCCATGAATTGATTGCTACGGCATCTGTTATCAGCAGTCACAACTAGCAACACCAGTAGCAGCTCACTGCACGCAAAGAATAGGAATGTGCAGTGGGATTTACGTGATCTCGGCGCAAGCTTGTATCTTCCTAGACACTTCTGCTGGCTGTGAATTATTCCACTTGCATATCAAGGTGCGCATGCAGGTGTGTTAAAAATTCTGGAGGCACTGGGTATTGATCCCAGTACCTCTCGCATACTAAGCAAGCGCTCTACCATCTGAGCTACGCCCGCCCCCCCGAAGACTAATGGTGCTACATACAGCCATATAGACGACACAGACCCTTGCACTCCCATTATTCAGCAGACAAACACTACTCTCTATGTATCCGTTAGGGTGTCTTTCAGGTTTCGTGCATTCTGTATCGAATCGTAGTTGGCCACAATGAAAGTGGCACGTATAACGTCGAAAATAGAATTCGGACACCGCTCTGAGTAAGACCAACGTGTTGTCCACCCTCTAGACTTCAATGAGGTTAAGCCGCGATACCTAAGACAGATCTGCACTCGATGACACCTCGATAACAGCCGGTCCCCACACTTACATCTTGCTCTCCTTACGTCAGTATACATCATATCAGTCTGTGACGCTGGCTTTGCAACATCTTGCGTGCCTTTAATTTCGCCGCGACCAACACTTACCATGCACTCACCACAAAAAATGGAGGCGCCGCGGCTTGAACCCTGGGCCTTTCACCTGCCAACCGAACGCTCTACCAACTGAGCTACGCCCCATGCACGAGCAAACTACGCTATTCCCCATTCTTTGCGACTCAGATGCGCACGGACACGATGGTTGGTTGGTTTGTAGCGGTGAAGGGAGCAGAGTACAAAGGCGCGGACCCGTTCATATACGCAAAAGTTCCAAGTAGTTTCGATGCTCTGGTATTACAAATGCAAATTCCGTCTGTTTTTAACGTCTTAAATTGAAAGAGCCGTCACAAATTGCTCCGTTTTCACTCCTTGTCGACAATCATACAGCACCTGAGGTAACAAACACATCTCGATCCCCATTTTGCACTCCTTTATTCATGCCAACTCAGTGCCTCGCTCTTTACTACTGTGTACCAATCTTGTCGTCCAACTGCAAAACACTGGGCCACAACAAGTTTCCGCGTCTCCAATGCACTGCGCATACTACGAAACGCTCCCCAAACTTGGCACTCACCCTCGCAGCCGACTTTTCCGACTTACCACGACGCCCTCGCAACGCTCACGCTAGTGACAGCATAATTTATAGTTCGACGACGCGCCAAAGCGAATGAGCACATTTCGCCTACGGCTTAGGCCGGCCTCCCAGTGTGGCTGCTCGGTGTCTGCAGGCAGCGAGGGTCTGCAAGCTTACTGTGTTCGCACCTATGTCACCTGTGCTTGCTTGTCAGAGACAGACTATCGCAAAACATACAACTCACTCCATGAATTGATTGCTACGGCATCTGATATCAAAAGTCACAACTAGCAACACCAGTAGCAGCTGACTGCACGCAAAGAATAGGAATGTGCAGTGGGATTTACGTGAACTCTGTGCAAGCTTGTATCTTCCTAGACACATCTGCTGGCTGTGAATTATTCCACTTGCATATCAAGCTGCGCATGTAGGTGTGTTAAAAGTTCTGGAGGCACTGGGTATTGATCCCAGTACCTCTTGCATACTAAGCAAGCGCTCTACCATCTGAGCTACGCCCGCCCCCCCGAAGACTAATGGTGCTACATACAGCCATATAGACGACACAGACCCTTGCACTCCCATTATTCAGCAGACAAACACTACTCTCTATGTATCCGTTAGGGTGTCTTTCAGGTTTCGTGCATTCTGTATCGAATCGTAGTTGGCCACAATGAAAGTGGCACGTATAACGTCGAAAATAGAATTCGGACACCGCTCTGAGTAAGACCAACGTTTTGTCCACCCTCTAGACTTCAATGAGGTTAAGCCGCGATACCTAAGACAGATCTGCACTCGATGACACCTCGATAACAGCCGGTCCCCACACTTACATCTTGCTCTCCTTACGACAGTATACATCATATCAGTCTGTGACGCTGGCTTTGCAACATCTTGCGTGCCTTTAGGTTCGCCGCGACCAACACTTACCATGCACTGACCACAAAAAATGGAGGCGCCGCGGCTTGAACCCTGGACGTTTGACATGGCAAGCGAACGCTCTACCAACTGAGCTACGCCCCATGCACGAGCAAGCTGCGGTATTCCCCATTCTTTGCGACTCAGATGCGTATGGACACGATGGTTGGTTGGTTTGTAGCGGTGAAGGGAGCAGAGTACAAAGGCGCGGACCCGTTCATATACACAAAAGTTCCAAGTAGTTTCGATGCTCTGGTATTACAAATGCAAATTCCGTCTGTTTTTAACGTCTTAAAATGAAAGAGCCGTCACAAATTGCTCCGTTTTCACTCCTTGTCGACAATCATACAGCACCTGAGGTAACAATTACATCTCGAGCCCCATTGTGCACTCCATTATTCATGCCAACTCAGTGCCTCGCTCTTTACTACTGTGAACCAATATTGTCGTCCAACTGCAAAACACTGGGCCACAACAAGTTTCCGCGTCTCCATTGCACTGCGCATACTACGAAACGCTCCCCAAACTTGGCACTCACCCTCGCAGCCGACTTTTCCGACTTTCCACGACGCTCACGCAACGCTCACGCTAGTGACAGCATTATTTATAGTTCGACGTCGCGCCAAAGCGAATGAGCACATTTCGCCTACGGCTTAGGCCGCCCTCCTAGTGTGGCTGCTCGGTGTCTGCAGGCAGCGAGGGTCTGCAAGCTTCCCGTGTTCACACCTATGTCACCTGTGCTTGCTTGTCAGAGACAGACTATCGCAAAACATACAACTCACTCCATGAATTGATTGCTACGGCATCTGTTATCAGCAGTCACAACTAGCAACACCAGTAGCAGCTGACTGCACGCAAAGAATAGGAATGTGCAGTGGGATGTACGTGAACTCGGCGCAAGCTTGTATCTTCCTAGACACTTCTGCTGGCTGTGAATTATTCCACTTGCATATCAAGGTGCGCATGTAGGTGTGTTAAAAACTCTGGAGGTACTGGGTATTGATCCCAGTACCTCTCGCATACTAAGCGAGCGCTCTACCATCTGAGCAACGCCCACCCCCCCCCCCCCCCCCCCCGAAGACTAATGGTGCTACATACAGCCATATAGACGACACAGACCCTTGCACTCCCATTATTCAGCAGACAAACACTACTCTCTATGTATCTGTTAGGGTGTCTTTCAGGTTTCGTGCATTCTGTATCGAATCGTAGTTGGCCACAATGAAAGTGGCACGTATAACGACGAAAATAGCATTCGGACACCGCTCTGAGTAAGACCAACGTGTTGTCCACCCTCTAGACTTCAATGAGGTTAAGCCGCGATACATAAGACAGATCTGCACTCGATGACACCTCGATAACAGCCGGTCCCCACACTTACATCTTGCTCTCCTTACGTCAGTATACATCATTTCAGTCTGTGACGCTGGCTTTGCAACATCTTGCGTGCCTTTAGGTTCGCCGCGACCAACACTTACCATGCACTCACCACAAAAAATGGAGGCGCCGCGGCTTCAACCCTGGACCTTTCACCAATGCGAAGCGAACGCTCTACCAACTGAGCTACGCCCCATGCACGAGCAAACTGCGTATTCCCCATTCTTTGCGACTCAGATGCGCACGGACACGATGGTTGGTTGGTTTGTAGCGGTGAAGGGAGCAGAGTACAAAGGCGCGGACCCGTTCATATACACAAAAGTTCCAAGTAGTTTCGATGCTCTGGTATTACAAATGCAAATTCCGTCTGTTTTTAACGTCTTAAATTGAAAGAGCCGTCTCAAATTGCTCCGTTTTCACTCCTTGTCGACAATCATACAGCACCTGAGGTAACAAACACATCTCGAGCCCCATTGTGCACTCCATTATTCATGCCAACTCAGTGCCTCGCTCTTTACTACTGTGTACCAATCTTGTCGTCCAACTGCAAAACACTGGGCCACAAGTTTCCGCGTCTCCATTGCACTGCGCATACTACGAAACGCTCCCCAAACTTGGCACTCACCCTCGCAGCCGACTTTTCCGACTTTCCACGACGCTCACGCTAGTGACAGCATTATTTATAGTTCGACGTCGCGCCAAAGCGAATGAGCACATTTCGCCTACGGCTTAGGCCGCCCTCCTAGTGTGGCTGCTCGGTATCTGCAGGCAGCGACTGTCTGCAAGCTTCCCGTGTTCACACCTATGTCACCTGTGCTTGCTTGTCAGAGACAGACTATCGCAAAACATACAACTCACTCCATGAATTGATTGCTACGGCATCTGTTATCAGCAGTCACAACTAGCAACACCAGTAGCAGCTGACTGCACGCAAAGAATAGGAATGTGCAGTGGGATTTACGTGAACTCGGCGCAAGCTTGTATCTTCCTAGACACTTCTGCTGGCTGTGAATTATTCCACTTGCATATCAAGGTGCGCATGTAGGTGTGTTAAAAATTCTGGAGGCACTGGGTATTGATCGCAGTACCTCTCACATACTAAGCGAGCGCTCTACCATCTGAGCAACGCCCACCCCCCCGAAGACTGATGGTGCTACATACAGCCATATAGACGACACAGACCCTTGCACTCCCATTATTCAGCAGACAAACACTACTCTCTATGTATCCGTTAGGGTGTCTTTCAGGTTTCGTGCATTCTGTATCGAATCGTAGTTGGCCACAATGAAAGTGGCACGTATAACGTCGAAAATAGCATTCGGACACCGCTCTGAGTAAGACCAACGTGTTGTCCACCCTCTAGACTTCAATGAGGTTAAGCCGCGATACCTAAGACAGATCTGCACTCGATGACACCTCGATAACAGCCGGTCCCCACACTTACATCTTGCTCTCCTTACGTCAGTATACATCATATCAGTCTGTGACGCTGGCTTTGCAACATCTTGCGTGCCTTTAGGTTCGCCGCGACCAACACTTACCATGCACTGACCACAAAAAATGGAGGCGCCGCGGCTTGAACCCTGGACCTTTCACATCGAAGCGAACGCTCTACCAACTGAGCTACGCCCCATGCACGAGCAAACTGCGCTATTCCCCATTCTTTGCGACTCAGATGCGCACGGATACGATGGTTGGTTGGTTTGTAGCGGTGAAGGGAGCAGAGTACAAAGGCGCGGACCCGTTCATATACACAAAAGTTCCAAGTAGTTTCGATGCTCTGGTATTACAAATGCAAATTCCGTCTGTTTTTAACGTCTTAAATTGAAAGAGCCGTCACAAATTGCTCCGTTTTCACTCCTTGTCGACAATCATACAGCACCTGAGGAAACAAACACATCTCGAGCCCCATTGTGCACTCCATTATTCATGCCAACTCAGTGCCTCGCTCTTTACTACTGTGTACCAATATTGTCGTCCAACTGCAAAACACTGGGCCACAACAAGTTTCCGCGTCTCCATTGCACTGCGCATACTACGAAACGCTCCCCAAACTTGGCACTCACCCTCGCAGCCGACTTTTCCGACATTCCACGACGCTCACGCAACGCTCACGCTAGTGACAGCATTATTTATAGTTCGACGTCGCGCCAAAGCGAATGAGCACATTTCGCCTACGGCTTAGGCCGCCCTCCTAGTGTGGCTGCTCGGTGTCTGCAGGCAGCGAGGGTCTGCAAGCTTCCCGTGTTCACACCTATGTCACCTGTGCTTGCTTGTCAGAGACAGACTATCGCAAAACATACAACTCACTCCATGAATTGATTGCTACGGCATCTGTTATCAGCAGTCACAACTAGCAACACCAGTAGCAGCTGACTGCACGCAAAGAATAGGAATGTGCAGTGGGATGTACGTGAACTCGGCGCAAGCTTGTATCTTCCTAGACACTTCTGCTGGCTGTGAATTATTCCACTTGCATATCAAGGTGCGCATGTAGGTGTGTTAAAAATTCTGGAGGTACTGGGTATTGATCCCAGTACCTCTCGCATACTACGCGAGCGCTCTACCATCTGAGCAACGCCCCCCCCCCCCCCCCCCCCCCCGAAGACTAATGGTGCTACATACAGCCATATAGACGACACAGACCCTTGCACTCCCATTATTCAGCAGACAAACACTACTCTCTATGTATCTGTTAGGGTGTCTTTCAGGTTTCGTGCATTCTGTATCGAATCGTAGTTGGCCACAATGAAAGTGGCACGTATAACGTCGAAAATAGCATTCGGACACCGCTCTGAGTAAGACCAACGTGTTGTCCACCCTCTAGACTTCAATGAGGTTAAGCCGCGATACCTAAGACAGATCTGCACTCGATGACACCTCGATAACAGCCGGTCCCCACACTTACATCTTGCTCTCCTTACGTCAGTATACATCATATCAGTCTGTGACGCTGGCTTTGCAACATCTTGCGTGCCTTTAGGTTCGCCGCGACCAACACTTACCATGCACTGACCACAAAAAATGGAGGCGCCGCGGCTTCAACCCTGGACCTTTCACCAATGCGAAGCGAACGCTCTACCAACTGAGCTACGCCCCATGCACGAGCAAACTGCGCTATTCCCCATTCTTTGCGACTCAGATGCGCACGGACACGATGGTTGGTTGGTTTGTAGCGGTGAAGGGAGCAGAGTACAAAGGCGCGGACCCGTTCATATACACAAAAGTTCCAAGTACTTTCGATGCTCTGGTATTACAAATGCAAATTCCGTCTGTTTTTAACGTCTTAAATTGAAAGAGCCGTCACAAATTGCTCCGTTTTCACTCCTTGTCGACAATCATACAGCACCTGAGGTAACAAACACATCTCGAGCCCCATTGTGCACTCCATTATTCATGCCAACTCAGTGCCTCGCTCTTTACTACTGTGTACCAATCTTGTCGTCCAACTGCAAAACACTGGGCCACAACAAGTTTCCGCTTCTCCATTGCACTGCGCATACTACGAAACGCTCCCCAAACTTGGCACTCACCCTCACAGCCGACTTTTCCGACTTTCCACGACGCTCACGCTAGTGACAGCATTATTTATAGTTCGACGTCGCGCCAAAGCGAATGAGCACATTTCGCCTACGGCTTAGGCCGCCCTCCTAGTGTGGCTGCTCGGTGTCTGCAGGCAGCGAGGGTCTGCAAGCTTCCCGTGTTCACACCTATGTCACCTGTGCTTGCTTGTCAGAGACAGACTATCGCAAAACATACAACTCACTCCATGAATTGATTGCTACGGCATCTGTTATCAGCAGTCACAACTAGCAACACCAGTAGCAGCTGACTGCACGCAAAGAATAGGAATGTGCAGTGGGATTTACGTGAACTCGGCGCAAGCTTGTATCTTCCTAGACACTTCTGCTGGCTGTGAATTATTCCACTTGAATATCAAGGTGCGCATGTAGGTGTGTTAAAAATTCTGGAGGCACTGGGTATTGATCACAGTACCTCTCACATACTAAGCGAGCGCTCTACCATCTGAGCAACGCCCACCTCCCCGAAGACTAATGGTGCTACATACAGCCATATAGACGACACAGACCCTTGCACTCCCATTATTCAGCAGACAAACACTACTCTCTATGTATCCGTTAGGGTGTCTTTCAGGTTTCGTGCATTCTGTATCGAATCGTAGTTGGCCACAATGAAAGTGGCACGTATAACGTCGAAAATAGAATTCGGACACCGCTCTGAGTAAGACCAACGTTTGTCCACCCTCTAGACTTCAATGAGGTTAAGCCGCGATACCTAAGACAGATCTGCACTCGATGACACCTCGATAACAGCCGGTCCCCACACTTACATCTTGCTCTCCTTACGTCAGTATACATCATATCAGTCTGTGACGCTGGCTTTGCAACATCTTGCGTGCCTTTAGGTTCGCCGCGACCAACACTTACCATGCACTGACCACAAAAAATGGAGGCGCCGTGGCTTGAACCCCGGACCTTTCACATCGAAGCGAACGCTCTACCAACTGAGCTACGACCCATGCACGAGCAAACTGCGCTATTCCCCATTCTTTGCGACTCAGATGCGCACGGACACGATGGTTGGTTGGTTTGTAGCGGTGAAGGGAGCAGAGTACAAAGGCGCGGACCCGTTCATATACACAAAAGTTCCAAGTAGTTTCGATGCTCTGGTATTACAAATGCAAATTCCGTCTGTTTTTAACGTCTTAAATTGAAAGAGCCGTCACAAATTGCTCCGTTTTCACTCCTTGTCGACAATCATACAGCACCTGAGGTAACAAACACATCTCAAGCCCAATTGTGCACTCCATTATTCATGCCAACTCAGTGCCTCGCTCTGTACTACTGTGTACCAATCTTGTCGTCCAACTGCAAAACACTGGGCCACAACAAGTTTCCGCGTCTCCATTGCACTGCGCATACTACAAACGCTCCCCAAACTTGGCACTCACCCTCGCAGCCGACTTTTCCGACTTTCCACGACGCTCACGCAACGCTCACGCTAGTGACAGCATTATTTATAGTTCGACGTCGCGCCAAAGCGAATGAGCACATTTCGCCTACGGCTTAGGCCGCCCTCCTAGTGTGGCTGCTCGGTGTCTGCAGGCAGCGAGGGTCTGCAAGCTTCCCGTGTTCACACCTATGTCACCTGTGCTTGCTTGTCAGAGACAGACTATCGCAAAACATACAACTCACTCCATGAATTGATTGCTACGGCATCTGTTATCAGCAGTCACAACTAGCAACACCAGTAGCAGCTGACTGCACGCAAAGAATAGGAATGTGCAGTGGGATGTACGTGAACTCGGCGCAAGCTTGTATCTTCCTAGACACTTCTGCTGGCTGTGAATTATTCCACTTGCATATCAAGGTGCGCATGTAGGTGTGTTAAAAATTCTGGAGGTACTGGGTATTGATCCCAGTACCTCTCGCATACTACGCGAGCGCTCTACCATCTGAGCAACGCCCACCCCCCCCCCCCCCCCCCCCCCGAAGACTAATGGTGCTACATACAGCCATATAGACGACACAGACCCTTGCACTCCCATTATTCAGCAGACAAACACTACTCTCTATGTATCTGTTAGGGTGTCTTTCAGGTTTCGTGCATTCTGTATCGAATCGTAGTTGGCCACAATGAAAGTGGCACGTATAACGTCGAAAATAGCATTCGGACACCGCTCTGAGTAAGACCAACGTGTTGTCCACCCTCTAGACTTCAATGAGGTTAAGCCGCGATACCTAAGACAGATCTGCACTCGATGACACCTCGATAACAGCCGGTCCCCACACTTACATCTTGCTCTCCTTACGTCAGTATACATCATATCAGTCTGTGACGCTGGCTTTGCAACATCTTGCGTGCCTTTAGGTTCGCCGCGACCAACACTTACCATGCACTGACCACAAAAAATGGAGGCGCCGCGGCTTCAACCCTGGACCTTTCACCAATGCGAAGCGAACGCTCTACCAACTGAGCTACGCCCCATGCACGAGCAAACTGCGCTATTCCCCATTCTTTGCGACTCAGATGCGCACGGACACGATGGTTGGGTGGTTTGTAGCGGTGAAGGGAGCAGAGTACAAAGGCGCGGACCCGTTCATATACACAAAAGTTCCAAGTACTTTCGATGCTCTGGTATTACAAATGCAAATTCCGTCTGTTTTTAACGTCTTAAATTGAAAGAGCCGTCACAAATTGCTCCGTTTTCACTCCTTGTCGACAATCATACAGCACCTGAGGTAACAAACACATCTCGAGCCCCATTGTGCACTCCATTATTCATGCCAACTCAGTGCCTCGCTCTTTACTACTGTGTACCAATCTTGTCGTCCAACTGCAAAACACTGGGCCACAACAAGTTTCCGCTTCTCCATTGCACTGCGCATACTACGAAACGCTCCCCAAACTTGGCACTCACCCTCACAGCCGACTTTTCCGACTTTCCACGACGCTCACGCTAGTGACAGCATTATTTATAGTTCGACGTCGCGCCAAAGCGAATGAGCACATTTCGCCTACGGCTTAGGCCGCCCTCCTAGTGTGGCTGCTCGGTGTCTGCAGGCAGCGAGGGTCTGCAAGCTTCCCGTGTTCACACCTATGTCACCTGTGCTTGCTTGTCAGAGACAGACTATCGCAAAACATACAACTCACTCCATGAATTGATTGCTACGGCATCTGTTATCAGCAGTCACAACTAGCAACACCAGTAGCAGCTGACTGCACGCAAAGAATAGGAATGTGCAGTGGGATTTACGTGAACTCGGCGCAAGCTTGTATCTTCCTAGACACTTCTGCTGGCTGTGAATTATTCCACTTGAATATCAAGGTGCGCATGTAGGTGTGTTAAAAATTCTGGAGGCACTGGGTATTGATCACAGTACCTCTCACATACTAAGCGAGCGCTCTACCATCTGAGCAACGCCCACCTCCCCGAAGACTAATGGTGCTACATACAGCCATATAGACGACACAGACCCTTGCACTCCCATTATTCAGCAGACAAACACTACTCTCTATGTATCCGTTAGGGTGTCTTTCAGGTTTCGTGCATTCTGTATCGAATCGTAGTTGGCCACAATGAAAGTGGCACGTATAACGTCGAAAATAGAATTCGGACACCGCTCTGAGTAAGACCAACGTTTGTCCACCCTCTAGACTTCAATGAGGTTAAGCCGCGATACCTAAGACAGATCTGCACTCGATGACACCTCGATAACAGCCGGTCCCCACACTTACATCTTGCTCTCCTTACGTCAGTATACATCATATCAGTCTGTGACGCTGGCTTTGCAACATCTTGCGTGCCTTTAGGTTCGCCGCGACCAACACTTACCATGCACTGACCACAAAAAATGGAGGCGCCGTGGCTTGAACCCCGGACCTTTCACATCGAAGCGAACGCTCTACCAACTGAGCTACGACCCATGCACGAGCAAACTGCGCTATTCCCCATTCTTTGCGACTCAGATGCGCACGGACACGATGGTTGGTTGGTTTGTAGCGGTGAAGGGAGCAGAGTACAAAGGCGCGGACCCGTTCATATACACAAAAGTTCCAAGTAGTTTCGATGCTCTGGTATTACAAATGCAAATTCCGTCTGTTTTTAACGTCTTAAATTGAAAGAGCCGTCACAAATTGCTCCGTTTTCACTCCTTGTCGACAATCATACAGCACCTGAGGTAACAAACACATCTCAAGCCCAATTGTGCACTCCATTATTCATGCCAACTCAGTGCCTCGCTCTGTACTACTGTGTACCAATCTTGTCGTCCAACTGCAAAACACTGGGCCACAACAAGTTTCCGCGTCTCCATTGCACTGCGCATACTACAAACGCTCCCCAAACTTGGCACTCACCCTCGCAGCCGACTTTTCCGACTTTCCACGACGCTCACGCAACGCTCACGCTAGTGACAGCATTATTTATAGTTCGACGTCGCGCCAAAGCGAATGAGCACATTTCGCCTACGGCTTAGGCCGCCCTCCTAGTGTGGCTGCTCGGTGTCTGCAGGCAGCGAGGGTCTGCAAGCTTCCCGTGTTCACACCTATGTCACCTGTGCTTGCTTGTCAGAGACAGACTATCGCAAAACATACAACTCACTCCATGAATTGATTGCTACGGCATCTGTTATCAGCAGTCACAACTAGCAACACCAGTAGCAGCTGACTGCACGCAAAGAATAGGAATGTGCAGTGGAATGTACGTGAACTCGGCGCAAGCTTGTATCTTCCTAGACACTTCTGCTGGCTGTGAATTATTCCACTTGCATATCAAGGTGCGCATGTAGGTGTGTTAAAAATTCTGGAGGTACTGGGTATTGATCCCAGTACCTCTCGCATACTAAGCGAGCGCTCTACCATCTGAGCAACGCCCACCCCCCCCGAAGACTAATGGTGCTACATACAGCCATATAGACGACACAGACCCTTGCACTCCCATTATTCAGCAGACAAACACTACTCTCTATGTATCTGTTAGGGTGTCTTTCAGGTTTCGTGCATTCTGTATCGAATCGTAGTTGGCCACAATGAAAGTGGCACGTATAACGTCGAAAATAGCATTCGGACACCGCTCTGAGTAAGACCAACGTGTTGTCCACCCTCTAGACTTCAATGAGGTTAAGCCGCGATACCTAAGACAGATCTGCACTCGATGACACCTCGATAACAGCCGGTCCCCACACTTACATCTTGCTCTCCTTACGTCAGTATACATCATATCAGTCTGTGACGCTGGCTTTGCAACATCTTGCGTGCCTTTAGGTTCGCCGCGACCAACACTTACCATGCACTGACTACGAAAAATGGAGGCGCCGCGGCTTCAACCCTGGACCTTTCACCAATGCGAAGCGAACGCTCTACCAACTGAGCTACGCCCCATGCACGAGCAAACTGCGCTATTCCCCATTCTTTGCGACTCAGATGCGCACGGACACGATGGTTGGTTGGTTTGTAGCGGTGAAGGGAGCAGAGTACAAAGGCGCGGACCCGTTCATATACACAAAAGTTCCAAGTAGTTTCGATGCTCTGGTATTACAAATGCAAATTCCGTCTGTTTTTAACGTCTTAAATTGAAAGAGCCGTCACAAATTGCTCCGTTTTCACTCCTTGTCGACAATCATACAGCACCTGAGGAAACAAACACATCTCGAGCCCCATTGTGCACTCCATTATTCATGCCAACTCAGTGCCTCGCTCTTTACTACTGTGTACCAATCTTGTCGTCCAACTGCAAAACGCTGGGCCACAACAAGTTTCCGCTTCTCCATTGCACTGCGCATACTACGAAACGCTCCCCAAACTTGGCACTCACCCTCGCAGCCGACATTTCCGACTTTCCACGACGCTCACGCTAGTGACAGCATTATTTATAGTTCGACGTCGCGCCAAAGCGAATGAGCACATTTCGCCTACGGCTTAGGCCGTCCTCCTAGTGTGGCTGCTCGGTGTCTGCAGGCAGCGAGGGTCTGCAAGCTTCCCGTGTTCACACCTATGTCACCTGTGCTTGCTTGTCAGAGACAGACTATCGCAAAACATACAACTCACTCCATGAATTGATTGCTACGGCATCTGTTATCAGCAGTCACAACTAGCAACACCAGTAGCAGCTGACTGAACGCAAAGAATAGGAATGTGCAGTGGGATTTACGTGAACTCGGCGCAAGCTTGTATCTTCCTAGACACTTCTGCTGGCTGTGAATTATTCCACTTGAATATCAAGGTGCGCATGTAGGTGTGTTAAAAATTCTGGAGGCACTGGGTATTGATCACAGTACCTCTCACATACTAAGCGAGCGCTCTACCATCTGAGCAACGCCCACCTCCCCGAAGACTAATGGTGCTACATACAGCCATATAGACGACACAGACCCTTGCACTCCCATTATTCAGCAGACAAACACTACTCTCTATGTATCCGTTAGGGTGTCTTTCAGGTTTCGTGCATTCTGTATCGAATCGTAGTTGGCCACAATGAAAGTGGCACGTATAACGTCGAAAATAGAATTCGGACACCGCTCTGAGTAAGACCAACGTTTGTCCACCCTCTAGACTTCAATGAGGTTAAGCCGCGATACCTAAGACAGATCTGCACTCGATGACACCTCGATAACAGCCGGTCCCCACACTTACATCTTGCTCTCCTTACGTCAGTATACATCATATCAGTCTGTGACGCTGGCTTTGCAACATCTTGCGTGCCTTTAGGTTCGCCGCGACCAACACTTACCATGCACTGACCACAAAAAATGGAGGCGCCGCGGCTTGAACCCCGGACCTTTCACATCGAAGCGAACGCTCTACCAACTGAGCTACGCCCCATGCACGAGCAAACTGCGCTATTCCCCATTCTTTGCGACTCAGATGCGCACGGACACGATGGTTGGTTGGTTTGTAGCGGTGAAGGGAGCAGAGTACAAAGGCGCGGACCCGTTCATATACACAAAAGTTCCAAGTAGTTTCGATGCTCTGGTATTACAAATGCAAATTCCGTCTGTTTTTAACGTCTTAAATTGAAAGAGCCGTCACAAATTGCTCCGTTTTCACTCCTTGTCGACAATCATACAGCACCTGAGGTAACAAACACATCTCAAGCCCAATTGTGCACTCCATTATTCATGCCAACTCAGTGCCTCGCTCTGTACTACTGTGTACCAATCTTGTCGTCCAACTGCAAAACACTGGGCCACAACAAGTTTCCGCGTCTCCATTGCACTGCGCATACTACAAACGCTCCCCAAACTTGGCACTTACCCTCGCAGCCGACTTTTCCGACTTTCCACGACGCTCACGCTAGTGACAGCATTATTTATAGTTCGACGTCGCGCCAAAGCGAATGAGCACATTTCGCCTACGGCTTAGGCCGCCCTCCTAGTGTGGCTGCTCGGTGTCTGCAGGCAGCGAGGGTCTGCAAGCTTCCCGTGTTCACACCTATGTCACCTGTGCTTGCTTGTCAGAGACAGACTATCGCAAAACATACAACTCACTCCATGAATTGATTGCTACGGCATCTGTTATCAGCAGTCACAACTAGCAACACCAGTAGCAGCTGACTGCACGCAAAGAATAGGAATGTGCAGTGGAATGTACGTGAACTCGGCGCAAGCTTGTATCTTCCTAGACACTTCTGCTGGCTGTGAATTATTCCACTTGCATATCAAGGTGCGCATGTAGGTGTGTTAAAAATTCTGGAGGTACTGGGTATTGATCCCAGTACCTCTCGCATACTAAGCGAGCGCTCTACCATCTGAGCAACGCCCACCCCCCCCGAAGACTAATGGTGCTACATACAGCCATATAGACGACACAGACCCTTGCACTCCCATTATTCAGCAGACAAACACTACTCTCTATGTATCTGTTAGGGTGTCTTTCAGGTTTCGTGCATTCTGTATCGAATCGTAGTTGGCCACAATGAAAGTGGCACGTATAACGTCGAAAATAGCATTCGGACACCGCTCTGAGTAAGACCAACGTGTTGTCCACCCTCTAGACTTCAATGAGGTTAAGCCGCGATACCTAAGACAGATCTGCACTCGATGACACCTCGATAACAGCCGGTCCCCACACTTACATCTTGCTCTCCTTACGTCAGTATACATCATATCAGTCTGTGACGCTGGCTTTGCAACATCTTGCGTGCCTTTAGGTTCGCCGCGACCAACACTTACCATGCACTGACTACGAAAAATGGAGGCGCCGCGGCTTCAACCCTGGACCTTTCACCAATGCGAAGCGAACGCTCTACCAACTGAGCTACGCCCCATGCACGAGCAAACTGCGCTATTCCCCATTCTTTGCGACTCAGATGCGCACGGACACGATGGTTGGTTGGTTTGTAGCGGTGAAGGGAGCAGAGTACAAAGGCGCGGACCCGTTCATATACACAAAAGTTCCAAGTAGTTTCGATGCTCTGGTATTACAAATGCAAATTCCGTCTGTTTTTAACGTCTTAAATTGAAAGAGCCGTCACAAATTGCTCCGTTTTCACTCCTTGTCGACAATCATACAGCACCTGAGGAAACAAACACATCTCGAGCCCCATTGTGCACTCCATTATTCATGCCAACTCAGTGCCTCGCTCTTTACTACTGTGTACCAATCTTGTCGTCCAACTGCAAAACGCTGGGCCACAACAAGTTTCCGCTTCTCCATTGCACTGCGCATACTACGAAACGCTCCCCAAACTTGGCACTCACCCTCGCAGCCGACATTTCCGACTTTCCACGACGCTCACGCTAGTGACAGCATTATTTATAGTTCGACGTCGCGCCAAAGCGAATGAGCACATTTCGCCTACGGCTTAGGCCGTCCTCCTAGTGTGGCTGCTCGGTGTCTGCAGGCAGCGAGGGTCTGCAAGCTTCCCGTGTTCACACCTATGTCACCTGTGCTTGCTTGTCAGAGACAGACTATCGCAAAACATACAACTCACTCCATGAATTGATTGCTACGGCATCTGTTATCAGCAGTCACAACTAGCAACACCAGTAGCAGCTGACTGAACGCAAAGAATAGGAATGTGCAGTGGGATTTACGTGAACTCGGCGCAAGCTTGTATCTTCCTAGACACTTCTGCTGGCTGTGAATTATTCCACTTGAATATCAAGGTGCGCATGTAGGTGTGTTAAAAATTCTGGAGGCACTGGGTATTGATCACAGTACCTCTCACATACTAAGCGAGCGCTCTACCATCTGAGCAACGCCCACCTCCCCGAAGACTAATGGTGCTACATACAGCCATATAGACGACACAGACCCTTGCACTCCCATTATTCAGCAGACAAACACTACTCTCTATGTATCCGTTAGGGTGTCTTTCAGGTTTCGTGCATTCTGTATCGAATCGTAGTTGGCCACAATGAAAGTGGCACGTATAACGTCGAAAATAGAATTCGGACACCGCTCTGAGTAAGACCAACGTTTGTCCACCCTCTAGACTTCAATGAGGTTAAGCCGCGATACCTAAGACAGATCTGCACTCGATGACACCTCGATAACAGCCGGTCCCCACACTTACATCTTGCTCTCCTTACGTCAGTATACATCATATCAGTCTGTGACGCTGGCTTTGCAACATCTTGCGTGCCTTTAGGTTCGCCGCGACCAACACTTACCATGCACTGACCACAAAAAATGGAGGCGCCGCGGCTTGAACCCCGGACCTTTCACATCGAAGCGAACGCTCTACCAACTGAGCTACGCCCCATGCACGAGCAAACTGCGCTATTCCCCATTCTTTGCGACTCAGATGCGCACGGACACGATGGTTGGTTGGTTTGTAGCGGTGAAGGGAGCAGAGTACAAAGGCGCGGACCCGTTCATATACACAAAAGTTCCAAGTAGTTTCGATGCTCTGGTATTACAAATGCAAATTCCGTCTGTTTTTAACGTCTTAAATTGAAAGAGCCGTCACAAATTGCTCCGTTTTCACTCCTTGTCGACAATCATACAGCACCTGAGGTAACAAACACATCTCAAGCCCAATTGTGCACTCCATTATTCATGCCAACTCAGTGCCTCGCTCTGTACTACTGTGTACCAATCTTGTCGTCCAACTGCAAAACACTGGGCCACAACAAGTTTCCGCGTCTCCATTGCACTGCGCATACTACAAACGCTCCCCAAACTTGGCACTTACCCTCGCAGCCGACTTTTCCGACTTTCCACGACGCTCACGCTAGTGACAGCATTATTTATAGTTCGACGTCGCGCCAAAGCGAATGAGCACATTTCGCCTACGGCTTAGGCCGCCCTCCTAGTGTGGCTGCTCGGTGTCTGCAGGCAGCGAGGGTCTGCAAGCTTCCCGTGTTCACACCTATGTCACCTGTGCTTGCTTGTCAGAGACAGACTATCGCAAAACATACAACTCACTCCATGAATTGATTGCTACGGCATCTGTTATCAGCAGTCACAACTAGCAACACCAGTAGCAGCTGACTGCACGCAAAGAATAGGAATGTGCAGTGGGATTTACGTGAACTCGGCGCAAGCTTGTATCTTCCTAGACACTTCTGCTGGCTGTGAATTATTCCACTTGCATATCAAGGTGCGCATGTAGGTGTGTTAAAAATTCTGGAGGCACTGGGTATTGATCCCAGTACCTCTCGCATACTAAGCGAGCGCTCTACCATCTGAGCAACGCCCCCCCCCCCCCCCCCCCCGAAGACTAATGGTGCTACATACAGCCATATAGACGACACAGACCCTTGCACTCCCATTATTCAGCAGACAAACACTACTCTCTATGTATCCGTTAGGGTGTCTTTCAGGTTTCGTGCATTCTGTATCGAATCGTAGTTGGCCACAATGAAAGTGGCACGTATAACGTCGAAAATAGAATTCGGACCCCGCTCTGAGTAAGACCAACGTGTTGTCCACCCTCTAGACTTCAATGAGGTTAAGCCGCGATACCTAAGACAGATCTGCACTCGATGACACCTCGGTAACAGCCGGTCCCCACACTTACATCTTGCTCTCCTTACGTCAGTATACATCATATCAGTCTGTGACGCTGGCTTTGCAACATCTTGCGTGCCTTTAGGTTCGCCGCGACCAACACTTACCATGCACTGACCACAAAAAATGGAGGCGCCGCGGCTTTAACCCTGGACCTTTCACAAATGCGAAGCGAACGCTCTACCAACTGAGCTACGCCCCATGCACGAGCAAACTGCGCTATTCCCCATTCTTTGCGACTCAGATGCGCACGGACACGATGGTTGGTTGGTTTGTAGCGGTGAAGGGAGCAGAGTACAAAGGCGCGGACCCGTTCATATACACAAAAGTTCCAAGTACTTTCGATGCTCTGGTATTACAAATGCAAATTCCGTCTGTTTTTAACGTCTTAAATTGAAAGAGCCGTCACAAATTGCTCCGTTTTCACTCCATGTCGACAATCATACAGCACCTGAGGTAACAAACACATCTCGAGCCCCATTGTGCACTCCATTATTCATGCCAACTCAGTGCCTCGCTCTTTACTACTGTGTACCAATCTTGTCGTCCAACTGCAAAACACTGGGCCACAACAAGTTTCCGCGTCTCCATTCCACTGCGCATACTACGAAACGCTCCCCAAACTTGGCACTCACCCTCGCAGCCGACTTTTCCGACTTTCCACGACGTTCACGCTAGTGACAGCATTATTTATAGTTCGACGTCGCGCCAAAGCGAATGAGCACATTTCGCCTACGGCTTAGGCCGCCCTCCTAGTGTGGCTGCTCGGGGTCTGCAGGCAGCGAGGGTCTGCAAGCTTCCCGTGTTCACACCAATGTCACCTGTGCTTGCTTGTCAGAGACAGACAATCGCAAAACATACAACTCACTCCATGAATAGATTGCTGCGGCATCTGTTATCAGCAGTCACAACTAGCAACACCAGTAGCAGCTGACTGCACGCAAAGAATAGGAATGTGCAGTGGGATGTACGTGAACTCGGCGCAAGCTTGTATCTTCCTAGACACTTCTGCTGGCTGTGAATTATTCCACTTGCATATCAAGGTGCGCATGTAGGTGAGTTAAAAATTCTGGAGGTACTGGGTATTGATCCCAGTACCTCTCGCATACTAAGCGAGCGCTCTACCATCTGAGCAACGCCCACCCCCCCCGAAGACTAATGGTGCTACATACAGCCATATAGACGACACAGGCCCTTGCACTCCCATTATTCAGCAGACAAACACTACTCTCTATGTATCTGTTAGGGTGTCTTTCAGGTTTCGTGCATTCTGTATCGAATCGTAGTTGGCCACAATGAAAGTGGCACGTATAACGTCGAAAATAGCATTCGGACACCGCTCTGAGTAAGACCAACGTGTTGTCCACCCTCTAGACTTCAATGAGGTTAAGCCGCGATACCTAAGACAGATCTGCACTCGATGACACCTCGATAACAGCCGGTCCCCACACTTACATCTTGCTCTCCTTACGTCAGTATACATCATATCAGTCTGTGACGCTGGCTTTGCAACATCTTGCGTGCCTTTAGGTTCGCCGCGACCAACACTTACCATGCACTGACTACAAAAAATGGAGGCGCCGCGGCTTCAACCCTGGACCTTTCACCAATGCGAAGCGAACGCTCTACCAACAGAGCTACGCCCCATGCACGAGCAAACTGCGCTATTCCCCATTCTTTGCGACTCAGATGCGCACGGACACGATGGTTGGTTGGTTTGTAGCGGTGAAGGGAGCAGAGTACAAAGGCGCGGACCCGTTCATATACACAAAAGTTCCAAGTACTTTCGATGCTCTGGTATTACAAATGCAAATTCCGTCTGTTTTTAACGTCTTAAATTGAAAGAGCCGTCACAAATTGCTCCGTTTTCACTCCTTGTCGACAATCATACAGCACCTGAGGAAACAAACACATCTCGAGCCCCATTGTGCACTCCATTATTCATGCCAACTCAGTGCCTCGCTCTTTACTACTGTGTACCAATCTTGTCGTCCAAGTGCAAAACGCTGGGCCACAACAAGTTTCCGCTTCTCCATTGCACTGCGCATACTACGAAACGCTCCCCAAACTTGGCACTCACCCTCGCAGCCGACTTTTCCGACTTTCCACGACGCTCACGCTAGTGACAGCATTATTTATAGTTCGACGTCGCGCCAAAGCGAATGAGCACATTTCGCCTACGGCTTAGGACGTCCTCCTAGTGTGGCTGCTCGGTGTCTGCAGGCAGCGAGGGTCTGCAAGCTTCCCGTGTTCACACCTATGTCACCTGTGCTTGCTTGTCAGAGACAGACTATCGCAAAACATACAACTCACTCCATGAATCGATTGCTACGGCATCTGTTATCAGCAGTCACAACTAGCAACACCAGTAGCAGCTGACTGCACGCAAAGAATAGGAATGTGCAGTGGGATTTACGTGAACTCGGCGCAAGCTTGTATCTTCCTAGACACATCTGCTGGCTGTGAATTATTCCACTTGCATATCAAGGTGCGCATGTAGGTGTGTTAAAAATTCTGCAGGCACTGGGTATTGATCCCAGTACCTCTCGCAAACTAAGCGAGCGCTCTACCACCTGAGCTACGCCCACCTCCCCGAAGACTAATGGTGCTACATGCAGCCATATAGACGACACAGACCCTTGCACTCCCATTATTCAGCAGACAAACACTACTCTCTATGTATCCGTTAGGGTGTCTTTCAGGTTTCGTGCATTCTGTATCGAATCGTAGTTGGCCACAATGAAAGTGGCACGTATAACGTCGAAAATGGAATTCGGACACCGCTCTGAGTAAGACCAACGTTTGTCCACCCTCTAGACTTCAATGAGGTTAAGCCGCGATACCTAAGACAGATCTGCACTCGATGACACCTCGATAACAGCCGGTCCCTACACTTACATCTTGCTCTCCTTACGTCAGTATACATCATATCAGTCTGTGACGCTGGCTTTGCAACATCTTGCGTGCCTTTAGGTTCGCCGCGACCAACACTTACCATGCACTGACCACAAAAAATGGAGGCGCCGCGGCTTGAACCCCGGACCTTTCACATCGAAGCGAACGCTCTACCAACTGAGCTACGCCCCATGCACGAACAAACTGCGCTATTCCCCATTCTTTGCGACTCAGATGCGCACGGACACGATGGTTGGTTGGTTTGTAGCGGTGAAGGGAGCAGAGTACAAAGGCGCGGACCCGTTCATATACACAAAAGTTCCAAGTAGTTTCGATGCTCTGGTATTACAAATGCAAATTCCGTCTGTTTTTAACGTCTTAAATTGAAAGAGCCGTCACAAATTGCTCCGTTTTCACTCCTTGTCGACAATCATACAGCACCTGAGGTAACAAACACATCTCAAGCCCAATTGTGCACTCCATTATTCATGCCAACTCAGTGCCTCGCTCTGTACTACTGTGTACCAATCTTGTCGTCCAACTGCAAAACACTGGGCCACAACAAGTTTCCGCGTCTCCATTGCACTGCGCATACTACAAACGCTCCCCAAACTTGGCACTCACCCTCGCAGCCGACTTTTCCGACTTTCCACGACGCTCACGCAACGCTCACGCTAGTGACAGCATTATTTATAGTTCGACGTCGCGCCAAAGCGAATGAGCACATTTCGCCTACGGCTTAGGCCGCCCTCCTAGTGTGGCTGCTCGGTGTCTGCAGGCAGCGAGGGTCTGCAAGCTTCCCGTGTTCACACCTATGTCACCTGTGCTTGCTTGTCAGAGACAGACTATCGCAAAACATACAACTCACTCCATGAATTGATTGCTACGGCATCTGTTATCAGCAGTCACAACTAGCAACACCAGTAGCAGCTGACTGCACGCAAAGAATAGGAATGTGCAGTGGGATTTACGTGAACTCGGCGCAAGCTTGTATCTTCCTAGACACTTCTGCTGGCTGTGAATTATTCCACTTGCATATCAAGGTGCGCATGTAGGTGTGTTAAAAATTCTGGAGGCACTGGGTATTGATCCCAGTACCTCTCGCATACTAAGCGAGCGCTCTACCATCTGAGCAACGCCCACCCCCCCCGAAGACTAATGGTGCTACATACAGCCATATAGACGACACAGACCCTTGCACTCCCATTATTCAGCAGACAAACACTACTCTCTATGTATCCGTTAGGGTGTCTTTCAGGTTTCGTGCATTCTGTATCGAATCGTAGTTGGCCACAATGAAAGTGGAACGTATAACGTCGAAAATAGAATTCGGACCCCGCTCTGAGTAAGACCAACGTGTTGTCCACCCTCTAGACTTCAATGAGGTTAAGCCGCGATACCTAAGACAGATCTGCACTCGATGACACCTCGGTAACAGCCGGTCCCCACACTTACATCTTGCTCTCCTTACGTCAGTATACATCATATCAGTCTGTGATGCTGGCTTTGCAACATCTTGCGTGCCTTTAGGTTCACCGCGACCAACACTTACCATGCACTGACCACAAAAAATGGAGGCGCCGCGGCTTTAACCCTGGACCTTTCACAAATGCGAAGCGAACGCTCTACCAACTGAGCTACGTCCCATGCACGAGCAAACTGCGCTATTCCCCATTCTTTGCGACTCAGATGCGCACGGACACGATGGTTGGTTGGTTTGTAGCGGTGAAGGGAGCAGAGTACAAAGGCGCGGACCCGTTCATATACACAAAAGTTCCAAGTAGTTTCGATGCTCTGGTATTACAAATGCAAATTCCGTCTGTTTTTAACGTCTTAAATTGAAAGAGCCGTCACAAATTGCTCCGTTTTCACTCCTTGTCGACAATCATACAGCACCTGAGGTAACAAACACATCTCGAGCCCCATTGTGCACTCCATTATTCATGCCAACTCAGTGCCTCGCTCTTTACTACTGTGTACCAATCTTGTCGTCCAACTGCAAAACACTGGGCCACAACAAGTTTCCGCGTCTCCATTCCACTGCGCATACTACGAAACGCTCCCCAAACTTGGCACTCACCCTCGCAGCCGACTTTTCCGACTTTCCACGACGTTCACGCTAGTGACAGCATTATTTATAGTTCGACGTCGCGCCAAAGCGAATGAGCACATTTCGCCTACGGCTTAGGCCGCCCTCCTAGTGTGGCTGCTCGGGGTCTGCAGGCAGCGAGGGTCTGCAAGCTTCCCGTGTTCACACCAATGTCACCTGTGCTTGCTTGTCAGAGACAGACTATCGCAAAACATACAACTCACTCCATGAATAGATTGCTGCGGCATCTGTTATCAGCAGTCACAACTAGCAACACCAGTAGCAGCTGACTGCACGCAAAGAATAGGAATGTGCAGTGGGATTTACGTGAACTCGGCGCAAGCTTGTATCTTCCTAGACACTTCTGCTGGCTGTGAATTATTCCACTTGCATATCAAGGTGCGCATGTAGGTGTGATAAAAATTCGGGAGGCACTGGGTATTGATCCCAGTACCTCTCGCATACGAAGCGAGCGCTCTACCATCTGAGCAACGCCCACCCGCCCGAAGACTAATGGTGCTACATACAGCCATATAGACGACACAGACCCTTGCACTCCCATTATTCAGTAGACAAACACTACTCTCTATGTATCCGTTAAGGTGTCTTTCAGGTTTCGTGCATTCTGTATCGAATCGTAGTTGGCCACAATGAAAGTGGCACGTATAACGTCGAAAATAGAATTCGGACACCGCTCTGAGTAAGACCAACGTGTTGTCCACCCTCTAGACTTCAATGAGGTTAAGCCGCGATACCTAAGACAGATCTGCACTCGATGACACCTCGATAACAGCCAGTCCCCACACTTACATTTTGCTCTCCTTACGTCAGTATACATCATATCAGACTGTGACGCTGGCTTTGCAACAACTTGCGTGCCTTTAGGTTCGCCGCGACCAACACTTACCATGCACTGACCACAAAAAATGGAGGCGCCGCGGCTTGAACCCTGGACCTTTCACATCGAAGCGAACGCTCTACCAACTGAGCTACGCCCATGCACGAGCAAACTGCGCTATTCCCCATTGTTTGCGACTCACTTCCGCACGGACACGATGGTTGGTTGGTTTGTAGCGGTGAAGGGAGCAAGGTACAAAGGCGCGGACCCGTTCATATACACAAAAGTTCCAAGTAGTTTCGATGCTCTGGTTTTACAAATGCAAATTCCGACTGTTTTTAACGTCTTAAATTGAAAGAGCCGTCACAAATTGCTCCGTTTTCACACCTTGTCGACAATCATTCAGCACCTGAGGTAACAAACACATCTCGAGCCCCATTGTGCACTCCATTATTCATGCCAACTCAGTGCCTCGCTCTTAACTACTGTGTACCAATCTTGTCGTCCAACTGCAAAACACTGGGCCACAACAAGTTTCCGCGTCTCCATTGCACTGCGGATACTACGAAACGCTCCCCAAACATGGCACTCACCCACGCAACCGACTTTTCCGACTTTCCACGACGTTCACGCTAGTGACAGCATTATTTATAGTTCGACGTCGCGCCAAAGCGAATGAGCACATTTCGCCTACGGCTTAGGCCGCCCTCCTAGTGTGGCTGCTCGGGGTCTGCAGGCAGCGAGGGTCTGCAAGCTTCCCGTGTTCACACCAATGTCACCTGTGCTTGCTTGTCAGAGACAGACAATCGCAAAACATACAACTCACTCCATGAATAGATTGCTGCGGCATCTGTTATCAGCAGTCACAACTAGCAACACCAGTAGCAGCTGACTGCACGCAAAGAATAGGAATGTGCAGTGGGATTTACGTGAACTCGGCGCAAGCTTGTATCTTCCTAGACACTTCTGCTGGCTGTGAATTATTCCACTTGCATATCAAGGTGCGCATGTAGGTGTGATAAAAATTCGGGAGGCACTGGGTATTGATCCCAGTACCTCTCGCATACGAAGCGAGCGCTCTACCATCTGAGCAACGCCCACCCGCCCGAAGACTAATGGTGCTACATACAGCCATATAGACGACACAGACCCTTGCACTCCCATTATTCAGCAGACAAACACTACTCTCTATGTATCCGTTAAGGTGTCTTTCTGGTTTCGTGCATTCTGTATCGAATCGTAGTTGGCCACAATGAAAGTGGCACGTATAACGTCGAAAATAGAATTCGGACACCGCTCTGAGTAAGACCAACGTGTTGTCCACCCTCTAGACTTCAATTAGGTTAAGCCGCGATACCTAAGACAGATCTGCACTCGATGATACCTCGATAACAGCCGGTCCCCACACTTACATCTTGCTCTCCTTACGTCAGTGTACATCATTTCAGTCTGTGACGCTGGCTTTGCAACATCTTGCGTGCCTTTAGGTTCGCCGCGACCAACACTTACCATGCACTGACCACAAAAAATGGAGGCGCCGCGGCTTGAACCCTGGACCTTTCACATGCCAAGCGAACGCTCTACCAACTGAGCTACGCCCCATGCACGAGCAAACTGCGCTATTCCCCATTCTTTGCGACTCAGATGCGCACGGACACGACGGTTGGTTTGTAGCGGTGAAGGGTACAGAGTACAAAGGCGAGGACCCGTTCATATACACAAAAGTTCCAAGTAGTTTCGATGCTCTGGTATTACAAATGCAAATTCCGTCTGTTTTTAACGTCTTAAATTGAAAGAGCCGTCACAAATTGCTCCGTTTTCACTCCTTGTCGACAATCATACAGCACCTGAGGTAACAAACACATCTCGAGACCCATTGTGCACTCCATTATTCATGCCAACTCAGTGCCTCGCTCTTTACTACTGTGTACCAATGTTGTCGTCCAACTGCAAAACACTGTGCCACAACAAGTTTCCGCGTCTCCATTGCACTGCGCATACTACGAAACGCTCCCCGTACTTGGCACTCACCCTCACAGCCGACTTTTCCGACTTTCCACGACGCTCACGCTAGTGACAGCATTATTTATAGTTCGACGTCGCGCCAAAGCGAATGAGCACATTTCGCCTACGGCTTAGGCCGCCCTCCTAGTGTGGCTGCTCGGTGTCTGCAGGCAGCGACTGTCTGCAAGCTTCCCGTGTTCACACCTATGTCACCTGTGCTTGCTTGTCAGAGACAGACTATCGCAAAACATACAACTCACTCCATGAATTGATTGCTACGGCATCTGTTATCAGCAGTCACAACTAGCAACACCAGTAGCAGCTGACTGCACGCAAAGAATAGGAATGTACAGTGGGATTTACGTGAACTCGGCGCAAGCTTGTATCTTCCTAGACACTTCTGCTGGCTGTGAATTATTCCACTTGCATATCAAGGTGCGCATGTAGGTGCGTTAAAAATTCTGGAGGCACTGGGTATTGATCCCAGTACCTCTCGCATACTAATCGAGCGCTCTACCATCTGAGCTACGACCGCCCCCCCCGAAGACTAATGGTGCTACATACAGCCATATAGACGACACAGACCCTTGCACTCCCATTATTCAGTAGACAAACACTACTCTCTATGTATCCGTTAAGGTGTCTTTCAGGTTTCGTGCATTCTGTATCGAATCGTAGTTGGCCACAATGAAAGTGGCACGTATAACGTCGAAAATAGAATTCGGACACCGCTCTGAGTAAGACCAACGTGTTGTCCACCCTCTAGACTTCAATGAGGTTAAGCCGCGATACCTAAGACAGATCTGCACTCGATGACACCTCGATAACAGCCAGTCCCCACACTTACATTTTGCTCTCCTTACGTCAGTATACATCATATCAGTCTGTGACGCTGGCTTTGCAACAACTTGCGTGCCTTTAGGTTCGCCGCGACCAACACTTACCATGCACTGACCACAAAAAATGGAGGCGCCGCGGCTTGAACCCTGGACCTTTCACATCGAAGCGAACGCTCTACCAACTGAGCTACGCCCATGCACGAGCAAACTGCGCTATTCCCCATTGTTTGCGACTCAGATCCGCACGGACACGATGGTTGGTTGGTTTGTAGCGGTGAAGGGAGCAAGGTACAAAGGCGCGGACCCGTTCATATACACAAAAGTTCCAAGTAGTTTCGATGCTCTGGTTTTACAAATGCAAATTCCGTCTGTTTTTAACGTCTTAAATTGAAAGAGCCGTCACAAATTGCTCCGTTTTCACACCTTGTCGACAATCATTCAGCACCTGAGGTAACAAACACATCTCGAGCCCCATTGTGCACTCCATTATTCATGCCAACTCAGTGCCTCGCTCTTAACTACTGTGTACCAATCTTGTCGTCCAACTGCAAAACACTGGGCCACAACAAGTTTCCGCGTCTCCATTGCACTGCGGATACTACGAAACGCTCCCCAAACATGGCACTCACCCACGCAACCGACTTTTCCGACATTTCACGACGCTCACGCAACGCTCACGCTAGTGACAGCATTATTTATAGTTCGACGTCGCGCCAAAGCGAATGAGCACATTTCGCCTACGGCTTAGGTCGCCCTCCTAGTGTGGCTGCTCGGTGTCTGCAGGCAGCGAGGGTCTGCAAGCTTCCCGTGTTCACACCTATGTCACCTGTGCTTGCTTGTCAGAGACAGACTATCGCAAAACATACAACTCACTCCATGAATTGATTGCTACGGCATCTGTTATCAGCAGTCACAACTAGCAACACCAGTAGCAGCTGACTGCACGCAAAGAATAGGAATGTGCAGTGGGATTTACGTGAACTCGGCGCAAGCTTGTATCTTCCTAGACACTTCTGCTGGCTGTGAATTATTCCACTTGCATATCAAGATGCGCATGTAGGTGTGTTAAAAATTCTGGAGGCACTGGGTATTGATCCCAGTACCTCTCGCATACTAAGCGAGCGCACTACAATCTGAGCAACGCCCACCCCCCCCCGAAGACTAATGGTGCTACATACAGCCATATAGACGACACAGACCCTTGCACTCCCATTATTCAGCAGACAAACACTACTCTCTATGTATCCGTTAGGGTGTCTTTCAGGTTTCGTGCATTCTGTATCGAATCGTAGTTGGCCACAATGAAAGTGGCACGTATAACGTCGAAAATAGAATTCGGACCCCGCTCTGAGTAAGTCCAACGTGTTGTCCACCCTCTAGACTTCAATGAGGTTAAGCCGCGATACCTAAGACAGATCTGCACTCGATGACACCTCGATAACAGCCGGTCCCCACACTTACATCTTGCTCTCCTTACGTCAGTATACATCATAACAGTCTGTGACGCTGGCTTTGCAACATCTTGCGTGCCTTTAGGTTCGCCGCGACCAACACTTACCATGCACTGACCACAAAAAATGGAGACGCCGCGGCTTGAACCCTGGACCTTTCACATGCCAAGCGAACGCTCTACCAACTGAGCTACGCCCCATGCACGAGCAAACTGCGCTATTCCCCATTCTTTGCGACTCAGATGCGCACGGACACGATGGTTGGTTGGTTTGTAGCGGTGAAGGGAGCAGAGTACAAAGGCGCGGACCCGTTCATATACACAAAATTTCCAAGTAGTTTCGATGCTCTGGTATTACAAATGCAAATTCCGTCTGTTTTTAACGTCTTAAATTGAAAGAGCCGTCACAAATTGCTCCGTTTTCACTCCTTGTCGACAATCATACAGCACCTGAGGTAACAAACACATCTCGAGCCCCATTGTGCACTCCATTATTCATGCCAACTCAGTGCCTCGCTCTTTACTACTGTGTACCAATGTTGTCGTCCAACTGCAAAACACTGTGCCACAACAAGTTTCCGCGTCTCCATTGCACTGCGCATACTACGAAACGCTCCCCGTACTTGGCAGTCACCCTCGCAGCCGACTTTTCCGACTTTCCACGACGCTCACGCTAGTGACAGCATTATTTATAGTTCGACGTCGCGCCAAAGCGAATGAGCACATTTCGCCTACGGCTTAGGCCGCCCTCCTAGTGTGGCTGCTCGGTGTCTGCAGGCAGCGACTGTCTGCAAGCTTCCCGTGTTCACACCTATGTCACCTGTGCTTGCTTGTCAGAGACAGACTATCGCAAAACATACAACTCACTCCATGAATTGATTGCTACGGCATCTGTTATCAGCAGTCACAACTAGCAACACCAGTAGCAGCTGACTGCACGCAAAGAATAGGAATGTACAGTGGGATTTACGTGAACTCGGCGCAAGCTTGTATCTTCCTAGACACTTCTGCTGGCTGTGAATTATTCCACTTGCATATCAAGGTGCGCATGTAGGTGTGTTAATAATTCTGGAGGCACTGGGTATTGATCCCAGTACCTCTCGCATACTAAGCGAGCGCTCTACCATCTGAGCAACGCCCACCCCCCCGAAGACTAATGGTGCTACATACAGCCATATAGACGACACAGACCCTTGCACTCCCATTATTCAGTAGACAAACACTACTCTGTATGTATCCGTTAAGGTGTCTTTCAGGTTTCGTGCATTCTGTATCGAATCGTAGTTGGCCACAATGAAAGTGGCACGTATAACGTCGAAAATAGAATTCGGACACCGCTCTGAGTAAGACCAACGTGTTGTCCACCCTCTAGACTTCAATGAGGTTAAGCCGCGATACCTAAGACAGATCTGCACTCGATGACACCTCGATAACAGCCAGTCCCCACACTTACATCTTGCTCTCCTTACGTCAGTATACATCATATCAGTCTGTGACGCTGGCTTTGCAACATCTTGCGTGCCTTTAGGTTCGCCGCGACCAACACTTACCATGCACTGACCACAAAAAATGGAGGCGCCGCGGCTTTAACCCTGGACCTTTCACATCGAAGCGCACGCTCTACCAACTGAGCTACGCCCCATGCACGAGCAAACTGTGCTATTCCCCATTCTTTGCGACTCAGATGCGCACGGACACGATGGTTGGTTGGTTTGTAGCGGTGAAGGGAGCAGAGTACAAAGGCGCGGACCCGTTCATATACACAAAAGTTCCAAGTAGTTTCGATGCTCTGGTATTACAAATGCAAATTCCGTCTGTTTTTAACGTCTTAAATTGAAAGAGCCGTCACAAATTGCTCCGTTTTCACTCCTTGTCGACAATCATACAGCACCTGAGGTAACAAACACATCTCGAGCCCCATTGTGCACTCCATTATTCATGCCAACTCAGTGCCTCGCTCTTTACTACTGTGTACCAATCTTGTCGTCCAACTGCAAAACACTGGGACACAACAAGTTTCCGCGTCTCCATTGCACTGCGCATACTACGAAACGCTCCCCAAACTTGGCACTCACCCTCGCAGCCGACTTTTCCGACTTTCCACGACGCTCACGCAACGCTCACGCTAGAGACAGCATTATTTAAAGTTCGACGTCGCGCCAAAGCGAATGAGCACATTTCGCCTACGGCTTAGGCCGCCCTCCTAGTGTGGCTGCTCGGTGTCTGCAGGCAGCGAGGGTCTGCAAGCTTCCTGTGTTCGCACCTATGTCACCTGTGCTTGCTTGTCAGAGACAGACTATCGCAAAACATACAACTCACTCCATGAATTGATTGCTACAGCATCTGTTATCAGCAGTCACAACTAGCAACACCAGTAGCAGCTCACTGCACGCAAAGAATAGGAATGTGCAGTGGGATTTACGTGAACTCGGCGCAAGCTTGTATCTTCCTAGACACATCTGCTGGCTGTGAATTATTCCACTTGCATATCAAGGTGCGCATGTAGGTGTGTTAAAAATTCTGGAGGCACTGGGTATTGATCCCAGTGCCTCTCGCATACTAAGCGAGCGCTCTACCATCTGAGCTACGCCCGCCCCCCTAAAGACTAATGGTGCTACATACAGCCATATAGACGACACAGACCCTTGCACTCCCATTATTCAGCAGACAAACACTACTCTCTATGTATCCATTAGGGTGTCTTTCAGGTTTCGTGCATTCTGTATCGAATCGTAGTTGGCCACAATGAAAGTGGCACGTATAACGTCGAAAATAGAATTCGGACACCGCCTTGAGTAAGACCAACGTGTTGTCCATCCTCTAGACTTCAATGACGTTAAGCCGCGATACCTAAGACAGATCTGCACTCGATGACACCTCGATAACAGCCGGTCCCCACACTTACATCTTGCTCTCCTTACGTCAGTATACATCATATCAGTCTGTGACGCTGGCTTTGCAACATCTTGCGTGCCTTTAGGTTCGCCGCGACCAACACTTACCATGCACTGACCACAAAAAATGTAGGCGCCGCAGCTTGAATCCTGGACTTTTCACATGCCAAGCGAACGCTCTACCAACTGAGCTACGCCCCATGCACGAGCAAACTGCGCTATTCCCCATTCTTTGCGACTCAGATGCGCACGGACACGATGGTTGGTTGGTTTGTAGCGGTGAAGGGAGCAGAGTACAAAGGCGCGGACCCGTTCATATACACAAAACTTCCAAGTAGTTTCGATGCTCTGGTATTACAAATGCAAATTCCGTCTGTTTTTAACGTCTTAAATTGAAAGAGCCGTCACAAATTGCTCCGTTTTCACTCCTTGTCGACAATCATACAGCACCTGAGGTAACAAACACATCTCGAGCCCCATTGTGCACTCCATTATTCATGCCAACTCAGTGCCTCGCTCTTTACTACTGTGTACCAATCTTGTCGTCCAACTGCAAAACACTGGGACACAACAAGTTTCCGCGTCTCCATTGCACTGCGCATACTACGAAACGCTCCCCAAACTTGGCACTCACCCTCGCAGCCGACTTTTCCGACTTTCCACGACGCTCACGCTAGTGACAGCATTATATATAGTTTGACGTCGCGCCAAAGCGAATGAGCACATTTCGCCTACGGCTTAGGCCGCCCTCCTAGTGTGGCTGCTCGGTGTCTGCAGGCAGCGAGGGTCTGCAAGCTTCCCGTGTTCACACCTATGTCTCCTGTGCTTGCTTGTCAGAGACAGACTATCGCAAAACATACAACTCACTCCATGAATTGATTGCTACAGCATCTGTTATCAGCAGTCACAACTAGCAACACCAGTAGCAGCTCACTGCACGCAAAGAATAGGAATGTGCAGTGGGATTTACGTGAACTCGGCGCAAGCTTGTATCTTCCTAGACACTTCTGCTGGCTGTGAATTATTCCACTTGCATATCAAGGTGCGCATGTGGGTGTGTTAAAAATTTTGGAGGCACTGGGTATTGATCCCAGTACCTCTCGCACACTAAGCGAGCGCTCTACCATCTAGAGCAACGCTCCCCCCCCCCCCAAGACTAATGGTGCTACATACAGCCATATAGACGACACAGACCCTTGCACTCCCATTATTCAGCAGACAAACACTACTCTCTATGTATCCGTTAGGGTGTCTTTCAGGTTTCATGCATTCTGTATCGAATCGTAGTTGGCCACAATGAAAGTGGCACGTATAACGTCGAAAATAGAATTCGGACACCGCTCTGAGTAAGACCAACGTGTTGTCCACCCTCTAGACTTCAATGAGGCTAAGCCGCGATACCTAAGACAGATCTGCACTCGATGACACCTCGATAACAGCCGGTCCCCACACTTACATCTTGCTCTCCTTACGTCAGTAAACATCATATCAGTCTCTGACGCTGGGTTTGCAACATCTTGCGTGCCTTTAGGTTCGCCGCGACCAACACTTACCATGCACTGACCACAAAAAATGGAGGCGCCGCGGCTTTAACCCTGGACCTTTCACATCTCAAGCGAACGCTCTACCAACTGAGCTACGCCCCATGCACGAGCAAACTGCGCTATTCCCCATTATTTGCGACTCAGATGCGCACGGACACGATGGTTGGTTGGTTTGTAGCGGTGAAGGGAGCAGAGTACAAAGGCGCGGACCCGTTCATATACACAAAAGTTCCAAGTAGTTTCGATGCTCTGGTATTACAAATGCAAATTCCGTCTGTTTTTAACGTCTTAAATTGAAAGAGCCGTCACAAATTGCTCCGTTTTCACTCCTTGTCGACAATCATACAGCACCTGAGGTAACAAACACATCTCGAGCCCCATTGTGCACTCCATTATTCATGCCAACTCAGTGCCTCGCTCTTTACTACTGTGTACCAATCTTGTCGTCCAACTGCAAAACACTGGGCCACAACAAGTTTCCGCGTCTCCATTGCACTGCGCATACTACGAAACGCTCCAACACACTTGGCACTCACCCTCGCAGCCGACTTTTCCGACTTTCCACGACGCTCACGCTAGTGACAGCATTATTTATAGTTCGACGTCGCGCCAAAGCGAATGAGCACATTTCGCCTACGGCTTAGGCCGCCCTCCTAGTGTGGCTGCTCGGTGTCTGCAGGCAGCGAGGGTCTGCAAGCTTCCCGTGTTCGCACCTATGTCACCTGTGCTTGATGTCAGAGACAGACCAGTGCAAAACATACAACTCACTCCATGAATTGATTGCTACGGCATCTGTTATCAGCAGTCACAACTAGCAACACCAGTAGCAGCTGACTGCACGCAAAGAATAGGAATGTTCAGTGGGATTTACGTGAACTCGGCGCAAGCTTGTATCTTCCTAGACACATCTGCTGGCTGTGAATTATTCCACTTGCATATCAAGGTGCGCATGTAGGTGTGTTAAAAATTCGGGAGGCACTGGGTATTGATCCTAGTACCTCTCGCATACTAAGCGAGCGCTCTACCATCTGAGTTACGCCCGCCCCCACGAAGACTAATGGTGCTACATACAGCCATATACACGACACAGACCCTTGCACTCCCATTATTCAGCAGACAAACACTACTCTCTATGTATCCGTTAGGGTGTCTTTCAGGTTTCGTGCATTCTGTATCGAATCGTAGTTGGCCACAATGAAAGTGGCACGTATAACGTCGAAAATAGAATTCGGACACCGCTCTGAGTAAGTCCAACGTGTTGTCCATCCTCTAGACTTCAATGAGGTTAAGTTGCGATACCTAAGACAGATCTGCACTCGATGACACCTCGATAACAGCCGGTCCCCACACTTACATCTTGCTCTCCTTACGTCAGTATACATCATATCAGTCTGTGACGCTGGCTTTGCAACATCTTGCGTGCCTTTAGGTTCGCCGCGACCAACACTTACCATGCACTGACCACAAAAAATGTAGGCGCCGCAGCTTGATCCCTGGACTTTTCACATGCCAAGCGAACGCTCTACCAACTGAGCTACGCCCCATGCACGAGCAAACTGCGCTATTCCCCATTCTTTGCGACTCAGATGCGCACGGACACGATGGTTGGTTGGTTTGTAGCGGTGAAGGGAGCAGAGTACAAAGGCGCGGACCCGTTCATATACACAAAACTTCCAAGTAGTTTCGATGCTCTGGTATTACAAATGCAAATTCCGTCTGTTTTTAACGTCTTAAATTGAAAGAGCCGTCACAAATTGCTCCGTTTTCACTCCTTGTCGACAATCATACAGCACCTGAGGTAACAAACACATCTCGAGCCCCATTGTGCACTCCATTATTCATGCCAACTCAGTGCCTCGCTCTTTACCACTGTGTACCAATCTTGTCGTCCAACTGCAAAACACTGGCCCACAACAAGTTTCCGCGTCTCCATTGCACTGCGCATACTACGAAACGCTCCCCAAACTTGGCACTCACCCTCGCAGCCGACTTTTCCGACTTTCCACGACGCTCACGCTAGTGACAGCATTATTTATAGTTCGACGTCGCGCCAAAGCGAATGAGCAAATCTCGCCTACGGCTTAGGCCGCCCTCCTAGTGTGGCTGCTCGGTGTCTGCAGGCAGCGAGGATCTGCAAGCTTCCCGTGTTCGCACCTATGTCACTTGTGCTTGCTTGTCAGAGACAGACTAGCGCAAAACATACAACTCACTCCATGAATTGATTGCTACGGCATCTGTTATGAGCAGTCACAACTAGCAACACCAGTAGCAGCTGACTGCACGCAAAGAATAGGAATGTGCAGTGGGATTTACGTGAACTCGGCGCAAGCTTGTATCTTCCTAGACACATCTGCTGGCTGTGAATTATTCCACTTGCATATCAAGGTGCACATGTAGGTGTGTTAAAAATTCTGGAGGCACTGGGTATTGATCCCAGTACCTCTCGCATACTAAGCGAGCGCTCTACCATCTGAGCTACGCCCGCCCCCACGAAGACTGATGGTGCTACATACAGCCATATAGACGACACAGACCCTTGCACTCCCATTATTCAGCAGACAGACACTACTCTCTATGTATCCGTTAGGGTGTCTTTCAGGTTTCATGCATTCTGTATCGAATCGTAGTTGGCCACAATGAAAGTGGCACGTATAACGTCGAAAATAGAATTCGGACACCGCTCTGAGTAAGACCAACGTGTTGTCCACCCTCTAGACTTCAATGAGGCTAAGCCGCGATACCTAAGACAGATCTGCACTCGATGACACCTCGATAACAGCCGGTCCCCACACTTACATCTTGCTCTCCTTACGTCAGTAAACATCATATCAGTCTCTGACGCTGGCTTTGCAACATCTTGCGTGCCTTTAGGTTCGCCGCGACCAACACTTACCATGCACTGACCACAAAAAATGGAGGCGCCGCGGCTTTAACCCTGGACCTTTCACATGCCAAGCGAACGCTCTACCAACTGAGCTACGCTCCATGCACGAGCAAACTGCGCTATTCCCCATTCTTTGCGACTCAGATGCGCACGGACACGATGGTTGGTTGGTTTGTAGCGGTGAAGGGAGCAGAGTACAAAGGCGCGGACCCGTTCATATACACAAAAGTTCCAAGTAGTTTCGATGCTCTGGTATTACAAATGCAAATTCCGTCTGTTTTTAACGTCTTAAATTGAAAGAGCCGTCACAAATTGCTCCGTTTTCACTCCTTGTCGACAATCATACAGCACCTGAGGTAACAAACACATCTCGAGCCCCATTGTGCACTCCATTATTCATGCCAACTCAGTGCCTCGCTCTTTACTACTGTGTACCAATCTTGTCGTCCAACTGCAAAACACTGGGCCACAACAAGTTTCCGCGTCTCCATTGCACTGCGCATACTACGAAACGCTCCCCAAACTTGGCACTCACCCTCGCAGCCGACTTTTCCGACTTTCCACGACGCTCACGCAACGCTCACGCTAGTGACAGCATTATTTATAGTACGACGTCGCGCCAAAGCGAATGAGCACATTTCGCCTACGGCTTAGGCCGCCCTCCTAGTGTGGCTGCTCGGTGTCTGCAGGCAGCGAGGGTCTGCAAGCTTCCCGTGTTCGCACCTATGTCACCTGTGCTTGCTTGTCAGAGACAGACTATCGCAAAACATACAACTCACTCCATCAATTGATTGCTACGGCATCTGTTATCAGCAGTCACAACTAGCAACACCAGTAGCAGCTGACTGCACGCAAAGAATAGGAATGTTCAGTGGGATTTACGAGAACTCGGCGCAAGCTTGTATCCTCCTAGACACATCTGCTGGCTGTGAATTATTCCACTAGCATATCAAGGTGCGCATGTAGGTGTGTTAAAATTTCTGGAGGCACTGGGTATTGATCCCAGTACCTCTCGCATACTAAGCGAGCGCTCTACCATCTGAGCTACGCCCGCCCCCCCCGAAGACTAACGGTGCTACATACAGCCATATAGACGACACAGACCCTTGCACTCCCATTATTCAGCAGACAAACACTACTCTCTATGTATCCGATAGGGTGTCTTTCAGGTTTCGTGCATTCTGTATCGAATCGTAGTTGGCCACAATGAAAGTGGCACGTATAACGTCGAAAATAGAATTCGGACACCGCTCTGAGTAAGTCCAACGTGTTGTCCATCCTCTAGACTTCAATGAGGTTAAGCCGCGATACCTATGACAGATCTGCACTCGATGACACCTCGATAACAGCCGGTCCCCACACTTACATCTTGCTCTCCTTACGTCAGTATACACCATATCAGTCTGTGACGCTGGCTTTGCAACATCTTGCGTGCCTTTAGGTTCGCCGCGACCAACACTTACCATGCACTGACCACAAAAAATGGAGGCGCCGCGGCTTGAACCCTGGACCTTTCACATGCCAAGCGAACGCTCTACCAACTGAGCTACGCCCCATGCACGAGCAAATTGCGCTATTCCCCATTCTTTGCGACTCAGATGCGCACGGACACGATGGTTGGTTGGTTTGTAGCGGTGAAGGGAGCAGAGTACAAAGGCGCGGACCCGTTCATATACACAAAAGTTCCAAGTAGTTTCGATGCTCTGGAATTACAAATGCAAATTCCGTCTGTTTTTAACGTCTTAAATTGAAAGAGCCGTCACAAATTGCTCCGTTTTCACTCCTTGTCGACAATCATACAGCACCTGAGGTAACAAACACATCTCGAGCCCCATTGTGCACTCCATTATTCATGCCAACTCAGTGCCTCGCTCTTTACTACTGTGTACCGATCTTGTCGTCCAACTGCAAAACACTGGGCCACAACAAGTTTCCGCGTCTCCATTGCACTGCGCATACTACGAAACGCTCCTCAAACTTGGCACTCACCCTCGCAGCCGACTTTTCGGACTTTCCACGACGCTCACGCTAGTGACAGCATTATTTATAGTTCGACGTCGCGCCAAAGCGAATGAGCACATTTCGCCTACGGCTTAGGCCGCCCTCCTAGTGTGGCTGCTCCGTGTCTGCAGGCAGCGAGGGTCTGCAAGCTTCCTGTGTTCGCACCTATGTCACCTGTGCTTGCTTGTCAGAGACAGACTATCGCAAAACATACAACTCACTCCATGAATTGATTGCTACGGCATCTGTTATCAGCAGTCACAACTAGCAACACCAGTAGCAGCTGACTGCACGCAAAGAATAGGAATGTGCTGTCGGATTTACGTGAACTCGGCGCAAGCTTGTATCTTCCTAGACACATCTGCTGGCTGTGAATTATTCCACTTGCATATCAAGGTGCGCATGTAGGTGTGTTAAAAATTCTGGAGGCACTGGGTATTGATCCCAGTACCTCTCGCATACTAAGCGAGCGCTCTACCATCTAGAGCAACGCTCACCCCCCCCCCCCCCCCCCCCGAAGACTAATGGTGCTACATACAGCCATATAGACGACACAGACCCTTGCACTCCCATTATTCAGCAGACAAACACTACTCTCTATGTATCCGTTAGGGTGTCTTTCAGGTTTCGTGCATTCTGTATCGAATCGTAGTTGGCCACAATGAAAGTGGCACGTATAACGTCGAAAATAGAATTCGGACACAGCCTTGAGTAAGACCAACGTGTTGTCCACCCTCTAGACTTCAATGAGGTTAAGCCGCGATACCTAAGACAGATCTGCACTCGATGACACCTCGATAACAGCCGGTCCCCACACTTACATCTTGCTCTCCTTACGTCAGTATACATCATATCAGTCTGTGACGCTGGCTTTGCAACATCTTGCGTGCCTTTAGGTTCGCCGCGACCAACACTTACCTTGCACTGACCACAAAAAATGGAGGCGCCGCGGCTTGAACCCTGGACCTTTCACAAATGCGAAGCGAACGCTCTACCAACTGAGCTACGCCCCATGCACGAGCAAACTGCGCTATTCCCCATTCTTTGCGACTCAGATGCGCACGGACACGATGGTTGGTTGGTTTGTAGCGGTGAAGGGAGCAGAGTACAAAGGCGCGGACCCGTTCATATACACAAAAGTTCCAAGTAGTTTCGATGCTCTGGTATTACAAATGCAAATTCCGTCTGTTTTTAACGTCTTAAATTGAAAGAGCCGTCACAAATTGCTCCGTTTTCACTCGTTGTCGACAATCATACAGCACCTGAGGTAACAAACACATCTCGAGCCCCATTGTGCACTCCATTATTCATGCCAACTCAGTGCCTCGCTCTTTACTACTGTGTACCAATCTTGTCGTCCAACTGCAAAACACTGGGCCACAACAAGTTTCCGCGTCTCCATTGCACTGCGCATACTACGAAACGCTCCCCAAACTTGGCACTCACCCTCGCAGCCGACTTCTCCGACTTTCCACGACGCTCACGCAACGCTCACGCTGGTGACAGCATTATTTATAGTTCGACGTCGCGCCAAAGCGAATGAGCACATTTCGCCTACGGCTTAGGCCGCCCTCCTAGTGTGGCTGCTCGGTGTCTGCAGGCAGCGAGGGTCTGCAAGCTTCCCGTGTTCGCAGCTATGTCACCTGTGCTTGCTTGTCAGAGACAGACCATCGCAAAACATACAACTCACTCTATGAATTGATTGCTACGGCATCTGTTATCAGCAGTCACAACTAGCAACACCAGTAGCAGCTGACTGCACGCAAAGAATAGGAATGTGCAGTGGGATTTACGTGAACTCGGCGCAAGCTTGTATCTTCCTAGACACATCTGCTGGCTGTGAATTATTCCACTTGCATATCAAGGTGCGCATGTAGGTGTGTTAAAAATTCTGGAGGCACTGGGTATTGATCCCAGTACCTCTCGCATACTAAGCGAGCGCTCTACCATCTGAGCTACGCCCGCCTCCCCGAAGACTAACGGTGCTACATACAGCCATATAGACGATACAGACCCTTGCACTCCCATTATTCAGCAGACAAACACTACTCTCTATGTATCCGTTAGGGTGTCTTTCAGGTTTCGTGCATTCTGTATCGAATCGTAGTTGGCCACAATGAAAGTGGCACGTATAACGTCGAAAATAGAATTCGGACACCGCTCTGAGTAAGTCCAACGTGTTGTTTATCCTCTAGACTTCAATGAGGATAAGCCGCGATACCTAAGACAGATCTGCACTCGATGACACCTCGATTACAGCCGGTCCCCACACTTACATCTTGCTCTCCTTACGTCAGTATACATCATATCAGTCTGTGACGCTGGCTTTGCAACATCTTGCGTGCCTTTAGGTTCGCCGCGACCAACACTTACCATGCACTGACCACAAAAAATTGAGGCGCCGCGGCTTGAACCCTGGACCTTCCACATGCCAAGCGAACGCTCTACCAACTGAGCTACGCCCCATGCACGAGAAAACTGCGCTATTCCCCATTGTTTGCGACTCAGATGCGCACGGACACGATGGTTGGTTGGTTTGTAGCGGTGAAGGGAGCAGAGTACAAAGGCGCGGACCCGTTCATATACACAAAAGTTCCAAGTAGTTTCGATGCTCTGGTATTACAAATGCAAATTCCGTCTGTTTTTAAGGTCTTAAATTGAAAGAGCCGTCACAAATTGCTCCGTTTTCACTCCTTGTCGACAAACATACAGCACCTGAGGTAACAAACACATCTCGAGCCCCATTGTGCACTCCATTATTCATGCCAACTCAGTGCCTCGCTCTTTACTACTGTGTACCAATCTTGTCGTCCAACTGCAAAACACTGGGCCACAACAAGTTTCCGCGTCTCCATTGCACTGCGCATACTACGAAACGCTCCCCAAACTTGGCACTCACCCTCGCAGCCGACTTTTCCGACTTTCCACGACGCTCACGCAACGCTCACGCTAGTGACAGCATTATTTATAGTACGACGTCGCGCCAAAGCGAATGAGCACATTTCGCCTACGGCTTAGGCCGCCCTCCTAGTGTGGCTGCTCGGTGTCTGCAGGCAGCGAGGGTCTGCAAGCTTCCCGTGTTCGCACCTATGTCACCTGTGCTTGCTTGTCAGAGACAGACTATCGCAAAACATACAACTCACTCCATCAATTGATTGCTACGGCATCTGTTATCAGCAGTCACAACTAGCAACACCAGTAGCAGCTGACTGCACGCAAAGAATAGGAATGTTCAGTGGGATTTACGAGAACTCGGCGCAAGCTTGTATCCTCCTAGACACATCTGCTGGCTGTGAATTATTCCACTAGCATATCAAGTTGCGCATGTAGGTGTGTTAAAATTTCTGGAGGCACTGGGTATTGATCCCAGTACCTCTCGCATACTAAGCGAGCGCTCTACCATCTGAGCTACGCCCGCCCCCCCGAAGACTAACGGTGCTACATACAGCCATATAGACGACACAGACCCTTGCACTCCCATTATTCAGCAGACAAACACTACTCTCTATGTATCCGATAGGGTGTCTTTCAGGTTTCGTGCATTCTGTATCGAATCGTAGTTGGCCACAATGAAAGTGGCACGTATAACGTCGAAAATAGAATTCGGACACCGCTCTGAGTAAGTCCAACGTGTTGTCCATCCTCTAGACTTCAATGAGGTTAAGCCGCGATACCTATGACAGATCTGCACTCGATGACACCTCGATAACAGCCGGTCCCCACACTTACATCTTGCTCTCCTTACGTCAGTATACACCATATCAGTCTGTGACGCTGGCTTTGCAACATCTTGCGTGCCTTTAGGTTCGCCGCGACCAACACTTACCATGCACTGACCACAAAAAATGGAGGCGCCGCGGCTTGAACCCTGGACCTTTCCCATGCCAAGCGAACGCTCTACCAACTGAGCTACGCCCCATGCACGAGCAAATTGCGCTATTCCCCATTCTTTGCGACTCAGATGCGCACGGACACGATGGTTGGTTGGTTTGTAGCGGTGAAGGGAGCAGAGTACAAAGGCGCGGACCCGTTCATATACACAAAAGTTCCAAGTAGTTTCGATGCTCTGGAATTACAAATGCAAATTCCGTCTGTTTTTAACGTCTTAAATTGAAAGAGCCGTCACAAATTGCTCCGTTTTCACTCCTTGTCGACAATCATACAGCACCTGAGGTAACAAACACATCTCGAGCCCCATTGTGCACTCCATTATTCATGCCAACTCAGTGCCTCGCTCTTTACTACTGTGTACCGATCTTGTCGTCCAACTGCAAAACACTGGGCCACAACAAGTTTCCGCGTCTCCATTGCACTGCGCATACTACGAAACGCTCCTCAAACTTGGCACTCACCCTCGCAGCCGACTTTTCGGACTTTCCACGACGCTCACGCTAGTTACAGCATTATTTATAGTTCGACGTCGCGCCAAAGCGAATGAGCACATTTCGCCAACGGCTTAGGCCGCCCTCCTAGTGTGGCTGCTCCGTGTCTGCAGGCAGCGAGGGTCTGCAAGCTTCCTGTGTTCGCACCTATGTCACCTGTGCTTGCTTGTCAGAGACAGACTATCGCAAAACATACAACTCACTCCATGAATTGATTGCTACGGCATCTGTTATCAGCAGTCACAACTAGCAACACCAGTAGCAGCTGACTGCACGCAAAGAATAGGAATGTGCTGTCGGATTTACGTGAACTCGGCGCAAGCTTGTATCTTCCTAGACACATCTGCTGGCTGTGAATTATTCCACTTGCATATCAAGGTGCGCATGTAGGTGTGTTAAAAATTCTGGAGGCAGTGGGTATTGATCCCAGTACCTCTCGCATACTAAGCGAGCGCTCTACCATCTAGAGCAACGCTCACCCCCCCCGAAGACTAATGGTGCTACATACAGCCATATAGACGACACAGACCCTTGCACTCCCATTATTCAGCAGACAAACACTACTCTCTATGTATCCGTTAGGGTGTCTTTCAGGTTTCGTGCATTCTGTATCGAATCGTAGTTGGCCACAATGAAAGTGGCACGTATAACGTCGAAAATAGAATTCGGACACCGCTCAGAGTAAGACCAACGTGTTATCCACACTCTAGGATTCAATGAGGTTAAGCCGCGATACCTAAGACAGATCTGCACTCGATGACACCTCGATAACAGCCGGTCCCCACACTTACATCTTGCTCTCCTTACGTCAGTATACATCATATCAGTCTGTGACGCTGGCTTTGCAACATCTTGCGTGCCTTTAGGTTCGCCGCGACCAACACTTACCATGCACTGACCACAAAAAATTGAGGCGCCGCGGCTTGAACCCTGGACCTTTCACATGCCAAGCGAACGGTCTACCAACTGAGCTACGCCCCATGCACGAGCAAACTGCCCTATTCATCATTCTTTGCGACTCAGATGCGCACGTACACGATGGTTGGTTGGTTTGTAGCGGTGAAGGGAGCAGAGTACAAAGGCGCGGACCCGTTCATATACACAAAAGTTCCAAGTAGTTTCGATGCTCTGGTATTACAAATGCAAATTCCGTCTGTTTTTAACGTCTTAAATTGAAAGAGCCGTCACAAATTGCTCCGTTTTCACTCCTTGTCGACAATCATACAGCACCTGAGGTAACAAACACATCTCGAGCCCCATTGTACACTCCATTATTCATGCCAACTCAGTGCCTCGCTCTTTACTACTGTGTACCAATCTTGTCGTCCAACTGCAAAACACTGGGCCACAACAAGTATCCGCGTCTCCATTGCACTGCGTATACTACGAAACGCTCCCCAAACTTGGCACTCACCCTCGCAGCCGACTTTTCCGACTTTCCACGACGCTCACGCTAGTGACAGCATTATTTATAGTTCGACGTCGCGCCAAAGCGAATGAGCACATTTCGCCAACGGCTTAGGCCGCCCTCCTAGTGTGGCTGCTCGGTGTCTGCAGGCAGCGAGGGTCTGCAAGCTTCCCGTGTTCGCACCTATGTCACCTGTGCTTGCTTGTCAGAGACAGACTATCGCAAAACATACAACTCACTCCATGAATTGATTGCTACGGCGTCTGTTATCAGCAGTTACAACTAGCAACACCAGTAGCAGCTGACTGCACGCAAAGAATAGGAATGTGCAGTGGGATTTACGTGAACTCGGCGCAAGCTTGTATCTTCCTAGACACATCTGCTGGCTGTGAATTATTCCACTTGCATATCAAGGTGCGCATGTAGGTGTGTTAAAAATTCTGGAGGCAGTGGGTATTGATCCCAGTACCTCTCGCATACTAAGCGAGCGCTCTACCATCTAGAGCAACGCTCACCCTCCCCCCCCCCCCCCCCCCCCCGAAGACTAATGGTGCTACATACAGCCATATAGACGACACAGACCCTTGCACTCCCATTATTCAGCAGACAAACACTACTCTCTATGTATCCGTTAGGGTGTCTTTCAGGTTTCGTGCATTCTGTATCGAATCGTAGTTGGCCACAATGAAAGTGGCACGTATAACGTCGAAAATAGAATTCGGACACAGCCTTGAGTAAGACCAACGTGTTGTCCACCCTCTAGACTTCAATGAGGTTAAGCCGCGATACCTAAGACAGATCTGCACTCGATGACACCTCGATAACAGCCGGTCCCCACACTTACATCTTGCTCTCCTTACGTCAGTATACATCATATCAGTCTGTGACGCTGGCTTTGCAACATCTTGCGTGCCTTTAGGTTCGCCGCGACCAACACTTACCTTGCACTGACCACAAAAAATGGAGGCGCCGCGGCTTGAACCCTGGACCTTTCACAAATGCGAAGCGAACGCTCTACCAACTGAGCTACGCCCCATGCACGAGCAAACTGCGCTATTCCCCATTCTTTGCGACTCAGATGCGCACGGACACGATGGTTGGTTGGTTTGTAGCGGTGAAGGGAGCAGAGTACAAAGGCGCGGACCCGTTCATATACACAAAAGTTCCAAGTAGTTTCGATGCTCTGGTATTACAAATGCAAATTCCGTCTGTTTTTAACGTCTTAAATTGAAAGAGCCGTCACAAATTGCTCCGTTTTCACTCCTTGTCGACAATCATACAGCACCTGAGGTAACAAACACATCTCGAGCCCCATTGTGCACTCCATTATTCATGCCAACTCAGTGCCTCGCTCTTTACTACTGTGTACCAATCTTGTCGTCCAACTGCAAAACACTGGGCCACAACAAGTTTCCGCGTCTCCATTGCACTGCGCATACTACGAAACGCTCCCCAAACTTGGCACTCACCCTCGCAGCCGACTTCTCCGACTTTCCACGACGCTCACGCAACGCTCACGCTGGTGACAGCATTATTTATAGTTCGACGTCGCGCCAAAGCGAATGAGCACATTTCGCCTACGGCTTAGGCCGCCCTCCTAGTGTGGCTGCTCGGTGTCTGCAGGCAGCGAGGGTCTGCAAGCTTCCCGTGTTCGCAGCTATGTCACCTGTGCTTGCTTGTCAGAGACAGACCATCGCAAAACATACAACTCACTCTATGAATTGATTGCTACGGCATCTGTTATCAGCAGTCACAACTAGCAACACCAGTAGCAGCTGACTGCACGCAAAGAATAGGAATGTGCAGTGGGATTTACGTGAACTCGGCGCAAGCTTGTATCTTCCTAGACACATCTGCTGGCTGTGAATTATTCCACTTGCATATCAAGGTGCGCATGTAGGTGTGTTAAAAATTCTGGAGGCACTGGGTATTGATCCCAGTACCTCTCGCATACTAAGCGAGCGCTCTACCATCTGAGCTACGCCCACCCCCCCGAAGACTAACGGTGCTACATACAGCCATATAGACGATACAGACCCTTGCACTCCCATTATTCAACAGACAAACACTACTCTCTATGTATCCGTTAGGGTGTCTTTCAGGTTTCGTGCATTCTGTATCGAATCGTAGTTGGCCACAATGAAAGTGGCACGTATAACGTCGAAAATAGAATTCGGACACCGCTCTGAGTAAGTCCAACGTGTTGTTTATCCTCTAGACTTCAATGAGGATAAGCCGCGATACCTAAGACAGATCTGCACTCGATGACACCTCGATTACAGCCGGTCCCCACACTTACATCTTGCTCTCCTTACGTCAGTATACATCATATCAGTCTGTGACGCTGGCTTTGCAACATCTTGCGTGCCTTTAGGTTCGCCGCGACCAACACTTACCATGCACTGACCACAAAAAATTGAGGCGCCGCGGCTTGAACCCTGGACCTTCCACATGCCAAGCGAACGCTCTACCAACTGAGCTACGCCCCATGCACGAGAAAACTGCGCTATTCCCCATTGTTTGCGACTCAGATGCGCACGGACACGATGGTTGGTTGGTTTGTAGCGGTGAAGGGAGCAGAGTACAAAGGCGCGGACCCGTTCATATACACAAAAGTTCCAAGTAGTTTCGATGCTCTGGTATTACAAATGCAAATTCCATCAGTTTTTAAGGTCTTAAATTGAAAGAGCCGTCACAAATTGCTCCGTTTTCACTCCTTGTCGACAAACATACAGCACCTGAGGTAACAAACACATCTCGAGCCCCATTGTGCACTCCATTATTCATGCCAACTCAGTGCCTCGCTCTTTACTACTGTGTACCAATCTTGTCGTCCAACTGCAAAACACTGGGCCACAACAAGTTTCCGCGTCTCCATTGCACTGCGCATACTACGAAACGCTCCCCAAACTTGGCACTCACCCTCGCAGCCGACTTTTCCGACTTTCCACGACGCTCACGCAACGCTCACGCTAGTGACAGCATTATTTATAGTACGACGTCGCGCCAAAGCGAATGAGCACATTTCGCCAACGGCTTAGGCCGCCCTCCTAGTGTGGCTGCTCCGTGTCTGCAGGCAGCGAGGGTCTGCAAGCTTCCTGTGTTCGCACCTATGTCACCTGTGCTTGCTTGTCAGAGACAGACTATCGCAAAACATACAACTCACTCCATGAATTGATTGCTGCGGCATCTGTTATCAGCAGTCACAACTAGCAACACCAGTAGCAGCTGACTGCACGCAAAGAATAGGAATGTGCAGTGGGATTTACGTGAACTCGGCGCAAGCTTGTATCTTCCTAGACACATCTGCTGGCTGTGAATTATTCCACTTGCATATCAAGGTGCGCATGTAGGTGTGTTAAAAATTCTGGAGGCAGTGGGTATTGATCCCAGTACCTCTCGCATACTAAGCGAGCGCTCTACCATCTGAGCAACGCCCACCCCTCCGAAGACTAATGGTGCTACATACAGCCATATAGACGACACAGACCCTTGCACTCCCATTATTCAGCAGACAAACACTACTCTCTATGTATCCGTTAGGGTGTCTTTCAGGTTTCGTGCATTCTGTATCGAATCGTAGTTGGCCACAATAAAAGTGGCACGTATAACGTCGTAAATAGAATTCGGACACCGCTCTGAGTAAGACCAACGTGTTGTCCACCCTCTAGACTTCAATGAGGTTAAGCCGCGATACCTAAGACAGATCTGCACTCGATGACACCTCGATAACAGCCGGTCCCCACACTTACGTCTTGCTCTCCTTACGTCAGTATACATCATATCAGTCTGTGACGCTGGCTTTGCAACATCTTGCGTGCCTTTAGGTTCGCCGCGACCAACACTTACCATGCACTGATTACAAAAAATGGAGGCGCCGCGGCTTGAACCCTGGACCTTTCACATGCCAAGCGAACGCTCTACCAACTGAGTTACGCCCCATGCACGAGCAAACTGCGCTATTCCCCATTCTTTGCGACTCAGATGCGCACGGACACGATGGTTGGTTGGTTTGTAGCGGTGAAGGGAGCAGAGTACAAAGGCGCGGACCCGTTCATATACACAAAAGTTCCAAGTAGTTTCGATGCTCTGGTATTACAAATGCAAATTCCGTCTGTTTTTAACGTCTTAAATTGAAAGAGCCGTCACAAATTGCTCCGTTTTCACTCCTTGTCGACAATCATACAGCACCTGAGGTAACAAACACATCTCGAGCCCCATTGTGCACTCCATTATTCATGCCAACTCAGTGCCTCGCTCTTTACTACTGTGTACCAATCTTGTCGTCCAACTGCAAAACACTGGGCCACAACAAGTTTCCGCGTCTCCATTGCACTGCGCATACTACGAAACGCTCCCCAAACTTGGCGCTCACCCTCGCAGCCGACTTTTCCGACTTTCCACGACGCTCACGCTAGTGACAGCATTATTTATAGTTCGACGTCGCGCCAAAGCGAATGAGCACATTTCGCCTACGGCTTAGGCCACCCTCCTAGTGTGGCTGCTCGGTGTCTGCAGGCAGCGAGGGTCTGCAAGCTTCCCGTGTTCGCACCTATGTCACCTGTGCTTGCTTGTCAGAGACAGACTATCGCAAAACATACAACTCACTCCATGAATTGATTGCTACGGCATCTGTTTTCAGCAGTCACAACTAGCAACACCAGTAGCAGCTGACTGCACGCAAAGAATAGGAATGTGCAGTGGGATTTACGTGGTCTCGGCGCAAGCTTGTATCTTCCTAGACACTTCTGCTGGCTGTGAATTATTCCACTTGCATATCAAGGTGCGCATGTATGTTTTTATAAAAATTCTGGCGGCACTGGGTATTGATCCCAGTACCGATCGCATACTAAGCAAGTGCTCTGCCATCTGAGCTACGCCCGCCCCCCGAAGACTAATTTTTTTTTTTTTTTTTTTTTTTTTTTTTTATACTGCAATATACAGCGAGCATTTATGAGACACTTATTGGGGGGCAGACGTAACATGAATGGATAAAAGAAGAGGTATTTCCTTCATCTTGAACGTAGATTTATACTTCACTTCTTCATTACCCCTAAAATAGTACATTTAGTGTTAGACTGTGCGCTTTAACCAACACCTATTCGTTCGAATAAAATGATCAACATGTTTCCATACATTTTCCTGTGGTCTGCATATTGCTGAATGTTGCTGTACTCCATTTGCATAAAAAGCTTGAATTCCGTTTCGTCGTCACCACCTATTTTATTGATAATGTAATGGACAAACTGCCCCATTAACCAGTGTATTGCATTATTTTTGGTTTTCGGGTAATATTTAGTTTCAGGTCTGGAAAGCACCATAGGAGTAATGGAATTGGGTGACGTTCGTTGCAGTAGTGCAAGACTTTTCCTGAGCCAATGCCAATTGTTGAGATTTCCAGCACACGTAAATCTATGAATCACAGTGTCAACTAGGTTACATTTCTGACATAAGGGGGTTTCAGCTTTCCCAATTTTATAAAGCCGCTCGTTGGTGCTGACAATATTATTGACGGCTTTGTACCATGCCGTTACCACATCTGAATTGAGCCCGTTAAAACTAATATTCTCCCAAATTGCATCCCAGTTGTGACTCATATATTTCGTGGCAATTTTATTTTGTCCTTCATATTGTTGTCTTTGTCTCATGATATCTCTGGCTGTAATGTGCAGTGAAGTTCTGAGTTTCTCGTTAACATAGCTCAATTCTGTGTATAAGATCCTAACGTATCGCAGTCGGGGGTTAATTTTTTGTACGTCTGCCGGTGGTTGAAGGCTTTCTGGTTGGACACATTTAAACAATTGTGTAGTAATACTGCCGGGGTTGGCGTGAAATATGTTTAAAGACCTTTTTATGAAAAGCGCAGAAGCTTTATTGCGTATGTCCACCAGTCCGAGGCCTCCATTTCTAGGATGTAAAGTCGCAGTTCTCAGGTTAACCCTGAAGATTTCCCCCTTCCATAAGAAATTTGCAACCCTCGACATTATTTTCTGAGCTATCAACTTCGGCAAGGGAAAAACTTGTGCCATATAGAATGCCTTTGAGAGAATGCATAAGTTAATGAACCTGACCCTCTGAACCTGGTTCATAAGTCGTTGTGAGTTCTCAATAAGTCCCCCTTGAATCTTTGTTAAAACCTCTTTCCAATTGAGGGCTGTCATCCTCATTGGACATGCCGTCAGGATTGTCCCCAGGGTTTTATGTGTGGTAACTGACTTCGCCCAATCGATTTGTATCCGTTCAAGACCCCGCATTCCCAGGATTGTACTTTTATTTTCGTTTGTTGTCGCACCCGATGCGTGGCAGTAGTTTTGAAGAATGGCCCCTAGTCGAATTACATCATCTTGCCCTCTTATGACGACACCAACATCGTCAGCATAGGCTCTCACTACAGTTTTCCTGCCAGTTATAGTTATGCCCTTTAACCTTTCATGAACACTTCTTAAAAAGGGCTCTAACGACACAACAAACAAAAACATAGATAATGGACTTCCCTGTGGGATGCCACGGTTTATTTGAATTTGCCGCGTCAGCTGACAGTTGACAGCTAATTTAGCGTTCAGACCAGTAGCAACGTTTTTTATAACATTAACTGTTTTGTGGACGAGTCCCATTTTTGTCAGTACCTCAAATAGGAAGCGGTGATTCACCGAGTCGAAAGCCTTAGTAAAATCTATAAAAAGTAAAGCACATTTGATATTAGAAACCGATGCTAAGGCGATGATGTCTCTATATTCAGAAATCGTATTAAAAATACTTCTATTTGCTGCACATGACTGATGTTGACTAATTAATTTGTCGGTCAGAGGGGAAAGTCTCTTTTTTAAAATCCTGCATACTATTTTGTAGTCAGAGTTTAAAAGTGAAATAGGGCGGTAATTGTTTAAACTTTTCGTCCCTTTGTTTTTCGGTAGAAGTACAATTTTGCTGTCTTTAAAATATGCAGGTATCGTCTGCTCGTTAAAAATCTCATTGACAATGCATGTAAATGTGTCACCAATTAAAAACCAGAACTTTCTGTAAAATTCTACAGGGAGTCCGTCGGGTCCAGCAGATTTATTCATCGGGGACTTGGTTATTGTCTCACGAACCTCTTCGTTACTGACTTCAGAAAGGATTTCGTCGTTTTCAGAACTTGTCAACTGTGGGGATAAAACACTGAGAAACTCTTGCAGAGACCCCTCGTGAGGTGGGCTGGAGGAATATAATGCATAGTAGTACTGGTATACTGCATTTAGAATCTCCTTCTGAGACATCAGTGTTGTCCCATTGGGGGTTTTAAGTTCACTAATAACAGTGCGTCGCCTATTCTTTGCATGCCGAAGCAGATGATATAAGGATGTTGTTTCATCATCTACCACCGACTTCGCCTTTGACTTCAGTTTTAAACCTTCCATCTGTTGTCGTTTAATGGCGAGTAATTTCGCTTTGGTGTGTCTGATGTCTTGTAATCTAATGGTTGACACGTTTGCCTGTTCATAGAGGTCTCGCAACAAACTGTAATAAAATTCCATACTGTTTTTTAACTCCCACGCTCTTTCTCTGCTGTATCTGATACACACTTTTCTCAGTCTCGGCTTTGCAACCTTAAGCCACCAGTCTAATACTGTGGGGTGCCTCTCGATCGATCGCAGACATAAGGTCCACGCATCCGATACCGCGTCTGCCAAATCTTGCTCTTTTAAGAGAGAGACATTTAGCTGCCACTGGTTCCTAAAAATCTGAATCGGCTGTGGAGCTAAATTAATGCACGCCTTCATACTGCAGTGGTCACTAAAATATACAGGTACGATTTCTGAATTTAGTAGACATCTTTCCAAGTTTTGGGAAACATAGATTCTGTCTATTCTACTGCGCGAAGTCTGTGTTATATACGTATATTCAACCTTCGTTGGATATTTTAGTTCCCATGCGTCCTTTAGTTTTAGGTCGATTACTAGGCGTTTAAGTTCAAAAGAACCGTTAAAATGTGGTTGTTGATCTTTACGATTTAACACGCAGTTAAAATCACCGCCCATTATAAAACTGTTTGGGTTTCGACGTAATAAATATATAAGTTCCTCTTTATAAAATGCTGCCCTGTCCTGTCTATTACTATTTCCTGAGGGCGCGTATAAGTTAATCAATGTGGTACCTAAAACGTTAATACTAATTGCCCTTCCAGATTCCAACCGCTCCACTTGAGATACGGGAATCCCTTCCCTGAGCAGAACCGCTGTTCCTGTATGTGTGTCACAAGATACGTTAACAATTGCGGTGTATCCTGGTATTACAAATTCCGTCGTTACAACCTCCTGTAGCAAAGCGATATCGGTTCCAGAGTCATACAAAAATTCCTTGAGAGCAGCTAGCTTTAATGAGGTTCGAATTTTATTTATATTGATCGTTGTGATAGAGTATGCTTGCATCCCTAACTTGCTATTGGCCACGGACAAAGTTGGTAAAAAAAAAAAAAAAAAAAAAAAAAAAAAAAAAAAAAAAAAAAACTGTTCTACTTTTGGTATGCTGAAATCCGGTTTAGAACTACAGTCATTCAGAACTTGGTAGCAGTCCTAGTAACACGGTCGCTAAACGTTAGTTTGTCTGCCATTGTCATCCCGCGCCTTAGTACTGAGGGGCTGTTCTACATTGAGTGTGTCAGGAGGCTCATCTGGAGCACCTTCTCTGACAATTTCATATCGTATATTTTTCTGTGATTTTACGTCCGACTTGTCCGCTTTTTGTTTGGCTTGGGTGCGAGAAACAGTAAGATTCGGTTGTGGTTTTAGCGTACGGCGGTGGACGCCCTGAAAACCCTGACCTGATTTTGTTGTGGCAACACTCGACGCGGCCGCTTCAGCAGCAGTGTCTAGAGAGACCTGGTTTGTAAACACTGCCTGCTGTTTACATGCTACCTTCGGTTGATGTGACGCTTGCGACGGTGTTTGCTTATTTTCCGGTTCAGGAGTAAACACTTTCACTTGTTTACACTCTGGTGCCGGTTGCTGTGCTGTTGCGGTGTCGCGGTGTTGTTGTTCTACCGCTTCCGCGAACTTCCCGTCGGTAAACAGCTGATTATCGCTGTTTACAGCTGGGCAAGTTGTCACTGCTTGGGGGACTTCTACTTTCTCGCTGTCGGCAGCTGCCGTTGCATTTTCTGGCAGTGAGCGAGATGTATCAGAAACTGCAATTAAATCTACTTGCATTTCGTCTTGGGGCACATGCAGATTTTCATCGCCAGCTTTCTGTTTACGTACAGCAGGAGATTGTCGGGAGGTGTCATCATCAGAATGATCATCTGTATGTTCAAGTGGTCGTTTCTTGGTTAGTACGTCTAACTCACGGGCAGAGGAATCACAATTGAAGCGTGTTACCAGGGGTGGAAAATCACTGCCTTTAACAGCAATAGTTCCAGTACTAAGTACAGGATCCGAACCCTCACCCTGTTTGGCCGTGTTATCGGTTGCCAAAACTTCGCTCAAGGTCATCTTGCGGCGTTGGACTAAATTTGTTTTTAGTACAAAGACACGACGGGGACAGTCCTGCCTTAAATGACCCGATTCATTGCATATATGGCACGTAGGGGTTTGACCAGTATAAATCACGTGTGCTTTATGCCCGTCAACAGTTATATGAGACGGGATATTCGTCTTTACTTCCATCTCTACCGAACGAATACCATTGAAGCTCTGAATTTTAAATTGCTTCGACCAACGTTCGTTAACTATATCCTTTACCTCACCATATTGAGACAGGGCAACCTTGATTTTCTCATTATCTATCTCGATAGGTAAATTTAACACCCGCACAGATCTATAAAGAGCATCAGCTCTCCTGATAGCCACTTTACTTGTAGAGCCGTCTCTATGCAAAAATTCGACATGATACCCGAATTTTCCAATAATTTTATCGACCGAAACGGGATCCAAAAACTTTACGAAAACACAGTAGTTGTCAGTATCTAGCTGAGTGGTATGCACCATATCAGAATTTATGCCAAGTACCTGATCAAGCCAATCATGAATTTCCAGAGCAGTCGGCTGAACACGTCGTGTTTCCTTAGCGAAGGCAAAAACCAGCGTATTCTTCCTCACAGTTGTAGCCATGGTATGCAGTAATCAAGGGGAGATTCCGGTAATTACCGAAAACTCCACAAACAACAAATAATCGTCGGTAGAAAACACAAAAACAGAACAAAGGAGGCAGAAAAAACACGAGTTACACACGAAGAAAATCACAAAACTCAAAAACACCGAAACGCAAAGGTAAACACCGGCGAAACACTGACTACACGCAGCAACGGTGACACGTCCGTACGAGTCGGCAGCTAGAGCCAGAATGTGGTGCTACATACAGCCATATAGACGACACAGACCCTTGCACTCCCATTATTCAGCAGACGAACACTACTCGCTATGTATCCGTTAGGGTGTCTTTCAGGTTTCGTGCATTCTGTATCGAATCGTAGTTGGCCACAATGATAGTGGCACATATAACGTCGAAAATAGAATTCGGACACCGCTCTGATTAAGACCAACGTGTTGTCCACCCTCTAGACTTCAATGAGGTTAAGCCGCGATACCTAAGAAAGATCTGCACTCGATGACACCTCGATAACAGCCGGTCCCCACACTTACAACTTGCTCTCCTTACGTCAGTATACATCATATCCGTCTGTGACGCTGGCTTTGCAACATCTTGCGTGCCTTTAGGTTCGCCGCGACCAACACTTACCATGCACTGCCCACAAAAATGGAGGCGCCGCGGCTTGAACCCTGGACGTTTCACATGCCAAGCGAACGCTCTACCAACTGAGCTACGCCCCATGAGCGAGCAAACTTCGCTATTCCCCATTCTTTGCGACTCAGATGCGCACGGACACGATGGTTGGTTGGTTTGTAGCGGTGAAGGGAGCAGAGTACAAAGGCGCGGACCCGTTCATATACACAAAAGTTCCAAGTAGTTTCGATGCTCTGGTATTACAAATGCAAATTCCGTCTCTTTTTAACGTCTTAAATTGAAAAAGCCGTTACAAATTGCTCCGTTTTCACTCCTTGTCGACAATCATACAGCACCTGAGGTAACAAACACATCTCGAGCCCCATTGTGCACTCCATTATTCATGCCAACTCAGTGCCTCGCTCTTTACTACTGTGTACCAATCTTGTCGTCCAACTGCAAAACACTGGGCCACAACAAGTTTCCGCGTCTCCATTGCACTGCGCATACTACGAAACGCTCCCCAAACTTGGCACTCACCCTCGCAGCCGTCTTTTCCGACTTTCCACGACGCTCATGCAACGCTCACGCTAGTGACAGCATTATTTATAGTTCGACGTCGCGCCAAAGCTAATGAGCACAATTCGCCTACGGCTTAGGCCGCCCTCCTAGTGTGGCTGCTCGGTGTCTGCAGGCAGCGAGGGTCTGCAAGCTTCCTGTGTTCGCACCTATGTCACCTGTGCTTGCTTGTCAGAGACAGACTATCGCAAAACATACAACTCACTCCATGAATTGATTGCTACGGCATCTGTTATCAGCAGTCACAACTAGCAACACCAGTAGCAGCTGACTGCACGCAAAGAATGGGAATGTGCAGTGGGATTTACGTGAACTCGGCGCAAGCTTGTATCTTCCTAGACACATCTGCTGGCTGTGAATTATTCCACTTGCATATCAAGGTGCGCATGTAGGTGTGTTAAAAATTCTGGAGGCACTGGGTATTGATCCCAGTACCTCTCGCATACTAAGCGAGCGCTCTACCATCTGAGCTACGCCCGCCCCATCGAAGAGTAATGGTGCTACATACAGCCATATAGACGACACAGACCCTTGCACTCCCATTATTCAGCAGACAAACACTACTCTCTATGTATCCGTTAGGGTGTCTTTCAGGTTTCGTGCATTCTGTACCGAATCGTAGTTGGCCACAATGATAGTGGCACGTATAACGTAGAAAATAGAATTCGGACACCGCTCTGAGTAAGACCAACGTGTTGTACACCCTCTAGACTTCAATGAGGTTAAGCTGCGATACCTAAGACAGATCTGCACTCGATGACACCTCGATAACAGCCGGTCCCCACACTTACATCTTGCTCTCCTTACGTCAGTATACATCATATCAGTCTGTGACGCTGGCTTTGCAACATCTTGCGTGCCTTTAGGTTCGCCGCGACCAACACTTACCATGCACTGACCAAAAAAAATGGAAGTGCCGCGGCTTGAACCCTGGACCTTTCACATGCCAAGCGAATGCTCTACCAACTGAGCTACGCCCCATGCACAAGCAAACTGCGCTATTCACCATTGTTTGCGACTCAGATGCGAACGGACACGATGGTTGGTTGGTTTGTAGCGGTGAAGGGAGCAGAGTACAAAGGCGCGGACCCGTTCATATACACAAAACTTCCAAGTAGTTTCGATGCTCTGGTATTACAAATGCAAATTCCGTCTGTTTTTAACGTCTTAAATTGAAAGAGCCGTCACAAATTGCTCCGTTTTCACTCCTTGTCGACAATCATACAGCACCTGAGGTAACAAACACATCTCGAGCCCCATTGTGCACTCCATTATTCATGCCAACTCAGAGCCTCGCTCATTACTACTGTGTACCAATCTTGTCGTCCAACTGCAAAACACTGGGCCACAACAAGTTTCCGCGTCTCCATTGCACTGCGCATACTACGAAACGCTCCCCAAACTTGGCACTCACCCTCGCAGCCGACTTTTCCGACTTTCCACGACGCTCACGCTAGTGACAGCATTATTTATAGTTCGACGTCGCGCCAAAGCGAATGAGCACATTTCGCCAACGTCTTAGGCCGCCCTCCTAGTGTGGCTGCTCCGAGTCTGCAGGCAGCGAGGGTCTGCAAGCTTATTGTGTTCGCACCTATGTCACCTGTGCCTGCTTGTCAGAGACAGACTATCGCAAAACATACAACTCACTCCATGAATTGATTGCTACGGCATCTGTTTTCAGCAGTCACAACTAGCAACACCAGTAGCAGCTGACTGCACGCAAAGAATAGGAATGTGCAGTGGGATTTACGTGAACTCGGCGCAAGCTTGTATCTTCCTAGACACATCTGCTGGCTGTGAATTATTCCACTTGCATATCAAGGTGCGCATGTAGGTGTGTTAAAAATTCTGGAGGCACTGGGTATTGATCCCAGTACCTCTCGCATACTAAGCAAGTGCTCTACCATCTGAGCTACGCCCGCCCGAAGACTAATGGTGCTACATACAGCCATATAGACGACACAGACCTTTGCACTCCCATTATTCAGCAGACGAACACTACTCGCTATGTATCCGTTAGGGTGTCTTTCAGGTTTCGTGCATTCTGTATCGAATCGTAGTTGGCCACAATGAAAGTGGCACGTATAACGTCGAAAATAGAATTCGGACACCGCTCTGAGTAAGACCAACGTGTTGTCCACCCTGTAGACTTTAATGAGGTTAAGCCGCGATACCTAAGACAGATCTGCACTCGATGACACCTCGATAACAGCCGGTCCCCACACTTACATCTTGCTCTCCTTACGTCAGTATACATCATATCAGTCTGTGACGCTGGCTTTGCAACATCTTGCGTGCCTTTAGGTTCGCCGCGACCAACACTTACCATGCACTGCCCACAAAAATGGAGGCGCCGCGGCTTGAACCCTGCACCTTTCACATGCCAAGCGAACGCTCTACCAACTGAGCTACGCCCCATGCACGAGCAAACTGCGCTATTCCCCATTCTTTGCGACTCAGATGCGCACGGACACGATGGTTGGTTGGTTTGTAGCGGTGAAGGGAGCAGAGTACAAAGGCGCGGACCCGTTCATATACACAAAAGTTCCAAGTAGTTTCGATGCTCTGGTATTACAAATGCAAATTCCGTCTGTTTTTAACGTCTTAAATTGAAAGAGCCGTCACAAATTGCTCCGTTTTCACTCCTTGTCGACAATCATACAGCACCTGAGGTAACAAACACATCTCGAGCCCCATTGTGCACTCCATCATTAATGCCAACTCAGTGCCTCGCTCTTTACTACTGTGTACCAATCTTGTCGTCCAACTGCAAAACACTGGGCCACAACAAGTTTCCGCGTCTCCATTGCACTGCGCATACTACGAAACGCTCCCCAAACTTGGCACTCACCCTCGCAGACGACTTTTCCGACTTTCCACGACGCTCATGCAACGCTCACGCTAGTGACAGCATTATTTATAGTTCGACGTTGCGCCAAAGCTAATGAGCACATTTCGCCTACTGCTTAGGCCGCTCTCCTAGTGTGGCTGCTCGGTGTCTGCAGGCAGCGAGGGTCTGCAAGCTTCCTGTGTTCGCACCTATGTCACCTGTGCTTGCTTGTCAGAGACAGACTATCGCAAAACATACAACTCACTCCATGAATTGATTGCTACGGCATCTGTTATCAGCAGTCACAACTAGCAACACCAGTAGCAGCTGACTGCACGCAAAGAATGGGAATGTGCAGTGGGATTTACGTGAACTCGGCGCAAGCTTGTATCTTCCTAGACACATCTGCTGGCTGTGAATTATTCCACATGCATATCAAGGTGCGCATGTAGGTGTGTTAAAAATTCTGGAGGCACTGGGTATTAATCCCAGTACCTCTCGCATACTAAGCGAGCGCTCTACCATCTGAGCTACGCCCGCCCCCCCGAAGAGTAATGGTGCTACATACAGCCATATAGACGACACAGACCCTTGCACTCCCATTATTCAGCAGACAAACACTACTCTCTATGTATCCGTTAGGGTGTCTTTCAGGTTTCGTGCATTCTGTACCGAATCGTAGTTGGCCACAATGATAGTGGCACGTATAACGTAGAAAATAGAATTCGGACACCGCTCTGAGTAAGACCAACGTGTTGTACACCCTCTAGACTTCAATGAGGTTAAGCTGCGATACCTAAGACAGATCTGCACTCGATGACACCTCGATAACAGCCGGTCCCCACACTTACATCTTGCTCTCCTTACGTCAGTATACATCATATCAGTCTGTGACGCTGGCTTTGCAACATCTTGCGTGCCTTTAGGTTCGCCGCGACCAACACTTACCATGCACTGACCAAAAAAAATGGAAGTGCCGCGGCTTGAACCCTGGACCTTTCACATGCCAAGCGAATGCTCTACCAACTGAGCTACGCCCCATGCACAAGCAAACTGCGCTATTCACCATTGTTTGCGACTCAGATGCGCACGGACTCGATGGTTGGTTGGTTTGTAGCGGTGAAGGGAGCAGAGTACAAAGGCGCGGACCCGTTCATATACACAAAACTTCCAAGTAGTTTCGATGCTCTGGTATTACAAATGCAAATTCCGTCTGTTTTTAACGTCTTAAATGGAAAGAGCCGTCACAAATTGCTCCGTTTTCACTCCTTGTCGACAATCATACAGCACCTGAGGTAACAAACACATCTCGAGCCCCATTGTGCACTCCATTATTCATGCCAACTCAGAGCCTCGCTCATTACTACTGTGTACCAATCTTGTCGTCCAACTGCAAAACACTGGGCCACAACAAGTTTCCGCGTCTCCATTGCACTGCGCATACTACGAAACGCTCCCCAAACTTGGCACTCACCCTCGCAGCCGACTTTTCCGACTTTCCACGACGCTCACGCTAGTGACAGCATTATTTATAGTTCGACGTCGCGCCAAAGCGAATGAGCACATTTCGCCAACGTCTTAGGCCGCCCTCCTAGTGTGGCTGCTCCGAGTCTGCAGGCAGCGAGGGTCTGCAAGCTTATTGTGTTCGCACCTATGTCACCTGTGCCTGCTTGTCAGAGACAGACTATCGCAAAACATACAACTCACTCCATGAATTGATTGCTACGGCATCTGTTTTCAGCAGTCACAACTAGCAACACCAGTAGCAGCTGACTGCACGCAAAGAATAGGAATGTGCAGTGGGATTTACGTGAACTCGGCGCAAGCTTGTATCTTCCTAGACACATCTGCTGGCTGTGAATTATTCCACTTGCATATCAAGGTGCGCATGTAGGTGTGTTAAAAATTCTGGAGGCACTGGGTATTGATCCCAGTACATCTCGCATACTAAGCAAGTGCTCTACCATCTGAGCTACGCCCGCCCGAAGACTAATGGTGCTACATACAGCCATATAGACGACACAGACCTTTGCACTCCCATTATTCAGCAGACGAACACTACTCGCTATGTATCCGTTAGGGTGTCTTTCAGGTTTCGTGCATTCTGTATCGAATCGTAGTTGGCCACAATGAAAGTGGCACGTATAACGTCGAAAATAGAATTCGGACACCGCTCTGAGTAAGACCAACGTGTTGTCCACCCTGTAGACTTTAATGAGGTTAAGCCGCGATACCTAAGACAGATCTGCACTCGATGACACCTCGATAACAGCCGGTCCCCACACTTACATCTTGTTCTCCTTACGTCAGTATACATCATATCAGTCTGTGACGCTGGCTTTGCAACATCTTGCGTGCCTTTAGGTTCGCCGCGACCAACACTTACCATGCACTGCCCACAAAAATGGAGGCGCCGCGGCTTGAACCCTGGACCTTTCACATGCCAAGCGAACGCTCTACCAACTGAGCTACGCCCCATGCACGAGCAAACTGCGCTATTCCCCATTCTTTGCGACTCAGATGCGCACGGACACGATGGTTGGTTGGTTTGTAGCGGTGAAGGGAGCAGAGTACAAAGGCGCGGACCCGTTCATATACACAAAAGTTCCAAGTAGTTTCGATGCTCTGGTATTACAAATGCAAATTCCGTCTGTTTTTAACGTCTTAAATTGAAAGAGCCGTCACAAATTGCTCCGTTTTCACTCCTTGTCGACAATCATACAGCACCTGAGGTAACAAACACATCTCGAGCCCCATTGTGCACTCCATCATTAATGCCAACTCAGTGCCTCGCTCTTTACTACTGTGTACCAATCTTGTCGTCCAACTGCAAAACACTGGGCCACAACAAGTTTCCGCGTCTCCATTGCACTGCGCATTCTACGAAACGCTCCCCAAACTTGGCACTCACCCTCGCAGACGACTTTTCCGACTTTCCACGACGCTCATGCAACGCTCACGCTAGTGACAGCATTATTTATAGTTCGACGTCGCGCCAAAGCTAAAGAGCACATTTCGCCTACTGCTTAGGCCGCTCTCCTAGTGTGGCTGCTCGGTGTCTGCAGGCAGCGAGGGTCTGCAAGCTTCCTGTGTTCGCACCTATGTCACCTGTGCTTGCTTGTCAGAGACAGACTATCGCAAAACATACAACTCACTCCATGAATTGATTGCTACGGCATCTGTTATCAGCAGTCACAACTAGCAACACCAGTAGCAGCTGACTGCACGCAAAGAATGGGAATGTGCAGTGGGATTTACGTGAACTCGGCGCAAGCTTGTATCTTCCTAGACACATCTGCTGGCTGTGAATTATTCCACATGCATATCAAGGTGCGCATGTAGGTGTGTTAAAAATTCTGGAGGCACTGGGTATTAATCCCAGTACCTCTCGCATACTAAGCGAGCGCTCTACCATCTGAGCTACGCCCTCCCCCCCGAAGAGTAATGGTGCTACATACAGCCATATAGACGACACAGACCCTTGCACTCCCATTATTCAGCAGACAAACACTACTCTCTATGTATCCGTTAGGGTGTCTTTCAGGTTTCGTGCATTCTGTACCGAATCGTAGTTGGCCACAATGATAGTGGCACGTATAACGTAGAAAATAGAATTCGGACACCGCTCTGAGTAAGACCAACGTGTTGTACACCCTCTAGACTTCAATGAGGTTAAGCTGCGATACCTAAGACAGATCTGCACTCGATGACACCTCGATAACAGCCGGTCCCCACACTTACATCTTGCTCTCCTTACGTCAGTATACATCATATCAGTCTGTGACGCTGGCTTTGCAACATCTTGCGTGCCTTTAGGTTCGCCGCGACCAACACTTACCATGCACTGACCAAAAAAAATGGAAGTGCCGCGGCTTGAACCCTGGACCTTTCACATGCCAAGCGAATGCTCTACCAACTGAGCTACGCCCCATGCACAAGCAAACTGCGCTATTCACCATTGTTTGCGACTCAGATGCGCACGGACTCGATGGTTGGTTGGTTTGTAGCGGTGAAGGGAGCAGAGTACAAAGGCGCGGACCCGTTCATATACACAAAACTTCCAAGTAGTTTCGATGCTCTGGTATTACAAATGCAAATTCCGTCTGTTTTTAACGTCTTAAATGGAAAGAGCCGTCACAAATTGCTCCGTTTTCACTCCTTGTCGACAATCATACAGCACGTGAGGTAACAAACACATCTCGAGCCCCATTGTGCACTCCATTATTCATGCCAACTCAGAGCCTCGCTCATTACTACTGTGTACCAATCTTGTCGTCCAACTGCAAAACACTGGGCCACAACAAGTTTCCGCGTCTCCATTGCACTGCGCATACTACGAAACGCTCCCCAAACTTGGCACTCACCCTCGCAGCCGACTTTTCCGACTTTCCACGACGCTCACGCTAGTGACAGCATTATTTATAGTTCGACGTCGCGCCAAAGCGAATGAGCACATTTCGCCAACGTCTTAGGCCGCCCTCCTAGTGTGGCTGCTCCGAGTCTGCAGGCAGCGAGGGTCTGCAAGCTTATTGTGTTCGCACCTATGTCACCTGTGCCTGCTTGTCAGAGACAGACTATCGCAAAACATACAACTCACTCCATGAATTGATTGCTACGGCATCTGTTTTCAGCAGTCACAACTAGCAACACCAGTAGCAGCTGACTGCACGCAAAGAATAGGAATGTGCAGTGGGATTTACGTGAACTCGGCGCAAGCTTGTATCTTCCTAGACACATCTGCTGGCTGTGAATTATTCCACTTGCATGTCAAGGTGCGCATGTAGGTGTGTTAAAAATTCTGGAGGCACTGGGTATTGATCCCAGTACCTCTCGCATACTAAGCAAGTGCTCTACCATCTGAGCTACGCCCGCCCGAAGACTAATGGTGCTACATACAGCCATATAGACGACACAGACCTTTGCACTCCCATTATTCAGCAGACGAACACTACTCGCTATGTATCCGTTAGGGTGTCTTTCAGGTTTCGTGCATTCTGTATCGAATCGTAGTTGGCCACAATGAAAGTGGCACGTATAACGTCGAAAATAGAATTCGGACACCGCTCTGAGTAAGACCAACGTGTTGTCCACCCTGTAGACTTTAATGAGTTTAAGCCGCGATACCTAAGACAGATCTGCACTCGATGACACCTCGATAACAGCCGGTCCCCACACTTACATCTTGCTCTCCTTACGTCAGTATACATCATATCAGTCTGTGACGCTGGCTTTGCAACATCTTGCGTGCCTTTAGGTTCGCCGCGTCCAACACTTACCATGCACTGACCACAAAAAATGGAGACGCCGCGGCTTGAACCCTGGACCTTTCACATGCCAAGCGAACGCTCTACCAACTTTTTTTTTTTTTAATTATCAGATTGACTTGGTATATTTCACGAGAATTCAGACAACCATAGTCAAATCATCATTTAATATTAGCTGCAAAAAGAAAATCAACAAATTAGGTGAAACACAAATAAAACATTTCTTCTGAAGGGGAAAACCAACCCGTTACCCCACCCGTATGAATTTTGGGTGTATATATATACATGCAAAAGAGAGAGAGAAAAAAAAAATTACGAAAAAATACAACAAGGGAGGGGACTCGAGCTCAGGGAAGAAACAGGAATTACAGGGGAACTTAACCAACACCTTGACGGTTAAACACAAGAAAAAGCATATTCGCAAAAAGCGTTCGGTATTGTGGTAACCGCTGCCATTTCCAATGCGCAGTTGACAAATAATGGTGAAAAACGCGGGGATCTGGGTCATTACCTCCTTCAATGACGTAATGGACATAGTAACCCAAGAGCCAGACAATCGTGTTCGTTTTCGTCTGAGGAAAATAAGAGATGTCCGGATGTAAGAAGATGTCGTCTGGGAATGCGGTTTCAGGCCCTCTAGTAAGAGAAGCTAATTGACGGCGGACCCAGAGCCAATGATCCCGTCCGCAAGCAACTAGCCTGTGAAGTAAGGTGTCAGTTTGATGACATTCCTCACACTGATCAGTCAGACGAAGGCCAGTACGAAAAAGACGATCACCAGTAGGTATCAGACGGTAAATGACCTTATACCACGTTGAAACAATCTCCATCGGCAAAATGGGAAGACTAAGATGAGACCAGACCGTTTTCCATGACGTTGATGGGGAAGCAAGTTCAACAGAAGAAGGGAAACATGCTGTACCCCAACGGATTTGTAGCATGTTGGTAGTAATATGCGTCATAGAAAGTATATCAGCACCCAGAATACCGACAAGTACAAAGTATTCACGAATGTGCCGCAATTTAGGATTAATCCGTCCAACATCAACAGGAGGGGTCAGACTGGCCGGCCGGAGGCGGGAAAGTAAACGAGAGGTGACTGAATGCGGAGCCCGCGTACAGGTTAAAACATTGCGGCGGGCAAATAAGATGGACGTCTTCACTTTGATATCTGAAAGACCCAATCCTCCAAGCTTCCGAGGCCTGGCCACAACTTCATACCGGACACGGAAGACATGGCGGCGCCACAGAAATCGACTAGACAGCTGTTTCAGCCTGCGGGCCATCATCGCGGGAAGCGGGAAGACCTGCGCAACGTAGTATATTTTACTGAAGACATAGGTCTCTAAAACCCGTGCCTTGTGAAGGAGGCTAAGGGAACGGCGGTCATGTTCAAGGATCGCCCCGTGAACACGACTCGTAACCTCACGCCAATTTAGTGCCGCCATTTTGATCGGATTACGATCCACTATGATCCCCAAGGTCTTATGGCGATCGACAACCGTCGCCTAATGAATGACGACATGATCAAAGCCTCTCAACGGCAGGAACGTGCATTTGCGATCATTAATGCGAGCACCAGCAAGACCACAAAATGAATCCAAGGTATCCTTAAGCCGCGGTATGTCCTCGGCATGTCGTACTAAAACCATGACGTCATCGGCGTATGCACGGACTGCAAAAATTTCCCCCAATATATTCCAGCCACGTAAGTGCATGGTGAGATGGCGAAGTAAGGGCTCTAAGGATAGAACAAAAAGTGACATGGATAAGGTGCTTCCCTGGGGTAACCCCCGTCTGATCGATATCCGGGGGGTAGGGTGACCGTTCACAATCCCCGAGACACTGATACCGGTAAAAAGATTAGTTAAGACTTGTCGAGCAGCATTATTAAAGCCGACAGCGGTGAGCACTCTCGATAAAAAATCATGGCTGACGTGATCGAACGCTTTTTGGAAATCAAGAAAAAGCAAAGCCCCTGGGATATTAGCGGCAGCCGCCACCGAGATTACATCGCGACATTCGAGAACGGAAGTCAGTATCGTGCGTCCAGGCACACAGCTTTGGTGGGCGGCAATAATGGTATCGAGCAGCTTAGAGAGACGGATATTAATTGCTCGAGCGACAAGTTTATAATCAAAGTTAAGGAGAGTAATAGGACGGAGTGAATCAATTGCAGGTCGACCTGTGGATTTCGGGAGGAGGACCATTCTGCCTTCCTGAAAAGGAGCAAGAAGTGAGACTCCCCGCATCACTTCATTTACCATTGACGTTAAGGTGTCACCAATGAGCGGCCAAAATTGAACATAGAACTCCTTAGGAATACCATCTAATCCAGGCGACTTGCGGGACTGCGATCCTGCAACAACATCATATATGTCATCCTTCTGAAAGGGACGCAGAAAGGCGTCGTTTAATTGAGGAGTGACGACGCGAGGCAGCAAGGAGGTAAAGTCGTCAAGAGAGGTTTCCGCCGGGACATGAGTATCGTACAGATCAGTAAAATAGGTGTAAACGAAGTCAGAAATGTCACGGTGAGAGGTGAACACGCGGCCGTCAGCGGTTGTGAGGGAGGCAAGGCACCCACGTTTCCGGCGCGACCGTAAACGGACTAGATGGTAGAGTGACGTCAGTTCCTCTTGTAGAAGGGAACGTGGTTGAGACCTCGTCCGCAGGCCCTCCATTTGAATGCGTTTGAGCTGCAGCAATTTGGCTTTGATGCGCTGTATATCAGTAACCCGAAGGGGAGCATGCGTAGCACTATCGTACAGTTGACGTAAGACAGAATAGTAAAATTCTTGCGTTCGTCGATCTTCTGCCACCTTCGCAGCCCCAAAACGCATGAGAGCCCTACGGATGTGTGGTTTTGCATACAGTATCCACCATGCCACGATAGACGGGTACCGGTCCATAGTACGAGAACAACGAGTCCAAATGTCCTCCAGGACGATACCAAGGGAGGTATCTTGCAAATACGCGATATTGAGCATCCAAGGAGGACGAAACAATTTTACCGGTTGTCGCTCGTAATTAAACGTAACGGCTACAGCGCAATGATCAGTAAAACAGTCTGGTATCACATCAACAGCCAGAAGTTGCCCACACAAGGAATCGGAAAGGTAAAAGCGATCGAGGCGACTGCTAGACGTGGGCGTAAAGTAGGTATGTCGCACAAGTGTAGGATAGCGAAAAATCCACACGTCACGCAGGTGCAAGGAGCGCACAAGGTCGTCGAGTTCTTTACTGAAATTAAAATTAGGAGACTGATCTACCGGCCGTAGAACACAATTGAAGTCCCCACCTAAAATTATCTTTGTCGGGGATTTACGAAGCAGGTAAATGACTTCTTCTTCATAGAAACTCGAGTGTGCGGTAGTACAACCCGAACCAGAAGGGGCATAAAGAAGGAGTAAACTGAGATCATAAAACGTGCACCCGATCCCCCTTCCACTGTCGAGTACTTCGAAATTCATCAACGGAATGCCTTCTCTATAAAACAAGGCAGTGCCCGTAGAAAGTTCGGAAGCGACATTAAAAAACGTCGAGAACCCAGGAATGGAAAACTGGTCGAATAGGACTTCCTGTAAAAAAACAACATCTGCCCCAGACTGATAGATAAACTGTCGCAAAGCGGCGAGCCGAAGCTCAGAACATATTCTGTTTATATTCAGAGAAAGAAATGTATATGCTTGCATGGAACTTCAACCTAGAAAGAAAAACAAAGATCGGTAGAGAGCCGTCAGCTGACGGAGCAGCATACAAGTAATCATACCAGAAACAAGCGCTGAACCACAGAGAGAAAAACTACGAAACAGAACCCTCATCTTCCCACTGCTTTTTCTTCGGCCGTGACGTGGCTCTCCGTGGCTGTTTACGGATTCGACTGCGGCTCCGCGGTGCCGACGCTGCAGCGTTCGGCTGCGTAGGAGCATCATGTAGACATTCCGTGTCAGATTACGAGAGAGAGGCCTCTACATCCCATTCGTCCGCAGACATGGGTTCACGGTGGGACAGTTGGTGAATAATAACGGGATCCACTGGCTCTGGAGAATCAATCAGTTGTTTGATGGGAGGAGGCTGTGACCCAGAGGGGGCGACAGAAATTCCAGAAGGGGGATGCGAAACAGAGTCAATAGGAGAAGTGTCAGAGAGCACCGGAGAAGACACGTGGCAACCAGAAGCAGGTTCCGTCACGGGCGTCTCCGAAGAGGCTGCCGCGGTAGCAGGAACAACGTCAGATAAGGTGTCAGGGAGCTTCTGCATAGGCGTGATAGCACCTGTGGCTTCCTCATCCACGATTTCCGACTGAGAAAGAGAGTCCTTTACCGGAGGCCCATCGGAAGGGCGAGCCAATAAGGAAGATTCATCAGCCGCATCATCCTGTGTTCGCCGACGCTTGTTGTGAGAAATCAGCGCGGGAACATCGGAATTAAGGGCAGCAACATCCCTACTCAAGGACAACGGGGGAAAATCACGGCCGTTGTCGGGCAACGGATCACTGCGTCCCTCAGTAACAGTGAGCGATTCAGTCCGAGATCCTTGCGGGAGAAGATCAGCTAAAGTCAATTTTTTACGCTGTTCGTATGTAGGTTTTAATACCACCACACGCCGCGGACAATTAGTACGGAAATGACCAGTTTCATTACAATAATAACATGTTCCTTCCTGGCCACTGTACGTGATATGGACCCTATAACCACATACCTGTAGGTGAGAAGGAATAGGTTTTTTGACCACCATTTCCACCGACCGAATACCACTATATACCTGTAAGCGGTGCTGAGCAGACCAGCGTTCCTTTCGAATATGGCGTAGGTCCCCATAAGGAAGCAAAACGGACTTCAGAAAAGAGTCGTCAACCTCGGGCGGAAGGTTAAATACCCGAACATTCGTATATATCACTTCTGCATTTGCCAAGAGAACCATACTAGTGGAACCATCACGGTGCGTAAAGGGTACATGAGAACCATAACGAGAAAGTAGCCTATCAACCTGGAGCGGGTCAAGAAACTTAACAAAAAACACATATAATTCGCTGTCGAAATATGCGGTATGCACCTGATCAGTAGTGACCTTGACTGTATCGACTAACCAGTCATGTATCTCCAAAGAACCGGGCTGGACGTGACGCGTGGATTTGTCAAAGGTAAAACTGACTGTACCTGTACGCGGAACTTTCGTGGAAACCATGGTGGACATCACGGCGAGAGACGACGCCGCGACAGGAAGGGCCGCACGAACACCAAACACCAGCCGACAACCAGCGATGCGACGCGCACGGAGACCAACACGGCACTAAACTGACAGGAGGAAAACACGCTGCGCTACGGTAGAGGCGGAACTAAGAGCACGACCCAGTCGCCCCACGCGCGAAGCGAGAATGCGGAACTGAGCTACGCCCCATGCACGAGCAAACTGCGCTATTCCCCATTCTTTGCGACTCAGATGCGCACGGACACGATTGTTGGTTGGTTTGTAGCGGTGAAGGGAGCAGAGTACAAAGGCGCGGACCCGTTCATATACACAAAAGTTCCAAGTAGTTTCGATGCTCTGGTATTACAAATGCAAATTCCGTCTGTTTTTAACGTCTTAAATTGAAAGAGCCGTCACAAATTGCTCCGTTTTCACTCCTTGTCGACAATCATACAGCACCTGAGGTAACAAACACATCTCGAGCCCCATTGTGCACTCCATTATTCATGAAAACTCAGTGCCTCGCTCTTTACTACTGTGTACCATTCATGTCGTCCAACTGCAAAACACTGGGCCACAACAAGTTTCCGCGTCTCCATTGCACTGCGCATACTACGAAACGCACCCCAAACTTGGCACTCACCCTCGCAGCCGACTTTTCCGACTTTCCACGACGCTCTCGCAACGCTCACGCTAGTGACAGCATTATTTATAGTTCGACGACGCGCCAAAGCGAATGAGCACATTTCGCCTACGGCTTAGGCCGCCCTCCTAGTGTGGCTGCTCGGTGTCTGCAGGCAGCGAGGGTCTGCAAGCTTCCTGTGTTCGCACCTATGTCACCTGTGCTTGCTTGTCAGAGACAGACTATCGCAAAACATACAACTCACTCCATGAATTGATTGCTACGGCATCTGTTATCAGCAGTCACAACTAGCAACACCAGTAGCAGCTGACTGCACGCAAAGAATAGCAATGTCAGTGGGATTTACGTGAACTCGGCGCAAGCTTGTATCTTCCTAGACACATCTGCTGGCTGTGAATTATTCCACTTGCATATCAAGGTGCGCATGTAGGTGTGTTAAAAATTCTGGAGATACTGGGTATTGATCCCAGTACCTCTAGCATACTAAGCGAGCGCTCTACCATCTGAGCTACGCCCGTCCCCCCGAAGACTAATGGTGCTACATACAGCCATATAGACGACACAGACCCTTGCACTCCCATTATTCAGCAGACAAACACTACTCTCAATGTATCCCTTAGGGTGTCTTTCAGGTTTCGTGCATTCTGTATCGAATCGTAGTTGGCCACAATGAAAGTGGCACGTATAACGTCGAAAATAGCATTCGGACACCGCTCTGAGTAAGACCAACGTGTTGTCCACCCTCTAGACTTCAATGAGGTTAAGCCGCGATACCTAAGACAGATCTGCACTCGATGACACCTCGATAACAGCCGGTCCCCACACTTACATCTTGCTCTCCTTACGTCAGTATACATCATATCAGTCTGTGACGCTGGCTTTGCAACATCTTGCGTGCCTTTAGGTTCGCCGCGACCAACACTTACCATGCACTGACCACAAAAAATGGAGGCGCCGCGGCTTGAACCCTGGACCTTTCACATCGAAGCGAACGCTCTACCAACTGAGCTACGCCCCATGCACGAGCAAATTGCGCTATTCCCCATTGTTTGCGACTCAGATGCGCACGGACACGATGGTTGGTTGGTTTGTAGCGGTGAAGGGAGCAGAGTACAAAGGCGCGGACCCGTTCATATACACAAAAGTTCCAAGTAGTTTCGATGCTATGGTATTACAAATGCAAATTCCGTCTGTTTTTAACGTCTTAAATTGAAAGAGCCGTCACAAATTGCTCCGTTTTCACTCCTTGTCGACAATCATACAGCACGTGAGGTAACAAACACATCTCGAGCCCCATTGTGCACTCCATTATTCATGCCAACTCAGTGCCTCGCTCTTTACTACTGTGTACCAATCTTGTCGTCCAACTGCAAAACACTGGGCCACAACAAGTTTCCGCGTCTCCATTGCACTGCGCATACTACGAAACGCTCCCCAAACTTGGCACTCACCCTCGCAGCCGAATTTTCCGACTTTCCACGACGCTCACGCTAGTGACAGCATTATTTATAGTTCGACGTCGAGCCAAACCGAATGAGCACATTTCGCCTACGGCTTAGGCCGCCCTCCTAGTGTGGCTGCTCGGTGTCTGCAGGCAGCGAGGCTCTGCAAGCTTCCTGTGTTCGCACCTATGTCACCTGTGCTTGCTTGTCAGTGACAGACTATCGCAAAACATACAACTCACTCCATGAATTGATTGCTACGGCATCTGTTATCAGCAGTCACAACTAGCAACACCAGTAGCAGCTGACTGCACGCAAAGAATAGGAATGTGCAGTGGGATTTACGTGAACTCGGCGCAAGCTTGTATCTTCCTAGACACATCTGCTGGCTGTGAATTATTCCACTTGCATATCAAGGTGCGCATGTAGGTGCGTTAAAAATTCTGGAGGCACTGGGTATTGATCCCATTACCTCTCGCATACTAAGCAAGCGCTCTACAATCTGAGCTACGCCCGCCCCCCCCCCCCCCCCCCCGAAGAGTAATGGTGCTACATACAGCCATATAGACGACACAGACCCTTGCACTCCCATTATTCAGCAGACAAACACTACTCTCTATGTATCCGTTAGGGTGTCTTTCAGGTTTCGTGCATTCTGTATCGAATCGTAGTTGGCCACAATGAAAGTGGCACGTATAACGTCGAAAATAGAATTCGGACACCGCTCTGAGTAAGACCAACGTGTTGTCCACCCTCTAGACTTCAATGAGGATAAGCCGCGATACCTAAGACAGATCTGCACTCGATGACACCTCGATAACAGCCGGTCCCCACACTTACATCTTGCTCTCCTTACGTCAGTATACATCATATCAGTCTGTGACGCTGGCTTTGCAACATCTTGCGTGCCTTTAGGTTCGCCGCGACCAACACTTACCATGCACTCACCACAAAAAATGGAGGCGCCGCGGCTTGAAACCTGGACCTTTCACAAATGCGAAGCGAACGCTCTACCAACTGAGCTATGCCCCATGCACGAGCAAACTGCGCTATTCCCCATTCTTTGCGACTCAGATGCGCACGGACACGATGGTTGGTTGGTTTGTAGCGGTGAAGGGAGCAGAGTACAAAGGCGCGGACCCGTTCATATACACAAAAGTTCCAAGTAGTTTCGATGCTCTGGTATTACAAATGCAAATTCCGTCTGTTTTTAACGTCTTAAATTGAAAGAGCCGTCACAAATTGCTCCGTTTTCACTCCTTGTCGACAATCATACAGCACCTGAGGTAACAAACACATCTCGAGCCCCATTGTGCACTCCATTATTCATGCCAACTCAGTGCCTCGCTCTTTACTACTGTGTACCAATCTTGTCGTCCAACTGCAAAACACTGGGCCACAACAAGTTTCCGCGTCTCCATTGCACTGCGCATACTACGAAACGCTCCCCAAACTTGGCACTCACCCTCGCAGCCGACTTTTCCGACTTTCCACGACGCTCACGCTAGTGACAGCATTATTTATAGTTCGACGTCGAGCCAAAGCGAATGAGCACATTTCGCCTACGGCTTAGGCCGCCCTCCTAGTGTGGCTGCTCGGTGTCTGCAGGCAGCGAGGGTCTGCAAGCTTCCTGTGTTCGCACCTATGTCACCTGTGCTTGCTTGTCAGAGACAGACTATCGCAAAACATACAACTCACTCCATGAATTGATTGCTACGGCATCTCTTATCAGCAGTCACAACTAGCAACACCTGTAGCAGCTGACTGCACGCAAAGAATAGGAATGTGCAGTGGGATTTACGTGAACTCGGCGCAAGCTTGTATCTTCCTAGACACATCTGCTGGCTGTGAGTTATTCCACTTGCATATCAAGGTGCGCATGTAGGTGTGTTAAAAATTCTGGAGGCACTGGGTATTGATCCCTTTACCTCTCGCATACTAAGCAAGCGCTCTACCTTCTGAGCTACGCCCGGCCCCCCGAATACTAACGGTGCTACATACAGCCATATAGACGACACAGACCCATGCACTCCCATTATTCAGCAGACAAACACTACTCTCTATGTATCCGTTAGGGTGTCTTTCAGTCTTCGTGCATTTTGTATCGAATCGTAGTTGGCCACAATGAAAGTGGCACGTATAACGTCGAAAATAGAATTCGGACACCGCTCTGAGTAAGACCAACGTGTTGTCCACCCTCTAGACTTCAATGAGGTTAAGCCGCGATACCTAAGACAGATCTGCACTCGATGACACCTCGATAACAGCCGGTCCCCACAGTTACATCTTGCTCTCCTTACGTCAGTATACATCATATCAGTCTGTGACGCTGGCTTTGCAACATCTTGCGTGCCTTTAGGTTCGCCGCGACCAACACTTACCATGCATTGACCACAAAAAATGGAGGCGCCGCGGCTTGAACCCTGGACTTTTCACAAATGCGAAGTGAACGCTCTACCAACTGAGCTACGCCCCATGAACGAGCAAACTGCGCTATTCCCCATTCTTTGCGACTCAGATGCGCACGGACACGATGGTTGGTTGGTTTGTAGCGGTGAAGGGAGCAGAGCACAAAGGCGCGGACCCGTTCATATACACAAAAGTTCCAAGTAGTTTCGATGCTCTGGTATTACAAATGCAAATTCCGTCTGTTTTTAACGTCTTAAATTGAAAGAGCCGTCACAAATTGCTCCGTTTTCACTCCTTGTCGACAATCATACAGCACCTGAGGTAACAAACACATCTCGAGCCCCATTGTGCACTCCATTATTCATGCCAACTCAGTGCCTCGCTCTTTACTACTGTGTACCAATCTTGTCGTCCAACTGCAAAACACTGGGCCACAACAAGTTTCCGCGTCTCCATTGCACTGCGCATACTACGAAACGCTCCCCAAACTTGGCACTCACCCTCGCAGCCGACTTTTCCGACTTTCCACGACGCTCACGCTAGTGACAGCATTATTTATAGTTCGACGTCGCGCCAAAGCGAATGAGCACATTTCGCCTACGGCTTAGGCCGCCCTCCTAGTGTGGCTGCTCGGTGTCTGCAGGCAGCGAGGATCTGCAAGCTTCCTGTGTTCGCACCTATGTCACCTGTGCTTGCTTGTCAGAGACAGACTATCGCAAAACATACAACTCACTCCATGAATTGATTGCTACGGCATCTGTTATCAACAGTCACAACTAGCAACACCAGTAGCAGCTGACTGCACGCAAAGAATAGGAACGTGCAGTGGGATTTACGTGAACTCGGCGCAAGCTTGTATCTTCCTAGACACATCTGCTGGCAGTGAATTATTCCACTTGCATATCAAGGTGCGCATGTAGGTGTGTTAAAAATTCTGGAGGCACTGGGTATTGATCCCATTACCTCTCGCATACTAAGTGAGCGCTCTAACATCTGAGCTACGCCCGCCCCCCCGAAGACTAATGGTGCTACATACAGCCATATAGACGACACAGACCCTTGCACTCCCATTATTCAGCAGACAAACACTACTCTCTATGTATCCGTTAGGGTGTCTTTCAGGCTTCGTGCATTCTGTATCGAATCGTAGTTGGCCACAATGAAAGTGACACGTATAACGTCCAAAATAGAATTCGGACACCGCTCTGAGTAAGACCAACGTGTTGTCCACCCTCTAGACTTCAATGAGGTTAAGCCGCGATACCTAAGACAGATCTGCACTCGATGACACCTCGATAACAGCCGGTCCCCACACTTACATCTTGCTCTCCTTACGTCAGTATACATCATATCAGTCTGTGACGCTGGCTTTGCAACATCTTGCGTGCCTTTAGGTTCGCCGCGACCAACACTTACCATGCACTGACCACAAAAAATGGAGGCGCCGCGGCTTGAACCCTGGACCTTTCACATCGAAGCGAACGCTCTACCAACTGAGCTACGCCCCATGCACGAGCAAACTGCGCTATTCCCCATTCTTTGCGACTCAGATGCGCTCGGACACGATGGTTGGTTGGTTTGTAGCGGTGAAGGGAGCAGAGCACAAAGGCGCGGACCCGTTCATATACACAAAAGTTCCAAGTAGTTTCGATGCTCTGGTATTACAAATGCAAATTCCGTCTGTTTTTAACGTCTTAAATTGAAAGAGCCGTCACAAATTGCTCCGTTTTCACTCCTTGTCGACAATCATACAGCACCTGAGGTAACAAACACATCTCGAGCCCCATTGTGCACTCCATTATTCATGCCAACTCAGTGCCTCGCTCTTTACTACTGTGTACCAATCTTGTCGTCCAACTGCAAAACACTGGGCCACAACAAGTTTCCGCGTCTCCATTGCACTGCGCATACTACGAAACGCTCCCCAAACTTGGCACTCACCCTCGCAGACGACTTTTCCGACTTTCCACGACGCTCACGCTAGTGACAGCATTATTTATAGTTCGACGTCGCGCCAAAGCGAATGAGCACATTTCGCCTACGGCTTAGGCCGCCCTCCTAGTGTGGCTGCTCGGTGTCTGCAGGCAGCGAGGATCTGCAAGCTTCCTGTGTTCGCACCTATGTCACCTGTGCTTGCTTGTCAGAGACAGACTATCGCAAAACATACAACTCACTCCATGAATTGATTGCTACGGCATCTGTTATCAGCAGTCACAACTAGCAACACCAGTAGCAGCTGACTGCACGCAAAGAATAGGAATGTGCAGTGGGATTTACGTGAACTCGGCGAAAGCTTGTATCTTCCTAGACACATCTGCTGGCTGTGAATTATTCCACTTGCATATCAAGGTGCGCATGTAGGTGTGTTAAAAATTCTGGAGGCACTGGGTATTGATCCCAGTACCTCTCGCATACTAAGCGAGCGCTCTACCATCTGAGCTACGCCCGCCGCCCCGAAGACTAATGGTGCTATATACAGCCATATTGTCGACACAGACCCTTGCACTCCCATTATTCAGCAGACAAAAACTACTCTCTATGTATCCGTTAGGGTGTCTTTCAGGTTTCGTGCATTCTGTATCGAATCGCAGTTGGCCACAATGAAAGTGGCACGTATAACGTCGAAAATAGAATTCGGACACCGCTCTGAGTAAGACCAACGTGTTGTCCACCCTCTAGACTTCAATGAGGTTAAGCGGCGATACCTAAGACAGATCTGCACTCGATGACACCTCGATAACAGCCGGTCCCCACACTTACATCTTGCTCTCCTTACGTCAGTATACATCATATCAGTCTGTGACGCTGGCTTTGCAACATCTTGCGTGCCTTTAGGTTCGCCGCGACCAACACTTACCATGCACTGACCACAAAAAATGGAGGCGCCGCGCCTTGAACCTTGGACCTTTCACATGCGAAGCGAACGCTCTACCAACTGAGCTACGCCCCATGCACGAGCAAACTAAGCTATTCCCTATTGTTTGCGACTCAGATGCGCACGGACACGATGGTTGGTTGGTTTGTAGCGGTGAAGGGAGCAGAGTACAAAGGCGCGGACTCGTTCATATACACAAAAGTTCCAAGTAGTTTCGATGCTCTGGTATTACAAATGCAAATTCCGTCTGTTTTTAACGTCTTAAATTGAAAGAGTCGTCACAAATTGCTCCGTTTTCACTCCTTGTCGACAATCATACAGCACCTGAGGTAACAAACACATCTCGAGCCCCATTGTGCACTTAGTGCCTCGCTCTTTACTACTGTGCACCAATCTTGTCGTCCAACTGCAAAACACTGGGCCACAACAAGTTTCCGCGTCTCCATTGCACTGCGCATACTACGTAACGCTCCCCAAACTTGGCACTCACCCTCGCAGCCGACTTTTCCGACTTTCCACGACGCTCACGCTAGTGACAGCATTATTTATAGTTCGACGTCGCGCCAAAGCGAATGATCACATTTCGCCTACGGCTTAGGCCGCCCTCCTAGTGTGGCTGCTCGGTGTCTGCAGGCAACGAGGGTCTGCAAGCTTCCTGTGTTCGCACCTATGTCACCTGTGCTTGCTTGTCAGAGACAGACTATCGCAAAACATACAACTCACTCCATGAATTGATTGCTACGGCATCTGTTATCAACACTTACCATGCACTGACCACAAAAAATGGATGCCCCGCGGCTTGAACCCTGGACATTTCACATGCGAAACGAACGCTCTACCAACTTTTTTTTTTTTTTTTTTTTTTTTTAGACGCTCTTCGCGTCTTGACACAAAAACGAAACGCAGTCGGTAGGACTCGAACCTACGCTCCCAGAGGGAATCTGATTTCTAGTCAGACGCCTTAACGACTTTTTTTTTTTTTGTTTTTTTTTTCGTGCAGAGCACATTGGATTAGCAGTCCAACGCCTTAACCACTTTTTTTTTTTTTCGTTGGATTAGCAGTCCAACGCCTTAACCACTTTTTTTTTTTTTTTTTTTTTTTTTTTTTTTTTTTTTTTTTTTTTTTGTAAGGAACTTGGCAGCATGAGGCAGGCGGAGGCAAAGCGGGCAGGGGTCAAAATCTCGAGGCCTGGCCGCGATGTCTCCACCCAGTCCTGTTGCTGAGGCGTGTCTTTATCATAGTTTTCAATAAGAAATTTTACATCTTGTGTATACGTAGATATATGCTGTTTTGCCTTCGAAATCCTGAACCAAAAGATGCTTCATTTGAAACAAAAAATTTATGTCATGCCGAGGCAATAGAGATTGAAGGTTATAGCTTTAGTGCTTTTTTTTTTTTTTTTTTTTTTTTCTCATCCACTGCTTCTCGGCAACCTAGCATACTTCTTTGTAATATATAATAAAGTTGTAGGAAGTAGTGGACCCTGAACCTGTATATTATTTTTTTTAATTTCTGTTTAGTTTATTAATTGTTATTATTATTATTTTTGTTTGTTTGTTATTTTTTTATTGTAAAAGAAAAATCTTCATGGAATGTGAAGAAGGAATTTTATGTTAAGGCACTAATTCCATAGCCTCCTTTCCTTCTTGAGATTAATAATAATAATAAAAAAGTATGTTCCCTTCCATGGAAAACAAATGAGACTTCCTTCTCAGTCATAAAATGAATGTATAAGAAAACAATTTATCTTTAACCCTGCGGTACTGGCTTTCGGCTTCGGCTTCTTCTGTGCAATAAACAAAATAGCCTTCTTTGCCAGCAGAGGATAAGTGATTGTAATATGAAACTGTAAAATTGTACTTCTCCCCAATTGTTTTTGTTTAAGCGTCGTTTCGCTTAAATAAACGATTTTTGTTTATCTCGTTGGCTTGTCAACCAATGCCCAGTCGCTCGAATACAATTTTCAGCATATTGCCGTAGTTTTTCTTGTGGTCTTTATATTTCAGGGCGTTATAAAAAGCACACTTCAAGTACATGTAAAAATCAGTGGAATTGTCATTTCCCAGGTGATTAATTACGTAATTCACATAGTGTCCCATTAACCAATGGACCGAGTTGTTTTTTGCTGCTGGAAAATAGCAAGTCTGAGGCCTGAGGAATGTAACAGGGGGAAAATTTTCCACCGAAGATCTCGTAAGAAAAGCCAGTTGTTCCCTAATCCAATTACAGAGTTGTAGATTGCCACCGCACGTGAATCTGTGCACTAACGTGTCGATCAATTTACATTTGAGACATAGGTTCGTGTCGCTAACGCCGATTGCATGTAACCTTTCATTGGTGCTTACGGTCTCATTCACTGTTTTATACCACGCTGACTTGACGTCCGATGGTAGACCACGCATATTAATATTTTTCCATATGGCGTCCCAATCAGTGTGTGGGTATTTACTTTCCAATTTGTTTCTCCCCTCCATTTTCTTTCGATGGGACAGAATATCGCGGGCCGTGATCCGTCGTGAGTTGATGATGACACCGCCGAGATAGCTGAATTCCACAAAATATACACGAACGTACTGGAGCCTGTTATTTATTTTTTGCACATTCACCGGCGCCTGTAAACTGGCAGGCCTGACAACTTCAAATAATTTAGTTGTAATGCTATCAGCGTGGTCGCTAAGGATAGTGGCGGTCCTTTTTATAAAAAGCGCAGACGCCTTATTTCTGATGTCAACTAACCCCAAACCTCCATTCCTGGGATCTAAGGTCGCAGTTTTTGCGTCGACTCTGAATATATCCCCTCTCCAAAGATAGCTGGCAACGGTAGACATTATCTTTTTTCCAATCATTTTCGGTAGTGGGAAGATCTGTGCTATAAAGTAACTCCTGGAGAGAATGCAGTGGTTAATGAAAATCACCCTCTGAACTTGGTTCATGTTACGGTGGAGGTTTTCTCTTGTTGTTCCAAGAAGTTGTCCCGACGTATTTCTCCAATTGATAGCTGCCATTTTTAACGGACAAGGTGTCAGTGTTATTCCTAGTGCTTTGCATTGGGTGACCATTGTGGCCCAGGCTAAGGTGGTATGTTGAAAACCCCGCAGGTTTAGGAGTTTGCTTTTGTTTGCGTTGACACCTGCTCCGGAGACTCTACAGTACTTTTTAATTAGCGTGTCCAATTTCAAAATGTCGTCGGGATTTCGCAGGACGACTCCGACATCATCGGCATAGGCGTTTATGACTGTTCGGTGACCAGATAATGTGATGCCAGTTAGAGTGGCATGAACACTGCGGAGGAAAGGTTCTAATGAAAGCACGAATAGGAACATGGAGAGGGGGCTTCCTTGAGGAACGCCGCGCCTGATCTGAATCTGCTTTGTCCTCTGGCAGTTAACTGATATACAAGCGCTGATGCCTGTTGCAACATTTCTGATCACACTTACGACTCGCTCATTAAAACCTATTTTGTTCAGTGTGGCACTAAGGAATCTATGATCCACACGATCAAATGCTTTCTGGAAGTCAATAAACATGATAGCACATTTTATGGTGGTCACAGCAGTGATTGCAATTATATCTCTATATTCAGCTATGCTTTTGAAAATGCTCTTGGTAGGCACACAGGACTGGTATGGACTTACTATCTTTTTGGCCAACTGTGAGAGTCTGTTGTTTAAAATTCTGCCGATGATTTTATAATCGGAGTTTAACAGGGAGATAGGACGAAAGTTGTTGAGGTTTCTTTTTGCAGCATTTTTTGGGATTAGTACTATTGTGCTCTCTTTAAAAACAGCAGGTAAATGCTTTCCCTGAAGCACCTCGTTCGTCATTCGGGTAAACATGTCACCAATCAGTGGCCAGTATCGTTTATAAAATTCAACAGGCAAACCATCCGGTCCCGGCGATTTCCTCAGAGGAGATTTGCAGATGATTCTGTGGATATCTTCGTTAGTACACTCAACGAGAAGGTCTTCGTTTTCCTCGTCCGAGACCTGTGGAGCTATGAAATTAAGGAACTCATCGAAGGACTCTTCACATACCGGGTTGGCAGTGTATAGGTCTTCGTAATATTTGTGCACTGCATTGACGATGTCTCTCTGAGTCGTGAGTGTCTCGCCAGTTTCAGACTGAAGTCCATCAATGAAGGTGCGTCTCCTGTTTCTTTCGTGCTTCAGTAGATGGTACAAGGAAGCATGTTCATCCTCCACGACTGTCTTAGCCTTGGATTTTAATTTCAGACCCTCCATCTGCTGTCTTTTAAGACTGAGCAATTTGGCCTTAGTTTGCTTGATATCTGCCAGACGGACGTTGGAAGTGTTTGCCTGCTCATATAAATTTCGCAGCATGGTATAATAAAATTCTATGGAATTTTTCAAGTCTTTCGATCGTTGTACACTATACTGGATGAGAACTTTTCTCAGTTTAGGCTTTGCCCTGTTGCACCACCAGTCTAGTACTGAGACGTGTCTATCTGCAGAGCGGAGGCACAATGCCCACGCTTCTGTCAAACTTTCTTCTAATCCGTCGTCCTGCATCAGTGACGTATTAAGGTGCCATGAACTTCTAAAACGGCGAGTGGGTTGCGCAGTAAGGTTGATGGAAGCTAGCACGGAGCTATGATCAGAAAAGTAAACTGGAATCGTCTCTGCTTTAATGAAGGAGCTAACTAGACTTTGCGATATGTAGAGTCTGTCGATCCTGCTACGTGAGTGAGGACCTAGGAATGTAAATGCCACAAATGTGGGATACATTAGTTCCCAAGCATCTTTAAGCTGTAAAACAGTGACGAAACGCTTCAGTTCATTGCAGTTATTAAAATTCGGAAACTGGTCTTTCTTATTTATCACACAATTAAAATCACCGCCTATTATAAGATCTTTTGGGTTTTTCCGTAATAAATAAATGATTTCTTCTTTATAGAACTGTGCTCTTTCCATTCTATTGGATGTGCCAGAAGGGGCATACAGATTGATAAGGGTAGAACCAAAGACTTTTATACCTATCGCTCTGCCGGAGTCCAACCTCTCGATATCCGAGACAGGAATCCCCTCCCTGACTAAAATTGCTGTACCGACGTTGGTGTCAAGTGAGACATTTAAAATCGCCAAATATCCAGGCACTGTAAGATTAGTCAGCACTACTTCCTGTAGGAAAGCAATGTCCGTCCCTGACTCATATAAATAATCCTTGAGCGCTGTAACTTTAGTCACGGATGTAATCCTGTTAATATTGATAGTCGTAATTGTATATGCCTGGGACATTTAGTTTGCATAAAAAGTAAATAAGTGGTTAAAAAGATAACAAAATATTAATAAAAAAAAAAGAAAAGAGATGTGCAGCTTCTAGAAGGGAGAAACGACTCCGCTTAAACAAACATCTAAAAGAATAGTCAGTATTTGAAGCTCGGTAAACACTTCATCTGGTTCCTCTGAAATATGACTAAGACAGTAGTAGAATTAGAAATGAAACTGGTTCAACAAAATCCTTTTTTTTTTTCATCTTACAGCCTCATTTTGGTGCAGGATTCCGAACATCTCGGGTTTTAGTTTTACCGAGGGGCTTTGCATCACTAATGTCACTTGAAGGTACCTCCTTAGGTCTTTCCGTGATGATTTCATACAAGACGTTCTTGGCCGTCGCTTCCTCTTGTGCTGGTTGTTGTTTGCTTTGGTTACGGGAAGCTTTGAGAGTAGGTTGCGGTTTGAGTCGGCGTCTTCGGACATCTTGGTTCAACGCGCCGTCATTCGGATTGTCTATCTTTACCACCGTTGTGACCGAAGCTGCCTCAACAGCGTCCTTTTTACGAGTGCCATTTCCTTGTTCTTCCGTCACTTGCTCCAGAGCACTGACTGAGTCGGCGGTTTGTGGGTCTGTAAGTTCTTGAGTTGGGTTCCGCTCCGTCACCTCTTGTGCTTCGGAGTGCGCCTCTTCCGTCTCCGCGACAATCGTTACTGCGTCCCCTCCGTGGACCGTTTGTACCTGTTCAGCCGCCGACAGCGGCCGGGTTGCCTCAGCGGCTGTCGTCACGTCAATACATGTACTGTTTGTTTCCTCGAGCACATCCGCATTACACTGCTTCTGCTTGCGGGTGGAAGGCGAATTACGGGCGGACTCGCCGTCCGAGCCGTCATCGGTCGTTTCCAACGGTCGCTTCTTATTCTGGAGATCGCAATCGGGAACAGAAGGGTGTGATGTAATGACGCTCAGGGGAGGGAACTCCGTAGTAGTTATGGCGGGCACTGCAGAAGTACAGGCACCACTGTCGTTAACCGAAAGAAGGGAAGTGCTATTTGGTAAGACATCGCTGAGGGTCAGTTTTTGACGCTGTGTTAGATTGTTCCGAAGAACAAAAACACGGCGCGGACAATCTTGTCGGAAATGACCTGTCTCATTGCAAATATTGCACGTGCGCTCCTGACCAGAATACACAACATGTGCTTTATGGCCTGCAACGGATATATGGGACGGAATGTTGGCTTTCACCTCCATTTCAACGGATCTAATGCCATTAAAACACTGTATCTTGTATAGCTTCGACCATCTTTCGTTATAGATAGATTTAACTTCGCCATATTTAGATAGAGCGTCCTTGATCAACTGATTATCAATTTCAATTGGAACATTCAAAATCCTGACATTGGTGTACATGATATCAGCTTTTCGTACAGAGACATTACTTTTTGAACCGTCTCGATGAACAAATTCGACGGAATGACCCCATTTTGCAAGCAACTTATCGACTGTCACTGAGTTTAGAAATTTAACAAAAACACAGTATTTTTCAGCATCTAATTGCGTGGTATGAACAGAGTCAGAATTTATACCGATTACCTCAGTCAGCCAATCGTGGATTTCCAGCGCAGTGGGTTGGACAGGCCGTGTTTCTTTCTCGAACGAGAAGACTAAAGTATTCTTCCTGACGGTGTCAGACATGGTCGTCGGTTCCGACGAAATTCCGGCAACAACCGAAATTGCGGCGAAGCACGAGACGTGGAACGGACGAAAGCACTATAAAAACACTTATCAGAGACACCACTCAAAAAATAACAGCGAAAATGTACAGCTAACTTCACGTAAACACCAAACACCGGCGATAGCGCTAACGTACGCGGAGTAAACAACAAGCACGTCCGACCGCGGCGACGGCTAAAGCCAGAATATCTGAGCTACGCCCGCCCCCCCGAAGACTAATGGTGCTACATACAGCCATATAGACGACACAGACCCTTGCACTCCCATTATTCAGCAGACAAACACTACTCTCTATGTATCCGTTAGGGTGTCTTTCAGGTTTCGTGCATTCTGTATCGAATCGTAGTTGGCCAAAATGAAAGTGGCACGTATAACGTCGAAAATAGAATTCGGACACCGCTCTGAGTAAGAACAACGTGTTGTCCACCCTCTAGACTTCAATGAGGTTAAGCCGCGATACCTAAGACAGATCTGCACTCGATGACACCTCGATAACAGCCGGTCCCCACACTTACATCTTGCTCTCCTTACGTCAGTATACATCATATCAGTCTGTGACGCTGGCTTTGCAACATCTTGCGTGCCTTTAGGTTCGCCGCAACCAACACTTACCATGCACTGACCACAAAAAATGGAGGCGCCGCGGCTTGAACCCTGGACTTTTCACATGCCAAACGAACGCTCTACCAAACTGAGCTACGCCCCATGCATGAGCAAAACTGCGCTATTCCCCATTCTTTGCGACTCAGATGCGCACGGACACGATGGTTGGTTGGTTTGTAGCGGTGAAGGGAGCAGAGTACAAAGGCGCGGACCCGTTCATATACACAAAACTTCCAAGTAGTTTCGATGCTCTGGTATTACAAATGCAAATTCCGTCTGTTTTTAACGTCTTAAATTGAAAGAGCCGTCACAAATTGCTCCGTTTTCACTCCTTGTCGACAATCATACAGCACCTGAGGTAACAAACACATCTCGAGCCCCATTGTGCACTCCATTATTCATGCCAACTCAGTGCCTCGCTCTTTACTACTGTGTACCAATCTTGTCGTCCAACTGCAAAACACTGGGCCACAACAAGTTTCCGCGTCTCCATTGCACTGCGCATACTACGAAACGCTCCCCAAACTTGGCACTCACCCTCGCAGACGACTTTTCCGTCTTTCCACGACGCTCACGCTAGTGACAGCATTATTTATAGTTCGACGTCGCGCCAAAGCGAATGATCACATTTCGCCTACGGCTTAGGCCGCCCTCCTAGTGTGGCTGCTCCGTGTCTGCAGGCAGCGAGGGTCTGCAAGCTTCCCGTGTTCGCACCTATGTCACCTGTGCTTGCTTGTCAGAGACAGACTATCGCAAAACATACAACTCACTCCATGAATTGATTGCTACGGCATCTGTTATCAGCAGTCACAACTAGCAACACCAGTAGCAGCTGACTGCACGCAAAGTATAGGAATGTGCAGTGGGGTTTACGTGGTCTCGGCGCAAGCTTGTATCTTCCTAGACACATCTGCTGGCTGTGAATTATTCCACTTGCATATCAAGGTGCGCATGTAGGTGTGTTAAAAATTCTGGAGGCACTGGGTATTGAACCCAGCACCTCTCGCATACTAAGTGAGCGCTGTACCATCTGAGCTACGCCCACCCCCCCGAAGACTAATGGTGCTACATACAGCCATATAGACGACACAGACCCTTGCACTCCCATTATTCAGCAGACAAACACTACTCTCTATGTATCCGTTAGGGTGTCTTTCAGGTTTCGTGCATTCTGTATCGAATCGTAGTTGGCCACAATGAAAGTGGCACGTATAACGTCGAAAATAGAATTAGGACACCGCTCTGAGTAAGACCAACGTGTTGTCCACCCTCTAGACTTCAATGAGGTTAAGCCGCGATACCTAAGACAGATCTGCACTCGATGACACCTCGATAACAGCCGGTCCCCAAAGTTACATCTTGCTCTCCTTACGTCAGTATACATCATATCAGTCTGTGACGCTGGCTTTGCAACATCTTGCGTGCCTTTAGGTTCGCCGCAACCAACACTTACCATGCACTGACCACAAAAAATGGAGGCGCCGCGGCTTGAACCCTGGACTTCTCACATGCCAAACGAACGCTCTACCAAACTGAGCTACGCCCCATGCATGAGCAAAACTGCGCTATTCCCCATTCTTTGCGACTCAGATGCGCACGGACACGATGGTTGGTTGGTTTGTAGCGGTGAAGGGAGCAGAGTACAAAGGCGCGGACCCGTTCATATACACAAAAGTTCCAAGTAGTTTCGATGCTCTGGTATTACAAATGCAAATTCCGTCTGTTTTTAACGTCTTAAATTGAAAGAGCCGTCACAAATTGCTCCGTTTTCACTCCTTGTCGACAATCATACAGCACCTGAGGTAACAAACACATCTCGAGCCCCATTGTGCACTCCATTAATCATGCCAACTCAGTGCCTCGCTCTTTACTACTGTGTACCAATCTTGTCGTCCAACTGCAAAGCACTGGGCCACAACAAGTTTCCGCGTCTCCATTGCACTGCGCATACTACGAAACGCTCCCCAAACTTGGCACTCACCCTCGCAGACGACTTTTCCGTCTTTCCACGACGCTCACGCTAGTGACAGCATTATTTATAGTTCGACGTCGCGCCAAAGCGAATGATCACATTTCGCCTACGGCTTAGGCCGCCCTCCTAGTGTGGCTGCTCCGTGTCTGCAGGCAGCGAGGGTCTGCAAGCTTCCCGTGTTCGCACCTATGTCACCTGTGCTTGCTTGTCAGAGACAGACTATCGCAAAACATACAACTCACTCCATGAATTGATTGCTACGGCATCTGTTATCAGCAGTCACAACTAGCAACACCAGTAGCAGCTGACTGCACGCAAAGTATAGGAATGTGCAGTGGGGTTTACGTGGTCTCGGCGCAAGCTTGTATCTTCCTAGACACATCTGCTGGCTGTGAATTATTCCACTTGCATATCAAGGTGCGCATGTAGGTGTGTTAAAAATTCTGGAGGCACTGGGTATTGAACCCAGCACCTCTCGCATACTAAGTGAGCGCTGTACCATCTGAGCTACGCCCACCCCCCCGAAGACTAATGGTGCTACATACAGCCATATAGACGACACAGACCCTTGCACTCCCATTATTCAGCAGACAAACACTACTCTCTATGTATCCGTTAGGGTGTCTTTCAGGTTTCGTGCATTCTGTATCGAATCGTAGTTGGCCACAATGAAAGTGGCACGTATAACGTCGAAAATAGAATTAGGACACCGCTCTGAGTAAGACCAACGTGTTGTCCACCCTCTAGACTTCAATGAGGTTAAGCCGCGATACCTAAGACAGATCTGCACTCGATGACACCTCGATAACAGCCGGTCCCCAAAGTTACATCTTGCTCTCCTTACGTCAGTATACATCATATCAGTCTGTGACGCTGGCTTTGCAACATCTTGCGTGCCTTTAGGTTCGCCGCAACCAACACTTACCATGCACTGACCACAAAAAATGGAGGCGCCGCGGCTTGAACCCTGGACTTTTCACATGCCAAACGAACGCTCTACCAAACTGAGCTACGCCCCATGCATGAGCAAAACTGCGCTATTCCCCATTGTTTGCGACTCAGATGCGCACGGACACGATATTTTTTTGGTTTGTAGCGGGAAGGGAGCAGAGTACAAAGGCGCGGACCCGTTCATATACACAAAAGTTCCAAGTAGTTTCGATGCTCTGGTATTACAAATGCAAATTCCGTCTGTTTTTAACGTCTTAAATTGAAAGAGCCGTCACAAATTGCTCCGTTTTCACTCCTTGTCGACAATCATACAGCACCTGAGGTAACAAACACATCTCGAGCCCCATTGTGCACTCCATTATTCATGCCAACTCAGTGCCTCGCTCTTTACTACTGTGTACCAATCTTGTCGTCCAACTGCAAAACACTGGGCCACAACAAGTTTCCGCGTCTCCATTGCACTGCGCATACTACGAAACGCTCCCCAAACTTGGCACTCACCCTCGCAGCCGACTTTTCCGACTTTCCACGACGCTCACGCTAGTGACAGCATTATTTATAGTTCGACGTCGCGCCGAAGCGAATGAGCACATTTCGCCTACGGCTTAGGCCGCCCTCCTAGTGTGGCTGCTTGGTGTCTGCAGGCAGCGAGGGTCTGCAAGCTTCCCGTGTTCGCACCTATGTCACCTGTGCTTGCTTGTCAGAGACAGACTATCGCAAAACATACAACTCACTCCATGAATTGATTGCTACGGCATCTGTTATCAGCAGTCACAACTAGCTACACCAGTAGCAGCTGACTGCACGCAAAGAATAGGAATGTGCAGTGGGATTTACGTGGTCTCGGCGCAAGCTTGTATCTTCCTAGACACTTCTGCTGGCTGTGAATTATTCCACTTGCATATCAAGGTGCGCATGTAGGTGTGTTAAAAATTCTGGAGGCACTGGGTATTGATCCCAGTACCTCTCGCATACTAAGCGAGCGCTCTACCATCTGAGCAACGCCCACCCCCCAGAAGACTAATGGTGCTACATACAGCCATATAGACGACACAGACCCTTGCACTCCCATTATTTAGCAGACAAACACTACTTTCTATGTATCCGTTAGGGTGTCTTTCAGGTTTCGTGCATTCTGTATCGAATCGTAGTTGTCCACAATGAAAGTGGCACGTATAACGTCGAAAATAGAATTCGGACACCGCTCTGAATAAGACCAACGTGTTGTCCACCCTCTAGACTTCAATGAGGTTAAGCCGCGATACCTAAAACAGATCTGCACTCGATGACACCTCGATAACAGCCGGTCCCCACACTTACATCTTGCTCTCCTTACGTCAGTATACATCATATCAGTCTGTGACGCTGGCTTTGCAACATCTTGCGTGCCTTTAGGTTCGCCGCGGCCAACACTTACCATGCACTGACCACAAAAAATGGAGGCGCTGCGGGTTTAACCCTGGACCTTTCACATGCCAAGCGAACGCTCTACCAACTGAGCTACGCCCCATGCACGAGCAAAGTGCGCTATTCATCATTCTTTGCGACTCAGATGCCCACGGACACGATGGTTGGTTGGTTTGTAGTGGTGAAGGGAGCAGAGTACAAAGGCGCGGACCCGTTCATATGCACAAAAGTTCCAAGTAGTTTCGATGCTCTGGTATTACAAATGCAAATTCCGTCTGTTTTTAACGTCTTAAATTGAAAGAGCCGTCACAAATTGCTCCGTTTTCACTCCTTGTCGACAATCATACAGCACCTGAGGTAACAAACACATCTCGAGCCCCATTGTGCACTCCATTATTCATGCCAACTCAGTGCCTCGCTCTTTACTACTGTGTACCAATCTTGTCGTCCAACTGCAAAACACTGGGCCACAACAAGTTTCCGCGTCTCCATTGCACTGCGCATACTACGAAACGCTCCCCAAACTTGGCACTCACCCTCGCAGCCGACTTTTCCGACTTTCCACGACGCTCACGCTAGTGACAGCATTATTTATAGTTCGACGTCGCGCCGAAGCGAATGAGCACATTTCGCCTACGGCTTAGGCCGCCCTCCTAGTGTGGCTGCTTGGTGTCTGCAGGCAGCGAGGGTCTGCAAGCTTCCCGTGTTCGCACCTATGTCACCTGTGCTTGCTTGTCAGAGACAGACTATCGCAAAACATACAACTCACTCCATGAATTGATTGCTACGGCATCTGTTATCAGCAGTCACAACTAGCTACACCAGTAGCAGCTGACTGCACGCAAAGAATAGGAATGTGCAGTGGGATTTACGTGGTCTCGGCGCAAGCTTGTATCTTCCTAGACACTTCTGCTGGCTGTGAATTATTCCACTTGCATATCAAGGTGCGCATGTAGGTGTGTTAAAAATTCTGGAGGCACTGGGTATTGATCCCAGTACCTCTCGCATACTAAGCGAGCGCTCTACCATCTGAGCAACGCCCACCCCCCAGAAGACTAATGGTGCTACATACAGCCATATAGACGACACAGACCCTTGCACTCCCATTATTTAGCAGACAAACACTACTTTCTATGTATCCGTTAGGGTGTCTTTCAGGTTTCGTGCATTCTGTATCGAATCGTAGTTGTCCACAATGAAAGTGGCACGTATAACGTCGAAAATAGAATTCGGACACCGCTCTGAATAAGACCAACGTGTTGTCCACCCTCTAGACTTCAATGAGGTTAAGCCGCGATACCTAAAACAGATCTGCACTCGATGACACCTCGATAACAGCCGGTCCCCACACTTACATCTTGCTCTCCTTACGTCAGTATACATCATATCAGTCTGTGACGCTGGCTTTGCAACATCTTGCGTGCCTTTAGGTTCGCCGCGGCCAACACTTACCATGCACTGACCACAAAAAATGGAGGCGCTGCGGGTTTAACCCTGGACCTTTCACATGCCAAGCGAACGCTCTACCAACTGAGCTACGCCCCATGCACGAGCAAAGTGCGCTATTCATCATTCTTTGCGACTCAGATGCCCACGGACACGATGGTTGGTTGGTTTGTAGTGGTGAAGGGAGCAGAGTACAAAGGCGCGGACCCGTTCATATGCACAAAAGTTCCAAGTAGTTTCGATGCTCTGGTATTACAAATGCAAATTCCGTCTGTTTTTAACGTCTTAAATTGAAAGAGCCGTCACAAATTGCTCCGTTTTCACTCCTTGTCGACAATCATACAGCACCTGAGGTAACAAACACATCTCGAGCCCCATTGTGCACTCCATTATTCATGCCAACTCAGTGCCTCGCTCTTTACTACTGTGTACCAATCTTGTCGTCCAACTGCAAAACACTGGGCCACAACAAGTTTCCGCGTCTCCATTGCACTGCGCATACTACGAAACGCTCCCCAAACTTGGCACTCACCCTCGCAGACGACTTTTCCGTCTTCCCACGACGCTCACGCTAGTGACAGCATTATTTATAGTTCGACGTCGCGCCAAAGCGAATGATCACATTTCGCCTACGGCTTAGGCCGCCCTCCTAGTGTGGCTGCTCCGTGTCTGCAGGCAGCGAGGGTCTGCAAGCTTCCCGTGTTCGCACCTATGTCACCTGTGCTTGCTTGTCAGAGACAGACTATCGCAAAACATACAACTCACTCCATGAATTGATTGCTACGGCATCTGTTATCAGCAGTCACAACTAGCAACACCAGTAGCAGCTGACTGCACGCAAAGAATAGGAATGTGCAGTGGGATTTACTTGGTCTCGGTGCAAGCTTGTATCTTCCTAGACACATCTGCTGGCTGTGAATTATTCCACTTGCATATCAAGGTGCGCATGTAGGTGTGTTAAAAATTCTGGAGGCACTGGGTATTGAACCCAGCACCTCTCGCATACTAAGTGAGCGCTGTACCATCTGAGCTACGCCCACCCCCCCGAGGACTAATGGTGCTACATACAGCCATATAGACGACACAGACCCTTGCACTCCCATTATTCAGCAGACAAACACTACTCTCTATGTATCCGTTAGGGTGTCTTTCAGGTTTCGTGCATTCTGTATCGAATCGTAGTTGGCCACAATGAAAGTGGCACGTATAACGTCGAAAATAGAATTCGGACACCGCTCTGAGTAAGACCAACGTGTTGTCCACCCTCTAGACTTCAATGAGGTTAAGCCGCGATACCTAAGACAGATCTGCACTCGATGACACCTCGATAACAGCCGGTCCCCAAAGTTACATCTTGCTCTCCTTACGTCAGTATACATCATATCAGTCTGTGACGCTGGCTTTGCAACATCTTGCGTGCCTTTAGGTTCGCCGCAACCAACACTTACCATGCACTGACCACAAAAAATGGAGGCGCCGCGGCTTGAACCCTGGACTTTTCACATGCCAAGCGAACGCTCTACCAACTGAGCTACGCCCCATGCACGAGCAAACTGCGCTATTCCCCATTGTTTGCGACTCAGATGCGCACGGACACGATATTTGGTTGGTTTGTAGCGGTGAAGGGAGCAGAGTACAAAGGCGCGGACCCGTTCATATACACAAAAGTTCCAAGTAGTTTCGATGCTCTGGTATTACAAATGCAAATTCCGTCTGTTTTTAACGTCTTAAATTGAAAGAGCCGTCACAAATTGCTCCGTTTTCACTCCTTGTCGACAATCATACAGCACCTGAGGTAACAAACACATCTCGAGCCCCATTGTGCACTCCATTATTCATGCCAACTCAGTGCCTCGCTCTTTACTACTGTGTACCAATCTTGTCGTCCAACTGCAAAACACTGAGCCACAACAAGTTACCGCGTCTCCATTGCACTGCGCATACTACGAAACGCTCCCCAAACTTGGCACTCACCCTCGCAGCCGACTTTTCCGACATTCCACGACGCTCACGCTAGTGACAGCATTATTTATAGTTCGACGTCGCGCCAAAGCGAATGAGCACATATCACCTACGGCTTAGGCCGCCCTCATAGTGTGGCTGCCCGGTGTCTGCAGGCAGCGAGGGTCTGCAAGCTTCCCGTGTTCCCACCTATGTCACCTGTGCTTGCTTGTCAGAGACAGACTATCGCAAAACATACAACTCACTCCATGAATTGATTGCTACGGCATCTGTTATCAGCAGTCACAACTAGCAACACCAGTAGCAGCTGACTGCACGCAAAGAATAGGAATGTGCGATGGGATTTACGTGATCTCGGTGCAAGCTTGTATCTTCCTAGACACATCTGCTGGCTGTGAATTATTCCACTTGCATATCAAGGTGCGCATATAGGTGTGTTAAAAATTCTAGAGGCACTGGGTATAGATCCCAGTACCTCTCGCATACTAAGCAAGCGCTCTACCATCTGAGCTTCGCCCGCCCCCCCCCCTAAAACTAGTGGTGCTACATACAGCCATATAGACGACACAGACCCTTGCACTCCCATTATTCAGCAGACAAACACTACTCTCTATGTATCCGTTAGGGTGTCTTTCAGGTTTCGTGCATTCTGTATCGAATCGTAGTTGGCCACAATGAAAGTGGCACGTATAACGTCGAAAATAGAATTCGGACACCGCTCTGAGTAAGACCAACGTGTTGTCCACCCTCTAGACTTCTATGAGGTTAAGCCGCGATACCTAAGACAGATCTGCACTCGATGACACCTCGACAACAGCCGGTCCCCACACTTACATCTTGCTCTACTTACGTCAGTATACATCATATCAGGCTGTGACGCTCGCTTTGCCACATCTTGCGTGCCTTTAGGTTCGCCGCAACCAACACTTACCATGCACTGACCACAAAAAATGGAGGCGCCGCGGCTTGAACCCTGGACCTTTCACATGCCAAGCGAACGCTCTACCAACTGAGCTACGCCCCATGCACGAGCAAACTGCGCTATTCCCCATTGTTTGCGACTCAGATGCGCACGGACACATTGGTTGGTTGGTTTGTAGCGGTGAAGGGAGCAGAGTACAAAGGCGCGGACCCGTTCATATACACAAAAGTTCCAAGTAGTTTCGATGCTCTGGTATTACAAATGCAAATTCCGTCAGTTTTTAACGTCTTAAATTGAAAGAGCCGTCACAAATTGCTCCGTTTTCACTCCTTGTCGACAATCATACAGCACCTGAGGTAACAAACACATCTCGAGCCCCATTGTGCATTCCATTATTCATGCCAACTCAGTGCCTCGCTCTTTACTACTGAGTACCAATCTTGTCGTCCAACTGCAAAACACTGGGCCACAACAAGTTTCCGCGTCTCCATTGCACTGCGCATACTACGAAACGCTCCCCAAACTTGGCACTCACCCTCGCAGCCGACTTTTCCGACTTTCCACGACGCTCACGCTAGTGACAGCATTATTTATAGTTCGACGTCGCGCCGAAGCGAATGAGCACATTTCGCCTACGGCTTAGGCCGCCCTCCTAGTGTGGCTGCTTGGTGTCTGCAGGCAGCGAGGGTCTGCAAGCTTCCCGTGTTCGCACCTATGTCACCTGTGCTTGCTTGTCAGAGACAGACTATCGCAAAACATACAACTCACTCCATGAATTGATTGCTACGGCATCTGTTATCAGCAGTCACAACTAGCAACACCAGTAGCAGCTGACTGCACGAAAGAATAGGAATGTGCAGTGGGATTTACGTGGTCTCGCGCAAGCTTGTATCTTCCTAGACACATCTGCTGGCTGTGAATTATTCCACTTGCATATCAAGGTGCGCATGTAGGTGTGTTAAAAATTCTGGAGGCACTGGGTATTGATCCCAGTACCTCTTGCATACTAAGCGAGCGCTCTACCATCTGAGCAACGCCCACTCCCCCCGAAGACTAATGGTGCTACATACAGCCATATAGACGACACAGACCCTTGCACTCCCATTATTCAGCAGACAAACACTACTCTCTATGTATCCGTTAGGGTGTCTTTCAGGTTTCGTGCATTCTGTATCGAATCGTAGTTGGCCACAATGAAAGTGGCACGTATAACGTCGAAAATAGAATTCGGACACTGCTCTGAGTAAGACCAACGTGTTGTCCACCCTCTAGACTTCAATGAGGTTAAGCCGCGATACCTAAGACAGATCTGCACTCGATGACACCTCGATAACAGCCGGTCCCCACACTTACATCTTGCTCTCCTTACGTCAGTATACATCATATCAGTCTGTGACGCTGGCTTTGCAACATCTTGCGTGCCTTTAGGTTCGCCGCGACCAACACTTACCATGCACTCACCACAAAAAATGGAGGCGCCACGGCTTGAACCCTGGACCTTTCACATGCCAAGCGAACGCTCTACCAACTGAGCTACGCCCCATGCACGAGCAAACTGCGCTATTCCCCATTCTTTGCGACTCAGATGCGCACGGACACGATGGTTGGTTGGTTTGTAGCGGTGAAGGGAGCAGAGTACAAAGGCGCGGACCCGTTCATATACACAAAAGTTCCAAGTAGTTTCGATGCTCTGGTATTACAAATGCAAATTCCGTCTGTTTTTAACGTCTTAAATTGAAAGAGCCGTCACAAATTGCTCCGTTTTCACTCCTTGTCGACAATCATACAGCACCTGAGGTAACAAACACATCTCGAGCCCCATTGTACACTCCATTATTCATTCCAACTCAGTGCCTCGCTCTTTACTACTGTGTTCCAATCTTGTCGTCCAACTGCAAAACACTGGGCCACAACAAGTATCCGCGTCTCCATTGCACTGCGCATACTACGAAACGCTCCCCAAACTTGGCACTCACCCTCGCAGCCGACTTTTCCGACTTTCCACGACGCTCACGCTAGTGACAGCATTATTTATAGTTCGACGTCGCGCCAAAGCGAATGAGCACATTTCGCCAACGGCTTAGGCCGCCCTCCTAGTGTGGCTGCTCGGTGTCTGCAGACAGCGAGGGTCTGCAAGCTTCCCGTGTTCGCACCTATGTCACCTGTGCTTGCTTGTCAGAGACAGACTATCGCAAAACATACAACTCACTCCATGAATTGATTGCTACGGCATCTGTTATCAGCAGTCACAACTAGCAACACCAGTAGCAGCTGACTGCACGCAAAGAATAGGAATGTGCAGTGGGATTTACGTGGTCTCGGCGCAAGCTTGTATCTTCCTAGACACTTCTGCTGGCTGTGAAGTATTCCACTTGCATATCAAGGTGCGCATGTAGGTGTGTTAAAAATTCTGGAGGCACTGGGTATTGATCCCAGTACCTCTCCCATACTAAGCGAGCGCTCTACCATCTGAGCAACGCCCACCCCCCAGAAGACTAATGGTGCTACATACAGCCATATAGACGACACAGACCCATGCACTCCCATTATTCAGCAGACAAACACTACTTTCTATGTATCCGTTAGGGTGTCTTTCAGGTTTCGTGCATTCTGTATCGAATCGTAGTTGTCCACAATGAAAGTGGCACGTATAACGTCGAAAATAGAATTCGGACACCGCTCTGAATGAGACCAACGTGTTGTCCACCCTCTAGACTTCAATGAGGTTAAGCCGCGATACCTAAAACAGATCTGCACTCGATGACACCTCGATAACAGCCGGTCCCCACACTTACATCTTGCTCTCCTTACGTCAGTATACATCATATCAGTCTGTGACGCTGGCTTTGCAACATCTTGCGTGCCTTTAGGTTCGCCGCGGCCAACACTTACCATGCACTGACCACAAAAAATGGAGGCGCTGCGGGTTTAACCCTGGACCTTTCACATGCCAAGCGAACGCTCTACCAACTGAGCTACGCCCCATGCACGAGAAAACTGCGCTATTCCCCATTCTTTGCGACTCAGATGCGCGCGGACACGATGGTTGGTTGGTTTGTAGCGGTGAAGGGAGCAGAGTACAAAGGCGCGGACCCGTTCATATACACAAAACTTCCAAGTAGTTTCGATGCTCTGGTATTACAAATGCAAATTTCGTCTGTTTTTAACGTCTTAAATTGAAAGAGCCGTCACAAATTGCTCCGTTTTCACTCCTTGTCGACAATCATACAGCACCTGAGGTAACAAACACATCTCGAGCCCCATTGTGCACTCCATTATTCATGCCAACTCAGTGCCTCGCTCTTTACTACTGTGTACCAATCTTGTCGTCCAACTGCGAAACACTGGGCCACAACAAGTTTCCGCGTCTCCATTGCACTGCGCATACTACGAAACGCTCCCCAAACTTGGCACTCACCCTCGCAGACGACTTTTCCGTCTTTCCACGACGCTCACGCTAGTGACAGCATTATTTATAGTTCGACGTCGCGCCAAAGCGAATGATCACATTTCGCCTACGGCTTAGGCCGCCCTCCTAGTGTGGCTGCTCCGTGTCTGCAGGCAGCGAGGGTCTGCAAGCTTCCCGTGTTCGCACCTATGTCACCTGTGCTTGCTTGTCAGAGACAGACTATCGCAAAACATACAACTCACTCCATGAATTGATTGCTACGGCATCTGTTATCAGCAGTCACAACTAGCAACACCAGTAGCAGCTGACTGCACGCAAAGAATAGGAATGTGCAGTGGGATTTACGTGGTCTCGGCGCAAGCTTGTATCTTCCTAGACACTTCTGCTGGCTGTGAATTATTCCACTTGCATATCAAGGTGCGCATGTAGGTGTGTTAAAAATTCTGGAGGCACTGGGTATTGATCCCAGTACCTCTCGCATACTAAGCGAGCGCTCTACCATCTGAGCAACGCCCACCCCGCAGAAGACTAATGGTGCTACATACAGCCATATAGACGACACAGACCCTTGCACTCCCATTATTCAGCAGACAAACACTACTCTCTATGTATCCGTTAGGGTGTCTTTCAGGTTTCGTGCATTCTGTATCGAATCGTAGTTGTCCACAATGAAAGTGGCACGTATAACGTCGAAAATAGAATTCGGACACCGCTCTGAATGAGACCAACGTGTTGTCCACCCTCTAGACTTCAATGAGGTTAAGCCGCGATACCTAAAGCAGATCTGCACTCGATGACACCTCGATAACAGCCGGTCCCCACACTTACATCTTGCTCTCCTTACGTCAGTATACATCATATCAGTCTGTGACGCTGGCTTTGCAACATCTTGCGTGCCTTTAGGTTCGCCGCGGCCAACACTTACCATGCACTGACCACAAAAAATGGAGGCGCTGCGGGTTTAACCCTGGACCTTTCACATGCCAAGCGAACGCTCTACCAACTGAGCTACGCCCCATGCACGAGAAAACTGCGCTATTCCCCATTCTTTGCGACTCAGATGCGCGCGGACACGATGGTTGGTTGGTTTGTAGCGGTGAAGGGAGCAGAGTACAAAGGCGCGGACCCGTTCATATACACAAAACTTCCAAGTAGTTTCGATGCTCTGGTATTACAAATGCAAATTTCGTCTGTTTTTAACGTCTTAAATTGAAAGAGCCGTCACAAATTGCTCCGTTTTCACTCCTTGTCGACAATCATACAGCACCTGAGGTAACAAACACATCTCGAGCCCCATTGTGCACTCCATTATTCATGCCAACTCAGTGCCTCGCTCTTTACTACTGTGTACCAATCTTGTCGTCCAACTGCGAAACACTGGGCCACAACAAGTTTCCGCGTCTCCATTGCACTGCGCATACTACGAAACGCTCCCCTAACTTGGCACTCACCCTCGCAGACGACTTTTCCGTCTTTCCACGACGCTCACGCTAGTGACAGCATTATTTATAGTTCGACGTCGCGCCAAAGCGAATGATCACATTTCGCCTACGGCTTAGGCCGCCCTCCTAGTGTGGCTGCTCCGTGTCTGCAGGCAGCGAGGGTCTGCAAGCTTCCCGTGTTCGCACCTATGTCACCTGTGCTTGCTTGTCAGAGACAGACTATCGCAAAACATACAACTCACTCCATGAATTGATTGCTACGGCATCTGTTATCAGCAGTCACAACTAGCAACACCAGTAGCAGCTGACTGCACGCAAAGAATAGGAATGTGCAGTGGGATTTACGTGGTCTCGGCGCAAGCTTGTATCTTCCTAGACACTTCTGCTGGCTGTGAATTATTCCACTTGCATATCAAGGTGCGCATGTAGGTGTGTTAAAAATTCTGGAGGCACTGGGTATTGATCCCAGTACCTCTCGCATACTAAGCGAGCGCTCTACCATCTGAGCAACGCCCAATCCCCTGGAAGACTGATGGTACTACATACAGCCATATAGACGACACAGACCCTTGCACTCCCATTATTCAGCAGACAAACACTACTCTCTATGTATCCGTTAGGGTGTCTTTCAGGTTTCGTGCATTCTGTATCGAATCGTAGTTGGCCACAATGAAAGTGGCACGTATAACGTCGAAAATAGAATTCGGACACCGCTCTGAGTAAGACCAACGTGTTGTCCACACTCTAGACTTCAATGAGGTTAAGCCGCGATACCTAAGACAGATCTGCACTCGATGACACCTCGATAACAGCCGGTCCCCACACTTACATCTTGCTCTCCTTACGTCAGTATACATCATATCAGTCTGTGACGCTGGCTTTGCAACATCTTGCGTGCCTTTAGGTTCGCCGCGGCCAACACATACCATGCACTCACCACAAAAAATGGAGGCGCCACGGCTTGAACCCTGGACCTTTCACATGCCAAGCGAACGCTCTACCAACTGAGCTACGCCCCATGCACGAGCAAACTGCGCTATTCCCCATTCTTTGCGACTCAGATGCGCACGGACACGATGGATGGTTGGTTTGTAGCGGTGAAGGGAGCAGAGTACAAAGGCGCGGACCCGTTCATATACACAAAACTTCCAAGTAGTTTCGATGCTCTGGTATTACAAATGCAAATTCCGTCTGTTTTTAACGTCTTAAATTTAAAGAGCCGTCACAAATTGCTCCGTTTTCACTCCTTGTCGACAATCATACAGCACCTGAGGTAACAAACACATCTCGAGCCCCGTTGTACACTCCATTATTCATGCCAACTCAGTGCCTCGCTCTTTACTACTGTGTACCAATCTTGTCGTCCAACTGCAAAACACTGGGCCACAACAAGTATCCGCGTCTCCATTGCACTGCGCATACTACGAAACGCTCCCCAAACTTGGCACTCACCCTCGCAGCCGACTTTTCCGACTTTCCACGACGCTCACGCTAGTGACAGCATTATTTATAGTTCGACGTCGCGCCAAAGCGAATGAGCACATTTCGCCAACGGCTTAGGCCGCCCTCCTAGTGTGGCTGCTCGGTGTCTGCAGACAGCGAGGGTCTGCAAGCTTCCCGTGTTCGCACCTATGTCACCTGTGCTTGCTTGTCAGAGACAGACTATCGCAAAACATACAACTCACTCCATGAATTGATTGCTACGGCATTTGTTATCAGCAGTCACAACTAGCAACACCAGTAGCAGCTGACTGCACGCAAAGAATAGGAATGTGCAGTGGGATTTACGTGGTCTCGGCGTAAGCTTGTATCTTCCTAGACACTTCAGCTGGCTGTGAATTATTCCACTTGCATATCAAGGTGCGCTTGTAGGTGTGTTAAAAATTATGGAGGCACTGGGTATTGATCCCAGTACCTCTCGCATACTAAGCGAGCGCTCTACCATCTGAGCAACGCCCACCCCGCAGAAGACTAATGGTGCTACATACAGCCATATAGACGACACAGACCCTTGCACTCCCATTATTCAGCAGACAAACACTACTCTCTATGTATCCGTTAGGGTGTCTTTCAGGTTTCGTGCATTCTGTATCGAATCGTAGTTGTCCACAATGAAAGTGGCACGTATAACGTCGAAAATAGAATTCGGACACCGCTCTGAATAAGACCAACGTGTTGTCCACCCTCTAGACTTCAATGAGGTTAAGCCGCGATACCTAAGACAGATCTGCACTCGATGACACCTCGATAACAGCCGGTCCCCACACTTACATCTTGCTCTCCTTACGTCAGTATACATCATATCAGTCTGTGACGCTGGATTGCAACATCTTGCGTGCCTTTCGGTTCGCCGCGACCAACACTTACCATGCACTGACCACAAAAAATGGAGGCGCTGCGGGTTTAACCCTGGACCTTTCACATGATAAGCGAACGCTCTACCAACTGAGCTACGCCCCATGCACGAGCAAACTGCGCTATTCATCATTCTTTGCGACTCAGATGCCCACGGACACGATGGTTGGTTGGTTTGTAGTGGTGAAGGGAGCAAAGTACAAAGGCGCGGACCCGTTCATATACACAAAAGTTCCAAGTAGTTTCGATGCTCTGGTATTACAAATGCAAATTCCGTCTGTTTTTAACGTCTTAAATTGAAAGAGCCGTCACAAATTGCTCCGTTTTCACTCCTTGTCGACAATCATACATCACCTGAAGTAACAAACACATCTCGAGCCCCATTGTACACTCCATTATTCATGCCAACTCAGTGCCTCGCTCTTTACTACTGTGTTCCAATCTTGTCGTCCAACTGCAAAACACTGGGCCACAACAAGTATCCGCGTCTCCATTGCACTGCGCATACTACGAAACGCACCCCAAACTTGGCACTCACCCTCGCAGCCGACTTTTCCGACTTTCCACGACGCTCACGCTAGTGACAGCATTATTTATAGTTCGACGTCGCGCCAAAACGAATGAGCACATTTCGCCTACGGCTTAGGCCGCCCTCCTAGTGTGGCTGCTCGGTGTCTGCAGACAGCGAGGGTCTGCAAGCTTCCCGTGTTCGCACCTATGTCACCTGTGCTTTCTTGTCAGAGACAGACTATCGCAAAACATACAACTCACTCCATGAATTGATTGCTACGGCATCTGTTATCAGCAGTCACAACTTGCAACACCAGTAGCAGCTGACTGCACGCAAAGAATAGGAATGTGCAGTGGGATTTACGTGGTCTCGGCGCAAGCTTGTATCTTCCTAGACACTTCTGCTGGCTGTGAATTATTCCACTTGCATATCAAGGTGCGCATGTAGGTGTGTTAAAAATTCTGGAGGCACTGGGTATTGATCCCAGTACCTCTCGCATACTAAGCGAACGCTCTACCATCTGAGCAACGCCCACCCCGCCGAAGACTAATGGTGCTACATACAGCCATATAGACGACACAGACCCTTGCACTCCCATTATTCAGCAGACAAACACTACTCTCTATGTATCCGTTAGGGTGTCTTTCAGGTTTCGTGCATTCTGTATCGAATCGTAGTTGGCCACAATGAAAGTGGCACGTATAAAGTCGAAAATAGAATTCGGACACCGCTCTGAGTAAGACCAACGTGTTGTCCACCCTCTAGACTTCAATGAGGTTAAGCCGCGATACCTAAGACAGATCTGCACTCGATGACACCTCGATAACAGCCGGTCCCCACACTTACATCTTGCTCTCCTTACGTCAGTATACATCATATCAGTCTGTGACGCTGGCTTTGCAACATCTTGCGTGCCTTTAGGTTCGCCGCGGCCAACACTTACCATGCACTCACCACAAAAAATGGAGGCGCTGCGGGTTTAACCCTGGACCTTTCACATGCCAAGCGAACGCTCTACCAACTGAGCTACGCCCCATGCACGAGAAAACTGCGCTATTCCCCATTCTTTGCGACTCAGATGCGCGCGGACACGATGGTTGGTTGGTTTGTAGCGGTGAAGGGAGCAGAGTACAAAGGCGCGGACCCGTTCATATACACAAAACTTCCAAGTAGTTTCGATGCTCTGGTATTACAAATGCAAATTCCGTCTGTTTTTAACGTCTTAAATTGAAAGAGCCGTCACAAATTGCTCCGTTTTCACTCCTTGTCGACAATCATACAGCACCTGAGGTAACAAACACATCTCGAGCCCCATTGTACACTCCATTATTCATGCCAACTCAGTGCCTCGCTCTTTACTACTGTGTACCAATCTTGTCGTACAACTGCAAAACACTGGGCCACAACAAGTATCCGCGTCTCCATTGCACTGCGCATACTACGAAACGCTCCCCAAACTTGGCACTCACCCTCGCAGCCGACTTTTCCGACTTTCCACGACGCTCACGCTAGTGACAGCATTATTTATAGTTCGACGTCGCGCCAAAGCGAATGAGCACATTTCGCCTACGGCTTAGGCCGCCCTCCTAGTGTGGCTGCTCGGTGTCTGCAGGAAGCGAGGGTCTGCAAGCTTCCTGTGTTCGCACCTATGTCACCTGTGCTTGCTTGTCAGAGACAGACTATCGCAAAACATACAACTCACTCTATGAATTGATTGCTACGGCATCTGTTATCAGCAGTCACAACTAGCAACACCAGCAGCAGCTGACTGCACGCAAAGAATAGGAATGTGCAGTGGGATTTACGTGAACGTGGCGCAAGCTTGTATCTTCCTAACCACATCTGCTGGCTGTGAATTATTCCACTTGCATATCAAGGTGCGCATGTAGGTGTGTTAAAAATTCTGGAGGCACTGGGTATTGATACCAGTACCTCTCGCATACTAAGCGAGCGCTCTACCATCTGAGCTACACCCGCCCCCCCGAAGACTAATGGTGCTACATACAGCCATATAGACGACACAGACCCTTGCACTCCCATTATTCAGCAGACAAACACTACTCTCTATGTATCCGTTAGGGTGTCTTTCAGGTTTCGTGCATTCTGTATCGAATCGTAGTTGTCCACAATGAAAATGGCACGTATAACGTCGAAAATAGAATTCGGACACCGCTCTGAGTAAGACCAACGTGTTGTCCACCCTCTAGACTTCAATGAGGTTAAGCCGCGATACCTAAGACAGATCTGCACTCGATGACACATCGATAACAGCCGGTCCCCACACTTACATCTTGCTCTCCTTACGTCAGTATACATCATATCAGTCTGTGACGCTGGCTTTGCAACCTCTTGCGTGCCTTTAGGTTCGCCGCGACCAACACTTACCATGCACTGACCACAATAAATGGAGGCGCCGCGGTTTGAGCCCTGGACCTTTCACATGCCAAGCGAACGCTCTACCAACTGAGCTACGCCCGCCCCCCGAAGACTAATTGTGCTACATGCAGCCATATAGACGACACAGACCATTGCACCCCCATTATTCAGCAGCCAAACACTACTCTCTATGTATCCGTTTGGGGGGCTTTCAGGTTTCGTGCATTCTGTATCGAATCTTAGTTGGCCACAATGAAAGTGGCACGTATAACGTCGAAAATAGAATTCGGACACCGCTCTGAGTAAGACCAACGTGTTGTCCACCCTCTAGACTTCAATGAGGTTAAGCCGCGATACCTAAGACAGATCTGCACTCGATGACACCTCGATAACAGCCGGTCCCCACACTTACATCTTTCTCTCCTTACGTCAGTATACATCATATCAGTCTGTGACGCTGGCTTTGCAACCTCTTGCGTGCCTTTAGGTTCGCCGCGACCAACACTTACCATGCACTGACCACAATAAATGGAGGCGCCGCGGCTTGAGCCCTGGACCTTTCACATGCCAAGCGAACGCTCTACCAACTGAGCTACGCCCCATGCACGAGCAAACTGCGCTATTCCCCATTCTTTGCGTCTCAGATGCGCACGAACATGATGGTTGGTTGGTTTGTAGCGGTGAATGGAGCAGAGTACAAAGGAGCGGACCCGTTCATATACACAAAAGTTCCAAGTAGTTTCGATGCTCTGGTATTACAAATGCAAATTCCGTCTGTTTTTAACGTCTTAAATTGAAAGAGCCGTCACAAATTGCTCCGTTTTCACTCCTTGTCGACAATCATACAGCACCTGAGGTATAAACACATCTCGAGCCCCATTGTACACTCCCTTATTCATGCCAACTCAGTGCCTCGCTCTTTACTACTGTGTACCAATCTTGTCGTCCAACTGCAAAACACTGGGCCACAACAGGTATCCGCGTCTCCATTGCACTGCGCATACTACGAAACGCTCCCCAAACTTGGCACTCACCCTCGCAGCCGACTTTTCTGACTTTCCACGACGCTCACGCTAGTGACAGCATTATTTATAGTTCGACGTCGCGCCAAAGCGAATGAGCACATTTCGCCAACGGCTTAGGCCGACCTCCTAGTGTGGCTGCTCCGTGTCTGCAGGCAGCGAGGGTCTGCAAGCTTCCTGTGTTCGCACCTATGTCACCTGTGCTTTTTTGTCAGAGACAGACTATCGCAAAACATACAACTCACTCCATGAATTGATTGCTATGGCATCTGTTATCAGCAGTCACAACTAGCAACACCAGTAGCAGCTGACTGCACGCAAAAAATAGGAATGTGCAGTGGGATTTACGTGAACTCAGCGCAAGGCAGATCATTCCGACATAGGCTTGAGAATCTTACGGGAACACTTGTACTGTTTCTAAATTAAGTGTAGGCGTGGGAGGAGGGTGCTTCCTGCGCACTAATAACAGCACGCTTGTCAATTGTGGATGCTAATCATTCGCTTGTATCTTCCTAGACACATCTGCTGGTTGTGAATTATTCCACTTTCATGGCAAGGTGCGCATGTAGGTGTGTTAAAAATTCTGGAGGCACTGGGTATTGATCACAGTACCTCTCGCATACTAAGCGAGCGCTCTACCATCTGAGCAACGCCCACTCCCCCCGAAGACTAATGGTGCTACATACAGCCATATAGACGACACAGACCCTTGCACTCCCATTATTCAGCAGACAAACACTACTCTCTATGTATCCGTTAGGGTGTCTTTCAGGTTTCGTGCATTCTGTATCGAATCGTAGTTGGCCACAATGAAAGTGGCACGTATAACGTCGAAAATAGAATTCGGACACTGCTCTGAGTAAGACCAACGTGTTGTCCACCCTCTATACTTCAATGAGGTTAAGCCGCGATACCTAAGACAGATCTGCACTCGATGACACCTCGATAACAGCCGGTCCCCACACTTACATCTTGCTCTCCTTACGTCAGTATACATCATATCAGTCTGTGACGCTGGCTTTGCAACATCTTGCGTGCCTTTAGGTTCGCCGCGACCAACACTTACCATGCACTCACCACAAAAAATGGAGGCGCCACGGCTTGAACCCTGGACCTTTCACATGCAAGCGAACGCTCTACCAACTGAGCTACGCCCCATGCACGAGCAAACTGCGCTATTCCCCATTCTTTGCGACTCAGATGCGCACGGACACGATGGTTGGTTGGTTTGTAGCGGTGAAGGGAGCAGAGTACAAAGGCGCGGACCCGTTCATATACACAAAACTTCCAAGTAGTTTCGATGCTCTGGTATTACAAATACAAATTCCGTCTGTTTTTAACGTCTTAAATTGAAAGAGCCGTCACAAATTGCTCCGTTTTCACTCCTTGTCGACAATCATACAGCACCTGAGGTAACAAACACATCTCGAGCCCCATTGTACACTCCATTATTCATGCCAACTCAGTGCCTCGATCTTTACTACTGTGTACCAATCTTGTCGTCCAACTGCAAAACACTGGGCCACAACAAGTATCCGCGTCTCCATTGCACTGCGCATACTACGAAACGCTCCCCAAACTTGGCACTCACCCTCGCAGCCGACTTTTCCGACTTTCCACGACGCTCACGCTAGTGACAGCATTATTTATAGTTCGACGTCGCGCCAAAGCGAATGAGCACATTTCGCCAACGGCTTAGGCCGCCCTCCTAGTGTGGCTGCTCGGTGTCTGCAGACAGCGAGGGTCTGCAAGCTTCCCGTGTTCGCACCTATGTCACCTGTGCTTGCTTGTCAGAGACAGACTATCGCAAAACATACAACTCACTCCATGAATTGATTGCTACGGCATTTGTTATCAGCAGTCACAACTAGCAACACCAGTAGCAGCTGACTGCACGCAAAGAATAGGAATGTGCAGTGGGATTTACGTGGTCTCGGCGCAAGCTTGTATCTTCCTAGACACTTCTGCTGGCTGTGAAGTATTCCACTTGCATATCAAGGTGCGCATGTAGGTGTGTTAAAAATTCTGAAGGCACTGGGTATTGATCCCAGTACCTCTCGCATACTAAGCGAGAGCTCTACCATCTGAGCAACGCCCACCCCCCAGAAGACTAATGGTGCTACATACAGCCATATAGACGACACAGACCCATGCACTCCCATTATTCAGCAGACAAACACTACTTTCTATGTATCCGTTAGGGTGTCTTTCAGGTTTCGTGCATTCTGTATCGAATCGTAGTTGTCCACAATGAAAGTGGCACGTATAACGTCGAAAATAGAATTCGGACACCGCTCTGAATAAGACCAACGTGTTGTCCACCCTCTAGACTTCAATGAGGTTAAGCCGCGATACCTAAAACAGATCTACCCTCGATGACACCTCGATAACAGCCGGTCCCCACACTTACATCTTGCTCTCCTTACGTCAGTATACATCATATCAGTCTGTGACGCTGGCTTTGCAACATCTTGCGTGCCTTTAGGTTCGCCGCGGCCAACACTTACCATGCACTGACCACAAAAAATGGAGGCGCTGCGGGTTTAACCCTGGACCTTTCACATGCCAAGCGAACGCTCTACCAAATGAGCTACGCCCCATGCACGAGCAAACTGCGCTATTCATCATTTTTCCGACTCAGATGCCCACGGACACGATGGTTGGTTGGTTTGTAGTGGTGAAGGGAGCAGAGTACAAAGGCGCGGACCCGTTCATATACACAAAAGTTCCAAGTAGTTTCGATGCTCTGGCATTACAAATGCCAATTCCGTCTGTTTTTAACGTCTTAAATTGAAAGAGCCGTCACAAATTGCTCCGTTTTCACTCCTTGTCGACAATCATACATCACCTGAAGTAACAAACACATCTCGAGCCATATTGTACACTCCATTATTCATGCCAACTCAGTGCCTCGCTCTTTACTACTGTGTACCAATCTTGTCGTCCAACTGCAAAACACTGGGCCACAACAAGTATCCGCGTCTCCATTGCACTGCGCATACTACGAAACGCTCCCCATACTTGGCACTCACCCTCGCAGCCGACTTTTCCGACTTTCCACGACGCTCACGCAACGCTCACGCTAGTGACAGCATTATTTATAGTTCGACGTCGCGCCAAAGCGAATGAGCACATTTCGCCTACGGCTTAGGCCGCCCTCCTAGTGTGGCTGCTCGGTGTCTGCAGACAGCGAGGGTCTGCAAGCTTCCCGTGTTCGCACCTATGTCACCTGTGCTTGCTTGTAAGAGACAGACTATCGCAAAACATACAACTCACTCCATGAATTGATTGTTACGGCATCTGTTACCAGCAGTCACAACTAGCAACACCAGTAGCAGCTGACTGCACGCAAAGAATAGGAATGTGCAGTGGGATTTACGTGGTCTCGGCGCAAGCTTGTATCTTCCTAGACACTTCTGCTGGCTGTGAATTATTCCACTTGCATATCAAGGTGCGCATGTAGGTGTGTTAAAAATTCTGGAGGCACTGGGTATTGATCCCAGTACCTCTAGCATACTAAGCGAGCGCTCTACCATCTGAGCAACGCCCACCCCCCCGAAGACTAATGGTGCTACATACAGCCATATAGACGACACAGACCCTTGCACTCCCATTATTCAGCAGACAAACACTACTCTCTATGTATCCGTTAGGGTGTCTTTCAGGTTTCGTTCATTCTGTATCGAATCGTAGTTGGCCACAATGAAAGTGGCACGTATAACGTCGAAAATAGAATTCGGACACCGCTCTGAGTAAGACCAACGTGTTGTCCACACTCTAGACTTCAATGAGCTTAAGGCGCGATACCTAAGACAGATCTGCACTCGATGACACCTCGATAACAGCCGGTCCCCACACTTACATCTTGCTCTCCTTACGTCAGTGTACATCATATCAGTCTGTGACGCTGGCTTTGCAACATCTTGCGTGCCTTTAGGTTCGCCGCGACCAATACTTACCATGCACTGACCACAAAAAATGGAGGCGCCGCGGCTTGAACCCTGGACCTTTCATATGCCAAGCGAACGCTCTACCAAATGAGCTACGCCCCATGCACGACCAAACTGCGCTATTCCCCATTCTTTGCGACTCAGATGCGCACGGACACGATGGTTGGTTGGTTTGTAGCGGTGAAGGGAGCAGAGTACAAAGGCGCGGACCCATTCATATACACAAAAGTTCCAAGTAGTTTCGATGCTCTGGTATTACAAATGCAAATTCCGTCTGTTTTTAATGTCTTAAATTGAAAGAGCCGTCACAAATTGCTCCGTTTTCACTCCTTGTCGACAATCATACAGCACCTGAGGTAACAAACCCATCTCGAGCCCCATTGTGCACTCCATTATTCATGCCAACTCAGTGCCTCGCTCTTTACTACTGTGTACCAATCTTGTCGTCCAACTGCAAAACACTGGGCCACAACAAGTTTCCGCGTCTCCATTGCACTGCGCATACTACGAAACGCTCCCCAAACTTGGCACTCACCCTCGCAGCCGACTTTTCCGAATTTCCACGACGCTCACGCTAGTGACAGCATTATTTATAGTTCGACGTCGCGCCAAAGCGAATGAGCACATTTCGCCTACGGCTTAGGCCGCCCTCCTAGTGTGGCTGCTCGGAGTCTGCAGGCAGCGAGGGTCTGCAAGCTTCCTGTGTTCGCACCTATGTCCCCTGTGCTTGCTTGTCAGAGACAGACTATCGCAAAACATACAACTCACTCCATCAATTGATTGCTACGGCATCTGTTATCAGCAGTCACAACTAGCAACACCAGTAGCAGCTGACTTGCACGCAAAGAATAGGAATGTGCAGTGGGATTTACGTGAACTCGGCGCAAGCTTGTATCTTCGTAGACACATTTGCTGCCTGCGAATTATTCCACTTGCATGGCAAGGTGCGCATGTAGGTGTGTTAAATATTGTGGAGGCACTGGGTATTGAGCCCAGTACCTCTCGCATACTAAGCGAGCGCTCTACCATCTGAGCTACGCCCGCCCCCCCGAAGACTTATGGTGCTACATACAGCCATATAGACGACACAGACCCTTGCACTCCCATTATTCAGCAGACAAACACTACTCTCTATGTATCCGTTAGGGTGTCTTTCAGGTTTCGTGCATTCTGTATCGAATCGTAGTTGGCCACATTGAAAGTGGCACGTATAACGTCGAAAATAGAATTCGGACACCGCTCTGAGTAAGACCAACGTGTTGTCCACCCTCTAGACTTCAATGAGGTTAAGCCGCGATACCTAAGACAGATCTGCACTAGATGACACCTCGATAACAGCCGGTCCCCACACTTACATCTTGCTCTCCTTACGTCAGTATACATCATACCAGTCTGTGACGCTGGCTTTGCAACATCTTGCGTGCCTTTAGGTTCGCCGCGACCAACACTTACCATGCACTAACCACAAAAAATGGTGGCGCCGCGGCTTGAACCCTGAACCTTTCACATGCCAAGCGAACGCTCTACCAACTGCGCTACGCCCCATACACGAGCAAACTGCGCTATTCCCCATTCTTTGCGACTCAGATGCGCAAGGACACGATGGTTGGTTGGTTTGTAGTTGTAAAGGGAGCAGAGTACAAAGGCGCGGACCCGTTCATATACACAAAAGTTCCAAGTAGTTTCGATGCTCTGGTATTACAAATGCAAATTCCGTCTGTTTTTAACGTCTTAAATTGAAAGAGCCGTCACAAATTGCTCCGTTTTCACTCCTTGTCGACAATCATACAGCACCTGAGGTAACAAACACATCTCGAGCCCCATTGTGCACTCCATTATTCATGCCAACTCAGTGCCTCGCTCTCTACTACTGTGTACCAATCTTGTCGTCCAACTGAAAAAACACTGGGCCACAACAAGTTTCCGCGTCTCCATTGCACTGCGCATACTACGAAACGCTCCCCAAACATGGCACTCACCATCGCAGCCGACTTTTCCGACTTTCCACGACGCTCACGCTAGTAACAGCATTATTTATAGTTCGACGTCGGGCCAAAGCGAATGAGCACATTTCGCCTACGGCTTAGGCCGCCCTCCTAGTGTGGCTGCTCGGTGTCTGCAGGCAGCGAGGGTCTGCAAGCTTCCTGTGTTCGCACCTATGTCCCCTGTGCTTGCTTGTCAGAGACAGACTATCGCAAAACATACAACTCACTCCATGAATTGATTGCTACGGCATCTGTTATCAGCAGTCACAACTAGCAACACCAGTAGCAGCTGACTTGCACGCAAAGAATAGGAATGTGCAGTGGGATTTACGTGAACTCGGCGCAAGCTTGTATCTTCCTAGACACATCTGCTGGCTGTGAATTATTCCACTTGCATATCAAGGAGCGCATGTAGGTGTGTTAAAAAATCTGAAGGCACTGGGTATTGATCCCAGTACCTCTCGCATACTAAGCGAGCGCTCTACCATCTGAGCTACGCCCGCCCCCCCGAAGACTAATGGTGCTACATACAGCCATATAGACGACACAGACCCTTGCACTCCCATTATTCAGCAGACAAACACTACTCTCTATGTATCCGTTAGGGTGTCTTTCAGGTTTCGTGCATTCTGTATCGAATCGTAGTTGGCCACAATGAAAGTGGCACGTATAACGTCGAAAATAGAATTCGGACACCGCTCTGAGTAAGACCAACATGTTGTCCACACTCTAGACTTCAATGAGGTTAAGCCGCGATACCTAAGACAGATCTGCACTCGATGACACCTCGATAACAGCCGGTCCCCACACTTACATCTTGCTCTCCTTACGTCAGTGTACATCATATCAGTCTGTGACGCTGGCTTTGCAACATCTTGCGTGCCTTTAGGTTCGCCGCGACCAACACTTACCATGCACTGACCACAAAAAATGGAGGCGTCGCGGCTTGAACCCTGGACCTTTCACACGCCAAGCGAACGCTCTACCAACTGAGCTACGCCCCATGCACGAGCAAACTGCGCTATTCCCCATTCTTTGTGACTCAGATGCGCACGGACACGATGGTTGGTTGGTTTGTAGCGGTGAAGGGAGCAGAGTACAAAGGCGCGGACCCGTTCATATACACAAAAGTTCCAAGTAGTTTCGATGCTCTGGTATTACAAATGCAAATTCCGTCTGTTTTTAATGTCTTAAATTGAAAGAGCCGTCACAAATTGCTCCGTTTTCACTCCTTGTCGACAATCATACAGCACCTGAGGTAACAAACACATCTCGAGCCCCATTGTGCACTCCATTATTCATGCCAACTCAGTGCCTCGCTCTTTACTACTGTGTACCAATCTTGTCGTCCAACTGCAAAACACTGGGCCACAACAAGTTTCCGCGTCTCCATTGCACTGCGCATACTACGAAACGCTCCCCAAATTTGGCACTCACCCTCGCAGCCGACTTTTCCGACTTTCCACGACGCTCACGCTAGCGACAGCATTATTTATAGTTCGACGTCGCGCCAAAGCGAATGAGCACATTTCGCCTACGGCTTAGGCCGCCCTCCTAGTGTGGCTGCTTGGTGTCTGCAGGCAGCGAGGGTCTGCAAGCTTCCTGTGTTCGCACCTATGTCACCTGTGCTTGCTTGTCAGAGACAGACTATCGCAAAACATACAACTCACTCCATGAATTGATTGCTACGGCATCTGTTATCAGCAGTCACAACTAGCAACACCAGTAGCAGCTGACTTGCACGCAAAGAATAGGAATGTGCAGTGGGATTTACGTGAACTCGGCGCAAGCTTGTATCTTCCTAGACACATCTGCTGGCTGTGAATTATTCCACTTGCATATCAAGGAGCGCATGTAGGTGTGTTAAAAAATCTGAAGGCACTGGGTATTGATCCCAGTACCTCTCGCATACTAAGCGAGCGCTCTACCATCTGAGCTACGCCCGCCCCCCCGAAGACTAATGGTGCTACATACAGCCATATAGACGACACAGACCCTTGCACTCCCATTATTCAGCAGACAAACACTACTCTCTATGTATCCGTTAGGGTGTCTTTCAGGTTTCGTAGTTGGCCACAATGAAAGTGGCACGTATAACGTCGAAAATAGAATTCGGACACCGCTCTGAGTAAGACCAACGTGTTTGTCACCCTCTAGACTTCAATGAGGTTATGCCGCGATACCTAAGACAGATCTGCACTCGATGACACCTCGATAACAGCCGGTCCCCACACTTACATCTTGCTCTCCTTACGTCAGTATACATCATATCAGTCTGTGACGCTGGCTTTGCAACATCTTGCGTGCCTTTAGGTTCGCCGCGACCAACACTTACCATGCACTGACCACAAAAAATGGAGGCGTCGCGGCTTGAACCCTGGACCTTTCACACGCCAAGCGAACGCTCTACCAACTGAGCTACGCCCCATGCACGAGCAAACTGCGCTATTCCCCATTCTTTGTGACTCAGATGCGCACGGACACGATGGTTGGTTGGTTTGTAGTTGTAAAGGGAGCAGAGTACAAAGGCGCGGACCCGTTCATATACACAAAAGTTCCAAGTAGTTTCGATGCTCTGGTATTACAAATGCAAATTCCGTCTGTTTTTAATGTCTTAAATTGAAAGAGCCGTCACAAATTGCTCCGTTTTCACTCCTTGTCGACAATCATACAGCACCTGAGGTAACAAACACATCTCGAGCCCCATTGTGCACTCCATTATTCATGCCAACTCAGTGCCTCGCTCTTTACTACTGTGTACCAATCTTGTCGTCCAACTGCAAAACACTGGGCCACAACAAGTTTCCGCGTCTCCATTGCACTGCGCATACTACGAAACGCTCCCCAAATTTGGCACTCACCCTCGCAGCCGACTTTTCCGACTTTCCACGACGCTCACGCTAGCGACAGCATTATTTATAGTTCGACGTCGCGCCAAAGCGAATGAGCACATTTCGCCTACGGCTTAGGCCGCCCTCCTAGTGTGGCTGCTTGGTGTCTGCAGGCAGCGAGGGTCTGCAAGCTTCCTGTGTTCGCACCTATGTCACCTGTGCTTGCTTGTCAGAGACAGACTATCGCAAAACATACAACTCACTCCATGAAGTGATTGCTACGGCATCTGTTATCAGCAGTCACAACTAGCAACACCAGTAGCAGCTGACTTGCACGCAAAGAATAGGAATGTGCAGTGGGATTTACGTGAACTCGGCGCAAGCTTGTATCTTCGTAGACACATTTGCTGCCTGCGAATTATTCCACTTGCATGGCAAGGTGCGCATGTAGGTGTGTTAAATATTCTGGAGGCACTGGGTATTGAGCCCAGTACCTCTCGCATACTAAGCGAGCGCTCTACCATCTGAGCTACGCCCGCCCCCCCGAAGACTAATGGTGCTACATACAGCCATATAGACGACACAGACCCTTGCACTCCCATTATTCAGCAGACAAACACTACTCTCTATGTATCCGTTAGGGTGTCTTTCAGGTTTCGTGCATTCTGTATCGAATCGTAGTTGGCCACATTGAAAGTGGCACGTATAACGTCGAAAATAGAATTCGGACACCGCTCTGAGTAAGACGAACGTGTTGTCCACCCTCTAGACTTCAATGAGGTTAAGCCGCGATACCTAAGACAGATCTGCACTAGATGACACCTCGATAACAGCCGGTCCCCACACTTACATCTTGCTCTCCTTACGTCAGTATACATCATACCAGTCTGTGACGCTGGCTTTGCAACATCTTGCGTGCCTTTAGGTTCGCCGCGACCAACACTTACCATGCACTAACCACAAAAAATGGTGGCGCCGCGGCTTGAACCCTGAACCTTTCATATGCCAAGCGAACGCTCTACCAACTGCGCTACGCCCCATACACGAGCAAACTGCGCTATTCCCCATTCCTTGCAGCTCAGATGCGCAAGGACACGATGGTTGGTTGGTTTGTAGTTGTAAAGGGAGCAGAGTACAAAGGCGCGGACCCGTTCATATACACAAAAGTTCCAAGTAGTTTCGATGCTCTGGTATTACAAATGCAAATTCCGTCTGTTTTTAACGTCTTAAATTGAAAGAGCCGTCACAAATTGCTCCGTTTTCACTCCTTGTCGACAATCATACAGAACCTGAGGTAACAAACACATCTCGAGCCCCATTGTGCACTCCATTATTCATGCCAACTCAGTGCCTCGCTCTTTACTACTGTGTACCAATCTTGTCGTCCAACTGCAAAAACACTGGGCCACAACAAGTTTCCGCGTCTCCATTGCACTGCGCATACTACGAAACGCTCCCCAAACTTGGCACTCACCCTCGCAGCCGACTTTTCCGACTTTCCACGACGCTCACGCTAGTAACAGCATTATTTATAGTTCGACGTCGCGCCAAAGCGAATGAGCACATTTCGCCTACGGCTTAGGCCGCCCTCCTAGTGTGGCTGCTCGGTGTCTGCAGGCAGCGAGGGTCTGCAAGCTTCCTGTGTTCGCACCTATGTCACCTGTGCTTGCTTGTCAGAGACAGACTATCGCAAAACATACAACTCACTCCATGAATTGATTGCTACGGCATCTGTTATCAGCAGTCACAACTAGCAACACCAGTAGCAGCTGACTTGCACGCAAAGAATAGGAATGTGCAGTGGGATTTACGTGAACTCGGCGCAAGCTTGTATCTTCCTAGACACATCTGCTGGCTGTGAATTATTCCACTTGCATATCAAGGAGCGCATGTAGGTGTGTTAAAAATTCAGGAGGCACTGGGTATTGATCCCAGTACCTCTCGCATACTAAGCGAGCGCTCTACTATCTGAGCTACGCCCGCCCCCCCGAAGACTAATGGTGCTACATACAGCCATATAGACGACACAGACCCTTGCACTCCCATTATTCAGCAGACAAACACTACTCTCTATGTATCCGTTAGGGTGTCTTTCAGGTTTCGTGCATTCTGTATCGAATCGTAGTTGGCCACAATGAAAGTGGCACGTATAACGTCGAAAATAGAATTCGGACACCGCTCTGAGTAAGACCAACATGTTGTCCACACTCTAGACTTCAATGAGGTTAAGCCGCGATACCTAAGACAGATCTGCACTCGATGACACCTCGATAACAGCCGGTCCCCACACTTACATCTTGCTCTCCTTACGTCAGTGTACAGCATATCAGTCTGTGACGCTGGCTTTGCAACATCTTGCGTGCCTTTAGGTTCGCCACGACCAACACTTACCATGCACTGACCACAAAAAATGGAGGCGTCGCGGCTTGAACCCTGGACCTTTCACACGCCAAGCGAACGCTCTACCAACTGAGCTACGCCCCATGCACGAACAAACTGCGCTATTCCCCATTCTTTGCGACTCAGATGCGCACGGACACGATGGTTGGTTGGTTTGTAGTTGTAAAGGGAGCAGAGTACAAAGGCGCGGACCCGTTCATATACACAAAAGTTCCAAGTAGTTTCGATGCTCTGGTATTACAAATGCAAATTCCGTCTGTTTTTAATGTCTTAAATTGAAAGAGCCGTCACAAATTGCTCCGTTTTCACTCCTTGTCGACAATCATACAGCACCTGAGGTAACAAACACATCTCGAGCCCCATTGTGCACTCCATTATTCATGCCAACTCAGTGCCTCGCTCTTTACTACTGTGTACCAATCTTGTCGTCCAACTGCAAAACACTGGGCCACAACAAGTTTCCGCGTCTCCATTGCACTGCGCATACTACGAAACGCTCCCCAAATTTGGCACTCACCCTCGCAGCCGACTTTTCCAACTTTCCACGACGCTCACGCTAGTGACAGCATTATTTATAGTTCGACGTCGCGCCAAAGCGAATGAGCACATTTCGCCTACGGCTTAGGCCGCCCTCCTAGTGTGGCTGCTTGGTGTCTGCAGGCAGCGAGGGTCTGCAAGCTTCCTGTGTTCGCACCTATGTCACCTGTGCTTGCTTGTCAGAGACAGACTATCGCAAAACATACAACTCACTCCATGAATTGATTGCTACGGCATCTGTTATCAGCAGTCACAACTAGCAACACCAGTAGCAGCTGACTTGCACGCAAAGAATAGGAATGTGCAGTGGGATTTACGTGAACTCGGCGCAAGCTTGTATCTTCGTAGACACATTTGCTGCCTGCGAATTATCCCACTTGCATGGCAAGGTGCGCATGTAGGTGTGTTAAATATTCTGGAGGCACTGGGTATTGAGCCCAGTACCTCTCGCATACTAAGCGAGCGCTCTACCATCTGAGCTACGCCCGCCCCCCCGAAGACTAATGGTGCTACATACAGCCATATAGACGACACAGACCCTTGCACTCCCATTATTCAGCAGACAAACACTACTCTCTATGTATCCGTTAGGGTGTCTTTCAGGTTTCGTGCATTCTGTATCGAATCGTAGTTGGCCACATTGAAAGTGGCACGTATAACGTCGAAAATAGAATTCGGACACCGCTCTGAGTAAGACCAACGTGTTGTCCTTCCTCTAGACTTCAATGAGGTTAAGCCGCGATACCTAAGACAGATCTGCACTAGATGACACCTCGATAACAGCCGGTCCCCACACTTACATCTTGCTCTCCTTACGTCAGTATACATCATACCAGTCTGTGACGCTGGCTTTGCAACATCTTGCGTGCCTTTAGGTTCGCCGAGACCAACACTTACCATGCACTAACCACAAAAAATGGTGGCGCCGCGGCTTGAACCCTGAACCTTTCATATGCCAAGCGAACGCTCTACCAACTGCGCTACGCCCCATACACGAGCAAACTGCGCTATTCCCCATTCCTTGCAGCTCAGATGCGCAAGGACACGATGGTTGGTTGGTTTGTAGTTGTAAAGGGAGCAGAGTACAAAGGCGCGGACCCGTTCATATACACAAAAGTTCCAAGTAGTTTCGATGCTCTGGTATTACAAATGCAAATTCCGTCTGTTTTTAACGTCTTAAATTGAAAGAGCCGTCACAAATTGCTCCGTTTTCACTCCTTGTCGACAATCATACAGAACCTGAGGTAACAAACACATCTCGAGCCCCATTGTGCACTCCATTATTCATGCCAACTCAGTGCCTCGCTCTTTACTACTGTGTACCAATCTTGTCGTCCAACTGCAAAAACACTGGGCCACAACAAGTTTCCGCGTCTCCATTGCACTGCGCATACTACGAAACGCTCCCCAAACTTGGCACTCACCCTCGCAGCCGACTTTTCCGACTTTCCACGACGCTCACGCTAGTAACAGCATTATTTATAGTTCGACGTCGCGCCAAAGCGAATGAGCACATTTCGCCTACGGCTTAGGCCGCCCTCCTAGTGTGGCTGCTCGGTGTCTGCAGGCAGCGAGGGTCTGCAAGCTTCCTGTGTTCGCACCTATGTCACCTGTGCTTGCTTGTCAGAGACAGACTATCGCAAAACATACAACTCACTCCATGAATTGATTGCTACGGCATCTGTTATCAGCAGTCACAACTAGCAACACCAGTAGCAGCTGACTTGCACGCAAAGAATAGGAATGTGCAGTGGGATTTACGTGAACTCGGCGCAAGCTTGTATCTTCCTAGACACATCTGCTGGCTGTGAATTATTCCACTTGCATATCAAGGAGCGCATGTAGGTGTGTTAAAAATTCAGGAGGCACTGGGTATTGATCCCAGTACCTCTCGCATACTAAGCGAGCGCTCTACTATCTGAGCTACGCCCGCCCCCCCGAAGACTAATGGTGCTACATACAGCCATATAGACGACACAGACCCTTGCACTCCCATTATTCAGCAGACAAACACTACTCTCTATGTATCCGTTAGGGTGTCTTTCAGGTTTCGTGCATTCTGTATCGAATCGTAGTTGGCCACAATGAAAGTGGCACGTATAACGTCGAAAATAGAATTCGGACACCGCTCTGAGTAAGACCAACATGTTGTCCACACTCTAGACTTCAATGAGGTTAAGCCGCGATACCTAAGACAGATCTGCACTCGATGACACCTCGATAACAGCCGGTCCCCACACTTACATCTTGCTCTCCTTACGTCAGTGTACAGCATATCAGTCTGTGACGCTGGCTTTGCAACATCTTGCGTGCCTTTAGGTTCGCCGCGACCAACACTTACCATGCACTGACCACAAAAAATGGAGGCGTCGCGGCTTGAACCCTGGACCTTTCACACGCCAAGCGAACGCTCTACCAACTGAGCTACGCCCCATGCACGAACAAACTGCGCTATTCCCCATTCTTTGCGACTCAGATGCGCACGGACACGATGGTTGGTTGGTTTGTAGTTGTAAAGGGAGCAGAGTACAAAGGCGCGGACCCGTTCATATACACAAAAGTTCCAAGTAGTTTCGATGCTCTGGTATTACAAATGCAAATTCCGTCTGTTTTTAATGTCTTAAATTGAAAGAGCCGTCACAAATTGCTCCGTTTTCACTCCTTGTCGACAATCATACAGCACCTGAGGTAACAAACACATCTCGAGCCCCATTGTGCACTCCATTATTCATGCCAACTCAGTGCCTCGCTCTTTACTACTGTGTACCAATCTTGTCGTCCAACTGCAAAACACTGGGCCACAACAAGTTTCCGCGTCTCCATTGCACTGCGCATACTACGAAACGCTCCCCAAATTTGGCACTCACCCTCGCAGCCGACTTTTCCAACTTTCCACGACGCTCACGCTAGTGACAGCATTATTTATAGTTCGACGTCGCGCCAAAGCGAATGAGCACATTTCGCCTACGGCTTAGGCCGCCCTCCTAGTGTGGCTGCTTGGTGTCTGCAGGCAGCGAGGGTCTGCAAGCTTCCTGTGTTCGCACCTATGTCACCTGTGCTTGCTTGTCAGAGACAGACTATCGCAAAACATACAACTCACTCCATGAATTGATTGCTACGGCATCTGTTATCAGCAGTCACAACTAGCAACACCAGTAGCAGCTGACTTGCACGCAAAGAATAGGAATGTGCAGTGGGATTTACGTGAACTCGGCGCAAGCTTGTATCTTCGTAGACACATTTGCTGCCTGCGAATTATCCCACTTGCATGGCAAGGTGCGCATGTAGGTGTGTTAAATATTCTGGAGGCACTGGGTATTGAGCCCAGTACCTCTCGCATACTAAGCGAGCGCTCTACCATCTGAGCTACGCCCGCCCCCCCGAAGACTAATGGTGCTACATACAGCCATATAGACGACACAGACCCTTGCACTCCCATTATTCAGCAGACAAACACTACTCTCTATGTATCCGTTAGGGTGTCTTTCAGGTTTCGTGCATTCTGTATCGAATCGTAGTTGGCCACATTGAAAGTGGCACGTATAACGTCGAAAATAGAATTCGGACACCGCTCTGAGTAAGACCAACGTGTTGTCCTTCCTCTAGACTTCAATGAGGTTAAGCCGCGATACCTAAGACAGATCTGCACTAGATGACACCTCGATAACAGCCGGTCCCCACACTTACATCTTGCTCTCCTTACGTCAGTATACATCATACCAGTCTGTGACGCTGGCTTTGCAACATCTTGCGTGCCTTTAGGTTCGCCGAGACCAACACTTACCATGCACTAACCACAAAAAATGGTGGCGCCGCGGCTTGAACCCTGAACCTTTCATATGCCAAGCGAACGCTCTACCAACTGCGCTACGCCCCATACACGAGCAAACTGCGCTATTCCCCATTCTTTGCAGCTCAGATGCGCAAGGACACGATGGTTGGTTGGTTTGTAGTTGTAAAGGGAGCAGAGTACAAAGGCGCGGACCCGTTCATATACACAAAAGTTCCAAGTAGTTTCGATGCTCTGGTATTACAAATGCAAATTCCGTCTGTTTTTAACGTCTTAAATTGAAAGAGCCGTCACAAATTGCTCCGTTTTCACTCCTTGTCGACAATCATACAGCACCTGAGGTAACAAACACATCTCGAGCCCCATTGTGCACTCCATTATTCATGCCAACTCAGTGCCTCGCTCTTTACTACTGTGTACCAATCTTGTCGTCCAACTGAAAAAACACTGGGCCACAACAAGTTTCCGCGTCTCCATTGCACTGCGCATACTACGAAACGCTCCCCAAACTTGGCACTCACCCTCGCAGCCGACTTTTCCGACTTTCCACGACGCTCACGCTAGTAACAGCATTATTTATAGTTCGACGTCGCGCCAAAGCGAATGAGCACATTTCGCCTACGGCTTAGGCCGCCCTCCTAGTGTGGCTGCTCGGTGTCTGCAGGCAGCGAGGGTCTGCAAGCTTCCTGTGTTCGCACCTATGTCACCTGTGCTTGCTTGTCAGAGACAGACTATCGCAAAACATACAACTCACTCCATGAATTGATTGCTACGGCATCTGTTATCAGCAGTCACAACTAGCAACACCAGTAGCAGCTGACTTGCACGCAAAGAATAGGAATGTGCAGTGGGATTTACGTGAACTCGGCGCAAGCTTGTATCTTCCTAGACACATCTGCTGGCTGTGAATTATTCCACTTGCATATCAAGGAGCGCATGTAGGTGTGTTAAAAATTCTGGAGGCATTGGGTATTGATCCCAGTACCTCTCGCATACTAAGCGAGCGCTCTACCATCTGAGCTACGCCCGCCCCCCCGAAGACTAATGGTGCTACATACAGCCATATAGACGACACAGACCCTTGCACTCCCATTATTCAGCAGACAAACACTACTCTCTATGTATCCGTTAGGGTGTCTTTCAGGTTTCGTGCATTCTGTATCGAATCGTAGTTGGCCACAATGAAAGTGGCACGTATAACGTCGAAAATAGAATTCGGACACCGCTCTGAGTAAGACCAACATGTTGTCCACACTCTAGACTTCAATGAGGTTAAGCCGCGATACCTAAGACAGATCTGCACTCGATGACACCTCGATAACAGCCGGTCTCCACACTTACATCTTGCTCTCCTTACGTCAGTGTACATCATATCAGTCTGTGACGCTGGCTTTGCAACATCTTGCGTGCCTTTAGGTTCGCCGCGACCAACACTTACCATGCACTGACCACAAAAAATGGAGGCGTCGCGGCTTGAACCCTGGACCTTTCACACGCCAAGCGAACGCTCTACCAACTGAGCTACGCCCCATGCACGAGCAAACTGCGCTATTCCCCATTCTTTGCGACTCAGATGCGCACGGACACGATGGTTGGTTGGTTTGTAGTTGTAAAGGGAGCAGAGTACAAAGGCGCGGACCCGTTCATATACACAAAAGTTCCAAGTAGTTTCGATGCTCTGGTATTACAAATGCAAATTCCGTCTGTTTTTAATGTCTTAAATTGAAAGAGCCGTCACAAATTGCTCCGTTTTCACTCCTTGTCGACAATCATACAGCACCTGAGGTAACAAACACATCTCGAGCCCCATTGTGCACTCCATTATTCATGCCAACTCAGTGCCTCGCTCTTTACTACTGTGTACCAATCTTGTCGTCCAACTGCAAAACACTGGGCCACAACAAGTTTCCGCGTCTCCATTGCACTGCGCATACTACGAAACGCTCCCCAAATTTGGCACTCACCCTCGCAGCCGACTTTTCCAACTTTCCACGACGCTCACGCTAGTGACAGCATTATTTATAGTTCGACGTCGCGCCAAAGCGAATGAGCACATTTCGCCTACGGCTTAGGCCGCCCTCCTAGTGTGGCTGCTTGGTGTCTGCAGGCAGCGAGGGTCTGCAAGCTTCCTGTGTTCGCACCTATGTCACCTGTGCTTGCTTGTCAGAGACAGACTATCGCAAAACATACAACTCACTCCATGAATTGATTGCTACGGCATCTGTTATCAGCAGTCACAACTAGCAACACCAGTAGCAGCTGACTTGCACGCAAAGAATAGGAATGTGCAGTGGGATTTACGTGAACTCGGCGCAAGCTTGTATCTTCGTAGACACATTTGCTGCCTGCGAATTATCCCACTTGCATGGCAAGGTGCGCATGTAGGTGTGTTAAATATTCTGGAGGCACTGGGTATTGAGCCCAGTACCTCTCGCATACTAAGCGAGCGCTCTACCATCTGAGCTACGCCCGCCCCCCCGAAGACTAATGGTGCTACATACAGCCATATAGACGACACAGACCCTTGCACTCCCATTATTCAGCAGACAAACACTACTCTCTATGTATCCGTTAGGGTGTCTTTCAGGTTTCGTGCATTCTGTATCGAATCGTAGTTGGCCACATTGAAAGTGGCACGTATAACGTCGAAAATAGAATTCGGACACCGCTCTGAGTAAGACCAACGTGTAGTCCACCCTCTAGACTTCAATGAGGTTAAGCCGCGATACCTAAGACAGATCTGCACTAGATGACACCTCGATAACAGCCGGTCCCCACACTTACATCTTGCTCTCCTTACGTCAGTATACATCATACCAGTCTGTGACGCTGGCTTTGCAACATCTTGCGTGCCTTTAGGTTCGCCGCGACCAACACTTACCATGCACTAACCACAAAAAATGGTGGCGCCGCGGCTTGAACCCTGAACCTTTCATATGCCAAGCGAACGCTCTACCAACTGCGCTACGCCCCATACACGAGCAAACTGCGCTATTCCCCATTCTTTGCGACTCAGATGCGCAAGGACACGATGGTTGGTTGGTTTGTAGTTGTAAAGGGAGCAGAGTACAAAGGCGCGGACCCGTTCATAAACACAAAAGTTCCAAGTAGTTTCGATGCTCTGGTATTACAAATGCAAATTCCGTCTGTTTTTAACGTCTTAAATTGAAAGAGCCGTCACAAATTGCTCCGTTTTCACTCCTTGTCGACAATCATACAGCACCTGAGGTAACAAACACATCTCGAGCCCCATTGTGCACTCCATTATTCATGCCAACTCAGTGCCTCGCTCTTTACTACTGTGTACCAATCTTGTTGTCCAACTGAAAAAACACTGGGCCACAACAAGTTTCCGCGTCTCCATTGCACTGCGCATACTACGATACGCTCCCCAAACTTGGCACTCACCCTCGCAGCCGACTTTTCCGACTTTCCACGACGCTCACGCTAGTAACAGCATTATTTATAGTTCGACGTCGCGCCAAAGCGAATGAGCACATTTCGCCTACGGCTTAGGCCGCCCTCCTAGTGTGGCTGCTCCGTGTCTGCAGGCAGCGAGGGTCTGCAAGCTTCCTGTGTTCGCACCTATGTCACCTGTGCTTGCTTGTCAGAGACAGACTATCGCAAAACATACAACTCACTCCATGAATTGATTGCTACGGCATCTGTTATCAGCAGTCACAACTAGCAACACCAGTAGCAGCTGACTTGCACGCAAAGAATAGGAATGTGCAGTGGGATTTACGTGAACTCGGCGCAAGCTTGTATCTTCCTAGACACATCTGCTGGCTGTGAATTATTCCACTTGCATATCAAGGAGCGCATGTAGGTGTGTTAAAAATTCTGGAGGCACTGGTTATTGATCCCAGTACCTCTCGCATACTAAGCGAGCGCTCTACCATCTGAGCTACGCCCGCCCCCCCGAAGACTAATGGTGCTACATACAGCCATATAGACGACACAGACCCTTGCACTCCCATTATTCAGCAGACAAACACTACTCTCTATGTATCCGTTAGGGTGTCTTTCAGGTTTCGTGCATTCTGTATCGAATCGTAGTTGGCCACAATGAAAGTGGCACGTATAACGTCGAAAATAGAATTCGGACACCGCTCTGAGTAAGACCAACATGTTGTCCACACTCTAGACTTCAATGAGGTTAAGCCGCGATACCTAAGACAGATCTGCACTCGATGACACCTCGATAACAGCCGGTCCCCACACTTACATCTTGCTCTCCTTACGTCAGTATACATCATATCAGTCTGTGACGCTGGCTTTGCAACATCTTGCGTGCCTTTAGGTTCGCCGAGACCAACACATACCATGCATTGACCACAAAAAATGGAGCCGCCGCGGCTTGAACCCTGGACCTTTCATATGCCAAGCGAACGCTCTACCAACTGAGCTACGCCCCATGCACGAGCAAACTGCGCTATTCCCCATTCTTTGCCACTCAGATGCGCATGGACACGATGGTTGGTTGGTTTGTAGTTGTAAAGGGAGCAGAGTACAAAGGCGCGGACCCGTTCATATACACAAAAGTTCCAAGTAGTTTCGATGCTCTGGTATTACAAATGCAAACTCCGTCTGTTTTTAATGTCTTAAGTTGAAAGAGCCGTCACAAATTGCTCCGTTTTCACTCCTTGTCGACAATCACACAGCACCTGAGGTAACAAACACATCTCGAGCCCCATTGTGCACTCCATTATTCATGCCAACTCAGTGCCTCGCTCTTTACTACTGTGTACCAATCTTGTCGTCCAACTGCAAAACACTGAGACACAACAAGTTTCCGCGTCTCCATTGCACTGCGCATACTACGAAACGCTCCCCAAACTTGGCACTCACCCTCGCAGCCGACTTTTCCGACTTTCCACGACGCTCACGCTAGTGACAGCATTATTTATAGTTCGACGTCGCGCCAAAGCGAATGAGCACATTTCGCCTACGGCTTAGGCCGCCCTCCTAGTGTGGCTGCTCGGTGTCTGCAGGCAGCGAGGGTCTGCAAGCTTCCTGTGTTCGCACCTATGTCACCTGTGCTTGCTTGTCAGAGACAGACTATCGCAAAACATACAACTCACTCCATGAATTGATTGCTACGGCATCTGTTATCAGCAGTCACAACTAGCAACACCAGTAGCAGCTGACTTGCACGCAAAGAATATGAATGTGCAGTGGGATTTACGTGAACTCGGCGCAAGCTTGTATCTTCCTAGACACATCTGCTGCCTGCGAATTATTCCACTTGCATGGCAAGGTGCGTATGTAGGTGTGTTAAATATTCTGGAGGCACTGGGTATTGAGCCCAGTACCTCTCGCATACTAAGCGAGCGCTCTACCATCTGAGCTACGCCCGCCCCCCCGAAGGCTAATGGTGCTACATACAGCCATATAGACGACACAGACCCTTGCACTCCCATTATTCAGCAGACAAACACTACTCTCTATGTATCCGTTAGGGTGTCTTTCAGGTTTCGTGCATTCTGTATCGAATCGTAGTTGGCCACAATGAAAGTGGCACGTATAACGTCGAAAATAGAATTCGGACACCGCTCTGAGTAAGACCAACGTGTTGTCCACCCTCTAGACTTCAATGAGGTTAAGCCGCGATACCTAAGACAGATCTGCACTAGATGACACCTCGATAACAGCCGGTCCCCACACTTACATCTTGCTCTCCTTACGTCAGTATACATCATACCAGTCTGTGACGCTGGCTTTGCAACATCTTGCGTGCCTTTAGGTTCGCCGCGACCAACACTTACCATGCACTGACCACAAAAAATAGAGGCGCCGCGGGTTGAACCCTCGACCTTTCGCATGCCAAGCGAACGCTCTACCTACTGAGCTACGCCCCATGCACGAACAAACTGCGCTATTCCCCATTCTTTGCGACTCAGATGCGCACGGACACGATGGTTGATTGGTTTGTAGCGGTGAAGGGAGCAGAGTACAAAGGCGCGGACCCGTTCATATACACAAAAGTTCCAAGTAGTTTCGATGCTCTGGTATTACAAATGCAAATTCCGTCTGTTTTTAACGTCTTAATTTGAAAGAGCCCTCACAAATTGCTCCGTTTTCACTCCTTGTCGACAATCATACAGCACCTGAGGTAACAAACACATCTCGAGCCCCATTGTGCACTCCATTATTCATGCCAACTCAGTGCCTCGCTCTTTACTACTGTGTACCAATCTTGTCGTCCAACTGCAAAACACTGGGCCACAACAAGTTTCCGCGTCTCCATTGCACTGCGCATACTACGAAACGCTCCCCAAACTTGGCACGCACCCTCGCAGCCGACTTTTCCGACTTTCCACAACGCTCTCGCAACGCTCACGCTAGTGACAGCATTATTTATAGTTCGACGTCGCGCCAAAGCGAATGAGCACATTTCGCCTACGGCTTAGGCCGCCCTCCTAGTGTGGCTGCTCGGTGTCTGCAGGCAGCGAGGGTCTGCAAGCTTCCTGTGTTCGCACCTATGTTACCTGTGCTTGCTTGTCACAGACAGACTATCGCAAAACATACAACTCACTCCATCAATTGATTGCTACGGCATCTGTTATCAGCAGTCACAACTAGCAACACCAGTAGCAGCTGACTTGCACGCAAAGAATAGGAATGTGCAGTGGGATTTACGTGAACTCGGCGCAAGCTTGTATCTTCGTAGACACATTTGCTGCCTGCGAATTATTCCACTTGCATGGCAAGGTGCGCATGTAGGTGTGTTAAATATTCTGGAGGCACTGGGTATTGAGCCCAGTACCTCTCGCATACTAAGCGAGCGCTCTACCATCTGAGCTACGCCCGCCCCCCCGAAGACTAATGGTGCTACATACAGCCATATAGACGACACAGACCCTTGCACTCCCATTATTCAGCAGACAAACACTACTCTCTATGTATCCGTTAGGGTGTCTTTCAGGTTTCGTGCATTCTGTATCGAATCGTAGTTGTCCACATTGAAAGTGGCACGTATAACGTCGAAAATAGAATTCGGACACCGCTCTGAGTAAGGCCAACGTGTTGTCCACCCTCTAGACTTCAATGAGGTTAAGCCGCGATACCTAAGACAGATCTGCACTAGATGACACCTCGATAACAGCCGGTCCCCACACTTACATCTTGCTCTCCTTACGTCAGTATACATCATACCAGTCTGTGACGCTGGCTTTGCAACATCTTGCGTGCCTTTAGGTTCGCCGCGACCAACACTTACCATGCACTGACCACAAAAAATTGTGGCGCCGCGGCTTGAACCCTGAACCTTTCACATGCCAAGCGAACGCTCTACCAACTGCGCTACGCCCCATACACGAGCAAACTGCGCTATTCCCCATTCTTTGCGACTCAGATGCGCACGGACACGATGGTTGGTTGGTTTGTAGCGGTGAAGGGAGCAGAGTACAAAGGCGCGGACCCGTTCATATACACAAAAGTTCCAAGTAGTTGCGATGCTCTGGTATTACAAATGCAAATTCCGTCTGTTTTTAACGTCTTAATTTGAAAGAGCCGTCACAAATTGCTCCGTTTTCACTCCTTGTCGACAATCATACAGCACCTGAGGTAACAAACACATCTCGAGCCCCATTGTGCACTCCATTATTCATGCCAACTCAGTGCCTCGCTCTTTACTACTGTGTACCAATCTTGTCGTCCAACTGCAAAACACTGAGCCACAACAAGTTTCCGCGTCTCCATTGCACTGCGCATACTACGAAACGCTCCCCAAACTTGGCACTCACCCTCGCAGCCGACTTTTCCGACTTTCCACGACGCTCTCGCAACGCTCACGCTAGTGACAGCATTATTTATAGTTCGACGTCGCGCCAAAGCGAATGAGCACATTTCGCCTACGGCTTAGGCCGCCCTCCTAGTGTGGCTGCTCGGTGTCTGCAGGCAGCGAGGGTCTGCAAGCTTCCTGTGTTCGCACCTATGTCACCTGTGCTTGCTTGTCACAGACAGACTATCGCAAAACATACAACTCACTCCATGAATTGATTGCTACGGCATCTGTTATCAGCAGTCACAACTAGCAACACCAGTAGCAGCTGACTGCACGCAAAGAATAGGAATGTGCAGTGGGATTTACGTGAACTCGGCGCAAGCTTGTATCTTCCTAGACACATCTGCTGGCTGTGAATTATTCCACTTGCATATCAAGGAGCGCATGTAGGTGTGTTAAAAATTCAGGAGGCACTGGGTATCGATCCCAGTACCTCTAGCATACTAATCGAACGCTCTACCATCTGAGCTATGCCCGCCCCCCCCCGAAGACTAATGGTGCTACATACAGCCATATAGACGACACAGACCCTTGCACTCCCATTATTCAGCAGACAAACACTACTCTCTATGTATCCGTTAGGGTGTCTTTCAGGTTTCGTGCATTCTGTATCGAATCGTAGTTGGCCACAATGAAAGTGGCACGTATAACGTCGAAAATAGAATTGGGACACCGCTCTGAGTAAGACCAACGTGTTGTCCACCCTCTAGACTTCAATGAGGTTAAGCCGCGATACCTAAGACAGATCTGCACTCGATGACACCTCGATAACAGCCGGTCCCCAAACTTACATCTTGCTCTCCTTACGTCAGTATACATCATATCAGTCTGTGACGCTGGCTTTGCAACATCTTGCGTGCCTTTAGGTTCGCCGCGACCAACACTTACCATGCACTGAACACAAAAAATGGAGGCGCCGCGGCTTGAACCCTGGACCTTTCACAAATGCGAAGCGAACGCTCTACCAACTGAGCTACGCCTCATGCACGAGCAAACTGCGCTATTCCCCATTCTTTGCGACTCAGATGCGCACGGACACGATGGTTGGTTGGTTTGTAGCGGTGAAGGGAGCAGAGTACAAAGGCGCGGACCCGTTCATATACACAAAAGTTCCAAGTAGTTTCGATGCTCTGGTATTACAAATGCAAATTCCGTCTGTTTTTAACGTCTTAAATTGAAAGAGCCGTCACAAATTGCTCCGTTTTCACTCTTTGTCGACAATCATACAGCACCTGAGGTAACAAACACATCTCGAGCCCCATTGTGCACTCCATTATTCATGCCAACTCAGTGCCTCGCTCTTTACAACTGTGTACCAATCTTGTCGTCCAACTGCAAAACACTGGGCCACAACAAGTTTCCGCGTCTCCATTGCACTGCGCATACTACGAAACGCTCCCCAAACTTGGCACTCACCCTCGCAGCCGACTTTTCCGACTTTCCACGACGCTCACGCTAGTGACAGCATTATTTATAGTTCGACGTCGCGCCAAAGCGAATGAGCACATTTCGCCTACGGCTTAGGCCGCCCTCCTAGTGTGGCTGCTCGGTGTCTGCAGGCAGCGAGGGTCTGCAAGCTTCCTGTGTTCGCACCTATGTCACCTGTGCTTGCTTGTCAGAGACAGACTATCGCAAAACATACAACTCACTCCATGAATTGATTGCTACGGCATCTGTTATCAGCAGTCACAACTAGCAACACCAGTAGCAGCTGACTTGCACGCAAAGAATAGGAATGTGCAGTGGGATTTACGTGAACTCGGCGCAAGCTTGTATCTTCCTAGACACATCTGCTGGCTGTGAATTATTCCACTTGCATATCAAGGAGCGCATGTAGGTGTGTTAAAAATTCTGGAGGCACTGGGAATTGATCCCAGTACCTTTCGCATACTAAGCGAGCGCTCTACCATCTGAGCTACGCCCGCCCCCCCGAAGGCTAATGGTGCTACCTACAGCCATATAGACGACACAGACCCTTGCACTCCCATTATTCAGCAGACAAACACTACTCTCTATGTATCCGTTAGGGTGTCTTTCAGGTTTCGTGCATTCTGTATCGAATCGTAATTGGCCACAATGAAAGTGGCACGTATAACGTCGAAAATAGAATTCGGACACCGCTCTGAGTAAGACCAACATGTTGTCCACACTCTAGACTTCAATGAGGTTAAGCCGCGATACCTAAGATAGATCTGCACTCGATGACACCTCGATAACAGCCGGTCCCCACACTTACATTTTGCTCTCCTTACGTCAGTATACATCATATCAGTCTGTGACGCTGGCTTTGCAACATCTTGCGTGCCTTTAGGTTCGCCGAGACCAACACTTACCATGCATTGACCACAAAAAATGGAGGCGCCGCGGCTTGAACCCTGGACCTTTCATATGCCAAGCGAACGCTCTACCAACTGAGCTACGCCCCATGCACGAGCAAACTGCGCTATTCCCCATTCTTTGCGACTCAGATGCGCACGGACACGATGGTTGGTTGGTTTGTAGTTGTAAAGGGAGCAGAGTACAAAGGCGCGGACCCGTTCATATACACAAAAGTTCCAAGTAGTTTCGATGCTCTGGTATTACAAATGCAAATTCCGTCTGTTTTTAATGTCTTAAATTGAAAGAGCCGTCACAAATTGCTCCGTTTTCACTCCTTGTCGACAATCATACAGAACCTGAGGTAACAAACACATCTCGAGCCCCATTGTGCACTCCATTATTCATGCCAACTCAGTGCCTCGCTCTTTACTACTGTGTACCAATCTTGTCGCCCAACTGCAAAACACTGGGCCACAACAAGTTTCCGCGTCTCCATTGCACTGCGCATACTACGAAACGCTCCCCAAACTTGGCACTCACCCTCGCAGCCGACTTTTCCGACTTTCCACGACGCTCACGCTAGTGACAGCATTATTTATAGTTCGACGTCGCACCAAAGCGAATGAGCACATTTCGCCTACGGCTTAGGCCGCCCTCCTAGTGTGGCTGCTCCGTGTCTGCAGGCAGCGAGGGTCTGCAAGCTTCCTGTGTTCGCACCTATGTCACCTGTGCTTGCTTGTCAGAGACAGACTATCGCAAAACATACAACTCACTCCATGAATTGATTGCTACGGCATCTGTTATCAGCAGTCACAACTAGCAACACCAGTAGCAGCTGACTGCACGCAAAGAATAGGAATGTGCAGTGGGATTTACGTGAACTCGGCGCAAGCTTGTATCTTCGTAGACACATCTGCTGCCTGCGAATTATTCCACTTGCATGGCAAGGTGCGCATGTAGGTGTGTTAAATATTCTGGAGGCACTGGGTATTGAGCCCAGTACCTCTCGCATACTAAGCGAGCGCTCTACCATCTGAGCTACGCCCGCCCCCCCGAAGGCTAATGGTGCTACATACAGCCATATAGACGACTCAGACCCTTGCACTCCCATTATTCAGCAGACAAACACTACTCTCTATGTATCCGTTAGGGTGTCTTTCAGGTTTCGTGCATTCTGTATCGAATCGTAGTTGGCCACAATGAAAGTGGCACGTATAACGTCGAAAATAGAATTCGGACACCGCTCTGAGTAAGACCAACGTGTTGTCCACCCTCTAGACTTCAATGAGGTTAAGCCGCGATACCTAAGACAGATCTGCACTAGATGACACCTCGATAACAGCCGGTCCCCACACTTACATCTTGCTCTCCTTACGTCAGTATACATCATACCAGTCTGTGACGCTGGCTTTGCAACATCTTGCGTGCCTTTAGGTTCGCCGCGACCAACACTTACCATGCACTGACCACAAAAAATGGTGGCGCCGCGGCTTGAACCCTGAACCTTTCACATGCCAAGCGAACGCTCTACCAACTGCGCTACGCCCCATACACGAGCAAACTGCGCTATTCCCCATTCTTTGCGACTCAGATGCGCACGGACACGATGGTTGGTTGGTTTGTAGCGGTGAAGGGAGCAGAGTACAAAGGCGCGGACCCGTTCATATACACAAAAGTTCCAAGTAGTTGCGATGCTCTGGTATTACAAATGCAAATTCCGTCTGTTTTTAACGTCTTAATTTGAAAGAGCCGTCACAAATTGCTCCGTTTTCACTCCTTGTCGACAATCATACAGCACCTGAGGTAACAAACACATCTCGAGCCCCATTGTGCACTCCATTATTCATGCCAACTCAGTGACTTGCTCTTTACTACTGTGTACCAATCTTGTCGTCCAACTGCAAAACACTGTGCCACAACAAGTTTTCGCGTCTCCATTGCACTGCGCATACTACGAAACGCTCCCCAAACTTGGCACTCACCCTCGCAGCCGACCTTTCCGACTTTCCACGACGCTCTCGCAACGCTCACGCTAGTGACAGCATTATTTATAGTTCGACGTCGCACCAAAGCGAATGAGCACATTTCGCCTACGGCTTAGGCCGCCCTCCTAGTGTGGCTGCTCGGTGTCTGCAGGCAGCGAGGGTCTGCAAGCTTCCTGTGTTCGCACCTATGTCACCTGTGCTTGCTTGTCAGAGACAGACTATCGCAAAACATACAACTCACTCCATGAATTGATTGCTACGGCATCTGTTATCAGCAGTCACAACTAGCAACACCAGTAGCAGCTGACTGCACCCAAAGAATAAGAATGTGCAGTGGGATTTACATGAACTCGGCGCAAGCTTGTATCTTCCTAGACACATCTGCTAGCTGTGAATTATTCCACTTTCATGGCAAGGTGCGCATGTAGGTGTGTTAAAAATTCTACAGGCACTGGGTATTGATCCCAGTTCCTCTCGCATACTAAGCGAGCGCTCTACCATCTGAGCTACGCCCGCCCCCCCGAAGCCTAATGGTGCTACATACAGCCATATAGACGACACAGACCCTTGCACTCCCATTATTCAGCAGACAAACACTACTCTCTATGTATCCGTTAGGGTGTCTTTCAGGTTTCGTGCATTCTGTATCGAATCGTAGTTGGCCACAATGAAAGTGGCACGTATAACGTCGAAAATAGAATTCGGACACCGCTCTGAGTAAGGCCAACGTGTTGTCCACCCTCTAGACTTCAATCAGGTTAAGCCGCGATACCTAAGACAAATCTGCACTCGATGACACCTCGATAACAGCCGGTCCCCACACTTACATCTTGCTCTCCTTACGTCAGTATACATCATACCAGTCTGTGACGCTGGCTTTGCAACATCTTGCGTGCCTTTAGGTTCGCCGCGACCAACACTTACCATGCACTGACCACAAAAAATGGAGGCGCCGCGGCTTGAACCCTGGACCTTTCACAAATGCGAAGCGAACGCTCTACCAACTGAGCTACGCCCCATGCAAGAGCAAACTGCGCTATTCCCCATTCTTTGCGACTCAGATGCGCACTTACACGATGGTTGGTTGGTTTGTAGCGGTGAAGGGAGCAGAGTACAAAGGCGCGGACCCGTTCATATACACAAAAGTTCCAAGTAGTTTCGATGCTCTGGTATTACAAATGCAAATTCCGTCTGTTTTTAACGTCTTAAATTGAAAGAGCCGTCACAAATTTCTCCGTTTTCACTCCTTGTCGACAATCATACAGCACCTGAGGTAACAAACACATCTCGAGCCCCATTGTGCATTCCATTATTCATGCCAGCTCAGTGCCTCGCTCTTTACTACTGTGTACCAATCTTGTCGTCCAACTGCAAAACACTGGGCCACAACAAGTTTCCGCGTCTCCATTGCACTGCGCATACTACGAAACGCTCCCCAAACTTGGCACTCACCCTCGCAGCCGACTTTTCCGACTTTCCAAACGCTCACGCTAGTGACAGCATTATTTATAGTTCGACGTCGCGCCAAAGCGAATGAGCACATTTCGCCAACGGCTTAGGCCGCCATCCTAGTGTGGCTGCTCCGTGTCTGCAGGCAGCGAGGGTCTGCAACCTTCCTGTGTTCGCACCTATGTCACCTGTGCTTGCTTGTCAGAGACAGACTATCGCACAACATACAACTCACTCCATGAATTGATTGCTACGGCATCTGTTATCAGCAGTCACAACTAGCAACACCAGTAGCAGCTGACTGCACGCAAAGAATAGGAATGTGCAGTGGGATTTACGTGAACTCGGCGCAAGCTTGTATCTTCCTAGACACATCTGCTAGCTGTGAATTATTCCACTTGCATGGCAAGGTGCGCATGTAGGTGTGTTAAAAATTCTACAGGCACTGGGTATTGATCCCAGTTCCTCTCGCATGCTAAGCGAGCGCTCTACCATCTGAGCTACGCCCGCCCCCCCGAAGACTAATGGTGCTACATACAGCCATATAGACGACACAGACCCTTGCACTCCCATTATTCAGCAGACAAACACTACTCTCTATGTATCCGTTAGGGTGTCTTTCAGGTTTCGTGCATTCTGTATCGAATCGTAGTTGGCCACAATGAAAGTGGCATGTATAACGTCGAAAATAGAATTCGGACACCGCTCTGAGTAAGGCCAACGTGTTGTCCACCCTCTAGACTTCAATCAGGTTAAGCCGCGATACCTAAGACAAATCTGCACTCGATGACACCTCGATAACAGCCGGTCCCCACACTTACATCTTGCTCTCCTTACGTCAGTATACATCATACCAGTCTGTGACGCTGGCTTTGCAACATCTTGCGTGCCTTTAGGTTCGCCGCGACCAACACTTACCATGCACTGACCTCAAAAAATGGAGGCGCCGCGGCTTGAACCCTGGACCTTTCACATGCCAAGCGAACGCTCTACCAACTGAGCTACGCCCCATGCACGAGCAAACTGCGCTATTCCCCATTCTTTGCGACTCAGATGCGCACGAACACGATGGTTGGTTGGTTTGTAGCGGTGAAGGGAGCAGAGTACAAAGGCGCGGACCCGTTCATATACACAAAAGTTCCAAGTAGTTTCGATGCTCTGGTATTACAAATGCAAATTCCGTCTGTTTTTAACGTCTTAAATTGAAAGAGCCGTCACAAATTGCTCCGTATTCACTCCTTGTCGACAATCATACAGCACCTGAGGTAACAAACACATCTCGAGCCCCATTGTGCACTCCATTATTCATGCCAACTCAGTGCCTCGCTCTTTACTACTGTGTACCAATCTTGTCGTCCAACTGCAAAAACACTGGGCCACAACAAGTTTCCGCGTCTCCATTGCACTGCGCATACTACGAAACGCTCCCCAAACTTGGCACTCACCCTCGCAGCCGACTTTTCCGACTTTCCACGAAGCTCACGCTACGCTGACGCTAGTGACAGCATTATTTATAGTTCGACGTCGCGCCAAAGCGAATGAGCACATTTCGCCTACGGCTTAGGCCGCCCTCCTAGTGTGGCTGCTCCGTGTCTGCAGGCAGCGAGGGTCTGCAAGCTTCCTGTGTTCGCACCTATGTCACCTGTGCTTGCTTGTCAGAGACAGACTATCGCACAACATACAACTCACTCCATGAATTGATTGCTACGGCATCTGTTATCAGCAGTCACAACTAGCAACACCAGTAGCAGCTGACTGCACGCAAAGAATAGGAATGTGCAGTGGGATTTACGTGAACTCGGCGAAAGCTTGTATCTTCCTAGACACATCTGCTGGCTGTGAATTATTCCACTTGCATGGCAAGGTGCGCATGTAGGTGTGTTAAAAATTCTGGAGGCACTGGGTATTGATCCCAGTACCTCTCGCATACTAAGCGAGCGATCTACCATCTGAGCTACGCCCGCCCACCCGTAGACTAATGGTGCTACATACAGCTATATAGACGAAACAGACCCTTGCACTCCCATTATTCAGCAGACAAACACTACTCTCTATGTATCCGTTAGGGTGTCTTTCAGGTTTCGTGCATTCTGTATCGAATCGTAGTTGGCCACAATGAAAGTGGCACGTATAACGTCGAAAATAGAATTCGGACACCGCTCTGAGTAAGACCAACGTGTTGTCCACCCTCTAGACTTCAATGAGGTTAAGCCGCGATACCTAAGACAGATCTGCACTCGATGACACCTCGATAACAGCCGGTCCCCACACTTACATCTTGCTCTCCTTACGTCAGTATACATCATATCAGTCTGTGACGCTGGCTTTGCAACATCTTGCGTGCCTTTAGGTTCGCCGCGACCAACACTTACCATGCACTGACCACAAAAAATGGAGGCGCCGCGGCTTCAACCCTTGACCTTTCACATGCCAAGCGAACGCTCTACCAACTGAGCTACGCCCCATGCACGAGCAAACTGCGCTATTCCCCATTCTTTGTGACTCAGATGCGCACGGACACGATGGTTGGTTGGTTTGTAGCGGTGAAGGGAGCAGAGTACAAAGGCGCGGACCCGTTCATATACACAAAAGTTCCAAGTAGTTTCGATGCTCTGGTATTACAAATGCAAATTCCGTCTGTTTTTAACGTCTTAAATTGAAAGAGCCGTCACAAATTGCTCCGTTTTCACTCCTTGTCGACAATCATACAGCACCTGAGGTAACAAAAACATCTCGAGCCCCATTGTGCACTCCATTATTCGTGCCAACTCAGTGCCTCGCTCTTTACTACTGTGTACCAATCTTGTCGTCCAACTGCAAAACACTGGGCCACAACAAGTTTCCGCGTCTCCATTGCACTGCGCATACTACGAAACGCTCCCCATACTTGGCACACACCCTCGCAGCCGACTTTTCCCTCTTTCCAAACGCTCACGCTAGTAACAGCATTATTTATAGTTCGACGTCGCGCCAAAGCGAATGAGCACATTTCGCCAACGGCTTAGGCCGCCCTCCTAGTGTGGCTGCTCCGTGTCTGCAGGCAGCGAGGGTCTGCAAGTTTCCTGTGTTCGCACCTATGTCACCTGTGCTTGCTTGTCAGAGACAGACTATCGCAAAACATACAACTCACTCCATGAATTGATTGCTACGGCATCTGTTATCAGCAGTCACAACTAGCAACACCAGTAGCAGCTGACTGCACGCAAAGAATAGGAATGTGCAGTGGGATTTACGTGAACTCGGCGCAAGCTTGTATCTTCCTAGACACATCTGCTGGCTGTGAATTATTCCACTTGCATGACAAGGTGCGCATGTAGGTGTGTTAAAAATTCTGGAGGCACTGGGTATTGACCCCAGTATCTCCCGCATACTAAGCGAGCGCTCTACCATCTGAGCTACGCCCGCCTCCCCGAAGACTAATGGTGCTACATACAGCCATATAGACGACACAGACCCTTGCACTCCCATTATTCAGCAGACAAACACTACTCTCTATGTATCCGTTAGGGTGTCTTTCAGGTTTCGTGCATTCTGTATCGAATCGTAGTTGGCCACAATGAAAGTGGCACGTATAACGTCGAAAATAGAATTCGGACACCGCTCTGAGTAAGACCAACGTGTTGTCCACCCTCTAGACTTCAATGAGGTTAAGCCGCGATACCTAAGACAGATCTGCACTCGATGACACCTCGATAACAGCCGGTCCCCACAGTTACATCTTGCTCTCCTTACGTCAGTATACATCATATCAGTCTGTGACGCTGGCAGTGCAACATCTTGCGTGCCTTTAGGTTCGCCGCGACCAACACTTACCATGCACTGACCACAAAAAATGGAGGCGCCGCGGCTTGAACCCTGGACCTTTCACATGCCAAGCGAACGCTCTACCAACTGAGCTACGCCCTATGCACGAGCAAATTGCGCTATTCCCCATTCTTTGCGACTCAGATGCGCACGGACACGATGGTGAAGGGAGCAGAGTACAAAGGCGCGGATCCGTTCATATACACAAAAGTTCCAAGTAGTTTCGATGCTCTGGTATTACAAATGCAAATTCCGTCTGTTTTTAACGTCTTAAATTGAAAGAGCCGTCACAAATTGCTCCGTTTTCACTCCTTGTCGACAATCATACAGCACCTGAGGTAACAAACACATCTCGAGCCCCATTGTGCACTCCATTATTCATGCCAACTCAATGCCTCGCTCTTTACTACTGTGTACCAATCTTGTCGTCCAACTGCAAAACACTGGGCCACAACAAGTTTCCGGTTCTCCATTGCACTCCGCATACTACGAAACGCTCCCCAAACTTGGCACTCACCCTCGCAGCCGACTTTTCCGACTTTCCAAACGCTCACGCTAGTGACAGCATTATTTATAGTTCGACGTCGCGCCAAAGCGAATGAGCACATTTCGCCAACGGCTTAGGCCTCCATCCTAGTGTGGCTGCTCGGTGTCTGCAGGCAGCGAGGGTCTGCAAGCTTCCTGTGTTCGCACCTATGTCACCTGTGCTTGCTTGTCAGAGACAGACTATCGCAAAACATACAACTCACTCCATGAATTGATTGCTACGGCATCTGTTATCAGCAGTCACAACTAGCAACACCAGTAGCAGCTGACTGCACGCAAAGAATAGGAATGTGCAGTGGGATTTACGCGAACTCGGTGCAAGCTTGTATCTTCCTAGACACATCTGCTGGCTGTGAATTATTCCACTTGCATGGCAAGGTGCGCATGTAGGTGTGTTAAAAATTCTGGAGGCACTGGGTATTAACCCCAGTACCTCTCGCATACTAAGCGAGCGCTCTACCATCTGAGCTACGCCCGCCCTCCCGAAGACAAATGGTGCTACATACAGCCATATAGACGACACAGACCCTTGCACTCCCATTATTCAGCAGACAAACACTACTGTCTATGTATCCGTTAGGGTGTCTTTCAGGTTTCGTGCATTCTGTATCAAATCGTAGTTGGCCACAATGAAAGTGGCACGTATAACGTCGAAAATAGAATTCGGACACCGCTCTGAGTAAGACCAACGTGTTGTCCACCCTCTAGACTTCAATGAGGTTAAGCCGCGATACCTAAGACAGATCTGCACTCGATGACACCTCGATAACAGCCGGTCCCCACACTTACATCTTGCTCTCCTTACGTCAGTATACATCATATCAGTCTGTGACGCTGGCTTTGCAAAATCTTGTGTGCCTTTAGGTTCGCCGCGACCAACACTTACCATGCACTGACCGCAAAAAATGGAGGCACCGCGGCTTGAACCCTGAACCTTTCACATGCCAAGCGAACGGTCTACCAACTAAGCTACGCCCCATGCACGAGCTAACTGCGCTATTCCCCATTCTTTGCAACTCAGATGCGCACGGACACGATGGTTGGTTGGTTTGTAGCGGTGAAGGGAGCAGAGTACAAAGGCGCGGACCCGTTCATATACACAAAAGTTCCAAGTAGTTTCGATGCTCTGGTATTACAAATGCAAATTCCGTCTGTTTTTAACGTCTTAAATTGAAAGAGCCGTCACAAATTCCTCCGTTTTCACTCCTTGTCGACAATCATACAGTCCCTGAGGTAACAAACACATCTCGAGCCCCATTGTGCACTCCATTATTCATGCCAACTCAGTGCCTCGCTCTTTACTACTGTGTACCAATCTTGTCGTCCAACTGCAAAACACTGGGCCATAACAAGTTTCCTCGTCTCCATTGCACTGCGCATACTACGAAACGCTCCCCAAACTTGGCGCTCACCCTCGCAGCCGACATTTCCGACTTTCCACGACGCTCACGCTAGTGACAGCATTGTTTATAGTTCGACGTCGCGCCAAAGCGAATGAGCACATTTCGCCAACGGCTTAGGCCGCCCTCCTAGTGTGGCTGCTCGGTGTCTGCAGGCAGCGAGGGTCTGCAAGCTTCCTGTGTTCGCACCTATGTCACCTGTGCTTGCTTGTCAGAGACAGACTATCGCAAAACATACAACTCACTCCATGAATTGATTGCTACGGCATCTGTTATCAGCAGTCACAACTAGCAACACCAAGGGCAGCCGACTGCACGCAAAGAATAGGAATGTGCAGTGGGATTTACGTGAACTCGGCGCAAGGCAGATCTTTCCGACATAGGCTTGAGAATCTTACGGGAACACTTGTACTGTTTCTAAATTAAGTGTAGGCGTGGGAGGAGGGTGCTTCCTGCGCACTAATAACAGCACGCTTGTCAATTGTGGATGCTAATCATTCGCTTGTATCTTCTTAGACACATCTGCTGGCTGTGAATTATTCCACTTGCATGGCAAGGTGCGCATGTAGGTGTGTTAAAAATTCTGGAGGCACTGGGTATAGATCCCAGTACCTCCCGCATACTAAGCGAGCGCTCTACCATCTGAGCTACGCCCGCCTCCCCGAAGACTAATGGTGCTACATACAGCCATATAGACGACACAGACCCTTGCACTCCCATTATTCAGCAGACAAACACTACTCTCTATGTATCCGTTAGGGTGTCTTTCAGGTTTCGTGCATTCTGTATCGAATCGTAGTTGGCCACAATGAAAGTGGCACGTATAACGTCGAAAATAGAATTCGGACACCGCTCTGAGTGAGACCAACGTGTTGTCCACCCTCTAGACTTCAATGAGGTTAAGCCGCGATACCTAAGACAGATCTGCACTCGATGACACCTCGATAACAGCCGGTCCCCACACTTACATCTTGCTCTCCTTACGTCAGTATACATCATATCAGTCTGTGACGCTGGCTTTGCAACATCTTGCGTGCCTTTAGGTTCGCCGCGACCAACACTTACCATGCACTGACCACAAAAAATGGAGGCGCCGCGGCTTGAACCCTGGACCTTTCACATGCCAAGCGAACGCTCTACCAACTGAGCTACGCCCCATGCACTAGCAAACTGCGCTATTCCCCATTCTTTGTGACTCAGATGCGCACGGACACGATGGTTGGTTGGTTTGTAGCGGTGATTGGAGAAGAGTACAAAGGCGCAGACCCGTTCATAGACACAAAACTTCCAAGTAGTTTCGATGCTCTGGTATTACAAATGCAAATTCCGTCTGTTTTTAACGTCTTAAATTGAAAGAGCCGTCACAAATTGCTCCGTTTTCACTCCTTGTCGACAATCATACAGCACCTGGGGTAACAAACACATCTCGAGCCCCATTGTGCACTCCATTATTCATGCCAACTCAGTGCCTCGCTCTTTACTACTGTGTACCAATCTTGTCGTCCAACTGCAAAACACTGGGCCACAACAAGTTTCCGCGTCTCCATTGCACTGCGCATACTACGAAACGCTCCCCAAACTTGGCACTCACCCTCGCAGCCGACTTTTCCGACTTTCCAAACGCTCACGCTAGTGACAGCATTATTTATAGTTCGACGTCGCACCAAAGCGGATGAGCACATTTCGCCTACGGCTTAGGCCGCCCTCCTAGTGAGGCTGCTCCGGGTCTGCAGGCAGCGAGGGACTGCAAGCTTCCTGTGTTCGCACCTATGTCACCTGTGATTGCTTGTCAGAGACAACCTATCGCAAAACATACAACTCACTCCATGAATTGATTGCTACGGCATCTGTTATCAGCAGTCACAACTAGCAACACCAGTAGCAGCCGACTGCACGCAAAGAATAGGAATGTGCAGTGGGATTTACGTGAACTCGGCGCGAGGCAGATCTTTCCGACATAGGCTTGAGAATCTTACGGGAACACTTCTACTGTTTCTAAATTAAGTGTAGGCGTGGGAGGAGGGTGCTTCCTGCGCACTAATAACAGCACGCTTGTCAATTGTGGATGCTAATCATTCGCTTGTATCTTCCTAGACACATCTGCTGGCTGTGAATTATTCCACTTGCATGGCAAGGTGCGCATGTAGGTGTGTTAAAAATTCTGGAGGCACTGGGTATAGATCCCAGTACCTCTCGCATACTAAGCGAGCGCTCTACCATCTGAGCTACGCCCGCCCCCCCGAAGACTAATGGTGCTACATACAGCCATATAGACGACACAGACCCTTGCACTAACATTATTCAGCAGACAAACACTACTCTCTATGTATCCGTTAGGGTGTCTTTCAGGTTTCGTGCATTCTGTATCGAATCGTAGTTGGCCACAATGAAAGTGGCACGTATAACGTCGAAAATAGAATTCGGACACCGCTCTGAGTAAGACCAACGTGTTGTCCACCCTCTAGACTTCAATGAGGTTAAGCCGCGATACCTAAGACAGATCTGCACTCGATGACACCTCGATAACAGCCGGTCCCCACACTTACATCTTGCTCTCCTTACGTCAGTATACATCATATCAGTCTGTGACGCTGGCTTTAGGTTCGCCGCGACCAACACTTACCATGCACTGACCGCAAAAAATGGTGGCGCTGCGGCTTGAACCCTGAACCTTTCACATGCCAAGCAAACGCTCTACCAACTGAGCTACGCCCCATGCACGAGCAAACTGCGCTATTCCCCATTCTTTGCAACTCAGATGCGCACGGACACGATGGTTGGTTGGTTTGTAGCGGTGACGGGAGCAGAGTACAAAGGCGCGGACCCGTTCATATACACAAAAGTTCCAAGTAGTTTCGATGCTCTGGTATTACAAATGCAAATTCTGTCTGCTTTTAACGTCTTAGATTGAAAGAGCCGTCACAAATTGCTCCGTTTTCACTCCTTGTCGACAATCATACAGCACCTGGGGTAACAAACACATCTCGAGCCCCATTGTGCACTCCATTATTCATGCCAACTCTGTGCCTCGCTCGTTACTACTGTGTACCAATCTTGTCGTCCAACTGCAAAACACTCTGCCACAACAAGTTTCCGTGTCTCCATTGCACTGCGCATACTACGAAACGCTCCCCAAACTTGGCACTCACCCTCGCAGCCGACTTTTCCGACTTTCCAAACGCTCACGCTAGTGACAGCACTATTTATAGTTCGACGTCGCGCCAAAGCGAATGAGCACATTTCGCCAATGGCTTAGGCCGCCTTCCTAGTGTGGCTGCTCCGGGTCTGCAGGCAGCGAGGGTCTGCAAGCTTCCTGTGTTCGCACCTATGTCACCTGTGCTTGCTTGTCAGAGACAGACTATCGCAAAACATACAACTCACTCCATGAATTGATTGCTACGGCATCTGTTATCAGCAGTCACAACTAGCAACACCAGTAGCAGCCGACTGCACGCAAAGAATAGGAATGTGCAGTGGGATTTACGTGAACTCGGCGCAAGCTTGTATCTTCGTAGACACATCTGCTGCCTGCGAATTATTCCACTTGCATGGCAAGGTGCGCATGTAGGTGTGTTAAATATTCTGGAGGCACTGGGTATTGAGCCCAGTACCTCTCGCATACTAAGCGAGCGCTCTACCATCTGAGCTACGCCCGCCCCCCCGAAGGCTAATGGTGCTACATACAGCCATATAGACGACTCAGACCCTTGCACTCCCATTATTCAGCAGACAAACACTACTCTCTATGTATCCGTTAGGGTGTCTTTCAGGTTTCGTGCATTCTGTATCGAATCGTAGTTGGCCACAATGAAAGTGGCACGTATAACGTCGAAAATAGAATTCGGACACCGCTCTGAGTAAGACCAACGTGTTGTCCACCCTCTAGACTTCAATGAGGTTAAGCCGCGATACCTAAGACAGATCTGCACTAGATGACACCTCGATAACAGCCGGTCCCCACACTTACATCTTGCTCTCCTTACGTCAGTATACATCATACCAGTCTGTGACGCTGGCTTTGCAACATCTTGCGTGCCTTTAGGTTCGCCGCGACCAACACTTACCATGCACTGACCACAAAAAATGGTGGCGCCGCGGCTTGAACCCTGAACCTTTCACATGCCAAGCGAACGCTCTACCAACTGCGCTACGCCCCATACACGAGCAAACTGCGCTATTCCCCATTCTTTGCGACTCAGATGCGCACGGACACGATGGTTGGTTGGTTTGTAGCGGTGAAGGGAGCAGAGTACAAAGGCGCGGACCCGTTCATATACACAAAAGTTCCAAGTAGTTGCGATGCTCTGGTATTACAAATGCAAATTCCGTCTGTTTTTAACGTCTTAATTTGAAAGAGCCGTCACAAATTGCTCCGTTTTCACTCCTTGTCGACAATCATACAGCACCTGAGGTAACAAACACATCTCGAGCCCCATTGTGCACTCCATTATTCATGCCAACTCAGTGACTTGCTCTTTACTACTGTGTACCAATCTTGTCGTCCAACTGCAAAACACTGTGCCACAACAAGTTTTCGCGTCTCCATTGCACTGCGCATACTACGAAACGCTCCCCAAACTTGGCACTCACCCTCGCAGCCGACCTTTCCGACTTTCCACGACGCTCTCGCAACGCTCACGCTAGTGACAGCATTATTTATAGTTCGACGTCGCACCAAAGCGAATGAGCACATTTCGCCTACGGCTTAGGCCGCCCTCCTAGTGTGGCTGCTCGGTGTCTGCAGGCAGCGAGGGTCTGCAAGCTTCCTGTGTTCGCACCTATGTCACCTGTGCTTGCTTGTCAGAGACAGACTATCGCAAAACATACAACTCACTCCATGAATTGATTGCTACGGCATCTGTTATCAGCAGTCACAACTAGCAACACCAGTAGCAGCTGACTGCACCCAAAGAATAAGAATGTGCAGTGGGATTTACATGAACTCGGCGCAAGCTTGTATCTTCCTAGACACATCTGCTAGCTGTGAATTATTCCACTTTCATGGCAAGGTGCGCATGTAGGTGTGTTAAAAATTCTACAGGCACTGGGTATTGATCCCAGTTCCTCTCGCATACTAAGCGAGCGCTCTACCATCTGAGCTACGCCCGCCCCCCCGAAGCCTAATGGTGCTACATACAGCCATATAGACGACACAGACCCTTGCACTCCCATTATTCAGCAGACAAACACTACTCTCTATGTATCCGTTAGGGTGTCTTTCAGGTTTCGTGCATTCTGTATCGAATCGTAGTTGGCCACAATGAAAGTGGCACGTATAACGTCGAAAATAGAATTCGGACACCGCTCTGAGTAAGGCCAACGTGTTGTCCACCCTCTAGACTTCAATCAGGTTAAGCCGCGATACCTAAGACAAATCTGCACTCGATGACACCTCGATAACAGCCGGTCCCCACACTTACATCTTGCTCTCCTTACGTCAGTATACATCATACCAGTCTGTGACGCTGGCTTTGCAACATCTTGCGTGCCTTTAGGTTCGCCGCGACCAACACTTACCATGCACTGACCACAAAAAATGGAGGCGCCGCGGCTTGAACCCTGGACCTTTCACAAATGCGAAGCGAACGCTCTACCAACTGAGCTACGCCCCATGCAAGAGCAAACTGCGCTATTCCCCATTCTTTGCGACTCAGATGCGCACTTACACGATGGTTGGTTGGTTTGTAGCGGTGAAGGGAGCAGAGTACAAAGGCGCGGACCCGTTCATATACACAAAAGTTCCAAGTAGTTTCGATGCTCTGGTATTACAAATGCAAATTCCGTCTGTTTTTAACGTCTTAAATTGAAAGAGCCGTCACAAATTTCTCCGTTTTCACTCCTTGTCGACAATCATACAGCACCTGAGGTAACAAACACATCTCGAGCCCCATTGTGCATTCCATTATTCATGCCAGCTCAGTGCCTCGCTCTTTACTACTGTGTACCAATCTTGTCGTCCAACTGCAAAACACTGGGCCACAACAAGTTTCCGCGTCTCCATTGCACTGCGCATACTACGAAACGCTCCCCAAACTTGGCACTCACCCTCGCAGCCGACTTTTCCGACTTTCCAAATGCTCACGCTAGTGACAGCATTATTTATAGTTCGACGTCGCGCCAAAGCGAATGAGCACATTTCGCCAACGGCTTAGGCCGCCATCCTAGTGTGGCTGCTCCGTGTCTGCAGGCAGCGAGGGTCTGCAACCTTCCTGTGTTCGCACCTATGTCACCTGTGCTTGCTTGTCAGAGACAGACTATCGCACAACATACAACTCACTCCATGAATTGATTGCTACGGCATCTGTTATCAGCAGTCACAACTAGCAACACCAGTAGCAGCTGACTGCACGCAAAGAATAGGAATGTGCAGTGGGATTTACGTGAACTCGGCGCAAGCTTGTATCTTCCTAGACACATCTGCTAGCTGTGAATTATTCCACTTGCATGGCAAGGTGCGCATGTAGGTGTGTTAAAAATTCTACAGGCACTGGGTATTGATCCCAGTTCCTCTCGCATGCTAAGCGAGCGCTCTACCATCTGAGCTACGCCCGCCCCCCCGAAGACTAATGGTGCTACATACAGCCATATAGACGACACAGACCCTTGCACTCCCATTATTCAGCAGACAAACACTACTCTCTATGTATCCGTTAGGGTGTCTTTCAGGTTTCGTGCATTCTGTATCGAATCGTAGTTGGCCACAGTGAAAGTGGCACGTATAACGTCGAAAATAGAATTCGGACACCGCTCTGAGTAAGGCCAACGTGTTGTCCACCCTCTAGACTTCAATCAGGTTAAGCCGCGATACCTAAGACAAATCTGCACTCGATGACACCTCGATAACAGCCGGTCCCCACACTTACATCTTGCTCTCCTTACGTCAGTATACATCATACCAGTCTGTGACGCTGGCTTTGCAACATCTTGCGTGCCTTTAGGTTCGCCGCGACCAACACTTACCATGCACTGACCTCAAAAAATGGAGGCGCCGCGGCTTGAACCCTGGACCTTTCACATGCCAAGCGAACGCTCTACCAACTGAGCTACGCCCCATGCACGAGCAAACTGCGCTATTCCCCATTCTTTGCGACTCAGATGCGCACGAACACGATGGTTGGTTGGTTTGTAGCGGTGAAGGGAGCAGAGTACAAAGGCGCGGACCCGTTCATATACACAAAAGTTCCAAGTAGTTTCGATGCTCTGGTATTACAAATGCAAATTCCGTCTGTTTTTAACGTCTTAAATTGAAAGAGCCGTCACAAATTGCTCCGTATTCACTCCTTGTCGACAATCATACAGCACCTGAGGTAACAAACACATCTCGAGCCCCATTGTGCACTCCATTATTCATGCCAACTCAGTGCCTCGCTCTTTACTACTGTGTACCAATCTTGTCGTCCAACTGCAAAAACACTGGGCCACAACAAGTTTCCGCGTCTCCATTGCACTGCGCATACTACGAAACGCTCCCCAAACTTGGCACTCACCCTCGCAGCCGACTTTTCCCTCTTTCCAAACGCTCACGCTAGTAACAGCATTATTTATAGTTCGACGTCGCGCCAAAGCGAATGAGCACATTTCGCCTACGGCTTAGGCCGCCCTCCTAGTGTGGCTGCTCCGTGTCTGGAGGCAGCGAGGGTCTGCAAGCTTTCTGTGTTCGCACCTATGTCACCTGTGCTTGCTTGTCAGAGACAGACTATCGCAAAACATACAACTCACTCCATGAATTGATTGCTACGGCATCTGTTATCAGCAGTCACAACTAGCAACACCAGTAGCAGCTGACTGCACGCAAAGAATAGGAATGTGCAGTGGGATTTACGTGAACTCGGCGCAAGCTTGTATCTTCCTAGACACATCTGCTGGCTGTGAATTATTCCACTTGCATGGCAAGGTGCGCATGTAGGTGTGTTAAAAATTCTGGAGGCACTGGGTATTGATCCCAGTACCTCTCGCATACTAAGCGAGCGCTCTACCATCTGAGCTGTGCCCGCCCCCCCGAAGACTAATGGTGCTACATACAGCCATATAGACGACACAGACCCTTGCACTCCCATTATTCAACAGTCAAACACTACTGTCTATGTATCCGTTAGGGTGTCTTTCAGGTTTCGTGCATTCTGTATCGAATCGTAGTTGGCCACAATGAAAGTGGCACGTATAACGTCGAAAATAGAATTCGGACACCGCTCTGAGTAAGACCAACGTGTTGTCCACCCTCTAGACTTCAATGAGGTTAAGCCGCAATACCTAAGACAGATCTGCACTCGATGACACCTCGATAACAGCCGGTCCCCACACTTACATCTTGCTCTCCTTACGTCAGTATACATCATACCAGTCTGTGACGCTGGCTTTGCAACATCTTGCGTGCCTTTAGGTTCGCCGCGACCAACACTTACCATGCACTGACCTCAAAAAATGGAGGCGCCGCGGCTTGAACCCTGGACCTTTCACATGCCAAGCGAACGCTCTACCAACTGAGCTACGCCCCATGCACGAGCAAACTGCGCTATTCCCCATTCTTTGCGACTCAGATGCGCACGAACACGATGGTTGGTTGGTTTGTAGCGGTGAAGGGAGCAGAGTACAAAGGCGCGGACCCGTTCATATACACAAAAGTTCCAAGTAGTTTCGATGCTCTGGTATTACAAATGCAAATTCCGTCTGTTTTTAACGTCTTAAATTGAAAGAGCCGTCACAAATTGCTCCGTATTCACTCCTTGTCGACAATCATACAGCACCTGAGGTAACAAACACATCTCGAGCCCCATTGTGCACTCCATTATTCATGCCAACTCAGTGCCTCGCTCTTTACTACTGTGTACCAATCTTGTCGTCCAACTGCAAAAACACTGGGCCACAACAAGTTTCCGCGTCTCCATTGCACTGCGCATACTACGAAACGCTCCCCAAACTTGGCACTCACCCTCGCAGCCGACTTTTCCGACTTTCCACGAAGCTCACGCTACGCTGACGCTAGTGACAGCATTATTTATAGTTCGACGTCGCGCCAAAGCGAATGAGCACATTTCGCCTACGGCTTAGGCCGCCCTCCTAGTGTGGCTGCTCCGTGTCTGCAGGCAGCGAGGGTCTGCAAGCTTCCTGTGTTCGCACCTATGTCACCTGTGCTTGCTTGTCAGAGACAGACTATCGCACAACATACAACTCACTCCATGAATTGATTGCTACGGCATCTGTTATCAGCAGTCACAACTAGCAACACCAGTAGCAGCTGACTGCACGCAAAGAATAGGAATGTGCAGTGGGATTTACGTGAACTCGGCGAAAGCTTGTATCTTCCTAGACACATCTGCTGGCTGTGAATTATTCCACTTGCATGGCAAGGTGCGCATGTAGGTGTGTTAAAAATTCTGGAGGCACTGGGTATTGATCCCAGTACCTCTCGCATACTAAGCGAGCGATCTACCATCTGAGCTACGCCCGCCCACCCGTAGACTAATGGTGCTACATACAGCTATATAGACGAAACAGACCCTTGCACTCCCATTATTCAGCAGACAAACACTACTCTCTATGTATCCGTTAGGGTGTCTTTCAGGTTTCGTGCATTCTGTATCGAATCGTAGTTGGCCACAATGAAAGTGGCACGTATAACGTCGAAAATAGAATTCGGACACCGCTCTGAGTAAGACCAACGTGTTGTCCACCCTCTAGACTTCAATGAGGTTAAGCCGCGATACCTAAGACAGATCTGCACTCGATGACACCTCGATAACAGCCGGTCCCCACACTTACATCTTGCTCTCCTTACGTCAGTATACATCATATCAGTCTGTGACGCTGGCTTTGCAACATCTTGCGTGCCTTTAGGTTCGCCGCGACCAACACTTACCATGCACTGACCACAAAAAATGGAGGCGCCGCGGCTTCAACCCTTGACCTTTCACATGCCAAGCGAACGCTCTACCAACTGAGCTACGCCCCATGCACGAGCAAACTGCGCTATTCCCCATTCTTTGTGACTCAGATGCGCACGGACACGATGGTTGGTTGGTTTGTAGCGGTGAAGGGAGCAGAGTACAAAGGCGCGGACCCGTTCATATACACAAAAGTTCCAAGTAGTTTCGATGCTCTGGTATTACAAATGCAAATTCCGTCTGTTTTTAACGTCTTAAATTGAAAGAGCCGTCACAAATTGCTCCGTTTTCACTCCTTGTCGACAATCATACAGCACCTGAGGTAACAAAAACATCTCGAGCCCCATTGTGCACTCCATTATTCGTGCCAACTCAGTGCCTCGCTCTTTACTACTGTGTACCAATCTTGTCGTCCAACTGCAAAACACTGGGCCACAACAAGTTTCCGCGTCTCCATTGCACTGCGCATACTACGAAACGCTCCCCATACTTGGCACACACCCTCGCAGCCGACTTTTCCCTCTTTCCAAACGCTCACGCTAGTAACAGCATTATTTATAGTTCGACGTCGCGCCAAAGCGAATGAGCACATTTCGCCAACGGCTTAGGCCGCCCTCCTAGTGTGGCTGCTCCGTGTCTGCAGGCAGCGAGGGTCTGCAAGTTTCCTGTGTTCGCACCTATGTCACCTGTGCTTGCTTGTCAGAGACAGACTATCGCAAAACATACAACTCACTCCATGAATTGATTGCTACGGCATCTGTTATCAGCAGTCACAACTAGCAACACCAGTAGCAGCTGACTGCACGCAAAGAATAGGAATGTGCAGTGGGATTTACGTGAACTCGGCGCAAGCTTGTATCTTCCTAGACACATCTGCTGGCTGTGAATTATTCCACTTGCATGACAAGGTGCGCATGTAGGTGTGTTAAAAATTCTGGAGGCACTGGGTATTGACCCCAGTATCTCCCGCATACTAAGCGAGCGCTCTACCATCTGAGCTACGCCCGCCTCCCCGAAGACTAATGGTGCTACATACAGCCATATAGACGACACAGACCCTTGCACTCCCATTATTCAGCAGACAAACACTACTCTCTATGTATCCGTTAGGGTGTCTTTCAGGTTTCGTGCATTCTGTATCGAATCGTAGTTGGCCACAATGAAAGTGGCACGTATAACGTCGAAAATAGAATTCGGACACCGCTCTGAGTAAGACCAACGTGTTGTCCACCCTCTAGACTTCAATGAGGTTAAGCCGCGATACCTAAGACAGATCTGCACTCGATGACACCTCGATAACAGCCGGTCCCCACAGTTACATCTTGCTCTCCTTACGTCAGTATACATCATATCAGTCTGTGACGCTGGCAGTGCAACATCTTGCGTGCCTTTAGGTTCGCCGCGACCAACACTTACCATGCACTGACCACAAAAAATGGAGGCGCCGCGGCTTCAACCCTTGACCTTTCACATGCCAAGCGAACGCTCTACCAACTGAGCTACGCCCCATGCACGAGCAAACTGCGCTATTCCCCATTCTTTGCGACTCAGATGCGCACGAACACGATGGTTGGTTGGTTTGTAGCGGTGAAGGGAGCAGAGTACAAAGGCGCGGACCCGTTCATATACACAAAAGTTCCAAGTAGTTTCGATGCTCTGGTATTACAAATGCAAATTCCGTCTGTTTTTAACGTCTTAAATTGAAAGAGCCGTCACAAATTGCTCCGTATTCACTCCTTGTCGACAATCATACAGCACCTGAGGTAACAAACACATCTCGAGCCCCATTGTGCACTCCATTATTCATGCCAACTCAGTGCCTCGCTCTTTACTACTGTGTACCAATCTTGTCGTCCAACTGCAAAAACACTGGGCCACAACAAGTTTCCGCGTCTCCATTGCACTGCGCATACTACGAAACGCTCCCCAAACTTGGCACTCACCCTCGCAGCCGACTTTTCCGACTTTCCACGAAGCTCACGCTACGCTGACGCTAGTGACAGCATTATTTATAGTTCGACGTCGCGCCAAAGCGAATGAGCACATTTCGCCTACGGCTTAGGCCGCCCTCCTAGTGTGGCTGCTCCGTGTCTGCAGGCAGCGAGGGTCTGCAAGCTTCCTGTGTTCGCACCTATGTCACCTGTGCTTGCTTGTCAGAGACAGACTATCGCACAACATACAACTCACTCCATGAATTGATTGCTACGGCATCTGTTATCAGCAGTCACAACTAGCAACACCAGTAGCAGCTGACTGCACGCAAAGAATAGGAATGTGCAGTGGGATTTACGTGAACTCGGCGAAAGCTTGTATCTTCCTAGACACATCTGCTGGCTGTGAATTATTCCACTTGCATGGCAAGGTGCGCATGTAGGTGTGTTAAAAATTCTGGAGGCACTGGGTATTGATCCCAGTACCTCTCGCATACTAAGCGAGCGATCTACCATCTGAGCTACGCCCGCCCACCCGTAGACTAATGGTGCTACATACAGCTATATAGACGAAACAGACCCTTGCACTCCCATTATTCAGCAGACAAACACTACTCTCTATGTATCCGTTAGGGTGTCTTTCAGGTTTCGTGCATTCTGTATCGAATCGTAGTTGGCCACAATGAAAGTGGCACGTATAACGTCGAAAATAGAATTCGGACACCGCTCTGAGTAAGACCAACGTGTTGTCCACCCTCTAGACTTCAATGAGGTTAAGCCGCGATACCTAAGACAGATCTGCACTCGATGACACCTCGATAACAGCCGGTCCCCACACTTACATCTTGCTCTCCTTACGTCAGTATACATCATATCAGTCTGTGACGCTGGCTTTGCAACATCTTGCGTGCCTTTAGGTTCGCCGCGACCAACACTTACCATGCACTGACCACAAAAAATGGAGGCGCCGCGGCTTCAACCCTTGACCTTTCACATGCCAAGCGAACGCTCTACCAACTGAGCTACGCCCCATGCACGAGCAAACTGCGCTATTCCCCATTCTTTGTGACTCAGATGCGCACGGACACGATGGTTGGTTGGTTTGTAGCGGTGAAGGGAGCAGAGTACAAAGGCGCGGACCCGTTCATATACACAAAAGTTCCAAGTAGTTTCGATGCTCTGGTATTACAAATGCAAATTCCGTCTGTTTTTAACGTCTTAAATTGAAAGAGCCGTCACAAATTGCTCCGTTTTCACTCCTTGTCGACAATCATACAGCACCTGAGGTAACAAAAACATCTCGAGCCCCATTGTGCACTCCATTATTCGTGCCAACTCAGTGCCTCGCTCTTTACTACTGTGTACCAATCTTGTCGTCCAACTGCAAAACACTGGGCCACAACAAGTTTCCGCGTCTCCATTGCACTGCGCATACTACGAAACGCTCCCCATACTTGGCACACACCCTCGCAGCCGACTTTTCCCTCTTTCCAAACGCTCACGCTAGTAACAGCATTATTTATAGTTCGACGTCGCGCCAAAGCGAATGAGCACATTTCGCCAACGGCTTAGGCCGCCCTCCTAGTGTGGCTGCTCCGTGTCTGCAGGCAGCGAGGGTCTGCAAGTTTCCTGTGTTCGCACCTATGTCACCTGTGCTTGCTTGTCAGAGACAGACTATCGCAAAACATACAACTCACTCCATGAATTGATTGCTACGGCATCTGTTATCAGCAGTCACAACTAGCAACACCAGTAGCAGCTGACTGCACGCAAAGAATAGGAATGTGCAGTGGGATTTACGTGAACTCGGCGCAAGCTTGTATCTTCCTAGACACATCTGCTGGCTGTGAATTATTCCACTTGCATGACAAGGTGCGCATGTAGGTGTGTTAAAAATTCTGGAGGCACTGGGTATTGACCCCAGTATCTCCCGCATACTAAGCGAGCGCTCTACCATCTGAGCTACGCCCGCCTCCCCGAAGACTAATGGTGCTACATACAGCCATATAGACGACACAGACCCTTGCACTCCCATTATTCAGCAGACAAACACTACTCTCTATGTATCCGTTAGGGTGTCTTTCAGGTTTCGTGCATTCTGTATCGAATCGTAGTTGGCCACAATGAAAGTGGCACGTATAACGTCGAAAATAGAATTCGGACACCGCTCTGAGTAAGACCAACGTGTTGTCCACCCTCTAGACTTCAATGAGGTTAAGCCGCGATACCTAAGACAGATCTGCACTCGATGACACCTCGATAACAGCCGGTCCCCACAGTTACATCTTGCTCTCCTTACGTCAGTATACATCATATCAGTCTGTGACGCTGGCAGTGCAACATCTTGCGTGCCTTTAGGTTCGCCGCGACCAACACTTACCATGCACTGACCACAAAAAATGGAGGCGCCGCGGCTTGAACCCTGGACCTTTCACATGCCAAGCGAACGCTCTACCAACTGAGCTACGCCCTATGCACGAGCAAATTGCGCTATTCCCCATTCTTTGCGACTCAGATGCGCACGGACACGATGGTGAAGGGAGCAGAGTACAAAGGCGCGGATCCGTTCATATACACAAAAGTTCCAAGTAGTTTCGATGCTCTGGTATTACAAATGCAAATTCCGTCTGTTTTTAACGTCTTAAATTGAAAGAGCCGTCACAAATTGCTCCGTTTTCACTCCTTGTCGACAATCATACAGCACCTGAGGTAACAAACACATCTCGAGCCCCATTGTGCACTCCATTATTCATGCCAACTCAATGCCTCGCTCTTTACTACTGTGTACCAATCTTGTCGTCCAACTGCAAAACACTGGGCCACAACAAGTTTCCGGTTCTCCATTGCACTCCGCATACTACGAAACGCTCCCCAAACTTGGCACTCACCCTCGCAGCCGACTTTTCCGACTTTCCAAACGCTCACGCTAGTGATAGCATTATTTATAGTTCGACGTCGCGCCAAAGCGAATGAGCACATTTCGCCAACGGCTTAGGCCTCCATCCTAGTGTGGCTGCTCGGTGTCTGCAGGCAGCGAGGGTCTGCAAGCTTCCTGTGTTCGCACCTATGTCACCTGTGCTTGCTTGTCAGAGACAGACTATCGCAAAACATACAACTCACTCCATGAATTGATTGCTACGGCATCTGTTATCAGCAGTCACAACTAGCAACACCAGTAGCAGCTGACTGCACGCAAAGAATAGGAATGTGCAGTGGGATTTACGCGAACTCGGTGCAAGCTTGTATCTTCCTAGACACATCTGCTGGCTGTGAATTATTCCACTTGCATGGCAAGGTGCGCATGTAGGTGTGTTAAAAATTTTGGAGGCACTGGGTATTAACCCCAGTCCCTCTCGCATACTAAGCGAGCGCTCTACCATCTGAGCTACGCCCGCCCTCCCGAAGACAAATGGTGCTACATACAGCCATATAGACGACACAGACCCTTGCACTCCCATTATTCAGCAGACAAACACTACTCTCTATGTATCCGTTAGGGTGTCTTTCAGGTTTCGTGCATTCTGTATCAAATCGTAGTTGGCCACAATGAAAGTGGCACGTATAACGTCGAAAATAGAATTCGGACACCGCTCTGAGTAAGACCAACGTGTTGTCCACCCTCTAGACTTCAATGAGGTTAAGCCGCGATACCTAAGACAGATCTGCACTCGATGACACCTCGATAACAGCCGGTCCCCACACTTACATCTTGCTCTCCTTACGTCAGTATACATCATATCAGTCTGTGACGCTGGCTTTGCAAAATCTTGTGTGCCTTTAGGTTCGCCGCGACCAACACTTACCATGCACTGACCGCAAAAAATGGAGGCACCGCGGCTTGAACCCTGAACCTTTCACATGCCAAGCGAACGGTCTACCAACTAAGCTACGCCCCATGCACGAGCTAACTGCGCTATTCCCCATTCTTTGCAACTCAGATGCGCACGGACACGATGGTTGGTTGGTTTGTAGCGGTGAAGGGAGCAGAGTACAAAGGCGCGGACCCGTTCATATACACAAAAGTTCCAAGTAGTTTCGATGCTCTGGTATTACAAATGGAAATTCCGTCTGTTTTTAACGTCTTAAATTGAAAGAGCCGTCACAAATTCCTCCGTTTTCACTCCTTGTCGACAATCATACAGTCCCTGAGGTAACAAACACATCTCGAGCCCCATTGTGCACTCCATTATTCATGCCAACTCAGTGCCTCGCTCTTTACTACTGTGTACCAATCTTGTCGTCCAACTGCAAAACACTGGGCCATAACAAGTTTCCTCGTCTCCATTGCACTGCGCATACTACGAAACGCTCCCCAAACTTGGCGCTCACCCTCGCAGCCGACATTTCCGACTTTCCACGACGCTCACGCTAGTGACAGCATTGTTTATAGTTCGACGTCGCGCCAAAGCGAATGAGCACATTTCGCCAACGGCTTAGGCCGCCCTCCTAGTGTGGCTGCTCGGTGTCTGCAGGCAGCGAGGGTCTGCAAGCTTCCTGTGTTCGCACCTATGTCACCTGTGCTTGCTTGTCAGAGACAGACTATCGCAAAACATACAACTCACTCCATGAATTGATTGCTACGGCATCTGTTATCAGCAGTCACAACTAGCAACACCAAGGGCAGCCGACTGCACGCAAAGAATAGGAATGTGCAGTGGGATTTACGTGAACTCGGCGCAAGGCAGATCTTTCCGACATAGGCTTGAGAATCTTACGGGAACACTTGTACTGTTTCTAAATTAAGTGTAGGCGTGGGAGGAGGGTGCTTCCTGCGCACTAATAACAGCACGCTTGTCAATTGTGGATGCTAATCATTCGCTTGTATCTTCTTAGACACATCTGCTGGCTGTGAATTATTCCACTTGCATGGCAAGGTGCGCATGTAGGTGTGTTAAAAATTCTGGAGGCACTGGGTATAGATCCCAGTACCTCCCGCATACTAAGCGAGCGCTCTACCATCTGAGCTACGCCCGCCTCCCCGAAGACTAATGGTGCTACATACAGCCATATAGACGACACAGACCCTTGCACTCCCATTATTCAGCAGACAAACACTACTCTCTATGTATCCGTTAGGGTGTCTTTCAGGTTTCGTGCATTCTGTATCGAATCGTAGTTGGCCACAATGAAAGTGGCACGTATAACGTCGAAAATAGAATTCGGACACCGCTCTGAGTGAGACCAACGTGTTGTCCACCCTCTAGACTTCAATGAGGTTAAGCCGCGATACCTAAGACAGATCTGCACTCGATGACACCTCGATAACAGCCGGTCCCCACACTTACATCTTGCTCTCCTTACGTCAGTATACATCATATCAGTCTGTGACGCTGGCTTTGCAACATCTTGCGTGCCTTTAGGTTCGCCGCGACCAACACTTACCATGCACTGACCACAAAAAATGGAGGCGCCGCGGCTTGAACCCTGGACCTTTCACATGCCAAGCGAACGCTCTACCAACTGAGCTACGCCCCATGCACTAGCAAACTGCGCTATTCCCCATTCTTTGTGACTCAGATGCGCACGGACACGATGGTTGGTTGGTTTGTAGCGGTGATTGGAGAAGAGTACAAAGGCGCAGACCCGTTCATAGACACAAAACTTCCAAGTAGTTTCGATGCTCTGGTATTACAAATGCAAATTCCGTCTGTTTTTAACGTCTTAAATTGAAAGAGCCGTCACAAATTGCTCCGTTTTCACTCCTTGTCGACAATCATACAGCACCTGGGGTAACAAACACATCTCGAGCCCCATTGTGCACTCCATTATTCATGCCAACTCAGTGCCTCGCTCTTTACTACTGTGTACCAATCTTGTCGTCCAACTGCAAAACACTGGGCCACAACAAGTTTCCGCGTCTCCATTGCACTGCGCATACTACGAAACGCTCCCCAAACTTGGCACTCACCCTCGCAGCCGACTTTTCCGACTTTCCAAACGCTCACGCTAGTGACAGCATTATTTATAGTTCGACGTCGCACCAAAGCGGATGAGCACATTTCGCCTACGGCTTAGGCCGCCCGCCTAGTGAGGCTGCTCCGGGTCTGCAGGCAGCGAGGGACTGCAAGCTTCCTGTGTTCGCACCTATGTCACCTGTGATTGCTTGTCAGAGACAACCTATCGCAAAACATACAACTCACTCCATGAATTGATTGCTACGGCATCTGTTATCAGCAGTCACAACTAGCAACACCAGTAGCAGCCGACTGCACGCAAAGAATAGGAATGTGCAGTGGGATTTACGTGAACTCGGCGCGAGGCAGATCTTTCCGACATAGGCTTGAGAATCTTACGGGAACACTTCTACTGTTTCTAAATTAAGTGTAGGCGTGGGAGGAGGGTGCTTCCTGCGCACTAATAACAGCACGCTTGTCAATTGTGGATGCTAATCATTCGCTTGTATCTTCCTAGACACATCTGCTGGCTGTGAATTATTCCACTTGCATGGCAAGGTGCGCATGTAGGTGTGTTAAAAATTCTGGAGGCACTGGGTATAGATCCCAGTACCTCTCGCATACTAAGCGAGCGCTCTACCATCTGAGCTACGCCCGCCCCCCCGAAGACTAATGGTGCTACATACAGCCATATAGACGACACAGACCCTTGCACTAACATTATTCAGCAGACAAACACTACTCTCTATGTATCCGTTAGGGTGTCTTTCAGGTTTCGTGCATTCTGTATCGAATCGTAGTTGGCCACAATGAAAGTGGCACGTATAACGTCGAAAATAGAATTCGGACACCGCTCTGAGTAAGACCAACGTGTTGTCCACCCTCTAGACTTCAATGAGGTTAAGCCGCGATACCTAAGACAGATCTGCACTCGATGACACCTCGATAACAGCCGGTCCCCACACTTACATCTTGCTCTCCTTACGTCAGTATACATCATATCAGTCTGTGACGCTGGCTTTAGGTTCGCCGCGACCAACACTTACCATGCACTGACCGCAAAAAATGGTGGCGCTGCGGCTTGAACCCTGAACCTTTCACATGCCAAGCAAACGCTCTACCAACTGAGCTACGCCCCATGCACGAGCAAACTGCGCTATTCCCCATTCTTTGCAACTCAGATGCGCACGGACACGATGGTTGGTTGGTTTGTAGCGGTGACGGGAGCAGAGTACAAAGGCGCGGACCCGTTCATATACACAAAAGTTCCAAGTAGTTTCGATGCTCTGGTATTACAAATGCAAATTCTGTCTGCTTTTAACGTCTTAGATTGAAAGAGCCGTCACAAATTGCTCCGTTTTCACTCCTTGTCGACAATCATACAGCACCTGGGGTAACAAACACATCTCGAGCCCCATTGTGCACTCCATTATTCATGCCAACTCTGTGCCTCGCTCGTTACTACTGTGTACCAATCTTGTCGTCCAACTGCAAAACACTCTGCCACAACAAGTTTCCGTGTCTCCATTGCACTGCGCATACTACGAAACGCTCCCCAAACTTGGCACTCACCCTCGCAGCCGACTTTTCCGACTTTCCAAACGCTCACGCTAGTGACAGCACTATTTATAGTTCGACGTCGCGCCAAAGCGAATGAGCACATTTCGCCAATGGCTTAGGCCGCCTTCCTAGTGTGGCTGCTCCGGGTCTGCAGGCAGCGAGGGTCTGCAAGCTTCCTGTGTTCGCACCTATGTCACCTGTGCTTGCTTGTCAGAGACAGACTATCGCAAAACATACAACTCACTCCATGAATTGATTGCTACGGCATCTGTTATCAGCAGTCACAACTAGCAACACCAGTAGCAGCCGACTGCACGCAAAGAATAGGAATGTGCAGTGGGATTTACGTGAACTCGGCGCAAGGCAGAACTTTCCGACATAGGCTTGAGAATCTTACGGGAACACTTGTACTGTTTCTAAATTAAGTGTAGGCGTGGGAGGAGGGTGCTTCCTGCGCACTAATAACAGCACGCTTGTCAATTGTGGATGCTAATCATTCGCTTGTATCTTCCTAGACACATCTGCTGGTTGTGAATTATTCCTCTTGCATGGCAAGGTGCGCATGTAGGTGTGTTAAAAATTCTGGAGGCACTGGGTATAGATCCCAGTACCTCCCGCATACTAAGCGAGCGCTCTACCATCTGAGCTACGCCCGCCTCCCCGAAGACTAATGGTGCTACATACAGCCATATAGACGACACAGACCCTTGCACTCCCATTATTCAGCAGACAAACACTACTCTCTATGTATCCGTTAGGGTGTCTTTCAGGTTTCGTGCATTCTGTATCGAATCGTAGTTGGCCACAATGAAAGTGGCACGTATAACGTCGAAAATAGAATTCGGACACCGCTCTGAGTGAGACCAACGTGTTGTCCACCCTCTAGACTTCAATGAGGTTAAGCCGCGATACCTAAGACAGATCTGCACTCGATGACACCTCGATAACAGCCGGTCCCCACACTTACATCTTGCTCTCCTTACGTCAGTATACATCATATCAGTCTGTGACGCTGGCTTTGCAACATCTTGCGTGCCTTTAGGTTCGCCGCGACCAACACTTACCATGCACTGACCACAAAAAATGGAGGCGCCGCGGCTTGAACCCTGGACCTTTCACATGCCAAGCGAACGCTCTACCAACTGAGCTACGCCCCATGCACTAGCAAACTGCGCTATTCCCCATTCTTTGTGACTCAGATGCGCACGGACACGATGGTTGGTTGGTTTGTAGCGGTGATTGGAGAAGAGTACAAAGGCGCAGACCCGTTCATAGACACAAAACTTCCAAGTAGTTTCGATGCTCTGGTATTACAAATGCAAATTCCGTCTGTTTTTAACGTCTTAAATTGAAAGAGCCGTCACAAATTGCTCCGTTTTCACTCCTTGTCGACAATCATACAGCACCTGGGGTAACAAACACATCTCGAGCCCCATTGTGCACTCCATTATTCATGCCAACTCAGTGCCTCGCTCTTTACTACTGTGTACCAATCTTGTCGTCCAACTGCAAAACACTGGGCCACAACAAGTTTCCGCGTCTCCATTGCACTGCGCATACTACGAAACGCTCCCCAAACTTGGCACTCACCCTCGCAGCCGACTTTTCCGACTTTCCAAACGCTCACGCTAGTGACAGCATTATTTATAGTTCGACGTCGCACCAAAGCGGATGAGCACATTTCGCCTACGGCTTAGGCCGCCCTCCTAGTGAGGCTGCTCCGGGTCTGCAGGCAGCGAGGGACTGCAAGCTTCCTGTGTTCGCACCTATGTCACCTGTGATTGCTTGTCAGAGACAACCTATCGCAAAACATACAACTCACTCCATGAATTGATTGCTACGGCATCTGTTATCAGCAGTCACAACTAGCAACACCAGTAGCAGCCGACTGCACGCAAAGAATAGGAATGTGCAGTGGGATTTACGTGAACTCGGCGCGAGGCAGATCTTTCCGACATAGGCTTGAGAATCTTACGGGAACACTTCTACTGTTTCTAAATTAAGTGTAGGCGTGGGAGGAGGGTGCTTCCTGCGCACTAATAACAGCACGCTTGTCAATTGTGGATGCTAATCATTCGCTTGTATCTTCCTAGACACATCTGCTGGCTGTGAATTATTCCACTTGCATGGCAAGGTGCGCATGTAGGTGTGTTAAAAATTCTGGAGGCACTGGGTATAGATCCCAGTACCTCTCGCATACTAAGCGAGCGCTCTACCATCTGAGCTACGCCCGCCCCCCCGAAGACTAATGGTGCTACATACAGCCATATAGACGACACAGACCCTTGCACTAACATTATTCAGCAGACAAACACTACTCTCTATGTATCCGTTAGGGTGTCTTTCAGGTTTCGTGCATTCTGTATCGAATCGTAGTTGGCCACAATGAAAGTGGCACGTATAACGTCGAAAATAGAATTCGGACACCGCTCTGAGTAAGACCAACGTGTTGTCCACCCTCTAGACTTCAATGAGGTTAAGCCGCGATACCTAAGACAGATCTGCACTCGATGACACCTCGATAACAGCCGGTCCCCACACTTACATCTTGCTCTCCTTACGTCAGTATACATCATATCAGTCTGTGACGCTGGCTTTAGGTTCGCCGCGACCAACACTTACCATGCACTGACCGCAAAAAATGGTGGCGCTGCGGCTTGAACCCTGAACCTTTCACATGCCAAGCAAACGCTCTACCAACTGAGCTACGCCCCATGCACGAGCAAACTGCGCTATTCCCCATTCTTTGCAACTCAGATGCGCACGGACACGATGGTTGGTTGGTTTGTAGCGGTGACGGGAGCAGAGTACAAAGGCGCGGACCCGTTCATATACACAAAAGTTCCAAGTAGTTTCGATGCTCTGGTATTACAAATGCAAATTCTGTCTGCTTTTAACGTCTTAGATTGAAAGAGCCGTCACAAATTGCTCCGTTTTCACTCCTTGTCGACAATCATACAGCACCTGGGGTAACAAACACATCTCGAGCCCCACTGTGCACTCCATTATTCATGCCAACTCTGTGCCTCGCTCGTTACTACTGTGTACCAATCTTGTCGTCCAACTGCAAAACACTCTGCCACAACAAGTTTCCGTGTCTCCATTGCACTGCGCATACTACGAAACGCTCCCCAAACTTGGCACTCACCCTCGCAGCCGACTTTTCCGACTTTCCAAACGCTCACGCTAGTGACAGCACTATTTATAGTTCGACGTCGCGCCAAAGCGAATGAGCACATTTCGCCAATGGCTTAGGCCGCCTTCCTAGTGTGGCTGCTCCGGGTCTGCAGGCAGCGAGGGTCTGCAAGCTTCCTGTGTTCGCACCTATGTCACCTGTGCTTGCTTGTCAGAGACAGACTATCGCAAAACATACAACTCACTCCATGAATTGATTGCTACGGCATCTGTTATCAGCAGTCACAACTAGCAACACCAGTAGCAGCCGACTGCACGCAAAGAATAGGAATGTGCAGTGGGATTTACGTGAACTCGGCGCAAGGCAGAACTTTCCGACATAGGCTTGAGAATCTTACGGGAACACTTGTACTGTTTCTAAATTAAGTGTAGGCGTGGGAGGAGGGTGCTTCCTGCGCACTAATAACAGCACGCTTGTCAATTGTGGATGCTAATCATTCGCTTGTATCTTCCTAGACACATCTGCTGGTTGTGAATTATTCCTCTTGCATGGCAAGGTGCGCATGTAGGTGTGTTAAAAATTCTGGAGGCACTGGGCATTGATCCCAGTACCTCTTGCATACTAAGCGAGCGCTCTACCATCTGAGCTACGCCCGCCCCCCCGAAGACTAATGGTGCTACATACAGCCATATAGAAGACACAGACCCTTGCACTCCCATTATTCAGCAGACAAACACTACTCTCTATGTATCCGTTAGGGTGTCTTTCAGGTTTCGTGCATTCTGTATCGAATCGTAGTTGGCCACAATGAAAGTGGCACGTATAACGTCGAAAATAGAATTCGGACACCGCTCTGAGTAAGACCAACGTGTTGTCCACCCTCTAGACTTCAATGAGGTTAAGCCGCGATACCTAAGACAGATCTGCACTCGATGACACCTCGATAACAGCCGGTCCCCACACTTACATCTTGCTCTCCTTACGTCAGTATACATCATATCAGTCTGTGACGCTGGCTTTGCAACAACTTGCGTGCCTTTAGGTTCGCTGCGACCAACACTTACCACAAAAAATGGAGGCGCCGCGGCTTGAACCCTGGACCTTTCACATGCCAAGCGAACGCTCTACCAACTGAGCTACGCCCCATGCACGAGCAAACTGGGCTATTCCCCATTCTTTGCGACTCAGATGCGCACGGACACGATGGTTGGTTGGTTTGTAGCGGTGAAGGGAGCAGAGTACAAAGGCGCGGACCCGTTCATATACACAAAAGTTCCAAGTAGTTTCGATGCTCTGGTATTACAAATGCAAATTCTGTCTGTTTTTAACGTCTTAAATTGAAAGAGCAGTCACAAATTGCTCCGTTTTCACTCCTTGTCGACAATCATACAGCACCTGGGGTAACAAACACATCTCGAGCCCCATTGTGCACTCCATTATTCATGCCAACTCAGTGCCTCGCTCTGTACTACTGTGTACCAATCTTGTCGTCCAACTGCAAAACAATGTGCCACAACAAGTATCCGCGTCTCCATTGCACTGCGCATACTACGAAACGCTCCCCAAACTTGGCACTCACCCTCGCAGCCGACTTTTCCGACTTTCCAAACGCTCACGCTAGTGACAGCATTATTTATAGTTCGACGTCGCGCCAAAGCGAATGAGCACATTTCGCCAACGGCTTAGGCTGCCCTCCTAGTGGGGCTGCTCCGGATCTGCAGGCAGCAAGGGTCTGCAAGCTTCCTGTGTTCGCACCTATGTCACCTGTGCTTGCTTGTCAGAGACAGACTATCGCAAAACATACAACTCACTCCATGAATTGATTGCTACGGCATCTGTTATCAGCAGTCACAACTAGCAACACCCGTAGCAGCTGACTGCACGCAAAGAATAGGAATGTGCAGTGGGATTTACGTGAACTCGGCGCAAGCTTTTATCTTCCTAGACACATCTGCTGGCTGTGAATTATTCCACTTGCATGGCAAGGTGCGTATGTAGGTGTGTTAAAAATTCTGGAGGCACTGGGTATAGATCCCAGTACCTCTTGCACACTAAGCGAGCGCTCTACCATCTGAGGTACGCCCGCCCCCCCGAAGACTAATGGTGCTACATACAGCCATATAGACGACACAGACCCTTGCACTCCCATTATTCAGCAGACAAACACTACTCTCTATGTATCCGTTAGGGTGTCTTTCAGGTTTCGTGCATTCTGTATCGAATCGTAGTTGGCCACAATGAAAGTGGCACGTATAACGTCGAAAATAGAATTCGGACACCGCTCTGAGTAAGACCAACGTGTTGTCCACCCTCTAGACTTCAATGAGGTTAAGCCGCGATACCTAAGACAGATCTGCACTCGATGACACCTCGATAACAGCCGGTCCCCACACTTACATCTTGCTCTCCTTACGTCAGTATACATCATATCAGTCTGTGACGCTGGCTTTGCAACATCTTGCGTGCCTTTAGGTTCGCCGCGACCAACACTTACCATGCACTGACCACAAAAAATGGAGGCGCCGCAGCTTAAACCCTGGACCTTTCACATGCCAAGCGAACGCTCTACCAACTGAGCTACGCCCCATGCACGAGCAATCTGCGCTATTCCCCACTCTTTGCGGCACAGATGCGCACGGACACGATGGTTGGTTGGTTTGTAGCGGTGAAGGGAGCAGAGTACAAAGGCGCGGACCCGTTCATATACACAAAAGTTCCCAGTAGTTTCGATGCTCTGGTATTACAAATGCAAATTCTGTCTGTTTTTAACGTCTTAAATTGAAAGAGCCGTCACAAATTGCTCCGTTTTCACTCCTTGTCGACAATCATACAGCACCTGAGGTAACAAACACATCTCGAGCCCCATTGTGCACTCCATTATTCATGCCAACTCAGTGCCTCGCTCTTTACTACTGTGTACCAATCTTGTCGTCCAACTGCAAAACACTGGGCCACAACAAGTTTCCGCGTCTCCATTGCACTGCGCATACTACGAAACGCTCCCCAAACTTGGCACTCACCCTCGCAGCCGACTTTTCCGACTTTCCAAACGCTCACGCTAGTGACAGCATTATTTATAGTTCGCCGTCGCGCCAAAGCGAATGAGCACATTTCGCCAACGGCTTAGGCCGCCCTCCTAGTGAGGCTGCTCCGGGTCTGCAGGCAGCGAGGGTCTGCAAGCTTCCTGTGTTCGCACCTATGTCACCTGTGCTTGCTTGTCAGAGACAGACTATCGCAAAACATACAACTCACTCCATGAATTGATTGCTACGGCATCTGTTATCAGCAGTCACAACTAGCAACACCAGTAGCAGCTGACTGCACGCAAAGAATAGGAATTTGCAGTGGGATTTACGTGAACTCGGCGCAAGCTTGTATCTTCCTAGACACATCTGCTTGCTGTGAATTATTCCACTTGCATGGCAAGGTGCGCATGTGGGTGTGTTAAAACTTCTGGAGGCACTGGGTATAGATCCCAGTACCTCTCGCATACTAAGCGAGCGCTCTACCATCTGAGCTACGCCCGCCCCCTCCCGAAGACTAATGGTGCTACATACAGCCATATAGACGACACAGACTCATGCACTCCCATTATTCAGCAGACAAACACTACTCTCTATGTATCCGTTAGGGTGTCTTTCAGGTTTCGTGCATTCTGTATCGAATCGTAGTTGGCCACAATGAAAGTGGCACGTATAACGTCGAAAATAGAATTCGGACACCGCTCTGAGTAAGACCAACGTGTTGTCCACCCTCTAGACTTCAATGAGGTTAAGCCGCGATACCTAAGACAGATCTGCACTCGATGACACCTCGATAACAGCCGGTCCCTACACTTACATCTTGCTCTCCTTACGTCAGTATACATCATATCAGTCTGTGACGCTGGCTTTGCAACATCTTGCGTGCCTTTAGGTTCGCCGCGACCAACACTTACCATGCACTGACCACAAAAAATGGATGCGTCGCGGCTTGAACCCTGGACCTTTCACATGCCAAGCGAACGCTCTACCAACTGAGCTACGCCCCATGCACGAGCAAACTGCGCTATTCCCCATTCTTTGTGACTCAGATGCGCACGGACACGATGGTTGGTTGGTTTGTAGCGGTGGAGGGAGGAGAGTACAAAGGCGCGGACCCGTTCATATACACAAAAGTTCCAAGTAGTTTCGATGCTCTGGTATTACAAATGCAAATTCCGTCTGTTTTTAACGTCTTACATTGAAAGAGCCGTCACAAATTGCTCCGTTTTCACTCCTTGTCGACAATCATACAGCACCTGAGGTAACAAACACATCTCAAGCCCCAATGTGCACTCCAGTATTCATGGCAACTCAGTGCCTCGCTCTTTACTACTGTGTACCAATCTTGTCGTCCAACTGCAAAACACTGGGCCACAACAAGTTTCCGCGTCTCCATTGCACTGCGCATCCTACGAAACGCTCCCCAAACTTGGCACTCACCCTCGCAGCCGACTTTTCCGACTTTCCAAATGCTCACGCTAGTGACAGCATTATTTATAGTTCGACGTCGCGCCAAAGCGAATGAGCACATTTCGCCTACGGCTTAGGCCGCCCTCCTAGTGGGGCTGCTCGGTGTCTGCAGGCAGCGAGGGTCTGCAAGCTTCCTGTGTTCGCACCTATGTCACCTGTGCTTGCTTGTCAGAGACAGACTATCGCAAAACATACAACTCACTCCATGAATTGATTGCTACGGCATTTGTTATCAGCAGTCACAACTAGCAACACCAGTAGCAGCTGACTGCACGCAAAGAATAGGAATTTGCAGTGGGATTTACGTGAACTCGGCGCAAGCTTATATCTTCCTAGACACATCTGCTGGCTGTGAATTATTCCACTTGCATATCAAGGTGCGCATGTAGGTGTGTTAAAAATTCTGGAGGCACTGGGTATTGATCCCACTACCATCTGAGCTACGCCCGCCCCCCCGAAGACTAATGGGTCTACATACAGCCATATAGACGACACAGACCATTGCATTCCCATTATTCAGCAGACAAACACTACTCTCTATGTATCCGTTAGGGTGTCTTTCAGGTTTCGTGCATTCTGTATCGAATCGTATTTGGCCACAATGAAAGTGGCACGTATAACGTCGAAAATAGAATTCGGACACCGCTCTGTGTAAGACCAACGTGTTGTCCACCCTCTAGACTTCAATGATTTTAAGCCGCGATACCTAAGACAGATCTGCACTCGATGACACCTCGATAACAGCCGGTCCCCACACTTACATCTTGCTCTCCTTACGTCAGTATACATCATATCAGTCTGTGACGCTGGCTTTGCAACATCTTGCGTGCCTTTAGGTTCGCCGCGACCAACACTTACCATGCACTGACCACAAAAAATGGAGGCGCCGCGGCTTGAACCCTGGACCTTTCACATGCCAAGCGAACGATCCACCAACTGAGCTACGCCCCATGCACGAGCAAACTGCGCTATTCCCCATTGTTTGCGACTCAGATGCGCACGGACACGATGGTTGGTTGGTTTGTAGCGGTGAAGGGAGCAGAGTACAAAGGCGCGGACCCGTTCATATACACAAAAGTACCAAGTAGTTTCGATGCTCTGGTATTACAAACGCAAATTCCGTCTGTTTTTAACGTCTTTAATTGAAAGAGCCGTCACAAATTGCTCCGTTTTCACTCCTTGTCGACAATCATACAGCACCTGAGGTAACAAACACATCTCAAGCCCCAATGTGCACTCCATTATTCATGGCAACTCAGTGCCTCGCTCTTTACTACTGTGTACCAATCTTGTCGTCCAACTGCAAAACACTGGGCCACAACAAGTTTCCGCGTCTCCATTGCACTGCGCATCCTACGAAACGCTCCCCAAACTTGGCACTCACCCTCGCAGCCGACTTTTCCGACTTTCCAAATGCTCACGCTAGTGACAGCATTATTTATAGTTCGACGTCGCGCCAAAGCGAATGAGCACATTTCGCCAACGGCTTAGGCCGCCCTCCTAGTGTGGCTGCTCCGTGTCTGCAGGCAGCGAGGGTCTGCAAGCTTCCTGTGTTCGCACCTATGTCACCTGCGCTTGCTTGTCACAGACAGACTATCGCAAAACATACAACTCACTCCATGAATTGATTGCTACGGCATCTGTTATCAGCAGTCACAACTAGCAACACCAGTAGCAGCTGACTGCACGCAAAGAATAGGAATGTGTAGTGGGATTTACGTGAACTCAGCGCAAGCTTATATCTTCCTAGACACATCTGCTGGCTGTGAATTATTCCACTTGCATATCAAGGTGCGCATGTAGGTGTGTTAAAAATTCTGGAGGCACTGGGTATTGATCCCAGTACCTCTCGCATACTAAGCGAGCGCTCTACCATCTGAGCTACGCCCGCCCCCCCGAAGACTAGTGGTGCTACATACAGCCATATAGACGACACAGACCCTTGCACTCCCATTATTCAGCAGACAAACACTACTCTCTATGTATCCGTTAGGGTGTCTTTCAGGTTTCGTGCATTCTGTATCGAATCGTAGTTGGCCACAATGAAAGTGGCACGTATAACGTCGAAAATAGAATTCGGACACCGCTCTGAGTAAGACCAACGTGTTGTCCACCCTCTAGACTTCAATGAGGTTAAGCCGCGATACCTAAGACAGATCTGCACTCGATGACACCTCGATAACAGCCGGTCCCCACACTTACATCTTGCTCTCCTTACGTCAGTATACATCATATCAGTCTGTGACGCTGGCTTTGCAACATCTTGCGTGCCTTTAGGTTCGCCGCGACCAACACTTACCATGCACTGACCACAAAAAATGGAGGCGCCGCGGCTTGAACCCTGGACCTTTTACATGCCAAGCGAACGATCCACCAACTGAGCTACGAACCATGCACGAGCAAACTGCGCTATTCCCCATTCTTTGCGACTCAGATGCGCACGGACACGATGGTTGGTTTGTTTGTAGCGGTGAAGGCAGCAGAGTACAAAGGCGCGGACCCGTTCATATACACAAAAGTACCAAGTAGTTTCGATGCTCTGGTATTACAAACGCAAATTCCGTCTGTTTTTAACGTCTTAAATTGGAAGAGCCGTCACAAATTGCTCCGTTTTCACTCCTTGTCGACAATCATACAGCACCTGAGGTAACAAACACATCTCAAGCCCCAATGTGCACTCCATTATTCATGGCAACTCAGTGCCTCGCTCTTTACCACTGTGTACCAATCTTGTCGTCCAACTGCAAAACACTGGGCCACAACAAGTTTCCGCGTCTCCATTGCACTGCGCATACTACGAAACGCTCCCCAAACTTGGCACTCACCCTCGCAGCCGACTTTTCCGACTTTCCACGACGCTCACGCAACGCTTACGCTAGTGACAGCATTATTTATAGTTCGACGTCGCGCCAAAGCGAATGAGCACATTTCGCCTACGGCTTAGGCCGCCCTCCTAGTGTAGCTGCTCGGTGTCTGCAGGCAGCGAGGTTCTGCAAGCTTCCTGTGTTCGCACTTATGTCACCTGTGCTTGCTTGTCAGAGACAGACTATCGCAAAACATACTACTCACTCCATGAATTGATTGCTACGGCATCTGTTATCAGCAGTCACAGCTAGCAACACCAGTAGCAGCTGACTGCACGCAAAGAATAGGAATGTGCAGTGGGATTTACGTGAACTCGGCACAAGGCAGATCTTTCCGACATAGGCTTGAGAATCTTACGGGAACACTTGTACTGTTTCTAAATTAAGTGTAGGCGTGGGAGGAGGGTGCTTCCTGCGCACTAATAACAGCACGCTTGTCAAATGTGGATGCTAATCATTCGCTTGTATCTTCCTAGACACATCTGCCGGCTGTGAATTATTCCACTTGCATGGCAAGGTGCGCATGTGGGTGTGTTAAAAATTCTGGAGGCACTGGGTATAGATCCCAGTACCTCTCAATACTAAGCGAGCGCTCTACCATCTGAGCTACGCCCGCCCCCCCGAAGACTAATGGTGCTACATACAGCCATATAGACGACACAGACCCTTGCACTCCCATTATTCAGCAGACAAACACTACTCTCTATGTATCCGTTAGGGTGTCTTTCAGGTTTCGTGCATTCTGTATCGAATCGTAGTTGGCCACAATGAAAGTGGCACGTATAACGTCGAAAATAGAATTCGGACACCGCTCTGAGTAAGACCAACGTGTTGTCCACCCTCTAGACTTCAATGAGGTTAAGCCGCGATACCTAAGACAGATCTGCACTCGATGACACCTCGATAACAGCCGGTCCCCACACTTACATCTTGCTCTCCTTACGTCAGTATACATCATATCAGTCTGTGACGCTGGCTTTGCAACATCTTGCGTGCCTTTAGGTTCGCCGCCACCAACACTTACCATGCACTGACCACAAAAAATGGAGGCGCCGCGGCTTGAACCCTGGACCTTTCACACGCCAAGCGAACGCTCTACCAACTGAGCTACGCCCCATGCACGAGCAAACTGCGCTATTCCCCATTCTTTGCGACTCAGATGCGCACGGGCACGATGGTTGGTTGGTTTGTAGCGGTGAAGGGAGCAGAGTAGAAAGGCGCGGACCCGTTCATATACACAAAACTTCCAAGTAGTTTCGATGCTCTGGTATTACAAATGCAAATTCCGTCTGTTTTTAACGTCTTAAATTGAAAGAGCCGTCACAAATTGCTCCGTTTTCACTCCTTGTCGACAATCATACAGCACCTGAGGTAACAAACACATCTCAAGCCCCAATGTGCACTCCATTATTCATGCCAACCCAGTGCCTCGCTCTTTACTACTGTGTACCAATCTTGTCGTCCAACTGCAAAACACTGGGCCACAACAAGTTTCCGCGTCTCCACTGCACTGCGCATTCTACGAAACGCTCCCCAAACTTGGCACTCACCCTCGCAGCCGACTTTTCCGACTTTCCACGACGCTCACGCTAGTGACAGCATTATTTATAGTTCGACGTCGCGCCAAAGCGAATGAGCACATTTCGCCTACGGCTTAGGCCGCCCTCCTAGTGTAGCTGCTCGGTGTCTGCAGGCAGCGAGGGTCTGCAAGCTTCCTCTGTTCGCACCTATGTCACCTGTGCTTGCTTGTCAGAGACAGACTATCGCAAAACATACTACTCACTCCATGAATTGATTGCTACGGCATCTGTTATCAGCAGTCACAACTAGCAACACCAGTAGCAGCTGACTGCACGCAAAGAATAGGAATGTGCAGTGGGATTTACGTGAACTCGGCACAAGGCAGATCTTTCCGACATAGGCTTGAGAATCTTACGGGAACACTTGTACTGTTTCTAAATTAAGTCTAGGCGTGGGAGGAAGGTGCTTCCTGCGCACTAATAACAGCACGCTTGTCAATTGTGGATGCTAATCATTCGCTTGTATCTTCCTAGACACATCTGCTGGCTGTGAATTATTCCACTTGCATGGCAAGGTGCGCATGTAGGTGTGTTAAAAATTCTGGAGGCACTGGGTATTGATCCCAGTACCTCTCGCACACTAAGCAAGCGCTCCACCATCTGAGCTACGCCCGCTACATACAGCCATATAGACGTCACAGACCCTTGCACTCCCATTATTCAGCAGACAAACACTACTCTCTATGTATCCGTTAGGGTGTCTTTCAGGTTTCGTGCATTCTGTATCGAATCGTAGTTGGCCACAATGAAAGTGGCACGTATAATGTCGAAAATAGAATTCGGACACCGCTCTGAGTAAGAGCAACGTGTTGCCCACCCTCTAGACTTCAATGAGGTTAAGCCGCAATACCTAAGACAGATCTGCACTCGATGACACCTCGATAACAGCCGGTCCCCACACTTACATCTTGCTCTCCTTACGTCAGTATACATCATATCAGTCTGTGACGCTGGCTTTGCAACATCTTGCGTGCCTTTAGGTTCGCCGCGACCAACACTTACCATGCACTGACCACAAAAAATGGAGGCGCCGCGGCTTGAACCCTGGACCTTTCACATGCCAAGCGAACGCTCTACCAACTGAGCTATGCCCCATGCAAGAGCAAACTGCGCTATTCCCCATTCTTTGCGACTCAGATGCGCACGGACACGATGTTTGGTTGGTTTGTAGCGGTGAAGGGAGCAGAGTACAAAGGCGCGGACCCGTTCATGTACACAAAAGTTCCAAGTAGTTTCGATGCTCTGGTATTACAAATGCAAATTCCATCTGTTTTTAACGTCTTAAATTGAAAGAGCCGTCACAAATTGCTCCGTTTTCACTCCTTGTCGACAATCATACAGCACCTGGGGTAACAAACACATCTCGAGCCCTATTGTGCACTCCATTATTCATGCCAACTCAGTGCCTCGCTCTTTACTACTGTGTACCAATCTTGTCGTCCAACTGCAAAACACTGGGCCACAACAAGTTTCCGCGTCTCCATTGCACTGCGCATACTACGAAACGCTCCCCAAACTTGGCACTCACCCTCGCAGCCGACTTTTCCGACTTTCCACGACGCTCACGCAACGCTTACGCTAGTGACAGCATTATTTATAGTTCGACGTCGCGCCAAAGCGAATGAGCACATTTCGCCTACGGCTTAGGCCGCCCTCCTAGTGTAGCTGCTCGGTGTCTGCAGGCAGCGAGGGTCTGCAAGCTTCCTGTGTTCGCACTTATGTCACCTGTGCTTGCTTGTCAGAGACAGACTATCGCAAAACATACAACTCCCTCCATGAATTGATTGCTACGGCATCTGTTATCAGCAGTCACAGCTAGCAACACCAGTAGCAGCTGACTGCACGCAAAGAATAGGAATCTGCAGTGGGATTTACGTGAACTCGGCACAAGGCAGATCTTTCCGACATAGGCTTGAGAATCTTACGGGAACACTTGTACTGTTTCTAAATTAAGTGTAGGCGTGGGAGGAGGGTGCTTCCTGCGCACTAATAACAGCACGCTTGTCAAATGTGGATGCTAATCATTCGCTTGTATCTTCCTAGACACATCTGCCGGCTGTGAATTATTCCACTTGCATGGCAAGGTGCGCATGTGGGTGTGTTAAAAATTCTGGAGGGACTGGGTATAGATCCCAGTACCTCTCAATACTAAGCGAGCGCTCTACCATCTGAGCTACGCCCGCCCCCCCGAAGACTAATGGTGCTACATACAGCCATATAGACGACACAGACCCTTGCACTCCCATTATTCAGCAGACAAACACTACTCTCTATGTATCCGTTAGGGTGTCTTTCAGGTTTCGTGCATTCTGTATCGAATCGTAGTTGGCCACAATGAAAGTGGCACGTATAACGTCGAAAATAGAATTCGGACACCGCTCTGAGTAAGACCAACGTGTTGTCCACCCTCTAGACTTCAATGAGGTTAAGCCGCGATACCTAAGACAGATCTGCACTCGATGACACCTCGATAACAGCCGGTCCCCACACTTACATCTTGCTCTCCTTACGTCAGTATACATCATATCAGTCTGTGACGCTGGCTTTGCAACATCTTGCGTGCCTTTAGGTTCGCCGCGACCAACACTTACCATGCACTGACCACAAAAAATGGAGGCGCCGCGGCTTGAACCCTGGACCTTTCACACGCCAAGCGAACGCTCTACCAACTGAGCTACGCCCCATGCACGAGCAAACTGCGCTATTCCCCATTCTTTGCGACTCAGATGCGCACGGGCACGATGGTTGGTTGGTTTGTAGCGGTGAAGGGAGCAGAGTAGAAAGGCGCGGACCCGTTCATATACACAAAACTTCCAAGTAGTTTCGATGCTCTGGTATTACAAATGCAAATTCCGTCTGTTTTTAACGTCTTAAATTGAAAGAGCCGTCACAAATTGCTCCGTTTTCACTCCTTGTCGACAATCATACAGCACCTGAGGTAACAAACACATCTCAAGCCCCAATGTGCACTCCATTATTCATGCCAACCCAGTGCCTCGCTCTTTACTACTGTGTACCAATCTTGTCGTCCAACTGCAAAACACTGGGCCACAACAAGTTTCCGCGTCTCCACTGCACTGCGCATTCTACGAGACGCTCCCCAAACTTGGCACTCACCCTCGCAGCCGACTTTTCCGACTTTCCACGACGCTCACGCTAGTGACAGCATTATTTATAGTTCGACGTCGCGCCAAAGCGAATGAGCACATTTCGCCTACGGCTTAGGCCGCCCTCCTAGTGTAGCTGCTCGGTGTCTGCAGGCAGCGAGGGTCTGCAAGCTTCCTCTGTTCGCACCTATGTCACCTGTGCTTGCTTGTCAGAGACAGACTATCGCAAAACATACTACTCACTCCATGAATTGATTGCTACGGCATCTGTTATCAGCAGTCTCAACTAGCAACACCAGTAGCAGCTGACTGCACGCAAAGAATAGGAATGTGCAGTGGGATTTACGTGAACTCGGCACCAGGCAGATCTTTCCGACATAGGCTTGAGAATCTTACGGGAACACTTGTACTGTTTCTAAATTAAGTCTAGGCGTGGGAGGAAGGTGCTTCCTGCGCACTAATAACAGCACGCTTGTCAATTGTGGATGCTAATCATTCGCTTGTATCTTCCTAGACACATCTGCTGGCTGTGAATTATTCCACTTGCATGGCAAGGTGCGCATGTAGGTGTGTTAAAAATTCTGGAGGCACTGGGTATTGATCCCAGTACCTCTCGCACACTAAGCAAGCGCTCCACCATCTGAGCTACGCCCGCTACATACAGCCATATAGACGTCACAGACCCTTGCACTCCCATTATTCAGCAGACAAACACTACTCTCTATGTATCCGTTAGGGTGTCTTTCAGGTTTCGTGCATTCTGTATCGAATCGTAGTTGGCCACAATGAAAGTGGCACGTATAACGTCGAAAATAGAAATCGGACACCGCTCTGAGTAAGAGCAACGTGTTGCCCACCCTCCAGACTTCAATGAGGTTAAGCCGCAATACCTAAGACAGATCTGCACTCGATGTCACCTCGATAACAGCCGGTCCCCACACTTACATCTTGCTCTCCTTACGTCAGTATACATCATATCAGTCTGTGACGCTGGCTTTGCAACATCTTGCGTGCCTTTAGGTTCGCCGCGACCAACACTTACCATGCACTGACCACAAAAAATGGAGGCGCCGCGGCTTGAACCCTGGACCTTTCACATGCCAAGCGAACGCTCTACCAACTGAGCTACGCCCCATGCACGAGCAAACTGCGCTATTCCCCATTCTTTGCGACTCAGATGCGCACGGACACGATGGTTGGTTGGTTTGTAGCGGTGAAGGGAGCAGAGTACAAAGGCGCGGACCCGTTCATATACACAAAAGTTCCAAGTAGTTTCGATGCTCTGGTATTACAAATGCAAATTCCGTCTGTTTTTAACGTCTTAAATTGAAAGAGCCGTCACAAATTGCTCCGTTTTCACTCCTTGTCGACAATCATACAGCACCTGGGGTAACAAACACATCTCGAGCCCTATTGTGCACTCCATTATTCATGCCAACTCAGTGCCTCGCTCTTTACTACTGTGTACCAATCTTGTCGTCCAACTGCAAAACACTGGGCCACAACAAGTTTCCGCGTCTCCATTGCACTGCGCATACTACGAAACGCTCCCCAAACTTTGCACTCACCCACGCAGCCGACTTTTCCGACGTTCCACGACGCTCACGCAAAGCTCACGCTTGTGACAGCATCATTTATAGTTCGACGTCGCGCCAAAGCGAATGAGCACATTTCGCCTACGGCTTAGGCCGCCCTCCTAGTGTAGCTGCTCGGTGTCTGCAGGCAGCGAGGGTCTGCAAGCTTCCTGTGTTCGCACCTATGTCACCTGTGCATGCTTGTCAGAGACAGACTATCGCAAAACATACAACTCACTCCATGAATTGACTGCTACGGCATCTGTTATCAGCAGTCACAACTAGCAACACCAGTAGCAGCTGACTGCACGCAAAGAATAGGAATGTGCAGTGGGATTTACGTGAACTCGGCGCAAGGCAGATCTTTCCGACATAGGCTTGAGAATCTTACGGGAACACTTGTACTGTTTCTAAATTAAGTGTAGGCGGTGGAGGAGCGTGCTTCCTGCGCACTAATAACAGCACGCTTGTCATTTGTGGATGCTAATCATTCGCTTGTATCTTCCTAGACACATCTGCTGGTTGTGAATTATTCCTCTTGCATGGCAAGGTGCGCATGTAGGTGTGTTAAAAATTCTGGAGGCACTGCGTATTGATTGCAGTACCTATCGCATACTAAGCGAGCGCTCTACCATCTGATCTACGCCCGCACCCCAGAGACTAATGATGCTACATACAGCCATATAGACGACACAGACCCTTGCTTTCCCATTATTCAGCAGACAAACACTACTCTCTATGTATCCGTTAGGGTGTCTTTCAGGTTTCGTGCATTCTGTATCGAATCGTAGTTGGCCACAATGAAAGTGGCACGTATAACGTCGAAAATAGAATTCGGACACCGCTCTGAGTAAGACCAACGTGTTGTCCACCCTCTAGACTTCAATGAGGTTAAGCCGCGATACCTAAGGCAGATCTGCACTCGATGACACCTCGATAACAGCCGGTCCCCACACTTACATCTTGCTCTCCTTACGTCAGTATACATCATATCAGTCTGTGACGCTGGCTTTGCAACATCTTGCGTGCCTTTAGGTTCGCCGCGACCAACACTTACCATGCACTGACCACAAAAAATGGAGGCGCCGCCGCTTGAACCCTGGACCTTTCACATGCGAGGCGAACGCTCTACCAACTGATCTACGCCCCATGCACGAGCAAACTGCGCTATTCACCATTCTTTGCGACTCAGATGCGCACGAACACGATGGTTGGTTGGTTTGTAGCGGTGAAGGGAGCAGAGTACAAAGGCGCGGACCCGTTCATATACACAAAAGTTCCAAGTAGTTTCGATGCTCTGGTATTACAAATGCATATTCCGTCTGTTTTTAACGTCTTAAATGGAAAGAGCCGTCACAAATTGCTCCGTTTTCACTTCTTGTCGACAATCATACAGCACCTGAGGTAACAAACACATCACGAGCCCCATTGTGCACACCATTACTCATGCCAACTCAGTGCCTCGCTCTTTACTACTGTGTACCAATCTTGTCGTCCAACTGCAAAACACTGGGCCACAACAAGTTTCCGCGTCTCCATTGCACTGCGCATACTACCAAACGCTCCCCAAACTTGGCACTCACCCTCGTAGCCGACTTTCCCGACTTTCCACGACGCTCACGCTAGTGACAGCATTATTTATAGTTCGACGTCGCGCCAAAGCGAATGAGCATATTTCGCCTACGGCTTAGGCCACCATCTTAGTGTGGCTGCTCGGTGTCTGCAGGCAGCGAGGGTCTGCAAGCTTCCTGTGTTCGCATCTATATTACCTGTGCTTGCTTGTCAGAGACAGACTATCGCAAAACATACTACTCACTCCATGAATTGATTGCTACGGCATCTGTTATCAGCAGTCACAACAAGCAACACCAGTAGCAGCTGACTGCACGCAAAGAATAGGAATGTGCAGTGGGATTTACGTGAACTCGGCGCAAGGCAGATCTTTCCGACAGAGGCTTGTGAATCTTACGGGAACACTTGTACTGTTTCTAAATTAAGTGTAGGCGTGGGAGGAGGGTGCTTCCTGCGCACTAATAACAGCACGCTTGTCAATTGTGGATGCTAATCATTCGCTTGTATCTTCCTAGACACATCTGCTGGTTGTGAATTATTCCTCTTGCATGGCAAGGTGCGCATGTAGGTGTGTTAAAAATTCTGGAGGCACTGGGTATTGATCCCAGTACCCCTCGCATACTAAGCGAGCGCTCTACCATCTGAGCTACGCCCGCTCCCCCGAAGACTAATGGTGCTACATACAGCCATATAGACGACACAGACCCTTGCACTCCCATTATTCAGCAGACAAACACTACTCTCTATGTATCCGTTAGGGTGTCTTTCAGGTTTCGTGCATTCTGTATCGAATCGTAGTTGGCCACAATGAAAGTGGCACGTATAACGTCGAAAATAGAATTCGGACACCGCTCTGAGTAAGACCAACGTGTTGTCCACCCTCTAGACTTCAATGAGGTTAAGCCGCGATACCTAAGACAGATCTGCACTCGATGACACCTCGATAACAGCCGGTCCCCACACTTACATCTTGCTCTCCTTACGTCAGTATACATCATATCAGTCTGTGACGCTGGCTTTGTAACATCTTACGTGCCTTTAGGTTCGCCGCGACCAACACTTACCATGCACTGACCACAAAAAATGGAGGCGCCGCGGCTTAAACCCTGGAGCTTTCACATGCCAAGCGAACGCTCTACCAACTGAGCTACGCCCCATGCACGAGCAACCTGCGCTATTCCCCACTCTTTGCGGCTCAGATGCGCACGGACACGATGGTTGGTTGGTTTGTAGCGGTGAAGGGAGCAGAGTACAAAGGCGCGGACCCGTTCATATACACAAAAGTTCTCAGTAGTTTCGATGCTCTGGTATTACAAATGCAAATTCTGTCTGTTTTTAACGTCTTAAATTGAAAGAGCCGTCACAAATTGCTCCGTTTTCACTCCTTGTCGACAATCATACAGCACCTGGGGTAACAAACACATCTCGAGCCCCATTGTGCACTCCATTATTCATGCCAACTCAGTGCCTCGCTCTTTACTACTGTGTACCAATCTTGTCGTCCAACTGCAAAACACTGGGCCACAACAAGTTTCCGCGTCTCCATTGCACTGCGCATACTACGAAACGCTCCCCAAACTTGGCACTCACCCTCGCAGCCGACTTTTCCGACTTTCCAAACGCTCACGCTAGTGACAGCATTATTTATAGTTCGACGTCGCGCCAAAGCGAATGAGCACATTTCGCCTACGGCTTAGGCCGCCCTCCTAGTGAGGCTGCTCCGGATCTGCAGGCAGCGAGGGTCTGCAAGCTTCCTGTGTTCGCACCTATGTCACCTGTGCTTGCTTGTCAGAGACAGACTATCGCAAAACATACAACTCACTCCATGAATTGATTGCTACGGCATCTGTTATCAGCAGTCACAACTAGCAACACCAGTAGCAGCTGACTGCACGCAAAGAATAGGAATTTGCAGTGGGATTTACGTGAACTCGGCGCAAGCTTGTATCTTCCTAGACACATCTGCTTGCTGTGAATTATTCCACTTGCATGGGAAGGTGCGCATGTGGGTGTGTTAAAAATTCTGGAGGCACTGGGTATAGATCCCAGTACCTCTCGCATACTAAGCGAGCGCTCTACCATCTGAGCTACGCCCGCCCCCCCGAAGACTAATGGTTCTACATACAGCCATATAGACGACACAGACCCTTGCACTCCCATTATTCAGCAGACAAACACTACTCTCTATGTATCCGTTAGGGTGTCTTTCAGGTTTCGTGCATTCTGTATCGAATCGTAGTTGGCCACAATGAAAGTGGCACGTATAACGTCGAAAATAGAATTCGGACACCGCTCTGAGTAAGACCAACGTGTTGTCCACCCTCTAAACTTCAATGAGGTTAAGCCGCGATACCTAAGACAGATCTGCACTCGATGACACCTCGATAACAGCCGGTCCCCACACTTACATCTTGCTCTCCTTACGTCAGTATACATCATATCAGTCTGTGACGCTGGCTTTGCAACATCTTGCGTGCCTTTAGGTTCGCCGCGACCAACACTTACCATGCACTGACCACAAAAAATAGCGGCGCCGCGGCTTGAACCCTGGACCTTTCACATGCCAAGCGAACGCTCTGCCAACTGAGCTACGCCCCATGCAAGAGCAAACTGCGCTATTCCCCATTCTTTGCGACTCAGATGCGCACGGACACGATGGTTGGTTGGTTTGTAGCGGTGAAGGGAGCAGAGTACAAAGGCGCGGACCCATTCATATACACAAAAGTTCCAAGTAGTTTCGATGCTCTGGTATTACAAATGCAAATTCCGTCTGTTTTTAACGTCTTAAATGGAAAGAGCCGTCACAAATTGCTCCGTTTTCACTTCTTGTCGACAATCATACAGCACCTGAGGTAACAAACACATCTCGAGCCCCATTGTGCACTCCATTATTCATGCCAACTCAGTGCCTCGCTCTTTACTACTGTGTACCAATCTTGTCGTCCAACTGCAAAACACTGGGCCACAACAAGTTTCCGCGTCTCCATTGCACTGCGCATACTACGAAACGCTCCCTAAACTTGGCACTCACCCTCGCAGCCGACTTTTCCGACTTTCCACGACGCTCACGCTAGTGACAGCATTATTTATAGTTCGACGTCGCGCCAAAGCGAATGAGCACATTTCGCCAACGGCTTAGGCCGCCCTCCTAGTGTGGCTGCTCGGTGTCTGCAGGCAGCGAGGGTCTGCAAGCTTCCTGTGTTCGCACCTATGTCACCTGTGCTTGCTTGTCAGAGACAGACTATCGCAAAACATACAACTCCCTCCATGAATTGATTGCTACGGCATCTGTTATCAGCAGTCACAACTAGCAACACCAGTAGCAGCTGACTGCACGCAAAGAATAGGAATGTGCAGTGGGATTTACGTGAACTCAGCGCAAGGCAGATCTTTCCGACATAGGCTTGAGAATCTTACGGGAACACTTGTACTGTTTCTAAATTAAGTGTAGGCGTGGGAGGAGGGTGCTTCCTGCGCACTAATAACAGCACGCTCGTCAATTGTGGATGCTAATCATTCGCTTGTATCTTCCTAGACACATCTGCTGGTTGTGAATCATTCCACTTGCATGGCAAGGTGCGCATGTACGTGTGTTAAAAATTCTGGAGGCACTGGGTATTGATCCCAGTACCTCTCGCATACTAAGCGAGCGCTCTACCATCTGAGCTATGCAGGCCCCCCCGAATGCTAATGGTGCTACATACAGCCATATAGACGACACAGACCCTTGCACTCCCATTATTCAGCAGACAAACACTACTCTCTATGTATCCGTTAGGGTGTCTTTCAGGTTTCGTGCATTCTGTATCGAATCGTAGTTGCCCACAATGAAAGTCGCACGTATAACGTCGAAAATAGAATTCGGACACAGCTCTGAGTAAGACCAACGTGTTGTCCACCCTATAGACTTCAATGAGGTTAAGCCGCGATACCTAAGACATATGACACCTCGATAACAACCGGTCCCCACACTTACATCTTGCTCTCCTTACGTCAGTATACATCATATCAGTCTGTGACGCTGGCTTTGCAACATCTTGCGTGCCTTTAGGTTCGCCGCGACCAACACTTACCATGCACTGACCACAAAAAATGGAGGCGTCGCGGCTTGAACCATGGACCTTTCACATGCCAAGCGAACGCTCTACCAACTGAGCTACGCCCCATGCACGAGCAAACTGCGCTATTCCCCATTCTATGTGACTCAGATGCGCACGGACACGATGGTTGGTTGGTTTGTAGCGGTGAAGGGAGCAGAGTACAAAGGCGCGGACCCGTTCATATACACAAAAGTTCCAAGTAGTTTCGATGCTCTGGTATTACAAATGCAAATTCCGTCTGTTTTTAACGTCTTAAATTGAAAGAGCCGTCACAAATTGCTCCGTTTTCACTCCTTGTCGACAATCATACAGCACCTGAGGTAACAAACACATCTCGAGTCCCATTGTGCACTCCATTATTCATGCCAACTCAGTGCCTCGCTCTTTACTTCTGTGTACCAATCTTGTCGTCCAACTGCAAAACACTGGGCCACAACAAGTTTCCGCGTCTCCACTGCACTGCGCATCCTACGAAACGCTCCCCAAACTTGGCACTCACCCTCGCAGCCGACTTTTCCGACTTTCCAAATGCTCACGCTAGTGACAGCATTATTTATAGTTCGACGTCGCGCCAAAGCGAATGAGCATATTTCGCCTACGGCTTAGGCCACCATCTTAGTGTGGCTGCTCGGTGTCTGCAGGCAGCGAGGGTCTGCAAGCTTCCTGTGTTCGCACCTATATCACCTGTGCTTGCTTGTCAGAGACAGACTATCGCAAAACATACAACTCACTCCATGAATTGATTGCTACGGCATCTGTTATCAGCAGTCACAACTAGCAACACCAGTAGCAGCTGACTGCACGCAAACAATAGGAATTTGCAGTGGGATTTACGTGAACTCGGCGCAAGCTTGTATCTTCCTAGACACATCTGCTTGCTGTGAATTATTCCACTTGCATGGGAAGGTGCGCATGTGGGTGTGTTAAAAATTCTGGAGGCACTGGGTATAGATCCCAGTACCTCTCGCATACTAAGCGAGCGCTCTACCATCTGAGCTACGCCCGCCCCCCCCCCCCTCCGAAGACTAATGGTGCTACATACAGCCATATAGACGACACAGACCCTTGCACTCCCATTATTCAGCAGACAAACACTACTCTCTATGTATCCGTTAGGGTGTCTTTCAGGTTTCGTGCATTCTGTATCGAATCGTAGTTGGCCACAATGAAAGTGGCACGTATAACGTCTAAAATAGAATTCGGACACCGCTCTGAGTAAGACCAACGTGTTGTCCACCCTCTAAACTTCAATGAGGTTAAGCCGCGATACCTAAGACAGATCTGCACTCGATGACACCTCGATAACAGCCGGTCCCCACACTTACATCTTGCTCTCCTTACGTCAGTATACATCATATCAGTCTGTGACGCTGGCTTTGCAACATCTTGCGTGCCTTTAGGTTCGCTGCGACCAACACTTACCATGCACTGACCACAAAAAATAGCGGCGCCGCGGCTTGAACCCTGGACCTTTCACATGCCAAGCGAACGCTCTGCCAACTGAGCTACGCCCCATGCACGAGCAAACTGCGCTATTCCCCATTCTTTGCGACTCAGATGCGCACGGACACGGTGTTTGGTTGGTTTGTAGCGGTGAAGGGAGCAGAGTACAAAGGCGCGGACCCGTTCATATACACAAAAGTTCCAAGTAGTTTCGATGCTCTGGTATTACAAATGCAAATTCCGTCTGTTTTTAACGTCTTAAATGGAAAGAGCCGTCACAAATTGCTCCGTTTTCACTTCTTGTCGACAATCATACAGCACCTGAGGTAACAAACACATCTCGAGCCCCATTGTGCACTCCATTATTCATGCCAACTCAGTGCCTCGCTCTTTACTACTGTGTACCAATCTTGTCGTCCAACTGCAAAACACTGGGCCACAACAAGTTTCCGCGTCTCCATTGCACTGCGCATACTACGAAACGCTCCCCAAACTTGGCACTCACCCTCGCAGCCGACTTTTCCGACTTTCCACGACGCTCACGCTAGTGACAGCATTATTTATAGTTCGACGTCGCGCCAAAGCGAATGAGCATATTTCGCCTACGTCTTAGGCCACCCTCTTAGTGTGGTTGCTCGGTGTCTGCAGGCAGCGAGGGTCTGCAAGCTTCCTGTGTTCGCACCTATGTTACCTGTGCTTGCTTGTCAGAGACAGACTATCGCAAAACATACAATTCACTCCATGAATTGATTGCTACGGCATCTGTTATCAGCAGTCACAACTAGCAACACCAGTAGCAGCTGACTGCACGCAAAGAATAGGAATGTGCAGTGGGATTTACGTGAACTCGGCGCAAGGCAGATCTTTCCGACATAGGCTTGAGAATCTTACGGGAACACTTGTACTGTTTCTAAATTAAGTGTAGGCGTGGGAGGAGGGTGCTTCCTGCGCACTAATAACAGCACGCTTGTCAATTGTGGATGCTAATCATTCGCTTGTATCTTCCTAGACACATCTGCTGGTTGTCAATTATTCCTCTTGCATGGCAAGGTGCGCATGTAGGTGTGTTAAAAATTCTGGAGGCACTCTACCATCTGAGCTACGCCCGCCCCCCCGAAGACTAATGGTGCTACATACAGCCATATAGACGACACAGACCCTTGCACTCCCATTATTCAGCAGACAAACACTACTCTCTATGTATCCGTTAGGGTGTCTTTCAGGTTTCGTGCATTCTGTATCGAATCGTAGTTGGCCACAATGAAAGTGGCACGTATAACGTCGAAAATAGAATTCGGACACCGCTCTGAGTAAGACCAACGTGTTGTCCACCCTCTAGACTTCAATGAGGTTAAGCCGCGATACCTAAGACAGATCTGCACTCGATGACACCTCGATAACAGCCGGTCCCCACACTTACATCTTGCTCTCCTTACGTCAGTATACATCATATCAGTCTGTGACGCTGGCTTTGCAACATCTTGCGTGCCTTTAGGTTCGCCGCGACCAACACTTACCATGCACTGACCACAAAAAATGGAGGCGTCGCGGCTTGAACCCTGGACCTTTCACATGCCAAGCGAACGCTCTACCAACTGAGCTACGCCCCATGCACGAGTAAACTGCGCTATTCCCCATTCTTTGTGACTCAGATGCGCACGGACACGATGGTTGGTTGGTTTGTAGCGGTGAAGGGAGCAGAGTACAAAGGAGCGGACCCGTTCATATACACAAAAGTTCCAAGTAGTTTCGATGCTCTGGTATTACAAATGCAAATTCCGTCTGTTTTTAACGTCTTAAATTGAAAGAGCCGTCACAAATTGCTCCGTTTTCACTCCTTGTCGACAATCATACAGCACCTGAGGTAACAAACACATCTCGAGTCCCATTGTGCACTCCATTATTCATGCCAACTCAGTGCCTCGCTCTTTACTACTGTGTACCAATCTTGTCGTCCAAGTGCAAAACACTGGGCCACAACAAGTTTCCGCGTCTCCATTGCACTGCGCATCCTACGAAACGCTCCCCAAACTTGGCACTCACCCACGCAGCCGACTTTTCCGACTTTCCAAATGCTCACGCTAGTGACAGCATTATTTATAGTTCGACGTCGCGCCAAAGCGAATGAGCACATTTCGCCTACGGCTTAGGCCGCCCTCCTAGTGTGGCTGCTCCGTGTCTGCAGGCAGCGAGGGTCTGCAAGCTTCCTGTGTTCGCACCTATGTCACCTGCGCTTGCTTGTCACAGACAGACTATCGCAAAACATACAACTCAGTCCATGAATTGATTGCTACGGCATCTGTTATCAGCAGTCACAACTAGCAACACCAGTAGCAGCTGACTGCACGCAAAGAATAGGAATGTGCAGTGGGATTTACGTGAACTCAGCGCAAGCTTATATCTTCCTAGACACATCTGCTGGCTGTGAATTAATCCACTTGCATATCAAGGTGCGCATGTGGGTGTGTTAAAAATTCTGGAGGTACTGGGTATTGATCCCACTACCTCTCAATACTAAGCGAGCGCTCTACCATCTGAGCTACGCCCGCCCCCCCGAAGACTAATGGTGCTACATACAGCCATATAGACGATACAGACCTTTGCATTCCCATTATTCAGCAGACAAACACTACTCTCTATGTATCCGTTAGGGTGTCTTTCAGGTTTCGTGCATTCTGTATCGAATCGTAGTTGGCCACAATGAAAGTGGCACGTATAACGTCGAAAATAGAATTCGGACACCGCTCTGAGTAAGACCAACGTGTTGTCCACCCTCTAGACTTCAATGAGGTTAAGCCGCGATACCTAAGACAGATCTGCACTCGATGACACCTCGATAACAGCCGGTCCCCACACTTACATCTTGCTCTCCTTACGTCAGTATACATCATATCAGTCTGTGACGCTGGGTTTGCAACATCTTGCGTGCCTTTAGGTTCGCCGCGACCAACACTTACCATGCACTGACCACAAAAAATGGAGGCGCCGCGGCTTGAACCCTGGACCTTTCACATGCCAAGCGAACGATCCACCAACTGAGCTACGCCCCATGCACGAGTAAACTGCGCTATTCCCCATTCTTTGCGACTCAGATGCGCACGGACACGATGGTTGGTTGGTTTGTAGCGGTGAAGGGAGCAGAGTACAAAGGCGCGGACCCGTTCATATACACAAAAGTACCAAGTAGTTTCGATGCTCTGGTATTACAAACGCAAATTCCGTCTGTTTTTAACGTCTTAAATTGAAAGAGCCGTCACAAAATGCTCCGTTTTCACTCCTTGTCGACAATCATACAGCACCTGAGGTAACAAACACATCTCAAGCCCCAATGTGCACTCCATTATTCATGCCAACCCAGTGCCTCGCTCTTTACTACTGTGTACCAATCTTGTCGTCCAACTGCTAAACACTGGGTCACAACAAGTTTCCGCGTCTCCATTGCACTGCGCATACTACGAAACGCTCCCCAAACTTGGCACTCACCCTCGCAGCCGACTTTTCCGACTTTCCACGACGCTCACGCTAGTGACAGCATTATTTATAGTTCGACGTCGCGCCAAAGCGAATGAGCACATTTCGCCTACGGCTTAGGCCGCCCACCTAGTGTAGCTGCTCGGTGTCTGCAGGCAGCGAGGGTCTGCAAGCTTCCTGTGTTCGCACTTATGTCACCTGTGCTTGCTTGTCAGAGACAGACTATCGCAAAACATACTACTCACTCCATGAATTGATTGCAACGGCATCTGTTATCAGCAGTCACAGCTAGCAACACCAGTAGCAGCTGACTGCACGCAAAGAATAGGAATGTGCAGTGGGATTTACGTGAACTCGGCACAAGGCAGATCTTTCCCACATGGGCTTGAGAATCTTACGGGAACACTTGTACTGTTTCTAAATTAAGTGTAGGCGTGGGAGGAGGGTGCTTCCTGCGCACTAATAACAGCACGCTTGTCAATTGTGGATGCTAATCATTCGCTTGTACCTTCCTAGACACATCTGCTGGTTGTGAATTATTCCACTTGCATGGCAAGGTGCGCTTGTAGGTGTGTTAAAAATTCTGGAGGCACTGGGTATTGATCCCAGTACCTCTCGCATACTAAGCGAGCGCTCTACCATCTGAGCTACGCCCGCCCCCGAAGACCAATGGTACTACATACACCATATAGACGACACAGACCCTTGCACTCCCATTATTCAGCAGACAAACACTACTCTCTATGTATCCGTTAGGGTGTCTTTCAGGTTTCGTGCATTCTGTATCGAATCGTAGTTGGCCACAATGAAAGTGGCACGTATAACGTCGAAAATAGAATTCGGACACCGCTCTGAGTAAGACCAACGTGTTGTCCACCCTCTAGACTTCAATGAGGTTAAGCGGCGATACCTAAGACAGATCTGCACTCGATGACACCTCGATAACAGCCGGTCCCCACACTTACATCTTGCTCTCCTTACGTCAGTATACATCATACCAGTCTGTGACGCTGGCTTTGCAACATCTTGCGTGCCTTTAGGTTCGCCGCGACCAACACTTACCATGCACTGACCACAGGAAATGGAGGCGCCGCGGCTTGAACCCTGGACCTTTCACATGCCAAGCGAACGCTCTACCAACTGAGCTACGCCCCATACACGAGCAAACTGAGCCATTCCCCATTCTTTGCGACTCAGATGCGCACAGACACGATGGTTGGTTGGTTTGTAGCGGTGAAGGGAGCAGAGTACAAAGGCGCGGACCCGTTCATATACACAAAAGTTCCAAGTAGTTTCGATGCTCTGGTATTACAAATGCAAATTCCGTCTGTTTTTAACGTCTTAAATGGAAAGAGCCGTCACAAATTGCTCCGTTTTCACTTCTTGTCGACAATCATACAGCACCTGAGGTAACAAACACATCTCGAGCCCCATTGTGCACTCCATTATTCATGCCAACTCAGTGCCTCGCTCTTTACTACTGTGTACCAATCTTGTCGTCCAACTGCAAAACACTGGGCCACAACAAGTTTCCGCGTCTCCATTGCACTGTGCATACTACGAAACGCTCCCCAAACTTGGCACTCACCCTCGTAGCCGACTTTTCCGACTTTCCACGACGCTCACGCTAGTGACAGCATTATTTATAGTTCGACGTCACGCCAAAGCGAATGAGCACATTTCGCCAACGGCTTAGGCTGCCCTCCTAGTGGGGCTGCTCCGGATCTGCAGGCAGCAAGGATCTGCAAGCTTCCTGTGTTCGCACCTATGTCACCTGCGCTTGCTTGTCAGAGACAGACTATCGCACAACATACAACTCACTCCATGAATTGATTGCTACGGCATCTGTTATCAGCAGTCACAACTAGCAACACCCGTAGCAGCTGACTGCACGCAAAGAATAGGAATGTGCAGTGGGATTTACGTGAACTCGGCGCAAGCTTGTATCTTCCTAGACACATCTGCATGCTGTGAATTATTCCACTTGCATGGCAAGGTGCGTATGTAGGTGTGTTAAAAATTCTGGAGGCACTGGGTATAGATCCCAGTACCTCTCGCATACTAAGCGAGCGCTCTACCATCTGAGCTACGCCCGCCCCCCCGAAGACTAATGGTGCTACATACAGCCATATACACGACACAGACCCTTGCACTCCCATTATTCAGCAGACAAACACTACTCTCTATGTATCCGTTAGGGTGTCTTTCAGGTTTCGTGCATTCTGTATCGAATCGTAGTTGGCCACAATGAAAGTGGCACGTATAACGTCGAAAATAGAATTCGGACACCGCTCTGAGTAATACCAACGTGTTGTCCACCCTCTAGACTTCAATGAGGTTAAGCCGCGATACCTAAGACAGATCTGCACTCGATGACACCTCGATAACAGCCGGTCCCCACACTTACATCTTGCTCTCCTTACGTCAGTATACATCATATCAGTCTGTGACGCTGGCTTTGCAACATCTTGCGTGCCTTTAGGTTCGCCGCGACCAACACTTACCATGCACTGACCACAAAAAATGGAGGCGCCGCGGCTTAAACCCTGGACCTTTCACATGCCAAGCGAACGCTCTACCAACTGAGCTACGCCCCATGCACGAGCAACCTGCGCTATTCCCCACTCTTTGCGGCTCAGATGCGCACGGACACGATGGTTGGTTGGTTTGTAGCGGTGAAGGGAGCAGAGTACAAAGGCGCGGACCCGTTCATATACACAAAAGTTCCCTGTAGTTTCGATGCTCTGGTATTACAAATGCAAATTCTGTCTGTTTTTAACGTCTTAAATTGAAAGAGCCGTCACAAATTGCTCCGTTTTCACTCCTTGTCGACAATCATACAGCACCTGGGGTAACAAACACATCTCGAGCCCCATTGTGCACTCCATTATTCATGCCAACTCAGTGCCTCGCTCTTTACTACTGTGTACCAATCTTGTCGTCCAACTGCAAAACATTGGGCCACAACAAGTTTCCGCGTCTCCATTGCACTGCGCATAATACGAAACGCTCCCCAAACTTGGCACTCACCCTCGCAGCCTACTTTTCCGACATTCCAAACGCTCACGCTAGTGACAGCATTATTTATAGTTCGACGTCGCGCCAAAGCGAATGAGCACATTTCGCCAACGGCTTAGGCCGCCCTCCTAGTGTGGCTGCTCCGTGTCTGCAGGCAGCGAGGGTCTGCAAGCTTCCTGTGTTCGCACCTATGTCACCTGCGCTTGCTTGTCACAGACAGACTATCGCAAAACATACAACTCACTCCATGAATTGATTGCTACGGCATCTGTTATCAGCAGTCAAAACTAGCAAAACCAGTAGCAGCTGACTGCACGCAAAGAATAGGAATGTGCAGTGGGATTTACGTGAACTCAGCGCAAGCTTATATCTTCCTAGACACATCTGCTGGCTGTGAATTATTAAACTTGCATATCAAGGTGCGCATGTAGGTGTGTTAAAAATTCTGGAGGCACTGGGTATTGATCCCAGTACCTCTCAACACTAAGCGAGCGCTCTACCATCTGAGCTATGCCCGCCCCCCCCGAAGACTAATGGTGCTACATACAGCCATATAGACGACACAGACCCTTGCATTCCCATTATTCAGCAGACAAACACTACTCTCTATGTATCCGTTAGGGTGTCTTTCAGGTTTCGTGCATTCTGTATCGAATCGTAGTTGGCCACAATGAAAGTGGCACGTATAACGTCGAAAATAGAATTCGGACACCGCTCTGAGTAAGACCAACGTGTTGTCCACCCTCTAGACTTCAATGAGGTTAAGCCGCGATACCTAAGACAGATCTGCACTCGATGACACCTCGATAACAGCCGGTCCCCACACTTACATCTTGCTCTCCTTACGTCAGTATACATCATATCAGTATGTGACGCTGGCTTTGCAACATCTTGCGTGCCTTTAGGTTCGCCGCGACCAACACTTACCATGCACTGACCACAAAAAATTGAGGCGCCGCGGCTTGAACCCTGGACCTTTCACATGCCAAGCGAACGATCCACCAACTGAGCTACGCCCCATGCACGAGCAAACTGCGCTATTCCCCATTCTTTGCGTCTCAGATGCGCACGGACACGATGGTTGGTTGGTTTGTAGCAGTGAAGGGAGCAGAGTACAAAGGCGCGGACCCGTTCATATACACAAAAGTACCAAGTAGTTTCGATGCTCTGGTATTACAAACGCAAATTCCGTCTGTTTTTAACATCTTAAATTGAAAGAGCCGTCACAAATTGCTCCGTTTTCACTTCTTGTCGACAATCATACAGCACCTGAGGTAACAAACACATCTCAAGCCCCAATGTGCACTCCATTATTCATGGCAACTCAGTGCCTCGCTCTTTACTACTGTGTACCAATCTTGTCGTCCAACTGCAAAACACTGGGCCACAACAAGTTTCAGCGTCTCCATTGCACTGCGCATACTACGAAACGCTCCCCAAACTTGGCACTCACCCTCGCAGCCGACTTTTCCGACTTTCCACGACGCTCACGCAACGCTCACGCTAGTGACAGCATTATTTATAATTCGACGTCGCGCCAAAGCGAATGAGCACATTTCGCCTACGGCTTAGGCCGCCCTCCTAGTGTGGCTGCTCGGTGTCTGCAGGCAGCGAGGGTCTGCAAGCTTCCTGTGTTCGCACCTATGTCACCTGCGCTTGCTTGTCACAGACAGACTATCGCAAAACATACAACTCACTCCATGAATTGATTGCTACGGCATCTGTTATCAGCAGTCACAACTAGCAACACCAGTAGCAGCTGACTGCACGCAAAGAATAGGAATGTGTAGTGGGATTTACGTGAACTCAGCGCAAGCTTATATCTTCCTAGACACATCTGCTGGCTGTGAATTATTCCACTTGCATATCAAGGTGCGCATGTAGGTGTGTTAAAAATTCTGGAGGCACTGGGTATTGACCCCAGTACCTCTCGCATACTAAGCGAGCGCTCTACCATCTGAGCTACGCGAGCCCCCCCGAAGACTAGTGGTGCTACATACAGCCATATAGACGACACAGACTCTTGCACTCCCATTATTCAGCAGACAAACACTACTCTCTATGTATCCGTTAGGGTGTCTTTCAGGTTTCGTGCATTCTGTGTCGAATCGTAGTTGGCCACAATGAAAGTGGCACGTATAACGTCGTAAATAGAATTCGGACACCGCTCCGAGTAAGACCAACGTGTTGTCCACCCTCTAGACTTCAATGAGGTTAAGCCGCGATACCTAAGACAGATCTGCACTCGATGACACCTCGATAACAGCCGGTCCCCACACTTACATCTTGCTCTCCTTACGTCAGTATACATCATATCAGTCTGTGACGCTGGCTTTGCAACATCTTGCGTGCCTTTAGGTTCGCCGCGACCAACACTTACCATGCACTGACCACAAAAAATGGTGGCGCCGCGGCTTGAACCCTGGACCTTTCACATGCCAAACGAACGATCCACCAACTGAGCTACGCCCCATGCACGTGCAAACTGCGCTATTCCCCATTCTTTGCGACTCAGATGCGCACGGACACGATGGTTGGTTGGTTTGTAGCGGTGAAGGGAGCAGAGTACAAAGGCGCGGACCCGTTCATATACACAAAAGTACCAAGTAGTTTCGATGCTCTAGTATTACAAACGCAAATTCCGTCTGTTTTTAACGTCTTAAATTGAAAGAGCCGTCACAAATTGCTCCGTTTTCACTCCTTGCCGACAATCATACAGCACCTGAGGTAACAAACACATCTCAAGCCCCAATGTGCACTCCATTATTCATGGCAACTCAGTGCCTCGCTCTTTACTACTGTGTACCAATCTTGTCGTCCAACTGCAAAACACTGGGCCACAACAAGTTTCCGCGTCTCCATTGCACTGCGCATACTACGAAACGCTCCCCAAACTTGGCACTCACCCTCGCAGCCGACTTTTCCGACTTTCCACGACGCTCACGCAACGCTCACGCTAGTGACAGCATTATTTATAGTTCGACGTCGCGCCAAAGCGAATGAGCACATTTCGCCTACGGCTTAGGCCGCCCTCCTAGTGTAGCTGCTCGGTGTCTGCAGGCAGCGAGGGTCTGCAAGCTTCCTGTGTTCGCACTTATGTCACCTGTGCTTGCTTGTCAGAGACAGACTATCGCAAAACATACTACTCACTCCATGAATTGATTGCTACGGCATCTGTTATCAGCAGTCACAGCTAGCAACACCAGCAGCAGCTGACTGCACGCAAAGAATAGGAATGTGCAGTGGGATTTACGTGAACTCGGCACAAGGCAGATCTTTCCGACATAGGCTTGAGAATCTTACGGGAACACTTGTACTGTTTCTAAATTTAGTGTAGGCGTGGGAGGAGGGTGCTTCCTGCGCACTAATAACAGCACGCTTGTCAAATGTGGATGCTAATCATTCGCTTGTATCTTCCTAGACACATCTGCCGGCTGTGAAATATTCCACTTGCATGGCAAGGTGCGCATGTGGGTGTGTTAAAAATTCTGGAGGCACTGGGTATAGATCCCAGTACCTCTCAATACTAAGCGAGCGCTCTACCATCTGAGCTACGCCCGCCCCCCCGAAGACTATTGGTGCTACATACAGCCATATAGACGACACAGACCCTTGCACTCCCATTATTCAGCAGACAAACACTACTCTCTATGTATCCGTTAGGGTGTCTTTCAGGTTTCGTGCATTCTGTATCGAATCGTAGTTGGCCACAATGAAAGTGGCACGTATAACGTCTAAAATAGAATTCGGACACCGCTCTGAGTAAGACCAACGTGTTGTCCACCCTCTAGACTTCAATGAGGTTAAGCCGCGATACCTAAGACAGATCTGCACTCGATGACAGCTCGATAACAGCCGGTCCCCACACTTACATCTTGCTCTCCTTACGTCAGTATACATCATATCAGTCTGTGACGCTGGCTTTGCAACATCTTGCGTGCCTTTAGGTTCGCCGCGACCAACACTTACCATGCACTGACCACAAAAAATGGAGGCGCCGCGGCTTGAACCCTGGACCTTTCACATGCCAAGCGAACGATCCACCAACTGAGCTACGCCCCATGCACGAGCAAACTGCGCTATTCCCCATTCTTTGCGACTCAGATGCGCACGGACACGATGGTTGGTTGGTTTGTAGCGGTGAAGGGAGCAGAGTACAAAGGCGCGGACCCGTTCATATACACAAAAGTACCAAGAAGTTTTGATGCTCTGGTATTACAAACGCAAATTCCGTCTGTTTTTAACGTCTTAAATTGAAAGAGCCGTCACAAATTGCTCCTATTTCACTCCTTGTCGACAATCATACAGCACCTGAGGTAACAAACACATCTCAAGCCCCAATGTGCACTCCATTATTCATGCCAACCCAGTGCCTCGCTCTTTACTACTGTGTACCAATCTTGTCGTCCAACTGCAAAACACTGGGCCACAACAAGTTTCCGCGTCTCCATTGCACTGCGCATTCTACGAAACGCTCCCCAAACTTGGCACTCACCCTCGTAGCCGACTTTTCCGACTTTCCACGACGCTCACGCTAGTGACAGCATTATTTATAGTTCGATGTCGCGCCAAAGCGAGTGAGCACATTTCGCCTACGGCTTAGGCCGCCCTCCTAGTGTGGCTGCTCGGTGTCTGCAGGCAGCGAGGGTCTGCAAGCTTCCTGTGTTCGCACCTATGTCACCTGCGCTTGCTTGTCACAGACAGACTATCGCAAAACATACAACTCACTCCATGAATTGATTGCTACGGCATCTGTTATCAGCAGTCACAACTAGCAACACCAGTAGCAGCTGACTGCACGCAAAGAATAGGAATGTGTAGTGGGATTTACGTGAACTCAGCGCAAGCTTATATCTTCCTAGACACATCTGCTGGCTGTGAATTATTCCACTTGCATATCAAGGTGCGCATGTAGGTGTGTTAAAAATTCTGGAGGCACTGGGTATTGACCCCAGTACCTCTCGCATACTAAGCGAGCGCTCTACCATCTGAGCTACGCGAGCCCCCCCGAAGACTAGTGGTGCTACATACAGCCATATAGACGACACAGACCCTTGCACTCCCATTATTCAGCAGACAAACACTACTCTCTATGTATCCGTTAGGGTGTCTTTCAGGTTTCGTGCATTCTGTGTCGAATCGTAGTTGGCCACAATGAAAGTGGCACGTATAACGTCGTAAATAGAATTCGGACACCGCTCCGAGTAAGACCAACGTGTTGTCCACCCTCTAGACTTCAATGAGGTTAAGCCGCGATACCTAAGACAGATCTGCACTCGATGACACCTCGATAACAGCCGGTCCCCACACTTACATCTTGCTCTCCTTACGTCAGTATACATCATATCAGTCTGTGACGCTGGCTTTGCAACATCTTGCGTGCCTTTAGGTTCGCCGCGACCAACACTTACCATGCACTGACCACAAAAAATGGTGGCGCCGCGGCTTGAACCCTGGACCTTTCACATGCCAAGCGAACGATCCACCAACTGAGCTACGCCCCATGCACGTGCAAACTGCGCTATTCCCCATTCTTTGCGACTCAGATGCGCACGGACACGATGGTTGGTTGGTTTGTAGCGGTGAAGGGAGCAGAGTACAAAGGCGCGGACCCGTTCATATACACAAAAGTACCAAGTAGTTTCGATGCTCTGGTATTACAAACGCAAATTCCGTCTGTTTTTAACGTCTTAAATTGAAAGAGCCGTCACAAATTGCTCCGTTTTCACTCCTTGCGACAATCATACAGCACCTGAGGTAACAAACACATCTCAAGCCCCAATGTGCACTCCATTATTCATGGCAACTCAGTGCCTCGCTCTTTACTACTGTGTACCAATCTTGTCGTCCAACTGCAAAACACTGGGCCACAACAAGTTTCCGCGTCTCCATTGCACTGCGCATACTACGAAACGCTCCCCAAACTTGGCACTCACCCTCGCAGCCGACTTTTCCGACTTTCCACGACGCTCACGCAACGCTCACGCTAGTGACAGCATTATTTATAGTTCGACGTCGCGCCAAAGCGAATGAGCACATTTCGCCTACGGCTTAGGCCGCCCTCCTAGTGTAGCTGCTCGGTGTCTGCAGGCAGCGAGGGTCTGCAAGCTTCCTGTGTTCGCACTTATGTCACCTGTGCTTGCTTGTCAGAGACAGACTATCGCAAAACATACTACTCACTCCATGAATTGATTGCTACGGCATCTGTTATCAGCAGTCACAGCTAGCAACACCAGCAGCAGCTGACTGCACGCAAAGAATAGGAATGTGCAGTGGGATTTACGTGAACTCGGCACAAGGCAGATCTTTCCGACATCGGCTTGAGAATCTTACGGGAACACTTGTACTGTTTCTAAATTTAGTGTAGGCGTGGGAGGAGGGTGCTTCCTGCGCACTAATAACAGCACGCTTGTCAAATGTGGATGCTAATCATTCGCTTGTATCTTCCTAGACACATCTGCCGGCTGTGAAATATTCCACTTGCATGGCAAGGTGCGCATGTGGGTGTGTTAAAAATTCTGGAGGCACTGGGTATAGATCCCAGTACCTCTCAATACTAAGCGAGCGCTCTACCATCTGAGCTACGCCCGCCCCCCCGAAGACTAATGGTGCTACATACAGCCATATAGACGACACAGACCCTTGCACTCCCATTATTCAGCAGACAAACACTACTCTCTATGTATCCGTTAGGGTGTCTTTCAGGTTTCGTGCATTCTGTATCGAATCGTAGTTGGCCACAATGAAAGTGGCACGTATAACGTCGAAAATAGAATTCGGACACCGCTCTGAGTAAGACCAACGTGTTGTCCACCCTCTAGACTTCAATGAGGTTAAGCCGCGATACCTAAGACAGATCTGCACTCGATGACACCTCGATAACAGCCGGTCCCCACACTTACATCTTGCTCTCCTTACGTCAGTATACATCATATCAGTCTGTGACGCTGGCTTTGCAACATCTTGCGTGCCTTTAGGTTCGCCGCGACCAACACTTACCATGCACTGACCACAAAAAATGGAGGCGCCGCGGCTTGAACCCTGGACCTTTCACATGCCAAGCGAACGATCCACCAACTGAGCTACGCCCCATGCACGAGCAAACTGCGCTATTCCCCATTCTTTGCGACTCAGATGCGCACGGACACGATGGTTGGTTGGTTTGTAGCGGTGAAGGGAGCAGAGTACAAAGGCGCGGACCCGTTCATATACACAAAAGTACCAAGAAGTTTTGATGCTCTGGTATTACAAACGCAAATTCCGTCTGTTTTTAACGTCTTAAATTGAAAGAGCCGTCACAAATTGCTCCGTTTTCACTCCTTGCCGACAATCATACAGCACCTGAGGTAACAAACACATCTCAAGCCCCAATGTGCACTCCATTATTCATGCCAACCCAGTGCCTCGCTCTTTACTACTGTGTACCAATCTTGTCGTCCAACTGCAAAACCCTGGGCCACAACAAGTTTCCGCGTCTCCATTGCACTGCGCATTCTACGAAACGCTCCCCAAACTTGGCACTCACCCTCGTAGCCGACTTTTCCGACTTTCCACGACGCTCACGCTAGTGACAGCATTATTTATAGTTCGATGTCGCGCCAAAGCGAATGAGCACATTTCGCCTACGGCTTAGGCCGCCCTCCTAGTGTGGCTGCTCGGTGTCTGCAGGCAGCGAGGGTCTGCAAGCTTCCTGTGTTCGCACCTATGTCACCTACGCTTGCTTGTCACAGACAGACTATCGCAAAACATACAACTCACTCCATGAATTGATTGCTACGGCATCTGTTATCAGCAGTCACAACTAGCAACACCAGTAGCAGCTGACTGCACGCAAAGAATAGGAATGTGTAGTGGGATTTACGTGAACTCAGCGCAAGCTTATATCTTCCTAGACACATCTGCTGGCTGTGAATTATTCCACTTGCATATCAAGGTGCGCATGTAGGTGTGTTAAAAATTCTGGAGGCACTGGGTATTGACCCCAGTACCTCTCGCACTCTAAGCGAGCGCTCTACCATCTGAGCTACGCGAGCCCCCCCGAAGACTAGTGGTGCTACATACAGCCATATAGACGACACAGACCCTTGCACTCCCATTATTCAGCAGACAAACACTACTCTCTATGTATCCGTTAGGGTGTCTTTCAGGTTTCGTGCATTCTGTGTCGAATCGTAGTTGGCCACAATGAAAGTGGCACGTATAACGTCGAAAATAGAATTCGGACACCGCTCCGAGTAAGACCAACGTGTTGTCCACCCTCTAGACTTCAATGAGGTTAAGCCGCGATACCTAAGACAGATCTGCACTCGATGACACCTCGATAACAGCCGGTCCCCACACTTACATCTTGCTCTCCTTACGTCAGTATACATCATATCAGTCTGTGACGCTGGCTTTGCAACATCTTGCGTGCCTTTAGGTTCGCCGCGACCAACACTTACCATGCACTGACCACAAAAAATGGTGGCGCCACGGCTTGAACCCTGGACCTTTCACATGCCAAGCGAACGATCCACCAACTGAGCTACGCCCCATGCACGTGCAAACTGCGCTATTCCCCATTCTTTGCGACTCAGATGCGCACGGACACGATGGTTGGTTGGTTTGTAGCGGTGAAGGGAGCAGAGTACAAAGGCGCGGACCCGTTCATATACACAAAAGTACCAAGTAGTTTCGATGCTCTGGTATTACAAACGCAAATTCCGTCTGTTTTTAACGTCTTAAATTGAAAGAGCCGTCACAAATTGCTCCGTTTTCACTCCTTGCCGACAATCATACAGCACCTGAGGTAACAAACACATCTCGAGCCCCATTGTGCACTCCATTATTCATGCCAACTCAGTGCCTCGCTCTTTACTACTGTGTACCAATCTTGTCGTCCAACTGCAAAACACTGAGCCACAACAAGTTTCCGCGTCTCCATTGCACTGCGCATACTACGAAACGCTCCCCAAACTTGGCACTCACCCTCGCAGCCGACTTTTCCGACTTTCCGCAACGCTCACGCTAGTGACAGCATTATTTATAGTTCGACGTCGCGCCAAAGCGAATGAGCACATTTCGCCTACGGCTTAGGCCGCCCTCCTAGTGTAGCTGCTCGGTGTCTGCAGGCAGCGAGGGTCTGCAAGCTTCCTGTGTTCGCACTTATGTCACCTGTGCTTGCTTGTCAGAGACAGACTATCGCAAAACATACTACTCACTCCATGAATTGATTGCTACGGCATCTGTTATCAGCAGTCACAGCTAGCAACACCAGCAGCAGCTGACTGCACGCAAAGAATAGGAATGTGCAGTGGGATTTACGTGAACTCGGCACAAGGCAGATCTTTCCGACATAGGCTTGAGAATCTTACGGGAACACTTGTACTGTTTCTAAATTTAGTGTAGGCGTGGGAGGAGGGTGCTTCCTGCGCACTAATAACAGCACGCTTGTCAAATGTGGATGCTAATCATTCGCTTGTATCTTCCTAGACACATCTGCCGGCTGTGAAATATTCCACTTGCATGGCAAGGTGCGCATGTGGGTGTGTTAAAAATTCTGGAGGCACTGGGTATAGATCCCAGTACCTCTCAATACTAAGCGAGCGCTCTACCATCTGAGCTACGCCCGCCCCCCCGAAGACTAGTGGTGCTACATACAGCCATATAGACGACACAGACCCTTGCACTCCCATTATTCAGCAGACAAACACTACTCTCTATGTATCCGTTAGGGTGTCTTTCAGGTTTCGTGCATTCTGTATCGAATCGTAGTTGGCCACAATGAAAGTGGCACGTATAACGTCGAAAATAGAATTCGGACACCGCTCTGAGTAAGACCAACGTGTTGTCCACCCTCTAGACTTCAATGAGGTTAAGCCGCGATACCTAAGACAGATCTGCACTCGATGACACCTCGATAACAGCCGGTCCCCACACTTACATCTTGCTCTCCTTACGTCAGTATACATCATATCAGTCTGTGACGCTGGCTTTGCAACATCTTGCGTGCCTTTAGGTTCGCCGCGACCAACACTTACCATGCACTGACCACAAAAAATGGAGGCGCCGCGGCTTGAACCCTGGTCCTTTCACATGCCAAGCGAACGATCCACCAACTGAGCTACGCCCCATGCACGAGCAAACTGCACTATTCCCCATTCTTTGCGACTCAGATGCGCACGGACACGATGGTTGGTTGGTTTGTAGCGGTGAAGGGAGCAGAGTACAAAGGCGCGGACCCGTTCATATACACAAAAGTACCAAGAAGTTTTGATGCTCTGGTATTACAAACGCAAATTCCGTCTGTTTTTAACGTCTTAAATTGAAAGAGCCGTCACAAATTGCTCCGTTTTCACTCCTTGTCGACAATCATACAGCACCTGAGGTAACAAACACATCTCAAGCCCCAATGTGCACTCCATTATTCATGCCAACCCAGTGCCTCGCTCTTTACTACTGTGTACCAATCTTGTCGTCCAACTGCAAAACACTGGGCCACAACAAGTTTCCGCGTCTCCATTGCACTGCGCATTCTACGAAACGCTCCCCAAACTTGGCACTCACCCTCGTAGCCGACTTTTCCGACTTTCCACGACGCTCACGCTAGTGACAGCATTATTTATAGTTCGATGTCGCGCCAAAGCGAATGAGCACATTTCGCCTACGGCTTAGGCCGCCCTCCTAGTGTGGCTGCTCGGTGTCTGCAGGCAGCGAGGGTCTGCAAGCTTCCTGTGTTCGCACCTATGTCACCTGCGCTTGCTTGTCACAGACAGACTATCGCAAAACATACAACTCACTCCATGAATTGATTGCTACGGCATCTGTTATCAGCAGTCACAACTAGCAACACCAGTAGCAGCTGACTGCACGCAAAGAATAGGAATGTGTAGTGGGATTTACGTGAACTCAGCGCAAGCTTATATCTTCCTAGACACATCTGCTGGCTGTGAATTATTCCACTTGCATATCAAGGTGCGCATGTAGGTGTGTTAAAAATTCTGGAGGCACTGGGTATTGACCCCAGTACCTCTCGCATACTAAGCGAGCGCTCTACCATCTGAGCTACGCGAGCCCCCCCGAAGACTAGTGGTGCTACATACAGCCATATAGACGACACAGACCCTTGCACTCCCATTATTCAGCAGACAAACACTACTCTCTATGTATCCGTTAGGGTGTCTTTCAGGTTTCGTGCATTCTGTGTCGAATCGTAGTTGGCCACAATGAAAGTGGCACGTATAACGTCGTAAATAGAATTCGGACACCGCTCCGAGTAAGACCAACGTGTTGTCCACCCTCTAGACTTCAATGAGGTTAAGCCGCGATACCTAAGACAGATCTGCACTCGATGACACCTCGATAACAGCCGGTCCCCACACTTACATCTTGCTCTCCTTACGTCAGTATACATCATATCAGTCTGTGACGCTGGCTTTGCAACATCTTGCGTGCCTTTAGGTTCGCCGCGACCAACACTTACCATGCACTGACCACAAAAAATGGTGGCGCCGCGGCTTGAACCCTGGACCTTTCACATGCCAAGCGAACGATCCACCAACTGAGCTACGCCCCATGCACGTGCAAACTGCGCTATTCCCCATTCTTTGCGACTCAGATGCGCACGGACACGATGGTTGGTTGGTTTGTAGCGGTGAAGGGAGCAGAGTACAAAGGCGCGGACCCGTTCATATACACAAAAGTACCAAGTAGTTTCGATGCTCTGGTATTACAAACGCAAATTCCGTCTGTTTCTAACGTCTTAAATTGAAAGAGCCGTCACAAATTGCTCCGTTTTCACTCCTTGCCGACAATCATACAGCACCTGAGGTAACAAACACATCTCAAGCCCCAATGTGCACTCCATTATTCATGGCAACTCAGTGCCTCGCTCTTTACTACTGTGTACCAATCTTGTCGTCCAACTGCAAAACACTGGGCCACAACAAGTTTCCGCGTCTCCATTGCACTGCGCATACTACGAAACGCTCCCCAAACTTGGCACTCACCCTCGCAGCCGACTTTTCCGACTTTCCACGACGCTCACGCAACGCTCACGCTAGTGACAGCATTATTTATAGTTCGACGTCGCGCCAAAGCGAATGAGCACATTTCGCCTACGGCTTAGGCCGCCCTCCTAGTGTAGCTGCTCGGTGTCTGCAGGCAGCGAGGGTCTGCAAGCTTCCTGTGTTCGCACTTATGTCACCTGTGCTTGCTTGTCAGCGACAGACTATCGCAAAACATACTACTCACTCCATGAATTGATTGCCACGGCATCTGTTATCAGCAGTCACAGCTAGCAACACCAGCAGCAGCTGACTGCACGCAAAGAATAGGAATGTGCAGTGGGATTTACGTGAACTCGGCACAAGGCAGATCTTTCCGACATAGGCTTGAGAATCTAACGGGAACACTTGTACTGTTTCTAAATTTAGTGTAGGCGTGGGAGGAGGGTGCTTCCTGCGCACTAATAACAGCACGCTTGTCAAATGTGGATGCTAATCATTCGCTTGTATCTTCCAAGACACATCTGCCGGCTGTGAAATATTCCACTTGCATGGCAAGGTGCGCATGTGGGTGTGTTAAAAATTCTGGAGGCACTGGGTATAGATCCCAGTACCTCTCAATACTAAGCGAGCGCTCTACCATCTGAGCTACGCCCGCCCCCCCGAAGACTAATGGTGCTACATACAGCCATATAGACGACACAGACCCTTGCACTCCCATTATTCAGCAGACAAACACTACTCTCTATGTATCCGTTAGGGTGTCTTTCAGGTTTCGTGCATTCTGTATCGAATCGTAGTTGGCCACAATGAAAGTGGCACGTATAACGTCGAAAATAGAATTCGGACACCGCTCTGAGTAAGACCAACGTGTTGTCCACCCTCTAGACTTCAATGAGGTTAAGCCGCGATACCTAAGACAGATCTGCACTCGATGACACCTCGATAACAGCCGGTCCCCACACTTACATCTTGCTCTCCTTACGTCAGTATACATCATATCAGTCTGTGACGCTGGCTTTGCAACATCTTGCGTGCCTTTAGGTTCGCCGCGACCAACACTTACCATGCACTGACCACAAAAAATGGAGGCGCCGCGGCTTGAACCCTGGACCTTTCACATGCCAAGCGAACGATCCACCAAATGAGCTACGCCCCATGCACGTGCAAACTGCGCTATTCCCCATTCTTTGCGACTCAGATGCGCACGGACACGATGGTTGGTTGGTTTGTAGCGGTGAAGGGAGCAGAGTACAAAGGCGCGGACCCGTTCATATACACAAAAGTACCAAGAAGTTTTGATGCTCTGGTATTACAAACGCAAATTCCGTCTGTTTTTAACGTCTTAAATTGAAAGAGCCGTCACAAATTGCTCCGTTTTCACTCCTTGCCGACAATCATACAGCACCTGAGGTAACAAACACATCTCAAGCCCCAATGTGCACTCCATTATTCATGCCAACCCAGTGCCTCGCTCTTTACTACTGTGTACCAATCTTGTCGTCCAACTGCAAAACCCTGGGCCACAACAAGTTTCCGCGTCTCCATTGCACTGCGCATTCTACGAAACGCTCCCCAAACTTGGCACTCACCCTCGTAGCCGACTTTTCCGACTTTCCACGACGCTCACGCTAGTGACAGCATTATTTATAGTTCGATGTCGCGCCAAAGCGAATGAGCACATTTCGCCTACGGCTTAGGCCGCCCTCCTAGTGTGGCTGCTCGGTGTCTGCAGGCAGCGAGGGTCTGCAAGCTTCCTGTGTTCGCACCTATGTCACCTGTGCTTGCTTGTCAGAGACAGACTATCGCAAAACATACAACTCACTCCATGAATTGATTGCTACGGCATCTGTTATCAGCAGTCACAACTAACAACACCAGTAGCAGCTGACTGCACGCAAAGAATAGGAATGTGTAGTGGGATTACGTGAACTCAGCGCAAGCTTATATCTTCCTAGACACATCTGCTGAATGTGAATTATTCCACTTGCATATCAAGGTGCGCATGTAGGTGTGTTAAAAATTCTGGAGGCACTGGGTATTGACCCCATTACCTCTCGCATACTAAGCGAGCGCTCTACCATCTGAGCTACGCCCGCCCCCCCGAAGACTAGTGGTGCTACATACAGCCATATAGACGACACAGACCCTTGCACTCCCATTATTCAGCAGACAAACACTACTCTCTATGTATCCGTTAGGGTGTCTTTCAGGTTTCGTGCATTCTGTGTCGAATCGTAGTTGGCCACAATGAAAGTGGCACGTATAACGTCGTAAATAGAATTCGGACACCGCTCCGAGTAAGACCAACGTGTTGTCCACCCTCTAGACTTCAATGAGGTTAAGCCGCGATACCTAAGACAGATCTGCACTCGATGACACCTCGATAACAGCCGGTCCCCACACTTACATCTTGCTCTCCTTACGTCAGTATACATCATATCAGTCTGTGACGCTGGCTTTGCAACATCTTGCGTGCCTTTAGGTTCGCCGCGACCAACACTTACCATGCACTGACCACAAAAAATGGTGGCGCCGCGGCTTGAACCCTGGACCTTTCACATGCCAAGCGAACGATCCACCAACTGAGCTACGCCCCATGCACGTGCAAACTGCGCTATTCCCCATTCTTTGCGACTCAGATGCGCACGGACACGATGGTTGGTTGGTTTGTAGCGGTGAAGGGAGCAGAGTACAAAGGCGCGGACCCGTTCATATACACAAAAGTACCAAGTAGTTTCGATGCTCTGGTATTACAAACGCAAATTCCGTCTGTTTTTAACGTCTTAAATTGAAAGAGCCGTCACAAATTGCTCCGTTTTCACTCCTTGCCGACAATCATACAGCACCTGAGGTAACAAACACATCTCAAGCCCCAATGTGCACTCCATTATTCATGGCAACTCAGTGCCTCGCTCTTTACTACTGTGTACCAATCTTGTCGTCCAACTGCAAAACACTGGGCCACAACAAGTTTCCGCGTCTCCATTGCACTGCGCATACTACGAAACGCTCCCCAAAATTGGCACTCACCCTCGCAGCCGACTTTTCCGACTTTCCACGACGCTCACGCAACGCTCACGCTAGTGACAGCATTATTTATAGTTCGACGTCGCGCCAAAGCGAATGAGCACATTTCGCCTACGGCTTAGGCCGCCCTCCTAGTGTAGCTGCTCGGTGTCTGCAGGCAGCGAGGGTCTGCAAGCTTCCTGTGTTCGCACTTATGTCACCTGTGCTTGCTTGTCAGAGACAGACTATCGCAAAACATACTACTCACTCCATGAATTGATTGCTACGGCATCTGTTATCAGCAGTCACAGCTAGCAACACCAGCAGCAGCTGACTGCACGCAAAGAATAGGAATGTGCAGTGGGATTTACGTGAACTCGGCACAAGGCAGATCTTTCCGACATAGGCTTGAGAATCTTACGGGAACACTTGTACTGTTTCTAAATTTAGTGTAGGCGTGGGAGGAGTGTGCTTCCTGCGCACTAATAACAGCACGCTTGTCAAATGTGGATGCTAATCATTCGCTTGTATCTTCCTAGACACATCTGCTGGTTGTGAATTATTCCACTTGCATGGCAAGGTGCGCATGTGGGTGTGTTAAAAATTCTGGAGGCACTGGGTATAGATCCCAGTACCTCTCAATACTAAGCGAGCGCTCTACCATCTGAGCTACGCCCGCCCCCCCGAAGACTAATGGTGCTACATACAGCCATATAGACGACACAGACCCTTGCACTCCCATTATTCAGCAGACAAACACTACTCTCTATGTATCCGTTAGGGTGTCTTTCAGGTTTCGTGCATTCTGTATCGAATCGTAGTTGGCCACAATGAAAGTGGCACGTATAACGTCGAAAATAGAATTCGGACACCGCTCTGAGTAAGACCAACGTGTTGTCCACCCTCTAGACTTCAATGAGGTTAAGCCGCGATACCTAAGACAGATCTGCACTCGATGACACCTCGATAACAGCCGGTCCCCACACTTACATCTTGCTCTCCTTACGTCAGTATACATCATATCAGTCTGTGACGCTGGCTTTGCAACATCTTGCGTGCCTTTAGGTTCGCCGCGACCAACACTTACCATGCACTGACCACAAAAAATGGAGGCGCCGCGGCTTGAACCCTGGACCTTTCACATGCCAAGCGAACGATCCACCAACTGAGCTACGCCCCATGCACGAGCAAACTGCGCTATTCCCCATTCTTTGCGACTCAGATGCGCACGGACACGATGGTTGGTTGGTTTGTAGCGGTGAAGGGAGCAGAGTACAAAGGCGCGGACCCGTTCATATACACAAAAGTACCAAGAAGTTTTGATGCTCTGGTATTACAAACGCAAATTCCGTCTGTTTTTAACGTCTTAAATTGAAAGAGCCGTCACAAATTGCTCCGTTTTCACTCCTTGTCGACAATCATACAGCACCTAAGGTAACAAACACATCTCAAGCCCCAATGTGCACTCCATTATTCATGCCAACCCAGTGCCTCGCTCTTTACTACTGTGTACCAATCTTGTCGTCCAACTGCAAAACACTGGGCCACAACAAGTTTCCGCGTCTCCATTGCACTGCGCATTCTACGAAACGCTCCCCAAACTTGGCACTCACCCTCGTAGCCGACTTTTCCGACTTTCCACGACGCTCACGCTAGTGACAGCATTATTTATAGTTCGATGTCGCGCCAAAGCGAATGAGCACATTTCGCCTACGGCTTAGGCCGCCCTCCTAGTGTAGCTGCTCGGTGTCTGCAGGCAGCGAGGGTCTGCAAGCTTCCTGTGTTCGCACCTATGTCACCTGTGCTTGCTTGTCAGAGACAGACTATCGCAAAACATACTACTCACTCCATGAATTGATTGCTACGGCATCTGTTATCAGCAGTCACAACTAGCAACACCAGTAGCAGCTGACTGCACGCAAAGAAAAGGAATGTGCAGTGGGATTTACATGAACTCGGCACAAGGCAGATCTTTCCGACATAGGCTTGAGAATCTTACGGGAACACTTGTACTGTTTCTAAATTAAGTGTAGGCGTGGGAGGAGGGTGCTTCCTGCGCACTAATAACAGCACGCTTGTCAATTGTGGATGCTAATCATTCGCTTGTATCTTCCTAGACACATCTGCTGGCTGTGAATTATTCCACTTGCATGGCAAGGTGCGCATGTAGGTGTGTTAAAAATTCTGGAGGCACTGGGTATTGATCCCAGTACCTCTCGCACACTAAGCAAGCGCTCCACCATCTGAGATACGCCCGCTACATACAGCCATATAGACGTCACAGACCCTTGCACTCCCATTATTCAGCAGACAAACACTACTCTCTATGTATCCGTTAGGGTGTCTTTCAGGTTTCGTGCATTCTGTATCGAATCGTAGTTGGCCACAATGAAAGTGGCACGTATAACGTCGAAAATAGAATTCGGACACTGCTCTGAGTAAGAGCAACGTGTTGCCCACCCTCTAGACTTCAATGAGGTTAAGCCGCAATACCTAAGACAGATCTGCACTCGATGACACCTCGATAACAGCCGGTCCCCACACTTACATCTTGCTCTCCTTACGTCAGTATACATCATATCAGTCTGTGACGCTGGCTTTGCAACATCTTGCGTGCCTTTAGGTTCGCCGCGACCAACACTTACCATGCACTGACCACAAAAAATGGAGGCGCCGCGGCTTGAACCCTGGACCTTTCACATGCCAAGCGAACGATCCACCAACTGAGCTACGCCCCATGCACGAGCAAACTGCGCTATTCCCCATTCTTTGCGACTCAGATGCGCACGGACACGATGGTTGGTTGGTTTGTAGCGGTGAAGGGAGCAGAGTACAAAGGCGCGGACCCGTTCATATACACAAAAGTACCAAGAAGTTTTGATGCTCTGGTATTACAAACGCAAATTCCGTCTGTTTTTAACGTCTTAAATTGAAAGAGCCGTCACAAATTGCTCCGTTTTCACTCCTTGTCGACAATCATACAGCACCTGAGGTAACAAACACATCTCAAGCCCCAATGTGCACTCCATTATTCATGCCAACCCAGTGCCTCGCTCTTTACTACTGTGTACCAATCTTGTCGTCCAACTGCAAAACCCTGGGCCACAACAAGTTTCCGCGTCTCCATTGCACTGCGCATTCTACGAAACGCTCCCCAAACTTGGCACTCACCCTCGTAGCCGACTTTTCCGACTTTCCACGACGCTCACGCTAGTGACAGCATTATTTATAGTTCGATGTCGCGCCAAAGCGAATGAGCACATTTCGCCTACGGCTTAGGCCGCCCTCCTAGTGTGGCTGCTCGGTGTCTGCAGGCAGCGAGGGTCTGCAAGCTTCCTGTGTTCGCACCTATGTCACCTACGCTTGCTTGTCACAGACAGACTATCGCAAAACATACAACTCACTCCATGAATTGATTGCTACGGCATCTGTTATCAGCAGTCACAACTAACAACACCAGTAGCAGCTGACTGCACGCAAAGAATAGGAATGTGTAGTGGGATTACGTGAACTCAGCGCAAGCTTATATCTTCCTAGACACATCTGCTGAATGTGAATTATTCCACTTGCATATCAAGGTGCGCATGTAGGTGTGTTAAAAATTCTGGAGGCACTGGGTATTGACCCCAGTACCTCTCGCATACTAAGCGAGCGCTCTACCATCTGAGCTACGCGAGCCCCCCCGAAGACTAGTGGTGCTACATACAGCCATATAGACGACACAGACCCTTGCACTCCCATTATTCAGCAGACAAACACTACTCTCTATGTATCCGTTAGGGTGTCTTTCAGGTTTCGTGCATTCTGTGTCGAATCGTAGTTGGCCACAATGAAAGTGGCACGTATAACGTCGTAAATAGAATTCGGACACCGCTCCGAGTAAGACCAACGTGTTGTCCACCCTCTAGACTTCAATGAGGTTAAGCCGCGATACCTAAGACAGATCTGCACTCGATGACACCTCGATAACAGCCGGTCCCCACACTTACATCTTGCTCTCCTTACGTCAGTATACATCATATCAGTCTGTGACGCTGGCTTTGCAACATCTTGCGTGCCTTTAGGTTCGCCGCGACCAACACTTACCATGCACTGACCACAAAAAATGGTGGCGCCGCGGCTTGAACCCTGGACCTTTCACATGCCAAGCGAACGATCCACCAACTGAGCTACGCCCCATGCACGTGCAAACTGCGCTATTCCCCATTCTTTGCGACTCAGATGCGCACGGACACGATGGTTGGTTGGTTTGTAGCGGTGAAGGGAGCAGAGTACAAAGGCGCGGACCCGTTCATATACACAAAAGTACCAAGTAGTTTCGATGCTCTGGTATTACAAACGCAAATTCCGTCTGTTTTTAACGTCTTAAATTGAAAGAGCCGTCACAAATTGCTCCGTTTTCACTCCTTGCCGACAATCATACAGCACCTGAGGTAACAAACACATCTCAAGCCCCAATGTGCACTCCATTATTCATGGCAACTCAGTGCCTCGCTCTTTACTACTGTGTACCAATCTTGTCGTCCAACTGCAAAACACTGGGCCACAACAAGTTTCCGCGTCTCCATTGCACTGCGCATACTACGAAACGCTCCCCAAAATTGGCACTCACCCTCGCAGCCGACTTTTCCGACTTTCCACGACGCTCACGCAACGCTCACGCTAGTGACAGCATTATTTATAGTTCGACGTCGCGCCAAAGCGAATGAGCACATTTCGCCTACGGCTTAGGCCGCCCTCCTAGTGTAGCTGCTCGGTGTCTGCAGGCAGCGAGGGTCTGCAAGCTTCCTGTGTTCGCACTTATGTCACCTGTGCTTGCTTGTCAGAGACAGACTATCGCAAAACATACTACTCACTCCATGAATTGATTGCTACGGCATCTGTTATCAGCAGTCACAGCTAGCAACACCAGCAGCAGCTGACTGCACGCAAAGAATAGGAATGTGCAGTGGGATTTACGTGAACTCGGCACAAGGCAGATCTTTCCGACATAGGCTTGAGAATCTTACGGGAACACTTGTACTGTTTCTAAATTTAGTGTAGGCGTGGGAGGAGTGTGCTTCCTGCGCACTAATAACAGCACGCTTGTCAAATGTGGATGCTAATCATTCGCTTGTATCTTCCTAGACACATCTGCTGGTTGTGAATTATTCCACTTGCATGGCAAGGTGCGCATGTGGGTGTGTTAAAAATTCTGGAGGCACTGGGTATAGATCCCAGTACCTCTCAATACTAAGCGAGCGCTCTACCATCTGAGCTACGCCCGCCCCCCCGAAGACTAATGGTGCTACATACAGCCATATAGACGACACAGACCCTTGCACTCCCATTATTCAGCAGACAAACACTACTCTCTATGTATCCGTTAGGGTGTCTTTCAGGTTTCGTGCATTCTGTATCGAATCGTAGTTGGCCACAATGAAAGTGGCACGTATAACGTCGAAAATAGAATTCGGACACTGCTCTGAGTAAGAGCAACGTGTTGCCCACCCTCTAGACTTCAATGAGGTTAAGCCGCAATACCTAAGACAGATCTGCACTCGATGACACCTCGATAACAGCCGGTCCCCACACTTACATCTTGCTCTCCTTACGTCAGTATACATCATATCAGTCTGTGACGCTGGCTTTGCAACATCTTGCGTGCCTTTAGGTTCGCCGCGACCAACACTTACCATGCACTGACCACAAAAAATGGAGGCGCCGCGGCTTGAACCCTGGACCTTTCACATGCCAAGCGAACGATCCACCAACTGAGCTACGCCCCATGCACGAGCAAACTGCGCTATTCCCCATTCTTTGCGACTCAGATGCGCACGGACACGATGGTTGGTTGGTTTGTAGCGGTGAAGGGAGCAGAGTACAAAGGCGCGGACCCGTTCATATACACAAAAGTACCAAGAAGTTTTGATGCTCTGGTATTACAAACGCAAATTCCGTCTGTTTTTAACGTCTTAAATTGAAAGAGCCGTCACAAATTGCTCCGTTTTCACTCCTTGTCGACAATCATACAGCACCTGAGGTAACAAACACATCTCAAGCCCCAATGTGCACTCCATTATTCATGCCAACCCAGTGCCTCGCTCTTTACTACTGTGTACCAATCTTGTCGTCCAACTGCAAAACACTGGGCCACAACAAGTTTCCGCGTCTCCATTGCACTGCGCATTCTACGAAACGCTCCCCAAACTTGGCACTCACCCTCGTAGCCGACTTTTCCGACTTTCCACGACGCTCACGCTAGTGACAGCATTATTTATAGTTCGATGTCGCGCCAAAGCGAATGAGCACATTTCGCCTACGGCTTAGGCCGCCCTCCTAGTGTAGCTGCTCGGTGTCTGCAGGCAGCGAGGGTCTGCAAGCTTCCTGTGTTCGCACCTATGTCACCTGTGCTTGCTTGTCAGAGACAGACTATCGCAAAACATACTACTCACTCCATGAATTGATTGCTACGGCATCTGTTATCAGCAGTCACAACTAGCAACACCAGTAGCAGCTGAGTGCACGCAAAGAAAAGGAATGTGCAGTGGGATTTACATGAACTCGGCACAAGGCAGATCTTTCCGACATAGGCTTGAGAATCTTACGGGAACACTTGTACTGTTTCTAAATTAAGTGTAGGCGTGGGAGGAAGGTGCTTCCTGCGCACTAATAACAGCACGCTTGTCAATTGTGGATGCTAATCATTCGCTTGTATCTTCCTAGACACATCTGCTGGCTGTGAATTATTCCACTTGCATGGCAAGGTGCGCAAGTAGGTGTGTTAAAAATTCTGGAGGCACTGGGTATTGATCCCAGTACCTCTCGCACACTAAGCAAGCGCTCCACCATCTGAGATACGCCCGCTACATACAGCCATATAGACGTCACAGACCCTTGCACTCCCATTATTCAGCAGACAAACACTACTCTCTATGTATCCGTTAGGGTGTCTTTCAGGTTTCGTGCATTCTGTATCGAATCGTAGTTGGCCACAATGAAAGTGGCACGTATAACGTCGAAAATAGAATTCGGACACTACTCTGAGTAAGAGCAACGTGTTGCCCACCCTCTAGACTTCAATGAGGTTAAGCCGCAATACCTAAGACAGATCTGCACTCGATGACACCTCGATAACAGCCGGTCCCCACACTTACATCTTGCTCTCCTTACGTCAGTATACATCATACCAGTCTGTGACGCTGGCTTTGCAACATCTTGCGTGCCTTTAGGTTCGCCGCGACCAACACTTACCATGCACTGACCACAAAAAATGGAGGCGCCGCGGCTTGAACCCTGGACCTTTCACATGCCAAGCGAACGCTCTACCAACTGAGCTACGCCCCATGCACGAGCAAACTGCGCTATTCCCCATTCTTTGCGACTCAGATGCGCACGGACACGATGGTTGGTTGGTTTGTAGCGGTGAAGGGAGCAGAGTACAAAGGCGCGGACCCGTTCATATACACAAAAGTTCCAAGTAGTTTCGATGCTCTGGTATTACAAATGCAAATTCCGTCTGTTTTTAACGTCTTAAATTGAAAGAGCCGTCACAAATTGCTTCGTTTTCACTCCTTGTCGGCAATCATACAGCACCTGAGGTAACAAACACATCTCGAGCCCCATTGTGCACTCCATTATTCATGCCAACTCAGTGCCTCGCTCTTTACTACTGTGTACCAATCTTGTCGTCCAACTATAAAACACTGGGCCACAACAAGTTTCCGCGTCTCCATTGCACTGCGCATACTACGAAACGCTCCTCAAACTTTGCACTCACCCACGCAGCCGACTTTTCCGACGTTCCACGACGCTCACGCAAAGCTCACGCTAGTGACAGCATCATTTATAGTTCGACGTCGCGCCAAAGCGAATGAGCACATTTCGCCTACGGCTTAGGCCGCCCTCCTAGTGTAGCTGCTCGGTGTCTGCAGGCATCGATCGTCTGCAAGCTTCCTGTGTTCGCACCTATGTCACCTGTCCATGCTTGTCAGAGACAGACTATCGCAAAACATACAACTCACTCCATGAATTGACTGCTACGGCATCTGTTATCAGCAGTCACAATTAGCAACACCAGTAGCAGCTGACTGCACGCAAAGAATAGGAATGTGCAGTGGGATTTACGTGAACTCGGCGCAAGGCAGATCTTTCCGACATAGGCTTGAGAATCTTACGGGAACACTTGTACTGTTTCTAAATTAAGTGTAGGCGTGGGAGGAGGGTGCTTCCTGCGCACTAATAACAGCACGCTTGTCATTTGTGGATGCTAATCATTCGCTTGTATCTTCCTAGACACATCTGCTGGTTGTGAATTATTCCTCTTGCATGGCAAGGTGCGCATGTAGGTGTGTTAAAAATTCTGGAGGCACTGCGTATTGATTCCAGTACCTATCGCATACTAAGCGAGCGCTCTACCATCTGATCTACGCCCGCACCCCGGAGACTAATGGTGCTACATACAGCCATATAGACGACACAGACCCTTGCACTCCCATTATTCAGCAGACAAACACTACTCTCTATGTATCCGTTAGGGTGTCTTTCAGGTTTCGTGCATTCTGTATCGAATCGTAGTTGGCCACAATGAAAGTGGCACGTATAACGTCGAAAATAGAATTCGGACACCGCTCTGAGTAAGACCAACGTGTTGTCCACCCTCTAGACTTCAATGAGGTTAAGCCGCGATACTTAAGACAGATCTGCACTCGATGACACCTCGATAACAGCCGGTCCCCACACTTACATCTTGCTCTCCTTACGTCAGTATACATCATATCAGTCTGTGACGCTGGCTTTGCAACATCTTGCGTGCCTTTAGGTTCGCCGCGACCAACACTTACCATGCACTGACCACAAAAAATTGAGGCGCCGCCGCTTGAACCCTGGACCTTTCACATGCCAGACGAACGCTCTACCAACTGATCTACGCCCCATGCACGACCAAACTGCGCTATTCACCATTCTTTGCGACTCAGATGCGCACGAACACGATGGTTGGTTGGTTTGTAGCGGTGAAGGGAGCAGAGTACAAAGGCGCGGACCCGTTCATATACACAAAAGTTCCAAGTAGTTTCGATGCTCTGGTATTACAAATGCAAATTCCGTCTGTTTTTAACGTCTTAAATTGAAAGAGCCGTCACAAGTTGCTCCGTTTTCACTCCTTGTCGACAATCATACAGCACCTGAGGTAACAAACACATCTCGAGCCCCGTTGTGCACTCCATTATTCATGCCAACTCAGTGCCTCGCTCTTTACTACTGTGTACCAATCTTGTCGTCCAACTGCAAAACACAGGGCCACAACAAGTTTCCAAGTCTCCATTGCACTGCGCATACTACGAAACGCTCCCCAAACTTGGCACTCACCCTCGCAGCTGACTTTTCCGACTTTTCACGACGCTGACGCTAGTGACAGCATTATTTATAGTTCTACGTCGCGCCAAAGCGAATGAGCACATTTCGCCTACGGCTTAGGCCGCCCTCCTAGTGTGGCTGCTCGGTGTCTGCAGGCAGCGAGGGTCTGCAAGCTTCCTGTGTTCGCACCTATGTCACCTGTGCTTGCTTGTCAGAGACAGACTATCGCAAAACATACAACTCACTCCATGAATTGACTGCTACGGCATCTGTTATCAGCAGTCACAACTAGCAACACCAGTAGCAGCTGACTGCACGCAAAGAATAGGTATGTGCAGTGGGATTTACGTGAACTCGGCGCAAGGCAGATCTTTCCGACATAGGCTTGAGAATCTTACGGGAACACTTGTACTGTTTCTAAATTAAGTGTAGGCGTGGGAGGAGGGTGCTTCCTGCGCACTAATAACAGCACGCTTGTCATTTGTGGATGCTAATCATACGCTTGTATCTTCCTAGACACATCTGCTGGTTGTGAATTATTCCACTTGCATGGCAAGGTGCGCATGTAGGTGTGTTAAAAATTCTGGTGGCACTGGGTATTGATTCCAGTACCTCTCGCATACTAAGCGAGCACTGTACCATCTGAGCTACGCCCGCCCCCCCGACTACTGATGGTGCTACATACAGCCATATAGACGACACATACCCTTGCACTCCCATTATTCAGCAACATCTTGCGTGCCTTTAGGTTCGCCGCGACCAACACTTACCATGCACTGACCACAAAAAATGGAGGCGCCGCGGCTTTAACGCTGGACCTTTCACACGCCAAGCGAAGGCTCTACCAACTGAGCTACGCCCCATGCACGAGCAAACTGTGCTATTCCCCATTCTTTGCGACTCAGATGCGCACGGGTACGATGGTTGGTTGGTTAGTAGCGGTGAAGGGTGCAGAGTAGAAAGGCGCGGACCCGTTCATATACACAAAAATTCCAAGTAGTTTCGATGCTCTGGTATTACAAATGCAAATTCCGTCTGTTTTTAACGTCTTAAATTGAAAGAGCCGTCACAAATTGCTCCGTTTTCACTTCTTGTCGACAATCATACAGCACCTGAGGTAACAAACACATCTCAAGCCCCAATGTGCACTCCATTATTCATGCCAACCCAGTGCCTCGCTCTTTACTACTGTGTACCAATCTTGTCGTCCAACTGCAAAACACTGGGCCACAACAAGTTTCCTCGTCTCCATTGCACTGCGCATTCTACGAAACGCTCCCCAAACTTGGCACTCACCCTCGCAGCCGACTTTTCCGACATTCCACGACGCTCACGCTAGTGACAGCATTATTTATAGTTCGACGTCGCGCCAAAGCGAATGAGCACATTTCGCCTACGGCTTAGGCCGCCCTCCTAGTGTGGCTGCTCGGTGTCTGCAGGCAGCGAGTGTCTGCAAGCTTCCTGTGTTCGCACCTATGTCATCTGTGCTTGCTTGTCAGAGACAGACTATCGCAAAACATACAACTCACTCCATGAATTGATTGCTACGGCATCTGTTATCAGCAGTCACAACTAGCAACACCAGTAGCAGCTGACTGCACGCAAAGAATAGGAATGTGCAGTGGGATTTACGTGAACTCGGCGCAAGGCAGATCTTTCCGACATAGGCTTGAGAATCTTACGGGAACACTTGTACTGTTTCTAAATTAAGTGTAGGCGTGGGAGGAGGGTGCTTCCTGCGCACTAATAACAGCACGCTTGTCATTTGTGGATGCTAATCATTCGCTAGTATCTTCCTAGACACATCTGCTGGTTGTGAATTATTCCACTTGCATGGCAAGGTGCGCATGTAGGTGTGTTAAAAATTCTGGAGGCACTGGGTATTGATCCCAGTACCTCTCGCATACTAAGCGAGCGCTCTACCATCTGAGCTACGCCCGCCCCCCCAAAGACCAGTGGTGCTACATACAGCCATATAGACGACACAGACCCTTGCACTCCCATTATTCAGCAGACAAACACTACTCTCTATGTATCCGTTAGGGTGTCTTTCAGGTTTCGTGCATTCTGTATCGAATCGTAGTTGGCCACAATGAAAGTGGCACGTATAACGTCGAAAATAGAATTCGGACACCGCTCTGAGTAAGACCAACGTGTTGTCCACCCTCTAAACTTCAATGAGGTTAAACCGCGATACCTAAGACAGATCTGCACTCGATGACACCTCGATAACAGCCGGTCCCCACACTTACATCTTGCTCTCCTTACGTCAGTATACATCATATCAGTCTGTGACGCTGGCTTTGCAACATCTTGCGTGCCTTTAGGTTCGCCGCGACCAACACTTACCATGCACTGACCACAAAAAATAGCGGCGCCGCGGCTTGAACCCTGGACCTTTCACATGCCAAGCGAACGCTCTGCCAACTGAGCTACGCCCCATGCACGAGCAAACTGCGCTATTCCCCATTCTTTGCGACTCAGATGCGCATGGACACGATGGTTGGTTTGTTTGTAGCGGTGAAGGGAGCAGAGTACAAAGGCGCGGACCCGTTCATATACACAAAAGTTCCAAGTAGTTTCGATGCTCTGGTATTACAAATGCAAATTCCGTCGGTTTTTAACGACTTCAATTGAAAGAGCCGTCACAAATTGCTCCGTTTTCACTCCTTGTCGACAATCATACAGCACCTGAGGTAACAAACACATCTCGAGCCCCATTGTGCACTCCATTATTCATGCCAACTCAGTGCCTCGCTCTTTACTACTGTGTACCAATCTTGTCGTCCAACTGCAAAACACTGGGCCACAACAAGTTTCCGCGTCTCCATTGCACTGCGCATACTACGAAACGCTCCCCAAACTTGGCACTCACCCTCGTAGCCGACTTTTCCGATTTTCCACGACGCTCACGCTAGTGACAGCATTATTTATAGCTCGACGTCGCGCCAAAGCGAATGAGCATATTTCGCCTACGGCTTAGGCCACCCTCTTAGTGTGGCTGCTCGGTGTCTGCAGGCAGCGAGGGTCTGCAAGCTTCCTGTGTTCGCACCTATGGCACCTGTGCTTGCTTGTCAGAGACAGACTATCGCAAAACATACAACTCACTCCATGAATTGATTGCTACGGCATCTGTTATCAGCAGTCACAACTAGCAACACCAGTAGCAGCTGACTGCACGCAAAGAATAGGAATGTGCAGTGGGATTTACGTGAACTCGGCGCAAGGCAGATCTTTCCGACAGAGGCTTGTGAATCTTACGGGAACACTTGTACTGTTTCTAAATTAAGTGTAGGCGTGGGAGGAGGGTGCTTCATGCGCACTAATAACAGCACGCTTGTCAATTGTGGATGCTAATCATTCGCTTGTATCTTCCTAGACACATCTGCTGGTTGTCAATTATTCCTCTTGCATGGCAAGGTGCGCATGTAGGTGTGTTAAAAATTCTGGAGGCACTCTACCATCTGAGCTACGCCCGCCCCCCGAAGACTAATGGTGCTACATACAGCCATATAGACGACACGGACCCTTGCACTCCCATTATTCAGCAGACAAACACTACTCTCTATGTATCCGTTAGGGTGTCTTTCAGGTTTCGTGCATTCTGTATCGAATCGTAGTTGGCCACAATGAAAGTGGCACGTATAACGTCGAAAATAGAATTCGGACACCGCTCTGAGTAAGACGAACGTGTTGTCCACCCTCTAGACTTCAATGAGGTTAAGCCGCGATACCTAAGACAGATCTGCACTCGATGACACCTCGATAACAGCCGGTCCCCACACTTACATCTTGCTCTCCTTACGTCAGTATACATCATATCAGTCTGTGACGCTGGCTTTTCAACAACTTGCGTGCCTTTAGGTTCGCTGCGACCAACACTTACCACAAAAAATGGAGGCGCCACGGCTTGAACCCTAGAACTTTCACATCCCAAGCGAACGCTCTACCAACTGAGCTACGCCCCATGCACGAGCAAACTGCGCTATTCCCCATTCTTTGCGACTCAGATGCGCACGGACACGATGGTTGGTTGGTTTGTAGCGGTGAAGGGAGCAGAGTACAAAGGCGCGGACCCGTTCATATACACAAAAGTTCCAAGTAGTTTCGATGCTCTGGTATTACAAATGCAAATTCCGTCTGTTTTTAACGCCTTAAATTGAAAGAGCCGTCACAAATTGCTCCGTTTTCACTCCTTGTCGACAATCATACAGCACCTGAGGAAACAAACACATCTCGAGCCCCATTGTGCACTCCATTATTCATGCCAACTCAATGCCTCGCTCTTTACTACTGTATACAAATCTTGTCGTCCAACTGCAAAACACTGGGCCACAACAAGTTTCCGCGTCTCCATTGCACTGAGCATACTACGAAACGCTCCCCAAACTTGGCACTCACCCTCGCAGCCGACTTTTCCGACTTTCCACGACGCTCACGCTAGTGACAGCATTATTTATAGTTCGACGTCGCGCAAAAGCGAACGAGCACATTTCGCCTACGGCTTAGGCCGCCCTCCTAGTGTGGCTGCTCGGTGTCTGCAGTCAGCGAGGGTCTGCAAGCTTCCTGTGTTCGCACCTATGTCACCTGTGCTTGCTTGTCAGAGACAGACTATCGCAAAACATACAACTCACTCCATGAATTGATTGCTACGGCATCTGTTATCAGCAGTGACAACTAGCAACACCAGTAGCAGCTGACTGCACGCAAAGAATAGGAATGTGCAGTGGGATTTACGTGAACTCGGCGCAAGGCAGATCTTTCCGACAGAGGCTTGTGAATCTTACGGGAACACTTGTACTGTTTCTAAATTAAGTGTAGGCGTGGGAGGAGGGTGCTTCCTGCGCACTAATAACAGCACGCTTGGCAATTGTGGATGCTAATCATTCGCTTGTATCTTCCTAGACACATCTGCTGGTTGTCAATTATTCCTCTTGCATGGCAAGGTGCGCATGTAGGTGTGTTAAAAATTCTGGAGGCACTCTACCATCTGAGGTACGCCCGCCCCCCCGAAGACTAATGGTGCTACATACAGCCATATAGACGACACGGACCCTTGCACTCCCATTATTCAGCAGACAAACACTACTCTCTATGTATCCGTTAGGGTGTCTTTCAGGTTTCGTGCATTCTGTATCGAATCGTAGTTGGCCACAATGAAAGTGGCACGTATAACGTCGAGAATAGAATTCGGACACCGCTCTGAGTAAGACGAACGTGTTGTCCACCCTCTAGACTTCAATGAGGTTAAGCCGCGATACCTAAGACAGATCTGCACTCGATGACACCTCGATAACAGCCGGTCCCCACACTTACATCTTGCTCTCCTTACGTCAGTATACATCATATCAGTCTGTGACGCTGGCTTTTCAACAACTTGCGTGCCTTTAGGTTCGCTGCGACCAACACTTACCACAAAAAATGGAGGCGCCACGGCTTGAACCCTAGAACTTTCACATGCCAAGCGAACGCTCTACCAACTGAGCTACGCCCCATGCACGAGCAAACTGCGCTATTCCCCATTCTTTGCGACTCAGATGCGCACGGACGCGATGGTTGGTTGGTTTGTAGCGGTGAAGGGAGCAGAGTACAAAGGCGCGGACCCGTTCATATACACAAAAGTTCCAAGTAGTTTCGATGCTCTGGTATTACAAATGCAAATTCCGTCTGTTTTTAACGGCTTAAATTGAAAGAGCCGTCACAAATTGCTCCGTTTTCACTCCTTGTCGACAATCATACAGCACCTGAGGTAACAAACACATCTCGAGCCCCATTGTGCACTCCATTATTCATGCCAACTCAATGCCTCGCTCTTTACTACTGTATACAAATCTTGTCGTCCAACTGCAAAACACTGGGCCACAACAAGTTTCCGCGTCTCCATTGCACTGCGCATACTACGAAACGCTCCCCAAACTTGGCACTCACAATCGCAGCCGACTTTTCCGACTTTCCACGACGCTCACGCTAGTGACAGCATTATTTATAGTTCGACGTCGCGCAAAAGCGAACGAGCACATTTCGCCTACGGCTTAGGCCGCCCTCCTAGTGTGGCTGCTCGGTGTCTGCAGTCAGCGAGGGTCTGCAAGCTTCCTGTGTTCGCACCTATGTCACCTGTGCTTGCTTGTCAGAGACAGACTATCGCAAAACATACAACTCACTCCATGAATTGATTGCTATGGCATCTGTTATCAGCAGTGACAACTAGCAACACCAGTAGCAGCTGACTGCACGCAAAGAATAGGAAAGTGCAGTGGGATTTACGTGAACTCAGCGCAAGGCAGATCTTTCCGACATAGGCTTGAGAATCTTACGGGAACACTTGTACTGTTTCTAAATTAAGTGTAGGCGTGGGAGGAGGGTGCTTCCTGCGCACTAATAACAGCACGCTTGTCAATTGTGGATGCTAATCATTCGCTTGTACCTTCCTAGACACATCTGCTGGTTGTGAATTATTCCTCTTGCATGGCAAGGTGCGCATGTAGGTGTGTTAAAAATTCTGGAGGCACTGGGTATTGATCCCAGTACCTCTCGCATACTAAGCGAGCGCTGTACCATCTGAGCTACGCCCGCTCCCCCGAAGACTAATGGTGCTACATACAGCCATATAGACGACACAGACCCTTGCACTCCCATTATTCAGCAGACAAACACTCCTCTCTATGTATCCGTTAGGGTGTCTTTCAGGTTTCGTGCATTCTGTATCGAATCGTAGTTGGCCACAATGAAAGTGGCACGTATAACGTCGAAAATAGAATTCGGACACCGCTCTGAGTAAGACCAACGTGTTGTCCACCCTCTAGACTTCAATGAGGTTAAGCCGCGATACCTAAGACAGATCTGCACTCGATGACACCTCGATAACAGCCGGTCCCCACAATTACATCTTGCTCTCCTTACGTCAGTATATACATCATATCAGTCTGTGACGCTGGCTTTGCAACATCTTGCGTGCCTTTAGGCTCGCCGCGACCAACACTTACCATGCACTGACCACAAAAAATGGAGGCGCCGCGGCTTGAACCCTAGAACTTTCACATGCCAAGCGAACGCTCTACCAAATGAGCTACGCCCCATGCACGAGCAAACTGCGCTATTCCCCATTCTTTGCGACTCAGATGCGCACGGACACGATGGTTGGTTGGTTTGTAGCGGTGAAGGGAGCAGAGTACAAAGGCGCGGACCCGTTCATATACACAAAACTTCCAAGTAGTTTCGATGCTCTGGTATTACAAATGCAAATTCCGTCTGTTTTTAACGCCTTAAATTGAAAGAGCCGTCACAAATTGCTCCGTTTTCACTCCTTGTCGACAATCATACAGCACCTGAGGTAACAAACACATCTCGAGCCCCGTTGTGCACTCCATTATTCATGCCAACTCAGTGCCTCGCTCTTTACTACTGTGTACCAATCTTGTCGTCCAACTGCAAAACACTGGGCCACAACAAGTTTCCGCGTCTCCATTGCACTGCGCATACTACGAAACGCTCCCCAAACTTGGCACTCACCCTCGCAGCCGACTTTTCCGACTTTCCACGACGCTCACGCTAGTGACAGCATTATTTATAGTTCGACGTCGCGCCAAAGCGAATGAGCACATTTCGCCTACGGCTTAGGCGGCCCTCCTAGTGTGGCTGCTCGGTGTCTGCAGGCAGCGAGGGTCTGCAAGCTTCCTGTGTTCGCACCTATATCACCTGTGCTTGCTTGTCAGAGACAGACTATCGCAAAACATACAACTCACTCCATGAATTGATTGCTACGGCATCTGTTATCAGCAGTCACAACTAGCAACACCAGTAGCAGCTGACTGCACGCAAAGAATAGGAATGTGCAGTGGGATTTACGTGAACTCGGCGCAAGGCAGATCTTTCCGACATAGGCTTGAGAATCTTACGGGAACACTTGTACTGTTTCTAAATTAAGTGTAGGCGTGGGAGGAGGGTGCTTCCTGCGCACTAATAACAGCACGCTTGTCAATTGTGGATGCTAATCATTCGCTTGTATCTTCCTAGACACATCTGCCGGTGGTGAATTATTCCACTTGCATGTCAAGGTGCGCATGTAGGTGTGTTAAAAATTCTGGAGGCACTGGGTATTGATCCCAGTACCTCTCGCATACTAAGCGAGCGCTCTACCATCTGAGCTACGCCCGCCCCCCCAAAGACTAGTGGTGCTACATACAGCCATATAGACGACACAGACCCTTGCACTCCCATTATTCAGCAGACAAACACTCCTCTCTATGTATCCGTTAGGGTGTCTTTCAGGTTTCGTGCATTCTGTATCGAATCGTAGTTGGCCACAATGAAAGTGGCACGTATAACGTCGAAAATAGAATTCGGACACCGCTCTGAGTAAGACCAACGTTTTGTCCACCCTCTAAACTTCAATGAGGTTAAGCCGCGATACCTAAGACAGATCTGCACTCGATGACACCTCGATAACAGCCGGTACCCACACTTACATCTTGCTCTCCTTACGTCAGTATACATCATATCAGTCTGTGACGCTGGCTTTGCAACATCTTGCGTGCCTTTAGGTTCGCCGCGACCAACGCTTACCATGCACTGACCACAGAAAATAGTGGCGCCGCGGCTTGAACCCTCGACCTTTCTCATGCCAAGCGAACGCTCTCCCAACTGAGCTACGCCCCATGCACGAGTAAACTGCGCTATTCCCCATTCTTTGCGACTCAGATGCGCACGGACACGATGGTTGGTTGGTTTGTAGCGGTGAAGGGAGCAGAGTACAAAGGCGCGGACCCGTTCATATACACAAAAGTTCCAAGTAGTTTCGATGCTCTGGTATTACAAATGCAAATTCCGTCTGTTTTTAACGCCTTAAATTGAAAGAGCCGTCACAAATTGCTCCGTTTTCACTCCTTGTCGACAATCATACAGCACCTGAGGTAACAAACACATCTCGAGCCCCATTGTGCACTACATTATTTATGCCAACTCAGTGCCTCGCTCTTTACTACTGTGTACCAATCTTGTCGTCCAACTGCAAAACACTGGGCCACAACAAGTTTCCGCGTCTCCATTCCACTGCGCATACTACGAAACGCTCCCCAAACTTGGCACTCACCCTCGCAGCCGACTTTTCCGACTTTCCACGACGCTCACGCTAGTGACAGAATTATTTATAGTTCGACGTCGCGCCAAAGCGAATGAGCACATTTCGCCTACGGCTTAGGCCGCCCTCCTAGTGTGGCTGCTCGGTGTCTGCAGGCAGCGAGGGTCTGCAAGCTTCCTGTGTCCGCACCTATGTCACCTGTGCTTGCTTGTCAGAGACAGACTATCGCAAAACATACAACTCACTCCATGAATTGATTGCTACGGCATCTGTTATCAGCAGTCACAACTAGCAACACCAGTAGCACCTGACTGCACGCAAAGAATAGGAATGTGTAGTGGGATTTAGTTTAACTCAGCGCAAGGCAGATCTTTCCGACATAGGCTTGAGAATCTTACGGGAACACTTGTACTGTTTCTAAATTAAGTGTAGGCGTGGGAGGAGGGTGCTTCCTGCGCACTAATAACAGCACGCTTGTCAATTGTGGATGCTAATCATTCGCTTGTATCTTCCTAGACACATCTGCTGGTGGTGAATTATTCCACTTGCATGGCAAGGTGCGCATGTAGGTGTGTTAAAAATTCTGGAGGCACTGGCTATTGATCCCAGTACCTCCCGCATACTAAGCGAGCGCTCTAGCATCTGAGCTACGCCCGCCCCCCCAAAGCCTAATGGTGCTACATACAGCCATATAGACGACACAGACCCTTGCAGTCCCATTATTCAGCACACACACACTACTCTCTATGTATCCGTTAGGGTGTCTTTCAGGTTTCGTGCATTCTGTATCGAATCGTAGTTGGCCACAATGAAAGTGGCACGTATAACGTCGAAAATAGAATTCGGACACCGCTCTGAGTAAGACCAACGTGTTGTCCACCCTCTAGACTTCAATGAGGTTAAGCCGCGATACCTAAGACAGATCTGCACTCGATGACACCTCGATAACAGCCGGGCCCCACACTTACATCTTGCTCTCCTTACGTCAGTATACATCATATCAGTCTGTGACCCTGGCTTTGCAACATCTTGCGTGCCTTTAGGTTCGGTGCGACCAACACTTATCATGCACTGACCACAAAAAATAGAGGCTCCGCGGCTTGAACCCTGGACCTTTCACATGGCAAGCGAACGCTCTACCAACTGAGCTACGCCCCATGCACGAGCAAACTGCGCTATTCCCCATTCTTTGCGACTCAGATGCGCACGGACACGATGGTTGGTTGGTTTGTAGCGGTGAAGGGAGCAGAGTACAAAGGCGCGGACCCGTTCATATACACAAAAGTTCCAAGTAGTTTCGATGCTCTGGTATTACAAATGCAAATTCCGTCTGTTTTTAACGTCTTAAATTGAAAGAGCCGTCACAAATTGCTCCGTTTTCACTCCTTGTCGACAATCATACAGCACCTGAGGTAACAAACACATCTCGAGCCCCATTGTGCACTCCATTATTCATGCCAACTCAGTGCCTCGCTTTTTACTACTGTGTACCAATCTTGTCGTCCAACTGCAAAACACTGGGCCACAACAAGTTTCAGCGTCTCCATTGCACTGCGCATACTACGAAACGCTCCCCAAACTTGGCACTCACCCTCGCAGCCGACTTTTCCGACTTTCCACGACGCTCACGCTAGTGACAGCATTATTTATAGTTCGACGTCGCGCCAAAGCGAATGAGCACATTTCGCCTACGGCTTAGGCCGCCCTCCTAGTGTGGCTGCTCGGTGTCTGCAGGCAGCGAGGGTCTGAAAGCTTCCTGTGTTCGCACCTATGTCACCTGTGCTTGCTTGTCAGAGACAGACTATCGCAAAACATACAACTCACTCCATGAATTGATTGCTACGGCATCTGTTATCAGCAGTCACAACTAGCAACACCAGTAGCAGCTGACTGCACACAAAGAATAGGAATGTGCAGTGGGATTTACTTTAACTCAGCGCAAGGCAGATCTTTCCGACATAGGCTTGAGAATCTTACGGGAACACCTGTACTGTTTCTAGATTAAGTGTAGGCGTGGGAGGAGGGTGCTTCCTGCGCACTAATAACAGCACGCTTGTCAATTGTGGATGCTAATCATTCGCTTGTATCTTCCTAGACACATCTGCTGGTTGTGAATTATTCCACTTGCATGGCAAGGTGCGCATGAAGGTGTGTTAAAAATTCTGGAGGCACTGGGTATTTATCCCAGTACCTCTCGCATACTAAGCGAGCGCTCTACCATCTGAGCTACGCCCGCCCCCCCAAAGACTTTTGGTGCTACATACAGCCATATAGACGACACAGACCCTTGCACTCCCATTATTCAGCAGACAAACACTACTCTCTATGTATCCGTTAGGGTGTCTTTCAGGTTTCGTGCATTCTGTATCGAATCGTAGTTGGCCACAATGAAAGTGGCACGTATAACGTCGAAAATAGAATTCGGACACCGCTCTGAGTAAGACCAACGTGTTGTCCACCCTCTAGACTTCAATGAGGTTAAGCCGCGATACCTAAGACAGATTTGCACTCGATGACACCTCGATAACAGCCGGTCCCCACAATTACATCTTGCTCTCCTTACGTCAGTATACATCATATCAGTCTGTGACGCTGGCTTTGCAACATCTTGCGTGCCTTTAGGTTCGCCGCGACCAACACTTACCATGCACTGACCACAAAAAGTAGAGGCGCCGCGGCTTGAACCCTGGACCTTTCACATGCCAAGCGAACGCTCTACCAACTGAGCTACGCCCCATGCACGAGCAAACTGCGCTATTCCCCATTCTTTGCGACTCAGATGCGCACGGACACGATGGTTGGTTGGTTTGTAGCGGTGAAGGGAGCAGAGTACAAAGGCGCGGACCCGTTCATATACACAAAAGTTCCAAGTAGTTTCGATGCTCTGGTATTACAAATGCAAATTCCGTCTGTTTTTAACGTCTTAAATTGAAAGAGCCGTCACAAATTGCTCCGTTTTCACTCCTTGTCGACAATCATACAGCACCTGAGGTAACAAACACATCTCGAGCCCCATTATGCACTCCATTATTCATGCCAACTCAGTGCCTCGCTCTTTACTACTGTGTACCAATCTTGTCGTCCAACTGCAAAACACTGGGCCACAACAAGTTTCCGCGTCTCCATTGCACTGCGCATACTACGAAACGCTCCCCAAACTTTTCACTCACACTCGCAGCCGACTTTTCCGACTTTCCACGACGCTCACGATAGTGACAGCATTATTTATACTTCGACGTCGCGCCAAAGCGAATGAACACATTTCGCCTACGGCTTAGGCCGCCCTTCTAGTGAGGCTGCTCGGTGTCTGCAGGCAGCGAGGTTCTGCAAGCTTCCTGTGTTCGCACCTATGTCACCTGTGCTTGCTTGTCAGAGACAGACTATCGCAAAACATACAACTCACTCCATGAATTGATTGCTACGGCATCTGTTATCAGCAGTCACAACTAGCAACACCAGTAGCAGCTGACTGCACGCAAAGAATAGGAATGTGCAGTGGGATTTACGAGAACTCAGCGCAAGGCAGATCTTTCCGACATAGGCTTGAGAATCTTACGGGAACACTTGTACTGTTTCTAAATTAAGTGTAGGCGTGGGAGGAGGGTGCTTCCTGCGCACTAATAACAGCACGCTTGTCAATTGTGGATGCTAATCATTCGCTTGTATCTTCCTAGACACATCTGCTGGTTGTGAATTATTCCACTTGCATGGCAATGTGCGCATGTAGGTGTGTTAAAAATTCTGGAGGCACTGGGTATTGATCCCAGTACCTCTCGCATACTAAGCGAGCGCTCTACCATCTGAGCTACGCCCGCCCCCCCAAAGACTAATGGTGCTACATACAGCCATATAGATGACACAGACCCTTGCACTCGCATTATTCAGCAGACAAACACTACTCTCAATGTATCCGTTAGGGTGTCTTTCAGGTTTAGTGGATTCTGTATCGAATCGTAGTTGGCCACAATGAAAGTGGCACGTATAACGTCGAAAATAGAATTCGGACACCGCTCTGCGTAAGACCAACGTGTTGTCCACCCTCTAGACTTCAATGAGGTTAAGCCGCGATACCTAAGACAGATCTGCACTCGATGACACCTCGATAACAGCCGGTCCCCACACTTACATCTTGCTCTCCTTACGTCAGTATACATCATATCAGTCTGTGACTCTGGCTTTGCAACATCTTGCGTGCCTTTAGGTTCGCCGCGACCAACACTTACCATGCACTCGCCACAAAAAATAGAGGCGCCGCGGCTTGAACCCTGGACCTTTCACTTGCGAAGCGAACGCTGTACCAACTGAGCTACGCCCCATGCACGAGCAAACTGCGCTATTCCCCATTCTTTGCGACTCAGATGCGCACGGGCACGATGGTTGGTTGGTTTGTAGCGGTGAAGGGAGCAGAGTACAAAGGCGCGGACCCGTTCATATACACAAAAGTTCCAAGTAGTTTCGATGCTCTGGTATTACAAATGCAAATTCCGTCTGTTTTTAACGTCTTAAATTGAAAGAGCCGTCACAAATTGCTCCGTTTTCAGTCCTTGTCGACAATCATACAGCACCTGAGGTAACAAACACATCTCGAGCCCCATTGTGCACTCCATTATTCATGCCAACTCAGTGCCTCGCTCTTTACTACTGTGTACCAATCTTGTCGTCCAACTGCAAAACACTGGGCCACAACAAGTTTCCGCGTCTCCATTGCACTGCGCATATTACGAAACGCTCCCCAAACTTGGCACTCACCCTCGCAGCCGACTTTTCCGACTTTCCACGACGCTCACGCTAGTGACAGCATTATTTATAGTTCGACGTCGCGCCAAAGCGAACGAGCACATTTCGCCTACTGCTTAGGCCGCCCTCCTAGTGTGGCTGCTCGGTGTCTGCAGGCAGCGAGGGTCTGCAAGCTTCCTGTGTTCGCACCTATGTCACCTGAGCTTGCTTGTCAGAGACAGACTATCGCAAAACATACAACTCACTCCATGAATTGATTGCTACGGCATCTGCTATCAGCAGTCACAACTAGCAACACCAGTAGCAGCTGACTGCACGCAAAGAATAGGAATGTGCAGTGGGATTTACGAGAACTCAGCGCAAGGCAGATCTTTCCGACATAGGCTTGAGAATCTTACGGGAACACTTGTACTGTTTCTAAATTAAGTGTAGGCGTGGGAGGAGGGTGCTTCCTGCGCACTAATAACAGCACGCTTGTCAATTGTGGATGCTAATCATTCGCTTGTATCTTCCTAGACACATCTGCTGGTTGTGAATTATTCCACTTGCATGGCAATGTGCGCATGTAGGTGTGTTAAAAATTCTGGAGGCACTGGGTATTGATCCCAGTACCTCTCGCATACTAAGCGAGCGCTCTACCATCTGAGCTACGCCCGCCCCCCCAAAGACTAATGGTGCTACATACAGCCATATAGATGACACAGACCCTTGCACTCGCATTATTCAGCAGACAAACACTACTCTCAATGTATCCGTTAGGGTGTCTTTCAGGTTTAGTGGATTCTGTATCGAATCGTAGTTGGCCACAATGAAAGTGGCACGTATAACGTCGAAAATAGAATTCGGACACCGCTCTGCGTAAGACCAACGTGTTGTCCACCCTCTAGACTTCAATGAGGTTAAGCCGCGATACCTAAGACAGATCTGCACTCGATGACACCTCGATAACAGCCGGTCCCCACACTTACATCTTGCTCTCCTTACGTCAGTATACATCATATCAGTCTGTGACTCTGGCTTTGCAACATCTTGCGTGCCTTTAGGTTCGCCGCGACCAACACTTACCATGCACTCGCCACAAAAAATAGAGGCGCCGCGGCTTGAACCCTGGACCTTTCACTTGCGAAGCGAACGCTGTACCAACTGAGCTACGCCCCATGCACGAGCAAACTGCGCTATTCCCCATTCTTTGCGACTCAGATGCGCACGGGCACGATGGTTGGTTGGTTTGTAGCGGTGAAGGGAGCAGAGTACAAAGGCGCGGACCCGTTCATATACACAAAAGTTCCAAGTAGTTTCGATGCTCTGGTATTACAAATGCAAATTCCGTCTGTTTTTAACGTCTTAAATTGAAAGAGCCGTCACAAATTGCTCCGTTTTCACTCCTTGTCGACAATCATACAGCACCTGAGGTAACAAACACATCTCGAGCCCCATTGTGCACTCCATTATTCATGCCAACTCAGTGCCTCGCTCTTTACTACTGTGTACCAATCTTGTCGTCCAACTGCAAAACACTGGGCCACAACAAGTTTCCGCGTCTCCATTGCACTGCGCATATTACGAAACGCTCCCCAAACTTGGCACTCACCCTCGCAGCCGACTTTTCCGACTTTCCACGACGCTCACGCTAGTGACAGCATTATTTATAGTTCGACGTCGCGCCAAAGCGAACGAGCACATTTCGCCTACTGCTTAGGCCGCCCTCCTAGTGTGGCTGCTCGGTGTCTGCAGGCAGCGAGGGTCTGCAAGCTTCCTGTGTTCGCACCTATGTCACCTGAGCTTGCTTGTCAGAGACAGACTATCGCAAAACATACAACTCACTCCATGAATTGATTGCTACGGCATCTGCTATCAGCAGTCACAACTAGCAACACCAGTAGCAGCTGACTGCACGCAAAGAATAGGCATGTGCAGTGGGCTTTACGTGAACTCAGCGCAAGGCAGATCTTTCCGACATAGGCTTGAGAATCTTACAGGAACACTTGTACTGTTTCTAAATTAAGTGTTGGCGTGGGAGGAGGGTGCTTCCTGCGCACTAATAACAGCACGCTTGTCAATTGTGGATGCTAATCATTCGCTTGTATCTTCCTAGACACATCTGCTGGTTGTGAATTATTCCACTTGCATGGCAAGGTGCGCATGTAGGTGTGTTAAAAATTCTGGAGGCACTGGGTATTGATCGCAGTACCTCTCGCATACTAAGCGAGCGCTCTACCATCTGAGCTACGCCCGCCCTCCCAAAGACTAATGGTGCTACATACAGCCATGTAGACGACACAGACCCTTGCACTCCCATTATTCAGCAGACAAACACTACTCTCTATGTATCCGTTAGGGTGTCTTTCAGGTTTCGTGCATTCTGTATCGAATCGTAGTTGGCCACAATGAAAGTGGCACGTATAACGTCGAAAATAGAATTCGGACACCGCTCTGAGTAAGACCAACGTGTTGTCCACCCTCTAGACTTCAATGAGGTTAAGCCGCGATACCTAAGACAGATCTGCACTCGATGACACCTCGATAACAGCCGGTCCCCACACTTACATCATGCTCTCCTTACGTCAGTATACATCATATCAGTCTGTGACGCTGGCTTTGCAACATCTTGCGTGCCTTTAGGTTCGCCGCGACCAACACTTACCATGCACTGACCACAAAAAATAGAGGCGCCGCGGCTTGAACCCTGGACCTTTCACATGCCAAGCGAACGCTCTACCAACTGAGCTACGCCCCATGCACGAGCAAACTGCGCTATTCCCCATTCTTTGCGACTCAGATGCGCACGGACACGATGGTTGGTTGGTTTGTAGCGGTGAAGGGAGCAGAGTACAAAGGCGCGGACCCGTTCATATATACAAAAGTTCCAAGTAGTTTCGATGCTCTGGTATTACAAATGCAAATTCCGTCTGTTTTTAACGTCTTAAATTGAAAGAGCCGTCACAAATTGCTCCGTTTTCACTCCTTGTCTACAATCATACAGCACCTGAGGTAACAAACACATCTCGAGCCCCATTGTGCACTCCATTATTCATGCCAACTCAGTGCCTCGCTCTTTACTACTGTGTACCAATCTTGTCGTCCAACTGCAAAACACTGGGCCACAACAAGTCTCCGCGTCTCCATTGCACTGCGCATACTACGAAACGCTCCCCAAACTTGGCACTCTCACTCGCAGCCCACTTTTCCGACTTTCCACGACGCTCACGCAACGCTCACGCTAGTGACAGCATTATTTATAGTTCGACGTCGCGCTAAAGCGAATGAACACATTTCGCCTACGGCTTAGGCCGCCCTCCTAGTGTGGCTGCTCGGTGTCTGCAGGCAGCGAGGGTCTGCAAGCTTCCTGTGTTCGCACCTATGTCACCTGAGCTTGCTTGTCAGAGACAGACTATCGCAAAACATACAACTCACTCCATGAATTGATTGCTACGGCATCTGCTATCAGCAGTCACAACTAGCAACACCAGTAGCAGCTGACTGCACGCAAAGAATAGGCATGTGCAGTGGGCTTTACGTGAACTCAGCGCAAGGCAGATCTTTCCGACATAGGCTTGAGAATCTTACGGGAACACTTGTACTGTTTCTAAATTAAGTGTAGGCGTGGGAGGAGGGTGCTTCCTGCGCACTAATAACAGCACGCTTGTCAATTGTGGATGCTATTCATTCGCTTGTATCTTCCTAGACACATCTGCTGGTTGTGAATTATTCCACTTGCATGGCAAGGTGCGCATGTAGGTGTGTTAAAAATTCTGGAGGCACTGGGTATTGATCCCAGTACCTCTCGCATACTAAGCGAGCGCTCTACCATCTGAGCTACGCCCGCCCCCACAGACTAATGGTGCTACATACAGCCATATAGACGACACAGACCCTTGCACTCCCATTATTCAGCAGACAAACACTACTCTCTATGTATCCGTTAGGGTGTCTTTCAGGTTTCGTGCATTCTGTATCGAATCGTAGTTGGCCACAATGAAAGTGGCACGTATAACGTCGAAAATAGAATTCGGACACCGCTCTGAGTAAGACCAACGTGTTGTCCACCCTCTAGACTTCAATGAGGTTAAGCCGCGATACCTAAGACAGATGACACCTCGATAACAACCGGTCCCCACACTTACATCTTGCTCCCCTTACGTCAGTATACATCATATTAGTCTGTGACGCTGGCTTTGCAACATCTTGCGTGCCTTTAGGTTCGCCGCGACCAACACTTACCATGCACTGACTACAAAAAATGGAGGCGCCGCGGCTTGAAACCTGGACCTTTCACATGCCAAGCGAACGCTCTACCAACTGAGCTACGCCCCATGCACGAGCAAACTGCGCTATTCCCCATTCTTTGCTACTCAGATGCGCACGGACACGATGGTTGGTTGGTTTGTAGCGGTGAAGGGAGCAGAGTACAAAGGCGCGGACCCGTTCATATACACAAAAGTTCCAAGTAGTTTCGATGCTCTGGTATTACAAATGCAAATTCCGTCTGTTTTTAACGTCTTACATTGAAAGAGCCGTCACAAATTGCTCCGTTTTTCACTCCTTGTCGACAATCATACAGCACCTGAGGTAACAAACACATCTCGAGCTCCATTGTGCATTCCATTATTCATGCCAATTCAGTGCCTCGCTCTTTACTACTGTGTACCAATCTTGTCGTCCAACTGCAAAACACTGGGCCACAACAAGTTTCCGCGTCTCCATTGCACTGCGCATACTACGAAACGCTCCCCAAACTTGGCACTCACCCTCGCAGCCGACTTTTCCGACATTCCACGATGCTCACGCTAGTGACAGCATTATTTATAGTTCGACGTCGCGCCAAAGCGAATGAGCACATTTCGCCTACGGCTTAGGCCGCCCTCCTAGTGTGGCTGCTCGGTGTCTGCAGGCATCGAGGGTCTGCAAGCTTCCTGTGTTCGCACCTATGTCACCTGTGCTTGCTTGTCAGAGACAGACTATCGCAAAACATACAACTCACTCCATGAATTGATTGCTACGGCATCTGTTATCAGCAGTCACAATTAGCAACACCAGTAGCAGCTGACTGCACGCAAAGAATAGGAATGTGCAGTTGAATTTACTTTAACTCAGCGCAAGGCAGATCTTTCCGACATAGGCTTGAGAATCTTAAGGGAACACTTGTACTGTTTCTAAATTAAGTGTAGGCGTGGGAGGAGGGTGCTTCCTGCGCACTAATAACAGCACGCTTGTCAATTGTGGATGCTAATCATTCGCTTGTATCTTCCTAAACTCATCTGCTGGTGGAGAATTATTCCACTTGCATGGCAAGGTGCGCATGTAGGTGTGTTAAAAATTCTGGAGGCACTGGGTATTGATCCCAGTACCTCACGCATACTAAGCGAGCGCTCTACCATCTGAGCTACGCCCGCCCCCCCAAAGACTATTGGTGCTACATACAGCCATATAGACGATACAGACCCTTGCACTCCCATTATTCAGCAGACAAACACTACTCTCTATGTATCCGTTAGGGTGTCTTTCAGGTTTCGTTAATTCTGTATCGAATCGTAGTTGGCCACAATGAAAGTGGCACGTATAACGTCGAAAATAGAATTCGGACACCGCTCTGAGTAAGACCAACGTGTTGTCCACCCTCTAGACTTCAATGAGGTTAAGCCGCGATACCTAAGACAGATCTGCACTCGATGACACCTCGATAACAGCCGGTCCCGACACTTACATCTTGCTCTCCTTACGTCAGTATACATCATATCAGTCTGTGACGCTGGCTTTGCAACATCTTGCGTGCCTTTAGGTTCGCCGCGAACAACTCTTACCATGCACTGACCACAAAAAATAGAGGCGCCGCGGCCTGAACCCTGGACCGTTCACATGCCAAGCGAACGCTCTACCAACTGCGCTACGCCCCATCCACGAGCAAACTGCGCTATTCCCCATTCTTTGCGACTCAGATGCGCACGGACACGATGGTTGGTTGGTTTGTAGCGGTGAAGGGAGCAGAGTACAAAGGCGCGGACCCGTTCATGCACACAAAAGTTCCAAGTAGTTTCGATGCTCTGGTATTACAAATGCAAATTCCGTCTGTTTTTGACGTCTTAAATTGAAAGAGCCGTCACAAATTTCTCCGTTTTCACTCCTTGTCGACAATCATACAGCACCTGAGGTAACAAACACATCTCGAGCCCCATTGTGCACTCCATTATTCTTGCCAACTCAGTGCCTCGCTCTTTACTACTGTGTACCAATCTTGTCGTCCAACTGCAAAACACTGGGCGACAACAAGTTTCCGCGTCTCCATTGCACTGCGCATACTACGAAACGCTCCCTACACTTCACACTCACACTCGCAGCCGACTTTTCCGACTTTCCTCGACGCTCACGCAACGCTCACGCCAGTGACAGCATTATTTATAGTTCGACGTCGCGCCAAAGCGAATGAGCACATTTCGCCTAGGGCTTAGGCCGCCCTCCTAGTGTGGATGCTCGGTGTCTGCAGGCAGCGAGGGTCTGCAAGCTTCCTGTGTTCGCACCTATGTCACCTGTGCTTGCTTGTCAGAGACAGACTATCGCAAAACATACAACTCACTCCATGAATTGATTGCTACGGCATCTGTTATCAGCAGTCACAACTAGCAACACCAGTAGCAGCTGACTGCACGCAAAGAATAGGAATGTGCAGTGGGATTTACGTGCACTCGGCGCAAGGCAGATCTTTCCGACATAGGCTTGATAATCTTACGGGAACACTTGTACTGTTTCTAAATTAAGTGTAGGCGTGGGAGGAGGGTGCTTCCTGCGCACTAATAACAGCACGCTTGTCAATTGTGGATGCTAATCATTCGCTTGTATCTTCCTAGACACATCTGCTGGTTGTGAATTAATCCACTTGCATGGCAAGTTGCGCATGTAGGTGTGTTAAAAATTCTGGAGGCACTGGGTATTGATCCCAGTACCACTCGCATACTAAGCGAGCGCTCTACCATCTGAGCTACGCCCGCCCCCCAAAGACTAATGGTGCTACATACAGCCATATAGACGACACAGACCCTTGCACTCACATTATTCAGCAGACAAACACTACTCTCTATCTATCCGTTAGGGTGTCTTTTAGGTTTCGTGCATTCTGTATCGAATCGTAGTTGGCCACAATGAAAGTGGCACGTATAACGTCGAAAATAGAATTCGGACACCGCTCTGAGTAAGACCAACGTGTTGTCCACCCTCTAGACGTCAATGAGGTTAAGCCGCGATACCTAAGACAGATCTGCACTCGATGACAGCTCGATAACAGCCGGTCCCCACACTTACATCTTGCTCTCCTTACGTCAGTATACATCATATCAGTCTGTGACGCTGGCTTTGCAACATCTTGCGTGCCTTTAGGTTCGCCGCGACCAACACTTACCTTGCACTGACCACAAAAAATAGAGGCGCCGCGGCTTGAACCCTGGACCTTTCACATGCCAAGCGAACGCTCTACCAACTGAGCTACGCCCCATGCACGAGCAAACTGCGCTATTCCCCATTCTTTGCGACTCAGATGCGCACGGACACGATGGTTGGTTGGTTTGTAGCGGTGAAGGGAGCAGAGTACAAAGGCGCGGACCCGTTCATATACACAAAAGTTCCAAGTAGTTTCGATGCTCTGGTATTACAAATGCAAATTCCGTCTGTTTTTAAGGTCTTAAATTGAAAGAGCCGTCACAAATTGCTCCGTTTTCACTCCTTGTCGACAATCATACAGCACCTGAGGTAACAAACACATCTCTAGCCCCATTGTGCACTCCATTATTCATGCCAACTCAGTGCCTCGCTCTTTACTACTGTGTACCAATCTTGTCGTCCAACTGCAAAACACTGGGCCACAACAAGTTTCCGCGTCTCCATTGCACTGCGCATACTACGAAACGCTCCCCAAACTTGGCACTCACCCTCGCAGCCGACTTTTCCGACTTTCCACGACGCTAACGCTAGTGACAGCATTATTTATAGTTCGACGTCGCGCCAAAGCGAATGAGCACATTTCGCCTACGGCTTAGGCCGCCCTCCTAGTGTGGCTGCTCGGTGTCTGCAGGCAGCGAGGGTCTGCAAGCTTCCTGTGTTCGCACCTATGTCACCTGTGCTTCCTTGTCAGAGACAGACTATCGCAAAACATACAACTCACTCCATGAATTGATTGCTACGGCATCTGTTATCAGCAGTCACAACTAGCAACACCAGTAGCAGCTGACTGCACGCAAAGAATAGAAATGTGCAGTGGGATTTACGTGAACTCAGCGCAAGGCAGATCTTTCCGACATAGGCTTGAGAATCTTACGGGAACACTTGTACTGTTTCTAAATTAAGTGTAGGCGTGGGAGGAGGGTGCTTCCTGCGCACTAATAACAGCACGCTTGTCAATTGTGGATGCTAATCATTCGCTTGTATCTTCCTAGACACATCTGCTGGTTGTGAATTATTCCACTTGCATGGCAAGGTGCGCACTGGGTTTTGATCCCAGTACCTCTCGCATACTAAGCGAGCGCTCTACCATCTGAGCTACGCCCGCCCCCCCAAAGACTAATGGTGCTACATACAGCCATATAGACGACACAGACCCTTGCACTCCCATTATTCAGCAGACAAACACTACTCTCTATGTATCCGTTAGGGTGTCTTTCAGGTTTCGTGCATTCTGTATCGAATCGTAGTTGGCCACAATGAAAGTGGCACGTATAACGTCGAAAATAGAATTCGGACACCGCTCTGAGTAAGACCAACGTGTTGTCCACCCTCTAGACTTCAATGAGGTTAAGCCGCGATACCTAAGACAGATCTGCACTCGATGACACCTCGATAACAGCCGGTCCCCACACTTACATCTAGCTCTCCTTATGTCAGTATACATCGTATCAGTCTGTGACGTTGGCTTTGCAACATCTTGCGTGCCTTTAGTTCGCCGCGACCAACACTTACCATGCACTGACCACAAAAAATAGAGGCGCCGCGGCTTGAACCCTTGACCTTTCACATGACAAGCGAACGCTCTACCAACTGAGCTACGCCCCATGCACGAGCAAACTGCGCTATTCCCCATTCTTTGCGACTCAGATGCGCACGGACACGATGGTTGGTTGGTTTGTAGCGGTGAAGGGAGCAGAGTACAAAGACGCGGACCCGTTCATATACACAAAAGTTCCAAGTAGTTTCGATGCTCTGGTATTACAAATGCAAATTCCGTCTGTTTTTAACGTCTTAAATTGAAAGAGCCGTCACAAATTGATCCGTTTTCACTCCTTGTCGACAATCATACAGCACCTGAGGTAACAAACACATCTCGAGCCCCATTGTGCACTCCATTATTCATGCCAACTCAGTGCCTCGCTCTTTACTACTGTGTACCAATCTTGTCGTCCAACTGCAAAACACTGGGCCACAACAAGTTTCCGCGTCTCCATTGCACTGCGCATACTACGAAACGCTCCCCAAACTTGGCACTCACCCTCGCAGCCGACTTTTCCGACTTTCCACGACGCTCACGCTAGTGACAGCATTATTTATAGTTCGACGTCGCGGCAAAGTGAATGAGCACATTTCGCCTACGGCTTAGGCCGCCCTCCTAGTGTGGCTGCTCGGTGTCTGCAGGCAGTGAGGGTCTGCAAGCTTCCTGTGTTCGCACCTATGTCACCTGTGCTTGCTTGTCAGAGACAGACTATCGCAAAACATACAACTCACTCCATGAATTGATTGCTACGGCATCTGTTATCAGCAGTCACAACTAGCAACACCAGTAACAGCTGACTGCACGCAAAGAATAGGAATGTGCAGTGGGATTTACGTGCACTCGGCGCAAGGCAGATCTTTCCGACATAGGCTTGAGAATCTTACGGGAACACTTGTACTGTTTCTAAATTAAGTGTAGGCGTGGGAGGAGGGTGCTTCCTGCGCACTAATAACAGCACGCTTGTCAATTGTGGATGCTAATCATTCGCTTGTATCTTCCTAGACACATCTGCTGGTTGTGAATTAATCCACTTGCATGGCAAGGTGCGCATGTAGGTGTGTTAAAAATTCTGGAGGCACTGGGTATTGATCCGAGTACCTCTCGCATACTAAGCGAGCGCTCTACCTTCTGAGCTACGCCCGCCCCCTGAAAGGCTAATGCTGCTACATACAGCCATATAGACGACACAGACCCTTGCACTCCCATTATTCAGCAGACAAACACTACTCTCTATGTATCCGTTAGGGTGTCTTTCAGGTTTCGTGCATTCTGTATCGAATCGTAGTTGGCCACAATGAAAGTGGCACGTATAGCGTCGAAAATAGAATTCGGACACCGCTCTGAGTAAGACCAACGTGTCGTCCACCCTCTAGACTTCAATGAGGTTAAGCCGCGATACCTAAGACAGATCTGCACTCGATGACACCTCGATAACAGCCGGTCCCCACACTTACATCTTGCTCTCCTTACGTCAGTATACATCATATCAGTCTGTGACGCTGGCTTTGCAACATCTTGCGTGCCTTTAGGTTCGCCGCGACCAACACTTACCATGCACTGACCACAAAAAGTAGAGGCGCCGCGGCTTGAACCCTGGACCTTTCACATGCCAAGCGAACGCTCTACCAACTGAGCTACGCCCCATGCACGAGCAAACTGCGCTATTCCCCATTCTTTGCGACTCAGATGCGCACGGACACGATGGTTGGTTGGTTTGTAGCGGTGAAGGGAGCAGAGTACAAAGGCGCGGACCCGTTCATATACACAAAAGTTCCAAGTAGTTTCGATGCTCTGGTATTACAAATGCAAATTCCGTCTGTTTTTAACGTCTTAAATTGAAAGAGCCGTCACAAATTGCTCCGTTTTCACTCCTTGTCGACAATCATACAGCACCTGAGGTAACAAACACATCTCGAGCCCCATTGTGCACTCCATTATTCATGCCAACTCAGTGCCTCGCTCTTTACTACTGTGTACCAATCTTGTCGTCCAACTGCAAAACACTGGGCCACAACAAGTTTCCGCGTCTCCATTGCACTGCGCATACTACGAAACGCTCCCCAAACTTAGCACTCACTCACTCACGCAGCCGGCTTTTCCGACTTTCCACGACGCTCTCGCTAGTGACAGCATTATTTATAATTCGACGTCGCGCCAAAGCGAATGAGCACATTTCGCCTACGGCTTAGGCCGCCCTCCTAGTGTGGCTGCTCGGTGTCTGCAGGCAGCGAGGGTCTGCAAGCTTCCTGTGTTCGCACCTATGTCACCTGTGCTTGCTTGTCAGAGACAGACTATCGCAAAACATACAACTCACTCCATGAATTGATTGCTACGGCATCTGTTATCAGCAGTCACAACTAGCAACACCAGTAGCAGCTGACTGCACGCAAAGAATAGGAATGTGCAGTGGGATTTACGTGAACTCAGCGCAAGGCAGATCTTTCCGACATAGGCTTGAGAATCTTACGGGAACACTTGTACTGTTTCTAAATTAAGTGTAGGCGTGGGAGGAGGGTGCTTCCTGCGCACTAATAACAGCACGCTTGTCAATTGTGGATGCTAATCATTCGCTTGTATCTTCCTAGACACATCTGCTGGTTGTGAATTATTCCACTTGCATGGCAAGGTGCGCATGTAGGTGTGTTAAAAATTCTGGAGGCACTGGGTTTTGATCCCAGTACCTCTCGCATACTAAGCGAGCGCTCTACCATCTGAGCTACGCCCGCCCCCCCGAAGACTAATGGTGCTACATACAGCCATATAGACGACACAGACCCTTGCACTCCCATTATTCAGCAGACAAACACTACTCTCTAAGTATCCGTTAGGGTGTCTTTCAGGTTTCGTGCATTCTGTATCGAATCGTAGTTGGCCACAATGAAAGTGGCACGTATAGCGTCGAAAATAGAATTCGGACACCGCTCTGAGTAAGACCAACGTGTCGTCCACCCTCTAGACTTCAATGAGGTTAAGCCGCGATACCTAAGACAGATCTGCACTCGATGACACCTCGATAACAGCCGGTCCCCACACTTACATCTTGCTCTCCTTACGTCAGTATACATCATATCAGTCTGTGACGCTGGCTTTGCAACATCTTGCGTGCCTTTAGGTTCGCCGCGACCAACACTTACCATGCACTGACCACAAAAAATAGAGGCGCCGCGGCTTGAACCCTGGACCTTTCACATGCCAAGCGACCGCTCTACCAACTGAGCTACGCCCCATGCACGAGCAAACTCCGCTATTCCCCATTCTTTGCGACTCAGATGCGCACGGACACGATGGTTGGTTGGTTTGTAGCGGTGAAGGGAGCAGAGTACAAAGGCGCGGACCCGTTCATATACACAAAAGTTCCAAGTAGTTTCGATGCTCTGGTATTACAAATGCAAATTCCGTCTGTTTTTAACGTCTTAAATTGAAAGAGCCGTCACAAATTGATCCGTTTTCACTCCTTGTCGACAATCATACAGCACCTGAGGTAACAAACACATCTCGAGCCCCATTGTGCACTCCATTATTCATGCCAACTCAGTGCCTCGCTCTTTACTACTGTGTACCAATCTTGTCGTCCAACTGCAAAACACTGGGCCACAACAAGTTTCCGCGTCTCCATTGCACTGCGCATACTACGAAACGCTCCCCAAACTTGGCACTCACCCTCGCAGCCGACTTTTCCGACTTTCCACGACGCTCACGCTAGTGACAGCATTATTTATAGTTCGACGTCGCGCCAAAGCGAATGAGCACATTTCGCCTACGGCTTAGGCCGCCCTCCTAGTGTGGCTGCTCGGTGTCTGCAGGCAGTGAGGGTCTGCAAGCTTCCTGTGTTCGCACCTATGTCACCTGTGCTTGCTTGTCAGAGACAGACTATCGCAAAACATACAACTCACTCCATGAATTGATTGCTACGGCATCTGTTGTCAGCAGTCACAACTAGCAACACCAGTAGCAGCTGACTGCACGCAAAGAATAGGAATGTGCAGTGGGATTTACGTGCACACGGCGCAAGGCAGATCTTTCCGACATAGGCTTGAGAATCTTACGGGAACACTTGTACTGTTTCTAAATTAAGTGTAGGCGTGGGAGGAGGGTGCTTCCTGCGCACTAATAACAGCACGCTTGTCAATTGTGGATGCTAATCATTCGCTTGTATCTTCCTAGACACATCTGCTGGTTGTGAATTAATCCACTTGCATGGCAAGGTGCGCATGTAGGTGTGTTAAAAATTCTGGAGGCACTGGGTATTGATCCGAGTACCTCTCGCATACTAAGCGAGCGCTCTACCATCTGAGCTCCGCCCGCCCCCCCCAAAGGCTAATGCTGCTACATACAGCCATATAGACGACACAGACCCTTGCACTCCCATTATTCAGCAGACAAACACTACTCTCTATGTATCCGTTCGTGTGTCTTTCAGGTTTCGTGCATTCTGTATCGAATCGTAGTTGGCCACAATGAAAGTGGCACGTATAGCGTCGAAAATAGGATTCGGACACCGCTCTGAGTAAGACCAACGTGTTGTCCACCCTCTAGACTTCAATGAGGTTAAGCCGCGATACCTAAGACAGATCTGCACTCGATGACACCTCGATAACAGCCGGTCCCCACACTTACATCTTGCTCTCCTTACGTCAGAATACATCGTATCAGTCTGTGACGCTGGCTTTGCAACATCTTGCGTGCCTTTAGGTTCGCCGCGACCAACACTTACCATGCACTGACCACAAAAAATAGAGGCGCCGCGGCTTGAACCCTTGACCTTTCACATGCCAAGCGAACGCTCTACCAACTGAGCTACGCCCCATGCACGAGCAAACTGCGCTATTCCCCATTCTTTGCGACTCAGATGCGCACGGACACGATGGTTGGTTGGTTTGTAGCGGTGAAGGGAGCAGAGTACAAAGGCGCGGACCCGTTCATATACACAAAAGTTCCAAGTAGTTTCGATGCTCTGGTATTACAAATGCAAATTCCGTCTGTTTTTAACGTCTTACATTGAAAGAGCCGTCACAAATTGCTCCGTTTTCACTCCTTGTCGACAATCATACAGCACCTGAGGTAACAAACACATCTCGAGCCCCATTGTGCACTCCATTATTCATGCCAACTCAGTGCCTCGCTCTTTACTACTGTGTACCAATCTTGTCGTCCAACTGCAAAACACTGGGCCACAACAAGTTTCCGCGTCTCCATTGCACTGCGCATACTACGAAACGCTCCCCAAACTTGGCACTCACCCTCGCAGCCGACTTTTCCGACTTTCCACGACGCTCACGCTAGTGACAGCATTATTTATAGTTCGACGTCGCGCCAAAGCGAATGAGCACATTTCGCCTACGGCTTAGGCCGCCCTCCTAGTGTGGCTGCTCGGTGTCTGCAGGCAGTGAGGGTCTGCAAGCTTCCTGTGTTCGCACCTATGTCACCTGTGCTTGCTTGTCAGAGACAGACTATCGCAAAACATACAACTCACTCCATGAATTGATTGCTACGGCATCTGTTATCAGCAGTCACAACTAGCAACACCAGTAGCAGCTGACTGCACGCAAAGAATAGGAATGTGCAGTGGGAATTACGTGCACACGGCGCAAGGCAGATCTTTCCGACATAGGCTTGAGAATCTTACGGGAACACTTGTACTGTTTCTAAATTAAGTGTAGGCGTGGGAGGAGGGTGCTTCCTGCGCACTAATAACAGCACGCTTGTCAATTGTGGATGCTAATCATTCGCTTGTATCTTCCTAGACACATCTGCTGGCTGTGAATTAATCCACTTGCATGGCAAGGTGCGCATGTAGGTGTGTTAAAAATTCTGGAGGCACTGGGTATTGATCCCAGTACCTCTCGCATGCTAAGCGAGCGCTCTACCATCTGAGCTACGCCCGCCCCCCCAAAAGCTAATGCTGCTACATACAGCCATATAGACGACACAGACCCTTGCACTCCCATTATTCAGCAGACTAACACTACTCTCTATGTATCCGTTAGGGTGTCTTTCAGGTTTCGTGCATTCTGTATCGAATCATAGTTGGCCACAATGAAAGTGGCACGTATAACGTCGAAAATAGAATTCGGACACCGCTCTGAGTAAGACCAACGTGCTGTCCACCCTCTAGACTTCAATGAGGTTAAGCCGCGATACCTAAGACAGATCTGCACTCAATGACACCTCGATAACAGCCGGTCCCCACACTTACATCTTGCTCTCCTTACGTCAGTATACATCATATCAGTCTGTGACGCTGGCTTTGCAACATCTTGCGTGCCTTTAGGTTCGCCGCGACCAACACTTACCATGCACTGACCACAAAAAATAGAGGCGCCGCGGCTTGAACCCTGGACCTTTCACATGCCAAGCGAACGCTCTACCAACTGAGCTACGCCCCATGCACGAGCAAACTGCGCTATTCCCCATTCTTTGCGACTCAGATGCGCACGGACACGATGGTTGGTTGGTTTGTAGCGGTGAAGGGAGCAGAGTACAAAGGCGCGGACCCGTTCATATACACAAAAGTTCCAAGTAGTTTCGATGCTCTGGTATTACAAATGCAAATTCCGTCTGTTTTTAACGTCTTAAATTGAAAGAGCCGTCACAAATTGCTCCGTTTTCACTCCTTGTCGACAATCATACAGCACCTGAGGTAACAAACACATCTCGAGCCCCATTGTGCACTCCATTATTCATGCCAACTCAGTGCCTCGCTCTTTACTACTGTGTACCAATCTTGTCGTCCAACTGCAAAACACTGGGCCACAACAAGTTTCCGCATCTCCATTGCACTGCGCATACTACGAAACGCTCCACAAACTTGGCACTCACCCTCGCAGCTGACTTTTCCGACTTTCCACGACGCTCACGCTAGTGACAGCATTATTTATAGTTCGACGTCGCGCCAAAGCGAATGAGCACATTTCGCCTACGGCTTAGGCAGCCCTCCTAGTGTGGCTGCTCGGTGTCTGCAGGCAGTGAGGGTCTGCAAGCTTCCTGTGTTCGCACCTATGTCACCTGTGCTTGCTTGTCAGAGACAGACTATCGCAAAGCATACAACTCACTCCATGAATTGATTGCTACGGCATCTGTTATCAGCAGTCACAACTAGCAACACCAGTAGCAGCTGACTGCACGCAAAGAATAGGAATGTGCAGCGGGATTTACGTGCACTCGGCGCAAGGCAGATCTTTCCGACATAGGCTTGAGAATCTTACGGGAACACTTGTACTGTTTATAAATTAAGTGTAGGCGTGGGAGGAGGGTACTTCCTGCGCACTAATAACAGCACGCTTGTCAATTGTGGATGCTAATCATTCGCTTGTATCTTCCTAGACACATCTGCTGGTTGTGAATTATTCCACTTGCATGGCAAGGTGCGCATGTAGGTGTGTTAAAAATTCTGGAGGCACTGGGTATTGATCCCAGTACCTCTCGCATACTAAGCGAGCGCTCTACCATTTGAGCTACGCCCGCCCCCCCAAAGACTAATGGTGCTACATACAGCCATATAGACGACACAGACCCTTGCACTCCCATTATTCAGCAGACAAACACTACTCTCTATGTATCTGTTAGGGTGTCTTTCAGGTTTCGTGCATTCTGTATCGAATCGAAGTTGGCCACAATGAAAGTGGCACGTATAACGTCGAAAATAGAATTCGGACACCGCTCTGAGTAAGACCAACGTGTTGTCCACCCTCTAGACTTCAATGAGGTTAAGCCGCGATACCTAAGACAGATCTGCACTCGATGACACCTCGATAACAGCCGGTCCCCACACTTACATCTTGCTCTCCTTACGTCAGTATACATCATATCAGTCTGTGACGCTGGCTTTGCAACATCTTGCGTGCCTTTAGGTTCGCCGCGACCAACACTTACCATGCACTGACCACAAAAAATAGAGGCGCCGCGGCTTGAACCCTGGACCTTTCACATGCCAAGCGAACGCTCTACCAACTGAGCTACGCCCCATGCACGAGCAAACTGCGCTATTCCCCATTCTTTGCGACTCAGATGCGCACGGACACGATGGTTGGTTGGTTTGTAGCGGTGAAGGGAGCAGAGTACAAAGGCGCGAACCCGTTCATATACACAAAGGTTGCAAGTAGTTTCGATGCTCTGGTATTACAGATGCAAATTCCGTCTGTTTTTAACGTCTTAAATTGAAAGAGCCGTCACAAATTGCTCCGTTTTCACTCCTTGTCGACAATCATACAGCACCTGAGGTAACAAACACATCTCGAGCCCCATTGTGCACTCCATTATTCATGCCAACTCAGTGCCTCGCTCTTTACTACTGTGTACCAATCTTGTCGTCCAACTGCAAAACACTGGGCCACAACAAGTTTCCGCGTCTCCATTGCACTGCGAATACTACGAAACGCTCCCCAGACTTGGCACTCACCCTCGCAGCCGACTTTTCCGACTTTCCACGACGCTCACGCTAGTGACAGCATTATTTATAGTTCGACGTCGCGCCAAAGCGAATGAGCACATTTCGCCTACGGCTTAGGCCGCCCTCCTAGTGTGGCTGCTCGGTGTCTGCAGGCAGCGAGGGTCTGCAAGCTTCCTGTGTTCGCACCTATGTCACCTGTGCTTGCTTGTCAGAGACAGACTATCGCAAAACATACAACTCACTCCATGAATTGATTGCTACGGCATCTGTTATCAGCAGTCACAACTAGCAACACCAGTAGCAGCTGACTGCACGCAAAGAATAGGAATGTGCAGTGGGATTTACGTGCACTCGGCGCAAGGCAGATCTTTCCGACATAGGCTTGAGAATCTTACGGGAACACTTGTACTGTTTCTAAATTAAGTTTAGGCGTGGGAGGAGGGTGCTTCCTGCGCACTAATAACAGCACGCTTGTCAATTGTGGATGCTAATCATTCGCTTGTATCTTCCTAGACACATCTGCTGGTTGTGAATTATTCCACTTGCATGGCAAGGTGCGCATGTAGGTGTGTTAAAAATTCTGGAGGCACTGGGTATTGATCCCAGTACCTCTCGCATACTAAGCGAGCGCTCTACCATTTGAGCTACGCCCGCCCCCCCCAAAGACTAATGGTGCTACATACAGCCATATAGACGACACAGACCCTTGCACTCCCATTATTCAGCAGACAAACACTACTCTCTATGTATCCGTTAGGGTGTCTTTCAGGTTTCGTGCATTCTGTATCGAATCGTAGTTGGCCACAATGAAAGTGGCACTTATAACGTCGAAAATAGAATTCGGACACCGCTCTGAGTAAGACCAACGTGTTGTCCACCCTCTAGACTACCAATGAGGTTAAGCCGCGATACCTAAGACAGATCTGCACTCGATGACACCTCGATAACAGCCGGTCCCCACACTTACATCTTGCTCTCCTTACGTCAGTATACATCATATCAGTCTGTGACGCTGGCTTTGCAACATCTTGCGTGCCTTTAGGTTCGCCGCGACCAACACTTACCATGCACTGACCACAAAAAATTGAGGCGCCGCGGCTTGAACCCTGGACTTTTCACATGGCAAGCGAACGCTCTACCAACTGAGCTACGCCCCATGCACGAGCAAACTGCGCTATTCCCCATTCTTTGCGACTCAGATGCGCACGGACACGATGGTTTGTTGGTTTGTAGCGGTGAAGGGAGCAGAGTACAAAGGCGCGAACCCGTTCATATACACAAAAGTTCCAAGTAGTTTCGATGCTCTGGTATTACAAATGCAAATTCCGTCTGTTTTTAACGTCTTAAATTGAAAGAGCCGTCACAAATTGCTCCGTTTTCACTCCTTGTCGACAATCATACAGCACCTGAGGTAACAAACACATCTCGAGCCCCATTGTGCACTCCATTATTCATGCCAACACAGTGCCTCGCTCTTTACTACTGTGTACCAATCTTGTCGTCCAACTGCAAAACACTGGGCCACAACAAGTTTCCGCGTCTCCATTGCACTGCGAATACTACGAAACGCTCCCCAAACTTGGCACTCACCCTCGCAGCCGACTTTTCCGACTTTCCACGACGCTCACGCTAGTGACAGCATTATTTATAGTTCGACGTCGCGCCAAAGCGAATGAGCACATTTCGCCTACGGCTTAGGCCGCCCTCCTAGTGTGGCTGCTCGGTGTCTGCAGGCAGCGAGGGTCTGCAAGCTTCCTGTGTTCGCACCTATGTCACCTGTGCTTGCTTGTCAGAGACAGACTATCGCAAAACATACAACTCACTCCATGAATTGATTGCTACGGCATCTGTTATCAGCAGTCACAACTAGCAACACCAGTAGCAGCTGACTGCACGCAAAGAATAGGAATGTGCAGTGGGATTTACGTGAACTCAGCGCAAGGCAGATCTTTCCGACATAGGCTTGAGAATCTTACGGGAACACTTGTACTGTTTCTAAATTAAGTGTAGGCGTGGGAGGAGGGTGCTTCCTGCGCACTAATAACAGCACGCTTGTCAATTGTGGATGCTAATCATTCGCTTGTATCTTCCTAGACACATCTGCTGGTTGTGAATTATTCCACTTGCATGGCAAGGTGCGCATGTAGGTGTGTTAAAAATTCTGGAGGCACTGGGTATTGATCCCAGTACCTCTCGCATACTAAGCGAGCGCTCTACCATCTGAGCTACGCCCGACCCCCCAGAGACTAATGGTGCTACATACAGCCATATAGACGACACAGACCCTTGCACTCCCATTATTCAGCAGACAAACACTACTCTCTAAGTATCCGTTAGGGTGTCTTTCAGGTTTCGTGCATTCTGTATCGAATCGTAGTTGGCCACAATGAAAGTGGCACGTATAACGTCGAAAATAGAATTCGGACACCGCTCTGAGTAAGACCAACGTGTTGTCCACCCTCTAGACTTCAATGAGGTTAAGCCGCGATACCTAAGACAGATCTGCACTCGATGACACCTCGATAACAGCCGGTCCCCACACTTACATCTTGCTCTCCTTACGTCAGTATACATCATATCAGTCTGTGACGCTGGCTTTGCAACATCTTGCGTGCCTTTAGGTTCGCCGCGACCAACACTTACCATGCACTGACCACAAAAAATAGAGGCGCCGCGGCTTGAACCCTGGACCTTTCACATGCCAAGCGAACGCTCTACCAACTGAGCTAAGCCACATGCACGAGCAAACTGCGCTATTCCCCATTCTTTGCGACTCAGATGCGCACGGACACGATGGTTGGTTGGTTTGTAGCGGTGAAGGGAGCAGAGTACAAAGGCGCGGACCCGTTCATATACACAAAAGTTCCAAGTAGTTTCGATGCTCTGGTATTACAAATGCAAATTCCGTCTGTTTTTAACGTCTTAAATTGAAAGAGCCGTCACAAATTGCTCCGTTTTCACTCCTTGTCGACAATCATACAGCACCTGAGGTAACAAACACATCTCGAGCCCCATTGTGCACTCCATTATTCATGCCAACTCAGTGCCTCGCTCTTTACTACTGTGTACCAATCTTGTCGTCCAACTGCAAAACACTGGGCCACAACAAGTTTCCGCGTCTCCATTGCACTGCGAATACTACGAAACGCTCCCCAAACTTGGCACTCACCCTCGCAGCCGACTTTTCCGACTTTCCACGACGCTCACGCTAGTGACAGCATTATTTATAGTTCGACGTCGCGCCAAAGCGAATGAGCACATTTCGCCTACGGCTTAGGCCGCCCTCCTAGTATGGCTGCTCGGTGTCTGCAGGCAGCGAGGGTCTGCAAGCTTCCTGTGTTCGCACCTATGTCACCTGTGCTTGCTTGTCAGAGACAGACTATCGCAAAACATACAACTCACTCCATGAATTGATTGCTACGGCATCTGTTATCAGCAGTCACAACTAGCAACACCAGTAGCAGCTGACTGCACGCAAAGAATAGGAATGTGCAGTGGGATTTACGTTAACTCAGCGCAAGGCAGATCTTTCCGACATAGGCTTGAGAATCTTACGGGAACACTTGTACTGTTTCTAAATTAAGTGTAGGCGTGGGAGGAGGGTGCTTCCTGCGCACTAATAACAGCACGCTTGTCAATTGTGGATGCTAATCATTCGCTTGTATCTTCCTAGACACATCTGCTGGTTGTGAATTATTCCACTTGCATGGCAAGGTGCGCATGTAGGTGTGTTAAAAATTCTGGAGGCACTGGGTTTTGATTCCAGTACCTCTCGCATACTAAGCGAGCGCTCTACCATCTGAGCTACGCCAGCCCCCCCCCCCCCCCCAAAGACTAATGGTGCTACATACAGCCATATAGACGACACAGACCCTTGCACTCCCATTATTCAGCAGACAAACACTACTCTCTAAGTATCCATTAGGGTGTCTTTCAGGTTTCGTGCATTCTGTATCGAATCGTAGTTGGCCACAATGAAAGTGGCACGTATAACGTCGAAAATAGAATTCGGACACCGCTCTGAGTAAGACCAACGTGTTGTCCACCCTCTAGACTTCAATGAGGTTAAGCCGCGATACCTAAGACAGATCTGCACTCGATGACACCTCGATAACAGCCGGTCCCCACACTTACATCTTGCTCTCCTTACGTCAGTATACATCATATCAGTCTGTGACGCTGGCTTTGCAACATCTTGCGTGCCTTTAGGTTCGCCGCGACCAACACTTACCATGCACTGACCACAAAAAATAGAGGCGCCGCGGCTTGAACCCTGGACCTTTCACATGCCAAGCGAACGCTCTACCAACTGAGCTACGCCCCATGCACGAGCAAACTGCGCTATTCCCCATTCTTTGCGACTCAGATGCGCACGGACACGATGGTTGGTTGGTTTGTAGCGGTGAAGGGAGCAGAGTACAAAGGCGCGGACCCGTTCATATACACAAAAGTTCCAAGTAGTTTCGATGCTCTGGTATTACAGATGCAAATTCCGTCTGTTTTTAACGTCTTAAATTGAAAGAGCCGTCACAAATTGCTCCGTTTTCACTCCTTGTCGACAATCATACAGCACCTGAGGTAACAAACACATCTCGAGCCCCATTGTGCACTCCATTATTCATGCCAACTCAGTGCCTCGCTCTTTACTACGGTGTACCAATCTTGTCGTCCAACTGCAAAACACTGGGCCACAACAAGTTTCCGCGTCTCCATTGCACTGCGAATACTACGAAACGCTCCCCAAACTTGGCACTCACCCTCGCAGCCGACTTTTCCGACTTTCCACGACGCTCACGCTAGTGACAGCATTATTTATAGTTCGACGTCGCGCCAAAGCGAATGAGCACATTTCGCCTACGGCTTAGGCCGCCCTCCTAGTGTGGCTGCTCGGTGTCTGCAGGCAGCGAGGGTCTGCAAGCTTCCTGTGTTCGCACCTATGTCACCTGTGCTTGCTTGTCAGAGACAGACTATCGCAAAACATACAACTCACTCCATGAATTGATTGCTACGGCATCTGTTATCAGCAGTCACAACTAGCAACACCAGTAGCAGCTGACTGCACGCAAAGAATAGGAATGTGCAGTGGGATTTACGTGAACTCAGCGCAAGGCAGATCTTTCCGACATAGGCTTGAGAATCTTACGGGAACACTTGTACTGTTTCTAAATTAAGTGTAGGCGTGGGAGGAGGGTGCTTCCTGCGCACTAATAACAGCACACTTGTCAATTGTGGATGCTAATCATTCGCTTGTATCTTCCTAGACACATCTGCTGGTTGTGAATTATTCCACTTGCATGGCAAGGTGCGCATGTAGGTGTGTTAAAAATTCTGGAGGCACTGGGTTTTGATTCCAGTACCTCTCGCATACTAAGCGAGCGCTCTACCATCTGAGCTACGCCAGCCCCCCCCCAAAGACTAATGGTGCTACATACAGCCATATAGACGACACAGACCCTTGCACTCCCATTATTCAGCAGACAAACACTACTCTCTAAGTATCCGTTAGGGTGTCTTTCAGGTTTCGTGCATTCTGTATCGAATCGTAGTTGGCCACAATGAAAGTGGCACGTATAACGTCGAAAATAGAATTCGGACACCGCTCTGAGTAAGACCAACGTGTTGTCCACCCTCTAGACTTCAATGAGGTTAAGCCGCGATACCTAAGACAGATCTGCACTCGATGACACCTCGATAACAGCCGGTCCCCACACTTACATCTTGCTCTCCTTACGTCAGTATACATCATATCAGTCTGTGACGCTGGCTTTGCAACATCTTGCGTGCCTTTGTGTTCGCCGCGACCAACACTTACCATGCACTGACCACAAAAAATAGAGGCGCCGCGGCTTGAACCCTGGACCTTTCACATGCCAAGCGAACGCTCTACCAACTGAGCTACGCCCCATGCACGAGCAAACTGCGCTATTCCCCATTCTTTGCGACTCAGATGCGCACGGACACGATGGTTGGTTGGTTTGTAGCGGTGAAGGGAGCAGAGTACAAAGGCGCGGACCCGTTCATATACACAAAAGTTCCAAGTAGTTTCGATGCTCTGGTATTACAAATGCAAATTCCGTCTGTTTTTAACGTCTTAAATTGAAAGAGCCGTCACAAATTGCTCCGTTTTCACTCCTTGTCGACAATCATACAGCACCTGAGGTAACAAACACATCTCGAGCCCCATTGTGCACTCCATTATTCATGCCAACTCAGTGCCTCGCTCTTTACTACTGTGTACCAATCTTGTCGTCCAACTGCAAAACACTGGGCCACAACAAGTTTCCGCGTCTCCATTGCACTGCGCATACTACGAAACGCTCCCCAAACTTGGCACTCACCCTCGCAGCCGACTTTTCCGACTTTCCACGACGCTCACGCTAGTGACAGCATTATTTATAGTTCGACGTCGCGCCAAAGCGAATGAGCACATTTCGCCTACGGCCTAGGCCGCCCTCCTAGTGTGGCTGCTCGGTGTCTGCAGGCAGCGAGGGTCTGCAAGCTTCCTGTGTTCGCACCTATGTCACCTGTGCTTGCTTGTCAGAGACAGACTATCGCAAAACATACAACTCACTCCATGAATTGATTGCTACGGCATCTGTTATCAGCAGTCACAACTAGCAACACCAGTAGCAGCTGACTGCACGCAAAGAATAGGAATGTGCAGTGGGATTTACGTGAACTCAGCGCAAGGCAGATCTTTCCGACATAGGCTTGAGAATCTTAAGGGAACACTTGTACTGTTTCTAAATTAAGTGTAGGCGTGGGAGGAGGGTGCTTCCTGCGCACTAATAACAGCACGCTTGTCAGTTGTGGATGCTAATCATTCGCTTGTATGTTCCTAGACACATCTGCTGGTTGTGAATTATTCCACTTGCATGGCAAGGTGCGCATGTAGGTGTGTTAAAAATTCTGGAGGCACTGGGTTTTGATTCCAGTACCTCTCGCATACTAAGCGAGCGCTCTACCATCTGAGCTACGCCAGCCCCCCCCCCCCCCCCCAAAGGCTAATGGTGCTACATACAGCCATATAGACGACACAGACCCTTGCACTCCCATTATTCAGCAGACAAACACTACTCTCTAAGTATCCGTTAGGGTGTCTTTCAGGTTTCGTGCATTCTGTATCGAATCGTAGTTGGCCACAATGAAAGTGGCACGTATAACGTCGAAAATAGAATTCGGACACTGCTCTGAGTAAGACCAACGTGTTGTCCACCCTCTAGACTTCAATGAGGTTAAGCCGCGATACCTAAGACAGATCTGCACTCGATGACACCTCGATAACAGCCGGTCCCCACACTTACATCTTGCTCTCCTTACGTCAGTATACATCATATCAGTCTGTGACGCTGGCTTTGCAACATCTTACGTGCCTTTAGGTTCGCCGCGACCAACACTTACCATGCACTGACCACAAAAAATAGAGGCGCCGCGGCTTGAACCCTGGACCTTTCACATGGCAAGCGAACGCTCTACCAACTGAGCTACGCCCCATGCACGAGCAATCTGCGCTATTCCCCATTCTTTGCGACTCAGATGCGCACGGACACGATGGTTGGTTGGTTTGTAGCGGTGAAGGGAGCAGAGTACAAAGGCGCGAACCCGTTCATATACACAAAAGTTCCAAGTAGTTTCGATGCTCTGGTATTACAAATGCAAATTCCGTCTGTTTTTAACGTCTTAAATTGAAAGAGCCGTCACAAATTGCTCCGTTTTCACTCCTTGTCGACAATCATACAGCACCTGAGGTAACAAACACATCTCGAGCCCCATTGTGCACTCCATTATTCATGCCAACTCAGTGCCTCGCTCTTTACTACTGTGTACCAATCTTGTCGTCCAACTGCAAAACACTGGGCCACAACAAGTTTCCGCGTCTCCATTGCACTGCGCATACTACGAAACGCTCCCCAAACTTGGCACTCACCCTCGCAGCCGACTTTTCCGACTTTCCACGACGCTCACGCTAGTGACAGCATTATTTATAGTTCGACGTCGCGCCAAAGCGAATGAGCACATTTAGCCTACGGCTTAGGCCGCCCTCCTAGTGTGGCTGCTCGGTGTCTGCAGGCAGCGAGGGTCTGCAAGCTTCCTGTGTTCGCACCTATGTCACCTGTGCTTGCTTGTCAGAGACAGACTATCGCAAAACATACAACTCACTCCATGAATTGATTGCTACGGCATCTGTTATCAGCAGTCACAACCAGCAACACCAGTAGCAGCTGACTGCACGCAAAGAATAGGAATGTGCAGTGGGATTTACGTGAACTCAGCGCAAGGCAGATCTTTCCGACATAGGCTTGAGAATCTTACGGGAACACTTGTACTGTTTCTAAATTAAGTGTAGGCGTGGGAGGAGGGTGCTTCCTGCGCACTAATAACAGCACGCTTGTCAATTGTGGATGCTAATCATTCGCTTGTATCTTCCTAGACACATCTGCTGGTTGTGAATTATTCCACTTGCATGGCAAGGTGCGCATGTAGGTGTGTTAAAAATTCTGGAGGCACTGGGTTTTGATTCCAGTACCTCTCGCATACCAAGCGAGCGCTCTACCATCTGAGCTACGCCCGCCTTCCCAAAGACTAATGGTGCTACATACAGCCATATAGACGACACAGACCCTTGCACTCCCATTATTCAGCAGACAAACACTACTCTCTATGTATACGCTAGGGTGTCTTTCAGGTTTCGTGCATTCTGTATCGAATCGTAGTTGGCCACAATGAAAGTGGCACGTATAACGTCGAAAATAGAATTCGGACACCGCTCTGAGTAAGACCAACGTGTTGTCCACCCTCTAGACTTCAATGAGGTTAAGCCGCGATACCTAAGACAGATCTGCACTCGATGACACCTCGATAACAGCCGGTCCCCACACTTACATCTTGCTCTCCTTACGTCAGTATACATCATATCAGTCTGTGACGCCGGCTTTGCAACATCTTGCGTGCCTTTAGGTTCGCCGCGACTAACACTTACAATGAACTGACCACAAAAAATAGAGGCGCCGCGGCTTGAACCCTGGACCTTTCACATGCCAAGCGAACGCTCTACCAACTGAGCTACGCCCCATGCACGAGCAAACTGCGCTATTCCCCATTCTTTGCGACTCAGATGCGCATGGACACGATGGTTGGTTGGTTTGTAGCGGTGAAGGGAGCAGAGTACAAAGGCGCAGACCCGTTCATATACACAAAAGTTCCAAGTAGTTTCGATGCTCTGGTATTACAAATGCAAATTCCGTCTGTTTTTAACGTCTTAAATTGAAAGAGCCGTCACAAATTGCTCCGTTTTCACTCCTTGTCGACAATCATACAGCACCTGAGGTAACAAACACATCTCGAGCCCCATTGTGCACTCCATTATTCATGCCAACTCAGTGCCTCGCTCTTTACTACTGTGTACCAATCTTGTCGTCCAACTGCAAAATACTGGGCCACAACAAGTTTCCGCGTCTCCATTGCACTGCGAATACTACGAAACGCTCCCCAAACTTGGCACTCACCCTCGCAGCCGACTTTTCCGACTTTCCACGACGCTCACGCTAGTGACAGCATTATTTATAGTTCGACGTCGCGCCAAAGCGAATGAGCACATTTCGCCTACGGCTTAGGCCGCCCTCTTAGTGTGGCTGCTCGGTGTCTGCAGGCATCGAGGGTCTGCAAGCTTCCTGTGTTCGCACCTATGTCACCTGTGCTTGCTTGTCAGAGACAGACTATCGCAAAACATACAACTCACTCCATGAATTGATTGCTACGTCATCTGTTATCAGCAGTCACAACTAGCAACACCAGTAGCAGCTGACTGCACGCAAAGAATAGGAATGTGCAGTGGGATTTACGTGAACTCAGCGCAAGGCAGATCTTTCCGACATAGGCTTGAGAATCTTACGGGAATACTTGTACTGTTTCTAAATTAAGTGTAGGCGTGGGAGGAAGGTGCTTCCTGCGCACTAATAACAGCACGCTTGTCAATGCTAATCATTCGCTTGTATCTTCCTAGACACATCTGCTGGTTGTGAATTATTCCACTTGCATGGCAAGGTGCGCATGTAGGTGTGTTAAAAATTCTGGAGGCACTGGGTATTGATCCCAGTACCTCTCGCATACTAAGCGAGCGCTCTACCATCTGAGCTTCGCCCGCCTCCCCAAAGACTGATGGTCCTACATACAGCCATATAGACGACACAGACCCTTGCACTCCCATTATTCAGCAGACAAACACTACTCTCTATGTATACGTTAGGGTGTCTTTCATGTTTCGTGCATTCTGTATCGAATCGTAATTGGCCACAATGAAAGTGGCACGTATAACGTCGAAAATAGAATTCGGACACCGCTCTGAGTAAGACCATCGTGTTGTCCACCCTCTAGACTTTAATGAGGTTATGCCGCGATACCTAAGACAGATCTGCACTCGATGACACCTCGATAACAGCCGGTCCCCACACTTACATCTTGCTCTCCTTACGTCAGTATACATCATATCAGTCCGTGACGTTGGCTTTGCAACATCTTGCGTGCCTTTAGGTTCGCCGCGACCAACACTTACCATGCACTGACCACAAAAAATAGAGGCGCCGCGGCTTGAACCCTGGACCTTTCACATGCCCAGCGAACGCTCTACCAACTGAGCTACGCCCCATGCATGAGCAAACTGCGCTATTCCCCATTCTTTGCGACTCAGATGCGCACGGACACGATGGTTGGTTGGTTTGTAGCGGTGAAGGGAGCAGAGTACAAAGGCGCGGACCCGTTCATATACACAAAAGTTCCAAGTAGTTTCGATGCTCTGGTATTACAAATGCAAATTCCGTCTGTTTTTAACGTCTTAAATTGAAAGAGCCGACACAAATTGCTCCGTTTTCACTCCTTGTCGACAATCATACAGCACCTAAGGTAACAAACACATCTCGAGCCCCATTGTGCACTCCATTATTCATGCCAACTCAGTGCCTCGCTCTTTACTACTGTGTACCAATCTTGTCGTCCAACTGCAAAACACTGGGCCACAACAAGTTTCCGCGTCTCCATTGCACTGCGCATACTACGAAACGCTCCCCAAACTTGGCACTCACCCTCGCAGCCGACTTTTCCGACTTTCCACGACGCTCACGCTAGTGACAGCATTATTTATAGTTCGACGTCGCGCCAAAGCGAATGAGCACATTTAGCCTACGGCTTAGGCCGCCCTCCTAGTGTGGCTGCTCGGTGTCTGCAGGCAGCGAGGGTCTGCAAGCTTCCTGTGTTCGCACCTATGTCACCTGTGCTTGCTTGTCAGAGACAGACTATCGCAAAACATACAACTCACTCCATGAATTGATTGCTACGGCATCTGTTATCAGCAGTCACAACTAGCAACACCAGTAGCAGCTGACTGCACGCAAAAAATAGGAATGTGCAGTGGGATTTACGTGAACTCAGCGCAAGGCAGATCTTTCCGACATAGGCTTGAGAATCTTACGGGAACACTTGTACTGTTTCTAAATTAAGTGTAGGCGTGGGAGGAGGGTGCTTCCTGCGCACTAATAACAGCACGCTTGTCAATTGTGGATGCTAATCATTCGCTTGTATCTTCCTAGACACATCTGCTGGTTGTGAATTATTCCACTTGCATGGCAAGGTGCGCATGTAGGTGTGTTAAAAATTCTGGAGGCACTGGGTTTTGATTCCAGTACCTCTCGCATACCAAGCGAGCGCTCTACCATCTGAGCTACGCCCGCCTTCCCAAAGACTAATGGTGCTACATACAGCCATATAGACGACACAGACCCTTGCACTCCCATTATTCAGCAGACAAACACTACTCTCTATGTATACGCTAGGGTGTCTTTCAGGTTTCGTGCATTCTGTATCGAATCGTAGTTGGCCACAATGAAAGTGGCACGTATAACGTCGAAAATAGAATTCGGACACCGCTCTGAGTAAGACCAACGTGTTGTCCACCCTCTAGACTTCAATGAGGTTAAGCCGCGATACCTAAGACAGATCTGCACTCGATGACACCTCGATAACAGCCGGTCCCCACACTTACATCTTGCTCTCCTTACGTCAGTATACATCATATCAGTCTGTGACGCCGGCTTTGCAACATCTTGCGTGCCTTTAGGTTCGCCGCGACTAACACTTACAATGAACTGACCACAAAAAATAGAGGCGCCGCGGCTTTAACCCTGGACCTTTCACATGCCAAGCGAACGCTCTTCCAACTGAGCTACGCCCCATGCACGAGCAAAATGCGCTATTCCCCATTCTTTGCGACTCAGATGCGCATGGACACGATGGTTGGTTGGTTTGTAGCGGTGAAGGGAGCAGAGTACAAAGGCGCAGACCCGTTCATATACACAAAAGTTCCAAGTAGTTTCGATGCTCTGGTATTACAAATGCAAATTCCGTCTGTTTTTAACGTCTTAAATTGAAAGAGCCGTCACAAATTGCTCCGTTTTCACTCCTTGTCGACAATCATACAGCACCTGAGGTAACAAACACATCTCGAGCCCCATTGTGCACTCCATTATTCATGCCAACTCAGTGCCTCGCTCTTTACTACTGTGTACCAATCTTGTCGTCCAACTACAAAATACTGGGCCACAACAAGTTTCCGCGTCTCCATTGCACTGCGAATACTACGAAACGCTCCCCAAATTGGCACTCACCCTCGCAGCCGACTTTTCCGACTTTCCACGACGCTCACGCTAGTGACAGCATTATTTATAGTTCGACGTCGCGCCAAAGCGAATGAGCACATTTAGCCTACCGCTTAGGCCGCCCTCTTAGTGTGGCTGCTCGGTGTCTGCAGGCATCGAGGGTCTGCAAGCTTCCTGTGTTCGCACCTATGTCACCTGTGCTTGCTTGTCAGAGACAGACTATCGCAAAACATACAACTCACTCCATGAATTGATTGCTACGTCATCTGTTATCAGCAGTCACAACTAGCAACACCAGTAGCAGCTGACTGCACGCAAAGAATAGGAATGTGCAGTGGGATTTACGTGAACTCAGCGCAAGGCAGATCTTTCCGACATAGGCTTGAGAATCTTACGGGAATACTTGTACCGTTTCTAAATTAAGTGTAGGCGTGGGAGGAAGGTGCTTCCTGCGCACTAATAACAGCACGCTTGTCAATGCTAATCATTCGCTTGTATCTTCCTAGACACATCTGCTGGTTGTGAATTATTCCACTTGCATGGCAAGGTGCGCATGTAGGTGTGTTAAAAATTCTGGAGGCACTGGGTATTGATCCCAGTACCTCTCGCATACTAAGCGAGCGCTCTACCATCTGAGCTTCGCCCGCCTCCCCAAAGACTGATGGTCCTACATACAGCCATATAGACGACACAGACCCTTGCACTCCCATTATTCAGCAGACAAACACTACTCTCTATGTATACGTTAGGGTGTCTTTCATGTTTCGTGCATTCTGTATCGAATCGTAATTGGCCACAATGAAAGTGGCACGTATAACGTCGAAAATAGAATTCGGACACCGCTCTGAGTAAGACCATCGTGTTGTCCACCCTCTAGACTTTAATGAGGTTATGCCGCGATACCTAAGACAGATCTGCACTCGATGACACCTCGATAACAGCCGGTCCCCACACTTACATCTTGCTCTCCTTACGTCAGTATACATCATATCAGTCTGTGACGTTGGCTCTACAACATCTTGCGTGCCTTTAGGTTCGCCGCGACCAACACTTACCATGCACTGACCACAAAAAATAGAGGCGCCGCGGCTTGAACCCTGGACCTTTCACATGCCAAGCGAACGCTCTACCAACTGAGCTACGCCCCATGCATGAGCAAACTGCGCTATTCCCCATTCTTTGCGACTCAGATGCGCACGGACACGATGGTTGGTTGGTTTGTAGCGGTGAAGGGAGCAGAGTACAAAGGCGCGGACCCGTTCATATACACAAAAGTTCCAAGTAGTTTCGATGCTCTGGTATTACAAATGCAAATTCCGTCTGTTTTTAACGTCTTAAATTGAAAGAGCCGACACAAATTGCTCCGTTTTCACTCCTTGTCGACAATCATACAGCACCTAAGGTAACAAACACATCTCGAGCCCCATTGTGCACTCCATTATTCATGCCAACTCAGTGCCTCGCTCTTTACTACTGTGTACCAATCTTGTCGTCCAATTGCAAAACACTGGGCCACAACAAGTTTCCGCGTCTCCATTGCATTGCGCATACTACGAAACGCTCCCCAAACTTGACACTCACCCTCGCAGCCGACTTTTCCGACTTTCCACGACGCTCACGCAACGCTCACGCTAGTGACAGCATTATTTATAGTTCGACGTCGCGCCAAAGCGAATGAACACATTTCGCCTACAGCTTAGGCCGCCCTCCTAGTGTGGCTGCTCGGTGTCTGCAGGCAGCGAGGGTCTGCAAGGTTCCTGTGTTCGCACCTATGTCACCTGTGCTTGCTTGTCAGAGACAGACTATCGCAAAACATACAACTCATTCCATGAATTGATTGCTACGGCATCTGTTATCAGCAGTCACAACTAGCAACACCAGTAGCAGCTGACTGCACGCAAAGAATAGGAATGTGTAGTGGGATTTACTTTAACTCAGCGCAAGGCAGATCTTTCCGACATAGGCTTGAGAATCTTACGGGAACACTTGTACTGTTTCTAAATTAAGTGTAGGCGTGGGAGGAGGGTGCTTCCTGCGCACTAATAACAGCACGCTGGTCAATTGTGGATGCTAATCATTCGCTTGTATCTTCCTAGACACATCTGCTGGTTGTGAATTATTCCACTTGCATGGCAAGGTGCGCATGTAGGTGTGTTAAAAATTCTGGAGGCACTGGGTATTGATCCCAGTACCTCTCGCATACTAAGCGAGCGCTCTACCATCTTTTTTTTATTGTTGTTATGGTGAAATGAAATGTCGTGAGACTAGGGCCTCCCGTCGGGTAGACCGTTCGCCTGGTGCAGGTCTTTCGATTTGACGCCACTTTTTTTTTTTTTTTTTTATAAATTGACCGAGACTCGAAACTTTGGACCTTTGCCTTTCGCGGGCAAGTGCTCTACCAACCTTTTTTTTCTCTTTTTTTTCTAATAAGAGGCTACCCTTTTTTTTGTTTTTTATCTGGACAGGAAAGGAAAAACTACAAAAAAAATACCTATTTGCCACCGCCACTTGTATTCTAACAAAAAAATAAAATTAAATGCACCTCTTCAGGCGTTGGCACCTATCTACACCTATTCCAAAACAACTAACCTATTACTGCGAAGGTGTAGGAAAGGAAGAAAGTAGGGGGAAGAGACATAGAGAGTAGCGATAAAAAAATGAAATTTGTTGTGAGCAGGAACTTTTTTTTTTTGTTTTTCATTTATTGTATTGCATTTTTGTTTTCTTTATTTTCTTTGTTTCTTTTTTTTGTATGTATGTTTTTATTTATTCATTTTTTTGTATTATGGCAGTCGTTGCACCTGAATTCTAGGAGTCGCTTGCGCCGTCTGATTGGCGAAACATCCAAACGTGTCTTCTCGAAATTTTAGTGGGGATTCCGTGTGTAGTACGTTCAGAACATCATATGGGCAAAAAAGCATCAGCATCTCATGGCTTGGACGTTCCAGCTGGAAGGCGGGTCATGAAAGGCGCTCCGTAGAAAATTGTAAAAGAACTGCTTGTATCTGGGGTTGCGAACAAGTGCACAATGTCGATCGTTAAGGTACGTCCAATAACCTAGTTCTGATTTCTCATCGGGCCCAAAAAGGTAGCGGACTGTATGACCGCGTATCCAATTCACGGCATTAGTTTTTGTTGTGGGGTAATGAATCACATCCGGGAATAGAAGCGTCAGGAAAATAATCTGAGCAGGCGGCTGTCGGGTGAGGAAAGCCAGGATACGCTGCGCGAGCCTCCAGACGTCAGCAGACGGACCACATGAGAACCGATGAGCGTCCGTGTCCTCTACACCACAGTGAACACAGAGTGGTGTGTCAGCAAGGCGGATGCGGTGCAAACGAGACTGGTTGACCTGTTTGCCATTGACGGTGATATACCAGGTGGACTGAACGCTGGTGTCGAGGTAACCAGCATGCACTGCTTTCCACACACGGCGCCATATGATCTGGGGAAACTTGTGTTCAATGGGGTTGGGGGTTTGACACATTTGTAAGGTGTCGTATACAGTCTTTGTCTGGAGTATATGGAGAAGGGGTAAGGAGTGCAGAATGTAACTGATTTCAAAGAAGAAGTACCGAAAGTGATAAAAGGGGGGTGGAATGTCGGATAACATGACCGGGCTGACATGGAGACTGGTGCGTATTCACGCAAAAGCAGTCCGGTCAGGCTCGTCGGGCAGCGACGCCAGACTTTCAGTTGGGAGCTAACATAAAGTGCGGTAACTCTGTCTGGCACATGGAATAAGCCCACTCCACCACGCTCCCGCGAGAGGGCAAGGGAGGAATATTGAACTTTAAATAACATCCCGGCACAGACAAAGGATCCCATCGCCATCAACATACGACGTGCGAGGGTAATCGGAACCGGGAGCACTTGTGCCACATGGGGGATGCGTGAGGCGTGATAAACATTCACGTATTGCGCGCGCTGTATAATGTCGAGGGATCGAAGCCGGTGGTCCACAAGGCCAGCCCTGATCGTTTGTAGGAGATGTCGACCGTTGGTTGCCGCTGAGCGACGGAGGTCATTCATAAAATCAATGCCCAAACAGCGGACGCTGGTGGCCACACTTAGAGGAGCGACAGATCTTTCTGGTAGACCCTCACCAATGAGCAGAACCTTCGATTTGGAAATGTTAAGAGAACTGCCCGATGCCTCCCCATAAGTCGTCACCCAAGTCAGAGCAGCGCGAACATCGTCTTCATTGCGGAGGTAGAGGACTAGATCGTCGGCATAGGCTGTACAACAGAAGCGGTGCCCATGCAATGTCAGGCCCACCAGGCGTTGGCGAAGCCCCTGTAGGAGGGGCTCTAATACCAAAGCATACAGTATCGTGGAAAGTGGGCATCCCTGTCTGACAGAGCGCTCGATCGCTAGAGGCGCGGTGAGGCGACCATTACAGAGTATTCTTGAAGTTGCGCCGCTCAAGAGCCGCATTACCACGGTGATTGTACGAACCGGAAAACCCATGTGTTGGAGGACCGATTTCAGAAAAGTATGGTCGACACGGTCGAAAGCTTGACGGAAGTCAAGCGATGCCAATGCGCCAGGTAAATGTCGCGAGCGCTCGAGCGCAATCATGTCCCTATAACGGCAAAGGGCCGTATGGATGTTGTCACCGCCCAACGAAGTCTGATCAAGGGAGGTGACGGATCTTGCTGCCTTCTTGAGGCGTGAGGCCAACAAACGGGTGAAAATTTTCATGTCACTCTTGAGTAGAGTGATGGGCCGGTAATCACAGATCCGTGATCGCCCATGTGGCTTAGGGACCAGGATGATGACCCCATCAAGGAAGGTGGCTGGGATCATCGTTGTGGGTGACATCAATTCACGACAGATGGACGTCCAAGCAGGTAACAAAAGGTAGCTAAAATACTTGTAAAAGTCGAGGGGGAGGCCGTCAGGTCCAGGGGACTTGTTGGCAGCCCCCACCTTGATAGCATCTAGGACTTCATCAGAGGTCACTTGTTCCTGAAGTTCTTGAGCCACATCCTCTGGCATGGTGTTGACAGTCATTGCCGCCACCTCCTCAATTAAGGTCGGGGGATGAGGGACGGCAGCGAACAGTTGACGGAAATGAGAATAGAAAGCGTGACCAATGTCGCATTGCGTAGTGTGTCGTCGTCCTTCCGCATCTGTGAGATCGTGGATGAGGGTTCGACGACGACGTCGGCGTTCCCTGAGAAGGTGGTACATCGATGGCGTTTCATGAGGCATATGGTCACGGGTGCAGGATCTGACAAGAGTCCCTTCTAAGCGCCGTCTCGTGAGGGAAGTGATCTGCGCTTTAGCACGATGCACCATCATCTGACGATCAGTCACGAAGGACTGCATAATAAAAGTCCATGGTGCTCGCTTGCCAGGCTTTGAAGTCTTTGCCATATCCTATCAGCGCCCTGCGCAGAGCTGGTTTCGCGCATGATACCCACCGCGGTAAGGTGGATGCGTAGGCGGGGCGACGACGATGACAGAGGGCCCACGCATCCTCAACGATTCGTCGGCAGTCAGGGACAGTCAGGTGGGAAACGTTGAATTTCCACAAGCCGCGGCTGTGCCACACTTGTTGGCGGGCGAGGACGACATCGCAGATGTAGGCGTCATGGTCAGAGAAAGCCAGAGGCCATACTTCGGCATGTCGAGTGTCGGCAGCAAGGGAACGTGTGAGGTATATACGATCGAGACGACTAGATGAATGCGCCGTATAATATGTGAAACCTGCACGGGTGCCATGCACCTTTGTCCATGTGTCAACAAGCTGGAGTCTGTCGATGATGACGGAGAGGGCCGCACAAGGGGAATGATGCGGTAATTGATCTTCAGGCCTTTGCGTGGAGTTGAAATCGCCACCGAGGACCATGTCATCTAGGGGACCCTCAAACAGCGGCGTTACCTCGTCAGCAAAGAAAGTGTGTCGATCACGACGTCGACTGGAGCCGGACGGCGCATATACATTGAGGATACGGACGCCGAACAGCGTGAGAGCCATACCCCTAGCATTAGCAAGGTACACTACATCTTCAGTAGGGAGTCCAGAACGGAGGAGGATGGCAACTCCACTACCGTTGTCAGAAGCATGGGAGATGTGTGCCACGTAGCCAGTGGGGGCATGGAAATCGGCGACAAACACTTCTTGGAGGAGGGCAATGTCGACATCAGCAGCATAAATGGTCTCACGGAACATTGCCAGTTTATGGGGGGCCCGAATGGTGGCCAGATTCATCGTCACTATGCGGTAATGTTTGGGTCGTGCTCCCACCATTGGCACAGATGTTCCGGCAGAGATGTCTGGCTGGCGTGTAACATCTGACGTAGTCACCGTTGTCGTAATCACTGGCTGGAAGGTGGGTCAGGCACCTCCATGGGGCACTGCCTGATGGGTGGACCACCATCTCGAACTGCTCCTTCGTCGATATCATCAGCCCAGGAGACTGGAACAGACGGTGAGTGACTGTCACACTCCTCGAGGGCGAGTTGTAGCGACGCTGCTGTAGTGGGGTCCAGGGAGGCACCCTCCTTGGAATCCGTCATATTCGTGTGAGATCGTTCTTCAGATGGGACATCAGGAGCAGCCTCTCCAGTCGTCAGAACGCTCGAAGGGAGATCACTGTCGTGTATCAACTCCACTGCCTGTGATGCCACATGAAGAAGTGTGTCGTCAGATGGCGTTTGACTCCTCTTCTTCCGTTTTCTGGGCGACCGTTGCTTTCGGAGGTGCTGTTCTGAATCAGAATGTGGATGTTCGATGTCCGAGGTCGCACCAGTCTGAAGAAAGGCAGAGGTAGGCACCGCATTCGCGTCGATGTCCATCGAGCTCTGGAGAGTTGGTGGTGTCGTAGCCGTCAGAGGAGATGGTGCCGGTGAGGCCATGGCAGCACCGTCATTTCCAGTGGTGAGTGCCGGGTGGAGAAGAGGTGCTTCCTGAAGTGACGCATCGGGGCTGCGTACGGCTGTGGCGTAGCTATCTGGTAAAGAAGCGGCCGTCACTTTGGGAGCTGAGTCACTGGTCGGGACCTGCAGCAAACGTCGGCGGAGACATTCTGACCGAACATGGCCCTCCTGTCCGCAACCGGCACACGTCCGCGGCTGGCCATCATACATAACGATGGCTCGCACCCCACCTATCAGCAGATAGGATGGTACATGTTTGGAGAGTTCGATTTTGATTTGGCGGACACCATTCAACACGTTGTATGTCGTGAATGTCTGGCATTTCTCCGCGATGTGCCCCACAACATTGCCATAGGGTCGGAAAGCTTCGACGACCACATCTTGCGGCACTTCGAAAGGGAGCTCAAAAACCCGGATTGTTCGACGTCCGAAACCAGCGTGATCGACCGTCACCTCTCCTATATGCCCGTCAGAATGTTTGAACTTGAGTCCGCTTGCGTGTTGTCGAACTACGTTAGCACACGCTTCCTCCGTCGTCATCTTAATATAGACGATGCTGCTAGTGATAGAGAAATGAATACCTATCACTTCTTGAGGGTCCAGACGTAGCTCTTCGCGAATTAATTTGCTCAATTTCAAAAGCGCGTGGTCTAGCATGTTCGGCTTGGAATGTTACTTTAACTGTCGCTCGGCGGTAACAGTGCGCCATGAGGTGCAATAGAAATAAACGCTACACAACACGAAATACCGCGACGCGGAAGTAAACAAACTACGGTGCGCTGTCCGGCGCGCGGAGCCGGTCCGCACGCGACCACAGCCGAAAGCCGACTCAACCATCTGAGCTACGCCCGCCCCCCCGAAGACCAATGGTGCTACATACAGCCATATAGACGACACAGACCCTTGCACTCCCATTATTCAGCAGACAAACACTACTCTCTATGTATCCGTTAGGGTGTCTTTCAGGTTTCGTGCATTCTGTATCGAATCGTAGTTGGCCACAATGAAAGTGGCACGTATAACGTCGAAAATAGAATTCGGACACCGCTCTGAGTAAGACCAACGTGTTGTCCACCCTCTAGACTACAATGAGGTTAAGCCGCGAAACCTAAGACAGATCTGCACTCGATGACACCTCGATAACAGCCGGTCCCCACACTTACATCTTGCTCTCCTTACGTCAGTATACATCATATCAGTCTGTGACGCTGGCTTTGCAACATCTTGCGTGCCTGTAGGTTCGCCGCGACCAACACTTACCATGCACTGACCACAAAAAATGGAGGCGCCGCGGCTTGAACCCTGGACCTTTCACATGCCAAGCGAACGCTCTACCAACTGAGCTACGCCCCATGCACGAGCAAACAGCGCTATTCCCCATTCTTTGCGACTCAGATGCGCACGGACACGATGGTTGGTTGGTTTGTAGCGGTGAAGGGAGCAGAGTACAAAGGCGCGGACCCGTTCATATACACAAAAGTTCCAAGTAGTTTCGATGCTCTGGTATTACAAATGCAAATTCCGTCTGTTTTTAACGTCTTAAATTGAAAGAGCCGTCACAAATTGCTCCGTTTTCACTCCTTGTCGACAATCATACAGCACCTGAGGTAACAAACACATCTGGAGCCCCATTGTGCACTCCATTATTCATGCCAACTCAGTGCCTCGCTCTTTACTACTGTGTACCAATCTTGTCGTCCAACTGCAAAACACTGGGCCACAACAAGTTTCCGCGTCTCCATTGCACTGCGCATACTACGAAACGCTCCCCAAACTTGGCACTCACCCTCGCAGCCGACTTTTCCGACTTTCCACGACGCTCACGCTAGTGACAGCATTATTTATAGTTCGACGTCGCGCCAAAGCGAATGAGCACATTTCGCCTACGGCTTAGGCCGCCCTCCTAGTGTGGTTGCTCGGTGTCTGCAGGCAGCGAGGGTCTGCAAGCTTCCTGTGTTCGCACCTATGTCACCTGTGCTTGCTTGTCAGAGACAGACTATCGCAAAACATACAACTCACTCCATGAATTGATTGCTACAGCATCTGTTATCAGCAGTCACAACTAGCAACACCAGTAGCAGGTGACTGCACGCAAAGTATAGGAATGTGCAGTGGGATTTACATGAACTCGACGCAAGGCAGATCTTTCCGACATAGGCTTGAGAATCTTACGGGAACACTTGTACTGTTTTTAAATTAAGTGTAGGCGTGGGAGGAGGGTGCTTCCTGCGCACTAATAACAGCACGCTTGTCAATTGTGGATGCTAATCATGCGCTTGTATCTTCCTAGACACATCTGCTGGTTGTGAATTATTCCTCTTGCATGGCAAGGTGCGCATGTAGGTGAGTTAAAAATTCTGGAGGCACTGGGTATTGATCCCAGTACCTCTCGCATACTAAGCGAGCGCTCTACCATCTGAGCTACGCCCGCCCCTCGGGAGATTAATGATGCTACATACAGCCATATAGACGACACAGACCCTTGCACTCCCATTATTCAGCAGACAAACACTACTCTCTATGTATCCGTTAGGGTGTCTTTCAGGTTTCGTGCATTCTGTATCGAATCGTAGTTGGCTACAATGAAAGTGGCACGTATAACGTCGAAAATAGAATTCGGACACCGCTCTGAGTAAGACCAACGTGTTGTCCACCCTCTAGACTTCAATGAGGTTAAGCAGCGATACCTAAGACAGATCTGCACTCGATTACACCTCGATAACAGCCGGTCCCCACACTTACATCTTGCTCTCCTTACGTCAGTATACATCATATCAGTCTGTGACGCTGGCTTTGCAACATCTTGCGTGCCTTTAGGTTCGCCGCGACCAACACTTACCATGCACTGACCACAAAAAATGGATGCGCCGCGGCTTGAACCCTGGACCTTTCACAAGCCAAGCGAACGCTCTACCAACTGAGCTACGCACCATGCACGAGCAAACTGCGCTATTCCCCATTCTTTGCGACTCAGATGCGCACGGACACGATGGTTGGTTGGTTTGTAGCGGTGAAGGGAGCAGAGTACAAAGGCGCGGACCCGTTCATATACACAAAAGTTCCAAGTAGTTTCGATGCTCTGGTATTACAAATGCAAATTCCGTCTGTTTTTAACGTCTTAAATTGAAAGAGCCGTCACAAATTGCTCCGTTTTCACTCCTTGTCGACAATCATACAGCACCTGAGGTAACAAACACATCTGGAGCCCCATTGTGCACTCCATTATTCATGCCAACTCAGTGCCTCGCTCTTTACTACTGTGTACCAATCTTGTCGTCCAACTGCAAAACACTGGGCCACAACAAGTTTCCGCGTCTCCATTGCACTGCGCATACTACGAAACGCTCCCCAAACTTGGCACTCACCCTCGCAGCCGACTTTTCCGACTTTCCACGACGCTCACGCTAGTGACAGCATTATTTATAGTTCGACGTCGCGCCAAAGCGAATGAGCACATTTCGCCTACGGCTTAGGCCGCCCTCCAAGTGTGGCTGCTCGGTGTCTGCAGGCAGCGAGGGTCTGCAAGCTTCCTGTGTTCGCACCTATGTCACCTGTGCTTGCTTGTCAGAGACAGACTATCGCAAAACATACAACTCACTCCATGAATTGATTGCTACGGCATCTGTTATCAGCAGTCACAACTAGCAACACCAGTAGCAGCTGACTGCACGCAAAGAATAGGAATGTGCAGTGGGATTTACGTGAACTCAGCGCAAGGCAGATCTTTCCGACATAGGCTTGAGAATCTTACGGGAACACTTGTACTGTTTCTAAATTAAGTGTAGGCGAGGGAGGAGGGTGCTTCCTGCGCACTAATAACAGCACGCTTGTCAATTGTGGATGCTAATCATTCGCTTGTATCTTCCTAGACACATCTGCTGGTTGTGAATTATTCCTCTTGCATGGCAAGGTGCGCATGTAGGTGTGTTAAAAATTCTGGAGGCACTGGGTGTTGATCCCAGTACCTCTCGCTTGTATCTTCCTAGACACATCTGCTGGTTGTGAATTATTCCTCTTGCATGGCAAGGTGCGCATGTAGGTGTGTTAAAAATTCTGGAGGCACTGGATGTTGATCCCAGTACCTCTCGCATACTAAGCGAGCGCTCTACCATCTGAGCTACGCCCGCCCCCGAAGACCAATGGTACTACATACAGCCATATAGACGACACAGACCCTTGCACTCCCATTATTCAGCAGACAAACACTACTCTCTATGTATCCGTTAGGGTGTCTTTCAGGTTTCGTGCATTCTGTATCGAATCGTAGTTGGCCACAATGAAAGTGGCACGTATAACGTCGAAAATACAATGCGGACACCGCTCTGAGTAAGACCAACATGTTGTCCACCTTCTAGACTTCAATGAGGTTAAGCCGCGATACATAAGACAGATCTGCACTCGATTACACCTCGATAACAGCCGGTCCCCACACTTACATCTTGCTCTCCTTACGTCAGTATACATCATATCAGTCTGTGACGCTGGCTTTGCAACATCTTGCGTGCCTTTAGGTTCGCCGCGACCAACACTTACCATGCACTGACCACAAAAAATGGAGGCGCCGCGGCTTGAACGCTGGACCTTTCACATGCCAAGCGAACGCTCTACCAACTGAGCTACGCCCCATGCACGAGCAAACTGCGCTATTCCCCATTCTTTACGACTCAGATGCGCACGGACACGATGGTTGGTTGGTTTGTAGCGGTGAAGGGAGCAGAGTACAAAGGCGCGGACCCGTTCATATACACAAAAGTTCCAAGTAGTTTCGATGCTCTGGTATTACAAATGCAAATTCCGTCTGTTTTTAACGTCTTAAATTGAAAGAGCCGTCACAAATTGCTCCGTTTTCACTCCTTGTCGACAATCATACAGCACGTGAGTTAACAAACACATCTCGAGCCCCATTGTGCACTCCATTATACATGCCAACTCAGTGCCTCGCTCTTTTCTACTGTGTACCAATCTTGTCGTCCAAGTGCAAAACACTGGGCCACAACAAGTTTCCGCGTCTCCATTGCACTGCGCATACTACGAAACGCTCCCCAAACTTGGCACTCACCCTCGCAGCCGACTTTTCGTACTTTCCACGACGCTCACGCTAGTGACAGCATTATTTATAGTTCGACGTCGCGCCAAAGCGAATGAGCACATTTCGCCTACGGCTTAGGCCGCCCTCCTAGTGTGGATGCTCGGTGTCTGCAGGCAGCGAGGGTCTGCAAGCTTCCTGTGTTCGCACCTATGTCACCTGTGCTTGCTTGTCAGATACAGACTATTGCAAAACATACAACTCACTCCATGAATTGATTGCTACAGCATCTGTTATCAGCAGTCACAACTAGCAACACCAGTAGCAGCTGACTGCACGCAAAGATTAGGAATGTGCAGTGGGATTTACGTGAACTCGGCGCAAGGCAGATCTTTCCGACATAGGCTTGAGAATCTTACGGGAACACTTGTACTGTTTCTAAATTAAGTGTAGGCGTAGGAGGAGGGTGCTTCCTGCGCACTAATAACAGCACGCTTGTCAATTGTGGATGCTAATCATTCGCTTGTATCTTCCTAGACACATCTGCTGGTTCTGAATTATTCCACTTGCATGGCAAGGTGCGCATGTAGGTGTGTTAAAAATTCTGGAGGCACTGGGTATTGATCCCAGTACCTGTCGCATACTAAGCGAGCGTTCTATAATTTGAGCTACGCCTGCCCCACCATCCCCCCCCCCCCCCCCCCGAAGACTAATGGTGCTACATACAGCCATATAGACGACACAGACCCTTGCACTCCCATTATTCAGCAGACAAACACTACTCTCTATGTATCCGTTAGGGTGTCTTTCAGGTTTCGTGCATTCTGTTTCGAATCGTAGTTGGCCACAATGAAAGTGGAACGTATAACGTCGAAAATAGAATTCGGACACCGCTCTGAGTAAGACCAACGTGTTGTCCACCCTTTAGACTTCAATGAGGTTAAGCCGCGATACCTAAGACAGATCTGCACTCGATGACACCTCGATAACAGCCGGTCCCCACACTTACATCTTGCTCTCCTTACGTCAGTATACATCATATCAGTCTGTGACGCTGGCTTTGCAACATCTTGCGTGCCTTTAGGTTCGCCGCGACCAACACTTACCATGCACTGACCACAAAAAATGGAGGCGCCGCGGCTTGAAAACTGGACCTTTCACATGCCAAGCGAACGCTCTACCAACTGAGCTTCGCCCCATGCACGAGCAAACAGCGCTATTCCCCATTCTTTACGACACAGATGCGCACGGACACGATGGGTGGTTGGTTTGTAGCGGTGAAGGGAGCAGAGTACAAAGGCGCGGACCCGTTCATATACACAAAAGTTCCAAGTAGTTTCGATGCTCTGGTATTACAAATGCAAATTCCGTCTGTTTTTAACGTCTTAAATTGAAAGAGCCGTCACAAATTGCTCCGTTTTCACTCCTTGTCGACAATCATACAGCACCTGAGTTAACAAACACATCTCGAGCCCCATTGTGCACTCCATTATTCATGCCAACTCAGTGCCTCGCTCTTTACTACTGTGTACCAATCTTGTCGTCCAACTGCAAAACACTGGAAGACAACAAGTTTCCGCGTCTCCATTGCACTGCGCATACTACGAAACGCTCCCCAAACTTGGCGCTCACACTCGCAGCCGACTTTTCCGACTTTCCACGACGCTCACGCTAGTGACAGCATTATTTATAGTTCGACGTCGCGCCAAAGCGAATGAGCACATTTCGCCTACGGCTTAGGCCGCCCTCCTAGTGTGGCTGCTCGGTGTCTGCAGGCAGCGAGGGTCTGCAAGCTTCCTGTGTTCGCACCTATGTCACCTGTGCTTGCTTGTCAGAGACAGACTATCGCAAAACATACAACTCACTCCATGAATTGATTGCTACGGCATCTGTTATCAGCAGTCACAACTAGCAACACCAGTAGCAGCTGACTGCACGCAAAGAATAGGAATGTGCAGTGGGATTTACGTGAACTCGGCGCAAGGCAGATCTTTCCGACATAGGCTTGAGAATCTTACGGGAACACTTGTACTGTTTCTAAATTAAGTGTAGGCGAGGGAGGAGGGTGCTTCCTGCGCACTAATAACAGCACGCTTGTCAATTGTGGATTGCTAATCATTCGCTTGTATCTTCCTAGACACATCTGCTGGTTGTGAATTATTCCTCTTGCATGGCAAGGTGCGCATGTAGGTGTGTTAAAAATTCTGGAGGCACTGGGTGTTGATCCCAGTACCTCTCGCATACTAAGCGTGCGCTCTACCATCTGAGCTACGCCCGCCCCCACCTTCCCCCGAAGACCAATGGTACTACATACAGCCATATAGACGACACAGACCCTTGCACTCCCATTATTCAGCAGACAAACACTACTCTCTATGTATCCGTTAGGGTGTCTTTCAGGTTTCGTGCATTCTGTATCGAATCGTAGTTGGCCACAATGAAAGTGGCACGTATAACGTCGAAAATAGAATTCGGACACCGCTCTGAGTAAGACCAACATGTTGTCCACCTTCTAGACTTCAATGAGGTTAATCCGCGATACATAACACAGATCTGCGCTCGATTACACCTCGATAACAGCCGGTCCCCACACTTACATCTTGCTCTCCTTACGTCAGTATACATCGTATCAGTCTTTGACGCTGGCTTTGCAACATCTTGCGTGCCTTTAGGTTCGCCGCGACCAACACTTACCATGCACTGACCACAAAAAATGGAGGCGCCGCGGCTTGAACGCTGGACCTTTCACATGCCAAGCGAACGCTCTACCAACTGAGCTACGCCCCATGCACGAGCAAACTGCGCTATTCCCCATTCTTTGCGACTCAGATGCGCACGGACACGATGGTTGGTTGGTTTGTAGCGGTGAAGGGAGCAGAGTACAAAGGCGCGGACCCGTTCATATACACAAAAGTTCCAAGTAGTTTCGATGCTCTGGTATTACAAATGCAAATTCCGTCTGTTTTTAACGTGTTAAATTGAAAGAGCCGTCACAAATTGCACCGTTTTCACTCCTTGTCGACAATCATACAGCACCTGAGTTAACAAACACATCTGGAGCCCCATTGTGCACTCCATTATTCATGCCAACTCAGTGCCTCGCTCTTTACTACTGTGTACCAATCTTGTCGTCCAACTGCAAAACACTGGAAGACAACAAGTTTCCGCGTCTCCATTGCACTGCGCATACTACGAAACGCTCCCCAAACTTGGCACTCACCCTCGCAGCCGACTTTTCCGACTTTCCACGACGCTCACGATAGTGACAGCATTATTTATAGTTCGACGTCGCGCCAAAGCGAATGAGCACATTTCGCCTACGGCTTAGGCCGCCCTCCTAGTGTGGCTGCTCGGTGTCTGCTGGCAGCGAGGGTCTGCAAGCTTCCTGTGATCGCGCCTATGTCACCTGTGCTTGCTTGTCAGAGACAGACTATTGCAAAACATACAACTCACTCCATGAATTGATTGCTACGGCATCTGTTATCAGCAGTCACAACTAGCAACACCAGTAGCAGCTGACTGCACGCAAAGAATAGGAATGTGCAGTGGGATTTACGTGAACTCGGCGCAAGGCAGATCTTTCCGACATAGGCTTGAGAATCTTACGGGAACACTTGTACTGTTTCTAAATTAAGTGTAGGCGTAGGAGGAGGGTGCTTCCTGCGCACTAATAACAGCACGCTTGTCAATTGTGGATGCTAATCATTCGCTTGTATCTTCCTAGACACATCTGCTGGTTGTGAATTATTCCACTTGCATGGCAAGGTGCGCATGTAGGTGTGTTAAAAATTCTGGAGGCACTGGGTATTGATCCCAGTACCTCTCGCATACTAAGCGAGCGCTCTACCATTTGAGCTACGCCCGCCCCCACCGAAGACTAATGGTGCTACATACAGCCATATAGACGACACAGACCATTGCACTCCCATTATTCAGCAGACAAACACTACTCTCTATGTATCCGTTAGGGTGTCTTTCAGGTTTCGTGCATTCTGTATCGAATCGTAGTTGGCCACAATGAAAGTGGCACGTATAACGTCGAAAATAGAATTCGGACACCGCTCTGAGTAAGACCAACGTGTTGTCCACCCTTTAGACTTCAATGAGGTTAAGCCGCGATACCTAAGACAGATCTGCACTCGATGACACCTCGATAACAGCCGGTCCCCACACTTACATCTTGCTCTCCTTACGTCAGTATACATCATATCAGTCTATGACGCTGGCTTTGCAACATCTTGCGTGCCATTAGGTTCGCCGCGACCAACACTTACCATGCACTGACCACAAAAAATGGAGGCGCCGCGGCTTGAAACCTGGACCTTTCACATGCCAAGCGAACGCTCTACCAACTGAGCTTCGCCCCATGCACGAGCAAACAGCGCTATTCCCCATTCTTAACGACTCAGATGCGCACGGACACGATGGTTGGTTGGTTTGTAGCGGAGAAGGGAGCAGAGTACAAAGGCGCGGACCCGTTCATATACACAAAAGTTTCAAGTAGATTCGATGCTCTGGTATTACAAATGCAAATTCCGTCTGTTTTTAACGTCTTAAATTGAAAGAGCCGTCACAAATTGCTCCGTTTTCACTCCTTGTCGACAATCATACAGCACCTGAGTTAACAAACACATCTGGAGCCCCATTGTGCACTCCATTATTCATGCCAACTCAGTGCCTCGCTCTTTACTACTGTGTACCAATCTTGTCGTCCAACTGCAAAACACTGGGCCACAACAAGTTTCCGCGTCTCCATTGCACTGCGCATACTACGAAACGCTCCCCAAACTTGACACTCACCCTCGCAGCCGACTTTTCCGACTTTCCACGACGCTCACGCAACGCTCACGCTAGTGACATCATTATTTATAGTTCGACGTCGCGCCAAAGCGAATGAACACATTTCGCCTACGGCTTAGGCCGCCCTCCAAGTGTGGCTGCTCGGTGTCTGCAGGCAGCGAGGGTCTGCAAGCTCCCTGTGTTCGCACCTATGTCACCTGTGCTTGCTTGTCAGAGACAGACTATCGCAAAACATACAACTCACTCCATGAATTGATTGCTACGGCATCTGTTATCAGCAGTCACAACTAGCAACACCAGTAGCAGCTGACTGCACGCAAAGAATAGGAATGTGCAGCGGGATTTACGTGAACTCGGCGCAAGGCAGATCTTTCCGACATAGGCTTGAGAATCTTACGGGAACACTTGTACTGTTTCTAAATTAAGTGTAGGCGTGGGAGGAGGGTGCTTCCTGCGCACTAATAACAGCACGCTTGTCAATTGTGGATGCTAATCATTCGCTTGTATCTTCCTAGACACATCTGCTGGTTGTGAATTATTCCACTTGCATGGCAAGGTGCGCATGTGGGTGTGTTAAAAATTCTGGAGGCACTGGTTATTGATCTCAGTACCTCTCGCATACTAAGCGAGCGCTCTACCATCTGAGCTACGCCCGCCCCCCCGAAGACTAATGGTGCTACATACAGCCATATAGACAACACAGACCCTTGCACTCCCATTATTCAGCAGACAAACACTACTCTCTATGTATCCGTTAGGGTGTCTTTCAGGTTTCGTGCATTCTGTATCGAATCATAGTTGGCCACAATGAAAGGGGAACGTATAACGTCGAAAATAGAATTCGGACACCGGTCTGAGTAAGACCAACGTGTTGTCCGCCCTTTAGACTTCAATGAGGTTAAGCCGCGATACCTAAGACAGATCTGCACTCGATGACACCTCGATAACAGCCGGTCCTCACACTTACATCTTGCTCTCCTTACGTCAGTATACATCATATCAGTCTGTGACGCTGGCTTTGCAACATCTTGCGTGCCTTTAGGTTCGCCGCGACCAACACTTACCATGCACTGACCACAAAAATGGAGGCGCCGCGGCTTGAACCCTGGACCTTTTACATGCCAAGCGAACGCTCTACCAACTGAGCTACGCCCCATGCACGAGCACACTGCGCTATTCCCCATTCTTTGCGACTCAGATGCGCACGGACACGATGGTTGGTTGGTTTGTAGCGGTGAAGGGAGCAGAGTACAAAGGCGCAGACCCGTTCATATACACAAAAGTTCCAAGTAGTTTCGATGCTCTGGTATTACAAATGCAAATTCCGTCTGTTTTTAACGTCTTAAATTGAAAGAGCCGTCACAATTTGCTCCGTTTTCACTCCTTGTCGACAATCATACAGCACCTGAGGTAACAAACACATCTCGAGCCCCATTGTACACTGCATTATTCATGCCAACTCAGTGCCTCGCTCTTTACTACTGTGTACCAATCTTGTCGTCCAACTGCAAAACACTGGGCCACAACAAGTTTCCGCGTCTCCATTGCACTGCGCATACTACGAAAAGTTCCCCAAACTTGGCACTCACCCTCGCAACCGACTTTCCACGACGCTCACGCAACGCTCACGCTAGTGACAGCATTATTTATAATTCGACGTCGCGCCAAAGCGAATGAGCACATTTCGCCTACGGCTTAGGCCGCCCTCCTAGTGAATCTGCTCGGCGTCTGCAGGCAGCGAGGGTCTGCAAGCTTCCTGTGTTCGCACCTATGTCACCTGTGCTTGCTTGTCAGAGACAGACTATCGCAAAACATACAACTCACTCCATGAATTGATTGCTACGGCATCTGTTATCAGCAGTCACAACTAGCAACACCAGTAGCAGCTGACTGCACGCAAAGAATAGGAATGTGCAGTGGAATTTACGTGAACTCAGCGCAAGGCAGATCTTTCCGACATAGGCTTGAGAATCTTACGGGAACACTTGTACTGTTTCTAAATTAAGTGTAGGCGTGGGAGGAGGGTGCTTCCTGCTCACTAATAACACCACGCTTGTCAATTGTGGATGCTAATCATTCGCTTGTATCTTCCTAGATATATCTGCTGGTTGTGAATTATTCCACTTGCATGGCAAGGTGCGCATGTAGGTGTGTTAAAAATTCTGGACGCACTGTGTATTGATCCCAGTACCTCTCGCATACTAAGCGAGCGCTCTACCATCTGAGCTACGCCCGCCCCCTCCGAAGAATAAGGGTGCTACATACAGCCATATAGACGACACAGACCCTTGCACTCCCATTATTCAGCAGACAAACACTACTCTCTATGTATCCGTTAGGGTGTCTTTCAGGTTTCGTGCATTCTGTATCGAATCGTAGTTGGCCACAATGAAAGTGGCACGTATAACGTCGAAAATAGAATTCGGACACCGCTCTGAGTAAGACCAACGTGTTGTCCACCCTCTAGACTTCAATGAGGTTAAGCCGCGATACCTAAGACAGATCTGCTCTCGATGACACCTCGATAACAGCCGGTCCCCACACTTACATCTTGCTCTCCTTACGTCAGTATACATCATATCAGTCTGTGACGCTGGCTTTGCAACATCTTGCGTGCCTTTAGGTTCGCCGCGACCAACACTTACCATGCACTGACCACAAAAAATGGAGGCGCTGCGGCTTGAACCCTGGACCTTTCACATGCCAAGCGAACGCTCTACCAACTGAGCTACGCCCCATGCGCGAACTAACTGCGCTATTCCCCATTCTTTGCGACTCAGATGCGCACGGACACGATGGTTGGTTGGTTTGTAGCGGTGAAGGGAGCAGAGTACAAAGGCGCGGACCCGTTCATATACACAAAAGTTCCAAGTAGTTTCGATGCTCTGGTATTACAAATGCAAATTCCGTCTGGTTTTAACGTCTTAAATTGAAAGAGCCGTCACAAATTGCTCCGTTTTCACTCCTTGTCGACAATCATACAGCACCTGAGGTAACAAACACATCTCGAGCCCCATTGTGCACTGCATTATTCATGCCAACTCAGTGCCTCGCTCTTTACTACTGTGTACCAATCTTGTCGTCCAACTGCAAAACACTGGAAGACAACAAGTTTCCGCGTCTCCATTGCACTGCGCATACTACGAAACGCTCCCCAAACTTGGCACTCACCCTCGCAGCCGACTTTTCCGACTTTCCACGACGCTCACGATAGTGACAGCATTATTTATAGTTCGACGTCGCGCCAAAGCGAATGAGCACATTTCGCCTACGGCTTAGGCCGCCCTCCTAGTGTGGTTGCTCGGTGTCTGCTGGCAGCGAGGGTCTGCAAGCTTCCTGTGATCGCGCCTATGTCACCTGTGCTTGCTTGTCAGAGACAGACTATTGCAAAACATACAACTCACTCCATGAATTGATTGCTACGGCATCTGTTATCAGCAGTCACAACTAGCAACACCAGTAGCAGCTGACTGCACGCAAAGAATAGGAATGTGCAGTGGGATTTACGTGAACTCGGCGCAAGGCAGATCTTTCCGACATAGGCTTGAGAATCTTACGGGAACACTTGTACTGTTTCTAAATTAAGTGTAGGCGTAGGAGGAGGGTGCTTCCTGCGCACTAATAACAGCACGCTTGTCAATTGTGGATGCTAATCATTCGCTTGTATCTTCCTAGACACATCTGCTGGTTGTGAATTATTCCACTTGCATGGCAAGGTGCGCATGTAGGTGTGTTAAAAATTCTGGAGGCACTGGGTATTGATCCCAGTACCTCTCGCATACTAAGCGAGCGCTCTACCATTTGAGCTACGCCCGCCCCCACCGAAGACTAATGGTGCTACATACAGCCATATAGACGACACAGACCATTGCACTCCCATTATTCAGCAGACAAACACTACTCTCTATGTATCCGTTAGGGTGTCTTTCAGGTTTCGTGCATTCTGTATCGAATCGTAGTTGGCCACAATGAAAGTGGCACGTATAACGTCGAAAATAGAATTCGGACACCGCTCTGAGTAAGACCAACGTGTTGTCCACCCTTTAGACTTCAATGAGGTTAAGCCGCGATACCTAAGACAGATCTGCACTCGATGACACCTCGATAACAGCCGGTCCCCACACTTACATCTTGCTCTCCTTACGTCAGTATACATCATATCAGTCTATGACGCTGGCTTTGCAACATCTTGCGTGCCATTAGGTTCGCCGCGACCAACACTTACCATGCACTGACCACAAAAAATGGAGGCGCCGCGGCTTGAAACCTGGACCTTTCACATGCCAAGCGAACGCTCTACCAACTGAGCTTCGCCCCATGCACGAGCAAACAGCGCTATTCCCCATTCTTAACGACTCAGATGCGCACGGACACGATGGTTGGTTGGTTTGTAGCGGAGAAGGGAGCAGAGTACAAAGGCGCGGACCCGTTCATATACACAAAAGTTTCAAGTAGATTCGATGCTCTGGTATTACAAATGCAAATTCCGTCTGTTTTTAACGTCTTAAATTGAAAGAGCCGTCACAAATTGCTCCGTTTTCACTCCTTGTCGACAATCATACAGCACCTGAGTTAACAAACTTATCTGGAGCCCCATTGTGCACTCCATTATTCATGCCAACTCAGTGCCTCGCTCTTTACTACTGTGTACCAATCTTGTCGTCCAACTGCAAAACACTGGGCCACAACAAGTTTCCGCGTCTCCATTGCACTGCGCATACTACGAAACGCTCCCCAAACTTGACACTCACCCTCGCAGCCGACTTTTCCGACTTTCCACGACGCTCACGCAACGCTCACGCTAGTGACATCATTATTTATAGTTCGACGTCGCGCCAAAGCGAATGAACACATTTCGCCTACGGCTTAGGCCGCCCTCCAAGTGTGGCTGCTCGGTGTCTGCAGGCAGCGAGGGTCTGCAAGCTCCCTGTGTTCGCACCTATGTCACCTGTGCTTGCTTGTCAGAGACAGACTATCGCAAAACATACAACTCACTCCATGAATTGATTGCTACGGCATCTGTTATCAGCAGTCACAACTAGCAACACCAGTAGCAGCTGACTGCACGCAAAGAATAGGAATGTGCAGCGGGATTTACGTGAACTCGGCGCAAGGCAGATCTTTCCGACATAGGCTTGAGAATCTTACGGGAACACTTGTACTGTTTCTAAATTAAGTGTAGGCGTGGGAGGAGGGTGCTTCCTGCGCACTAATAACAGCACGCTTGTCAATTGTGGATGCTAATCATTCGCTTGTATCTTCCTAGACACATCTGCTGGTTGTGAATTATTCCACTTGCATGGCAAGGTGCGCATGTGGGTGTGTTAAAAATTCTGGAGGCACTGGTTATTGATCTCAGTACCTCTCGCATACTAAGCGAGCGCTCTACCATCTGAGCTACGCCCGCCCCCCCGAAGACTAATGGTGCTACATACAGCCATATAGACAACACAGACCCTTGCACTCCCATTATTCAGCAGACAAACACTACTCTCTATGTATCCGTTAGGGTGTCTTTCAGGTTTCGTGCATTCTGTATCGAATCATAGTTGGCCACAATGAAAGGGGAACGTATAACGTCGAAAATAGAATTCGGACACCGGTCTGAGTAAGACCAACGTGTTGTCCGCCCTTTAGACTTCAATGAGGTTAAGCCGCGATACCTAAGACAGATCTGCACTCGATGACACCTCGATAACAGCCGGTCCTCACACTTACATCTTGCTCTCCTTACGTCAGTATACATCATATCAGTCTGTGACGCTGGCTTTGCAACATCTTGCGTGCCTTTAGGTTCGCCGCGACCAACACTTACCATGCACTGACCACAAAAATGGAGGCGCCGCGGCTTGAACCCTGGACCTTTTACATGCCAAGCGAACGCTCTACCAACTGAGCTACGCCCCATGCACGAGCACACTGCGCTATTCCCCATTCTTTGCGACTCAGATGCGCACGGACACGATGGTTGGTTGGTTTGTAGCGGTGAAGGGAGCAGAGTACAAAGGCGCAGACCCGTTCATATACACAAAAGTTCCAAGTAGTTTCGATGCTCTGGTATTACAAATGCAAATTCCGTCTGTTTTTAACGTCTTAAATTGAAAGAGCCGTCACAATTTGCTCCGTTTTCACTCCTTGTCGACAATCATACAGCACCTGAGGTAACAAACACATCTCGAGCCCCATTGTACACTGCATTATTCATGCCAACTCAGTGCCTCGCTCTTTACTACTGTGTACCAATCTTGTCGTCCAACTGCAAAACACTGGGCCACAACAAGTTTCCGCGTCTCCATTGCACTGCGCATACTACGAAAAGTTCCCCAAACTTGGCACTCACCCTCGCAACCGACTTTCCACGACGCTCACGCAACGCTCACGCTAGTGACAGCATTATTTATAATTCGACGTCGCGCCAAAGCGAATGAGCACATTTCGCCTACGGCTTAGGCCGCCCTCCTAGTGAATCTGCTCGGCGTCTGCAGGCAGCGAGGGTCTGCAAGCTTCCTGTGTTCGCACCTATGTCACCTGTGCTTGCTTGTCAGAGACAGACTATCGCAAAACATACAACTCACTCCATGAATTGATTGCTACGGCATCTGTTATCAGCAGTCACAACTAGCAACACCAGTAGCAGCTGACTGCACGCAAAGAATAGGAATGTGCAGTGGAATTTACGTGAACTCAGCGCAAGGCAGATCTTTCCGACATAGGCTTGAGAATCTTACGGGAACACTTGTACTGTTTCTAAATTAAGTGTAGGCGTGGGAGGAGGGTGCTTCCTGCTCACTAATAACACCACGCTTGTCAATTGTGGATGCTAATCATTCGCTTGTATCTTCCTAGATATATCTGCTGGTTGTGAATTATTCCACTTGCATGGCAAGGTGCGCATGTAGGTGTGTTAAAAATTCTGGACGCACTGTGTATTGATCCCAGTACCTCTCGCATACTAAGCGAGCGCTCTACCATCTGAGCTACGCCCGCCCCCTCCGAAGAATAAGGGTGCTACATACAGCCATATAGACGACACAGACCCTTGCACTCCCATTATTCAGCAGACAAACACTACTCTCTATGTATCCGTTAGGGTGTCTTTCAGGTTTCGTGCATTCTGTATCGAATCGTAGTTGGCCACAATGAAAGTGGCACGTATAACGTCGAAAATAGAATTCGGACACCGCTCTGAGTAAGACCAACGTGTTGTCCACCCTCTAGACTTCAATGAGGTTAAGCCGCGATACCTAAGACAGATCTGCTCTCGATGACACCTCGATAACAGCCGGTCCCCACACTTACATCTTGCTCTCCTTACGTCAGTATACATCATATCAGTCTGTGACGCTGGCTTTGCAACATCTTGCGTGCCTTTAGGTTCGCCGCGACCAACACTTACCATGCACTGACCACAAAAAATGGAGGCGCTGCGGCTTGAACCCTGGACCTTTCACATGCCAAGCGAACGCTCTACCAACTGAGCTACGCCCCATGCGCGAACTAACTGCGCTATTCCCCATTCTTTGCGACTCAGATGCGCACGGACACGATGGTTGGTTGGTTTGTAGCGGTGAAGGGAGCAGAGTACAAAGGCGCGGACCCGTTCATATACACAAAAGTTCCAAGTAGTTTCGATGCTCTGGTATTACAAATGCAAATTCCGTCTGGTTTTAACGTCTTAAATTGAAAGAGCCGTCACAAATTGCTCCGTTTTCACTCCTTGTCGACAATCATACAGCACCTGAGGTAACAAACACATCTCGAGCCCCATTGTGCACTGCATTATTCATGCCAACTCAGTGCCTCGCTCTTTACTACTGTGTACCAATCTTGTCGTCCAACTGCAAAACACTGGGCCACAACAAGTTTCCGCGTCTCCATTGCACTGCGCATACTACGAAAAGCTCCCCAAACTTGGCACTCACCCTCGCAGCCGACTTTTCCGACTTTCCACGACGCTCACGCTAGTGACAGCATTATTTATAGTTCGACGTCGCGCCAAAGCGAATGAGCACATTTCGCCTACGACTTAGGCCGCCCTCCTAGTGTGGCTGCTCGGTGTCTGCAGGCAGCGAGGGTCTGCAAGCTTCCTGTGTTCGCACCTATGTCACCTGTGCTTGCTTGTCAGAGACAGACTATCGCAAAACATACAACTCACTCCATGAATTGATTGCTACGGCATCTGTTATCAGCAGTCACAACTAGCAACACCAGTAGCAGCTGACTGCACGCAAAGAATAGGAATGTGCAGTGGGATTTACGTGAACTCAGCGCAAGGCAGATCTTTCCGACATAGGCTTGAGAATCTTACGGGAACACTTGTACTGTTTCTAAATTAAGTGTAGGCGTGGGAGGAGGGTGCTTCCTGCGCACTAATAACAGCACGCTTGTCAATTGTGGATGCTAATCATTCGCTTGTATCTTCCTAGACACATCTGCTGGTTGTGAATTATTCCACTTGCATGGCAAGGTGCGCATGTAGGTGTGTTAAAAACTCTGGAGGCACTGGGTGTTGATCCCAGTACCTCTCGCATACTAAGCGAGCGCTCTAACATCTGAGCTACGCTTGCCCCCCCGAAGACTAATGGTGCTACATACAGCCATATAGACGACACAGACCCTTGCACTCCCATTATTCAGCAGACAAACACTACTCTCTATGTATCCGTTAGGGTGTCTTTCAGGTTTCGTGCATTCTGTATCGAATCGTAGTTGGCCACAATGAAAGTGGCACGTATAACGTCGAAAATAGAATTCGGACACCGCTCTGAGTAAGACCAACGTGTTGTCCACCCTCTAGACTTCAATGAGGTTAAGCCGCGATACCTAAGACAGATCTGCACTCGATGACACCTCGATAACAGCCGGTCCCCACACCTACATCTTGCTCTCCTTACGCCAGTATACATCATATCAGTCTGTGACGCTGGCTTTGCAACATCTTGCGTGCCTTTAGCTTCGCCGCGACCAACACTTACCATGCACTGACCACAAAAAATGGAGGCGCCGCGGCTTGAACCCTGGACCTTTCACATGCCAAGCGAACGCTCTACCAACTGAGCTAGGCCCCATGCACAAGCAAACTGCGCTATTCCCCATTCTTTGCGACTCAGATGCGCACGGACACGATGGTTGGTTGGTTTGTAGCGGTGAAGGGAGCAGAGTACAAAGGCGCGGAGCCGTTCATATACACAAAACTTCCAAATAGTTTCGATGCTCTGGTATTACAAATGCAAATTCCGTCTGTTTTTAACGTCTTAAATTGAAAGAGCCGTCACAAATTGCTCCGTTTTCACTCCTTGTCGACAATCATACAGCACCTGAGGTAACAAACACATCACGAGCCACATTGTGCACTCCATTATTCATGCCAACTCGGTGCCTCGCTCTTTACTACTGTGTACCAATCTTGTCGTCCAACTGTAAAACACTGGGCCACAACAAGTTTCCGCGTCTCCATTGCACTGCGCATACTACGAAAAGCTCCCCAAACTTGGCACTCACCCTCGCGGCCGACTTTTCCGACTTTCCACGACGCTCACGCTAGTGAGAGAATTACTTATAGTTCGACGTCGCGCAAAAGCGAATGAGCACATTTCGCCTACGGCTTAGGCCGCCCTCCTAGTGTGGCTGCTCGGTGTCTGCAGGCAGCGAGGGTCTGCAAGCTTCCTGTGTTCGCACCTATGTCACCTGTGCTTGCTTGTCAGAGACAGACTATCGCAAAACATACAACTCACTCCATGAATTGATTGCTACGGCATCTGTTATCAGCAGTCACAACTAGCAACACCAGTAGCAGCTGACTGCACGCAAAGAATAGGAATGTGCAGTGGGATTTACGTGAACTCAGCGCAAGGCAGATCTTTCCGACATAGGCTTGAGAATCTTACAGGAACACTTGTACTGTTTCTAAATTAAGTGTAGGCGTGGGAGGAGGGTGCTTCCTGCTCACTAATAACACCACGCTTGTCAATTGTGGATGCTAATCATTCGCTTGTATCTTCCTAGACACATCTGCTCGTTGTGAATTATTCCACTTGCATGGCAAGGTGCGCATGTAGGTGTGTTAAAAATTCTGGAGGCACTGGGTATTGATCCCAGTACCTCTCGCATACTAAGCGAGCGCTCTACCATCTGAGCTACGCGGCCCCCCCCCCCCCCGTGAAGACTAACGGTGCTACATACAGCCATATAGACGACACAGACCCTTGCACTCACATTATTCAGCAGACAAACACTACTCTCTATGTATCCGTTAGTGTGTCTTTCAGGTTTCGTGCATTCTGTGTCGAATCGGAGTTTGCCACAATGAAAGTGGCACGTATAACGTCGAAAATAGAATTCGGACACCGCTCTGAGTAAGACCAACGTGTTGTCCACCCTCTAGACTTCAATGAGGTTAAGCCGCGATACCTAAGACAGATCTGCACTCGATGACACCTCGATAACAGCCGGTCCCCACACTTACATCTTGCTCTCCTTACGTCAGTATACATCATATCAGTCTGTGACGCTGGCTTTGCAACATCTTGCGTGCCTTTAGGTTCGCCGCGACCAACACTTACCATGCACTGACCACAAAAAATTGAGGCCCCGCGGCTTGAAACCTGGACCTTTCACATGCCAAGCGAACGCTCTACCAACTGAGCTACGCCCCATGCACGAGCAAACTGCGCTATTCCCCATTCTTTGCGACTCAGATGCGCACGGACACGATGGTTGGTTGGTTTGTAGCGGTGAAGGGAGCAGAGTACAAAGGCGCGGACCCGTTCATATACACAAAAGTTCCAACTAGTTTCGATGCTCTGGTATTACAAATGCAAATTCAGTCTGTTTTTAACGTCTTAAATTGAATGAGCCGTCACAAATTGCTCCGTTTTCACTCCTTGTCGACAATCATACAGAACCTGAGGTAACAACACATCACGAGCCCCATTGTGCACTCCATTATTCATGCCAACTCGGTGCCTCGCTCTTTACTACTGTGTACCAATCTTGTCGTCCAACTGTAAAACACTGGGCCACAACAAGTTTCCGCGTCTCCATTGCACTGCGCATACTACGAAAAGCTCCACAAACTTGGCACTCACCCTCGCGGCCGACTTTTCCGACTTTCCACGACGCTCACGCTAGTGACAGCATTACTTATAGTTCGACGTCGCGCCAAAGCGAATGAGCACATTTCGCCTACGGCTTAGGCCGCCCTCCTAGTGTGGCTGCTCGGTGTCTGCAGGCAGCGAGGGTCTGCAAGCTTCCTGTGTTCGCACCTATGTCACCTGTGCTTGTTTGTCAGAGACAGACTATCGCAAAACATACAACTCACTCCATGAATTGATTGCTACGGCACCTGTTATCAGCAGTCACAACTAGCAACACCAGTAGCAGCTTACTGCACGCAAAGAATAGGAATGTGCAGTGGGATTTACGTGAACTCAGCGCAAGGCAGATCTTTCCGACATAGGCTTGAGAATCTTACGGGAACACTTGTACTGTTTCTAAATTAAGTGTTGGCGTGGGAGGAGGGTGCTTCCTGCGCACTAATAGCAGCACGCTTGTCAATTGTGGATGCTAATCATTCGCTTGTATCTTCCTAGACACATCTGCTGGTTGTGAATTATTCCACTTGCATGGCAAGGTGCGCATGTAGGTGTGTTAAAAATTCTGGAGACACTGGGTATTGATCCCAGTACCTCTCGCATACTAAGCGAGCGCTCTACCATCTGACCTACGCCCACCCCCTCCGAAGACTAAGGGTGCTACATACAGCCATATAGACGACACAGACCCTTGCACTCCCATTATTCAGCAGACAAACACTACTCTCTATGTATCCGTTAGGGTGTCTTTCAGGTTTCGAGCATTCTGTATCGAATCGTAGTTGGCCACAATGAAAGTGGCACGTATAACGTCGAAAATAGAATTCGGACACCGCTCTGAGTAAGACCAACGTGTTGTCCACCCTCTAGACTTCAATGAGGTTAAGCCGCGATACCTAAGACAGATCTGCACTCGATGACACCTCGATAACAGCCGGTCCCCACACTTACATCTTGCTCTCCTTACGTCAGTATACATCATATCAGTCTGTGACGCTGGCTTTGCAACATCTTGCGTGCCTTTAGGTTCGCCGCGACCAACACTTACCATGCACTGACCACAAGAAATGGAGCCGCCGCGGCTTGATCCCTGGAACTTTCACATGCCAAGTGGACGCTCTACCAACTGAGCTACGCCCCATGCACGAGCAAACTGCGCTATTCCCCATTCTTTGCGACTCAGATGCGCACGGACACGATGTTTGTTTGTTTTGTAGCGGTGAAGAGAGCAGAGTACAAAGGCGCGGACCCGTTCATATACACAAAATTTCCAAGTAGTTTCGATGCTCTGGTATTACAAATGCAAATTCCGTCTGTTTTTAACGTCTTAAATTGAAAGAGCCGTCACAAATTGCTCCGTTTTCACTCCTTGTCGACAATCATACAGCACCTGAGGTAACAAACACATCTCGAGCCCCGTTGTGCACTCCATTATTCATGCCAACTCAGTGCCTCGCTCTTTACTACTGTGTACCAATCTTGTCGTCCAAGTGCAAAACACTGGGCCACAACAAGTTTCCGCGTCTCCATTGCACTGCGCATACTACGAAACGCTCCCCAAACTTGGCACTCACCCTCGCAGCCGCCTTTTCCGACTTTCCACGACTCTCACGAAACGCTCATGCTAGTGACAGCATTATTTATAGTTCGACGTCGCGCCAAAGCGAATGAGCACATTTCGCCTACGGCTTGGGCCGCCCTCCTAGTGTGGCTGCTCGGTGTCTGCAGGCAGCGAGGGTCTGCAAGCTTCCTGTGTTCGCACCTATGTCACCTGTGCTTGCTTGTCAGAGACAGACTATCGCAAAACATACAACTCACTCCATGAATTGATTGCTACGGCATCTGTTATCATCAGTCACAACTAGCAACACCAGTAGCAGCTGACTGCACGCAAAGAATAGGAATGTGCAGTGGGATTTACGTGAACTCAGCGCAAGGCAGATCTTTCCGACATAGGCTTGAGAATCTTACGGGAACACTTGTACTGTTTCTAAATTAAGTGTAGGCGTGGGAGGAGGGTGCTTCCTGCGCACTAATAACAGCACGCTTGTCAATTGTGGATGCTAATCATTCGCTTGTATCTTCCTAGACACATCTGCTGGTTGTGAATTATTCCACTTGCATGGCAAGGTGCGCATGTAGGTGTGTTAAAAATTCTGGAGACACTGGGTATTGATCCCAGTATCTCTCGCATACTAAGCGAGCGCTCTACCATCTGACCAACGCCCACCCCCTCCGAAGACTAAGGGTGCTACATACAGCCATATAGACGACACAGACCCTTGCACTCCCATTATTCAGCAGACAAACACTACTCTCTATGTATCCGTTAGGGTGTCTTTCAGGTTTCGTGCATTCTGTATCGAATCGTAGTTGGCCACAATGAAAGTGGCACGTATAACGTCGAAAATGGAATTCGGACACCGCTCTGAGTAAGACCAACGTGTTGTCCACCCTCTAGACTTCAATGAGGTTAAGCCGCGACACCTAAGACAGATCTGCACTCGATGACACCTCGATAACAGCCGGTCCCCACACTTACATCTTGCTCTCCTTACGTCAGTATACATCATATCAGTCTGTGACGCTGGCTTTGCAACATCTTGCGTGCCTTTAGGTTCGCCGCGACCAACACTTTCCATGCACTGACCACAAAAAATGGAGGCGCCGCGGTTTGAAACCTGGACCTTTCACATGCCAAGCGAACGCTCTACCAACTGAGTTACGCCCCATGCACGAGCAAACTGCGCTATTCCCCATCCTTTGCGACTCAGATGCGCACGGACACGATGGTTGGTTGGTTTGTAGCGGTGAAGGGAGCAAAGTACAAAGGCGCGGACCCGTTCATATACACAAAACTTCCAAGTAGTTTCGATGCTCTGGTATTACAAATGCAAATTCCGTCTGTTTTTAACGTGTTAAATTGAAAGAGCCGTCACAAATTGCTCCGTTTTCACTCCTTGTCGACAATCATACAGCACCTGAGGTAACAAACACATCTCGAGCCCCATTGTGCACTCCATTATTCATGCCAACTCAGTGCCTCGCTCTTTACTACTGTGTACCAATCTTGTCGTCCAACTGCAAAACACTGGGCCACAACAAGTTTCCGCGTCTCCATTGCACTGCGCATACTACGAAAAGCTCCCCAAACTTGGCACTCACCCTCGCAGCCGACTTTTCCGACTTTCCACGACGCTCACGCTAGTGACAGCATTATTTATAATTCGACGTCGCGCCAAAGCGAATGAGCACATTTCGCCTACGGCTTAGGCCGCCCTCCTAGTGTGGCTGCTCGGTGTCTGCAGGCAGCGAGTGTCTGCAAGCTTCCTGTGTTCGCACCTATGTCACCTGTGCTTCCTTGTCAGAGACAGACTATCGCAAAACATACAACTCACTCCATGAATTGATTGCTACGGCATCTGTTATCAGCAGTCACAACTAGCAACACCAGTAGCAGCCGACTGCACGCAAAGAATAGGAATGTGCAGTGGGATTTATGTGAACTCAGCGCAAGGCAGATCTTTCCGACATAGGCTTGAGAATCTTACGGGAACACTTGTACTGTTTCTAAATTAAGTGTAGGCGTGGGAGGAGGGTGCTTCCTTCGCACTAATAGCAGCACGCTTGTCAATTGTGGATGCTAATCATTCGCTTGTATCTTCCTAGACACATCTGCTGGTTGTGAATTATTCCACTTGCATGGCAAGGTGCGCATGTAGGTGTGTTAAAAATTCTGGACGCACTGGGTATTGATCCCAGTACCTCTCGCATACTAAGCGAGCGCTCTACCATCTGAGCTACGCCCGCCCCCCGAAGACTAATGGTGCTACATACAGCCATATAGACGACACAGACCCTTGCACTCCCATTATTCAGCAGACAAACACTACTCTCTATGTATCCGTTAGGGTGTCTTTCAGGTTTCGTGCATTCTGTATCGAATCGTAGTTGGCCACAATGAAAGTGGCACGTATAACGTCGAAAATAGAATTCGGACACCGCTCTGAGTAAGACCAACGTGTTGTCCACCCTCTAGGCTTCAATGAGGTTAAGCCGCGATACCTAAGACAGATCTGCACTCGATGACACCTCGATAACAGCCGGTCCCCACACTTACATCTTGCTCTCCTTACGTCAGTATACATCATATCAGTCTGTGACGCTGGCTTTGCAACATCTTGCGTGCCTTTAGGTTCGCCGCGACCAACACTTACCATGCACTGACCACAAAAAATGGATGCGCCGCGGCTTGAAACCTGGACCTTTCACATGCCAAGCGAACGCTCTACCAACTGAGTTACGCCCCATGCACGAGCAAACTGCGCTATTCCCCATTCTTTGCGACTCAGATGCGCACGGACACGATGGTTGGTTGGTTTGTAGCGGTGAAGGGAGCAGAGTACAAAGGCGCCGACCCGTTCATATACACAAAAGTTCCAAGTAGTTTCGATGCTCTGGTATTACAAATGCAAATTCCGTCTGTTTTTAACGTCTTAAATTGAAAGAGCCGTCACAAATTGCTCCGTTTTCACTCCTTGTCGACAATCATACAGCACCTGAGGTAACAAACACATCTCGAGCCCCATTGTGCACTCCATTATTCATGCCAACTCAGTGCCTCGCTCTTTACTATTGTGTACCAATCTTGTCGTCCAATTGCAAAACACTGGGCCACAACAAGTTTCCGCGTCTCCATTGCACTGCGCATACTACGAAAAGCTCCCCAAACTTGGCACTCACCCTCGCAGCCGACTTTTCCGACTTTCCACGACGCTCACGCTAGTGACAGCATTATTTATAATTCGACGTCGCGCCAAAGCGAATGAGCACATTCCGCCTACGGCTTAGGCCGCCCTCCTAGTGTGGCTGCTCGGTGTCTGCAGGCAGCGAGGGTCTGCAAGCTTCCTGTGTTCGCACCTATGTCACCTGTGCTTGCTTGTCAGAGACAGACTATCGCAAAACATACAACTCACTCCATGAATTGATTGCTACGGCATCTGTTATCAGCAGTCACAACTAGCAACACCAGTAGCAGCTGACTGCACGCAAAGAATAGGAATGTGCAGTGGGATTTACGTGAACTCAGCGCAAGGCAGATCTTTCCGACATAGGCTTGAGAATCTTACGGGAACACTTGTACTGTTTCTAAATTAAGTGTAGGCGTGGGAATAGGGTGCTTCCTTCGCACTAATAGTAGCACGCTTGTCAATTGTGGATGCTAATCATTCGCTTGTATCTTCCTAGACACATCTGCTGGTTGTGAATTATTCCACTTGCATGGCAAGGTGCGCATGTAGGTGTGTTAAAAATTCTGGACGCACTGGGTATTGATCCCAGTACCTCTCGCATACTAAGCGAGCGCTGTACCATCTGAGCTACGCCCGCCCCCTCCGAAGACTACGGGTGCTACATACAGCCATATAGACTACACAGACCCTTGCACTCCCATTATTCAGCAGACAAACACTACTCTCTATGTATCCGTTAGGGTGTCTTTCAGGTTTCGAGCATATCGAATCGTAGTTGGCCACAATGAAAGTGGCACGTATAACGTCGAAAATAGAATTCGGACACCGCTCTGAGTAAGACCAACGTGTTGTCCACCCTCTAGACTTCAATGAGGTTAAGCCGCGATACATAAGACAGATCTGCACTCGATGACACCTCGATAACAGCCGGTCCCCACACTTACATCTTGCTCTCCTTACGTCAGTATACATCATATCAGTCTGTGACGCTGGCTTTGCAACATCTTGCGTGCCTTTAGGTTCGCCGCGACCAACACTTACCATGCACTGACCACAAGAAATGGAGCCGCCGCGGCTTGATCCCTGGAACTTTCACATGCCAAGCGGACGCTCTACCAACTGAGCTACGCCCCATGCACGAGCAAACTGCGCTATTCCACATTCTTTGCGACTCAGATGCGCACGGACACGATGGTTGGTTGGTTTTTAGCGGTGAAGAGAGCAGAGTACAAAGGCGCGGACCCGTTCATATACACAAAATTTCCAAGTAGTTTCGATGCTCTGGTATTACAAATGCCAATTCCGTCTGTTTTTAACGTCTTAAATTGAAAGAGCCGTCACAAATTGCTCCGTTTTCACTCCTTGTCGACAATCATACAGCACCTGAGGTAACAAACACATCTCGAGCCCCGTTGTGCACTCCATTATTCATGCCAACTCAGTGCCTCGCTCTTTACTACTGTGTACCAATCTTGTCGTCCAACTGAAAACACTGGGCCACAACAAGTTTCCGCATCTCCATTGCACTGCGCATACTACGAAACGCTCCCCAAACTTGGCACCCACCCTCGCAGCCGACTTTTCCGACTTTCCACGACGCTCACGCTAGTGACAGCATTATTTATAGTTCGACGTCGCGCCAAAGCGAATGAGCACATTTCGCCTACGGCTTAGGCCGCCTTCCTAGTGTGGCTGCTCGGTGTCTGGAGGCAGCGAGGGTCTGCAAGCTTCCTGTGTTCGCACCTATGTCACCTGTGCTTGCTTGTCTGAGACTGACTATCACAAAACATACAACTCACTCCATGAATTGATTGCTACGGCATCTGTTATCAGCAGTCACAACTAGCAACACCAGTAGCAGCTGACTGCACGCAAAGAATAGTAATGTGCAGTGGGATTTACGTGAACTCAGCGCAAGGCAGGTCTTTCCGACATAGGCTTGAGAATCTTACGGGAACACTTGTACTGTTTCTAAACGAAGTGTAGGCGTGGGAGGAGGGTGCTTCCTGCGCACTAATAACAGCACGCTTGTCAATTGTGGATGCTAATCATTCGCTTGTATCTTCCTAGACACATCTGCTGGTTGTGAATTATTCCACTTTCATGGCAAGGTGCGCATGTAGGTGTGTTAAAAATTTTGGAGGCACTGGGTATTGATCCCAGTACATCTCGCATACTAAGCGAGCGCTCTACCATCTGAGCAACGCCCGCCCCCCCGAAGGCTAATGGTGCTACATACAGCCATATAGACTACACAGACCCTTGCACTCCCATTATTCAGCAGACAAACACTACTCTCTATGTATCCGTTAGGGTGTCTTTCAGGTTTCGAGCATTCTGTATCGAATCGTAGTTGGCCACAATGAAAGTGGCACGTATAACGTCGAAAATAGAATTCGGACACCGCTCTGAGTAAGACCAACGTGTTGTCCACCCTCTAGACTTCAATGAGGTTAAGCCGCGATACCTAAGACAGATCTGCACTCGATGACACCTCGATAACAGCCGGTCCCCACACTTACATCTTGCTCTCCTTACGTCAGTATACATCATATCAGTCTGTGACGCTGGCTTTGCAACATCTTGCGTGCCTTTAGGTTCGCCGCGACCAACACTTACCATGCACTGACCACAAAAAATTGAGGCGCCGCGATTTGAACCCTGGACCTTCCACATGAAAAGCGAACGCTCTACCAACTGAGCTACGCCCCATGCACGAGCAAACTGCGCTATTCCCCATTCTTTGCGACTCAGATGCGCACGGACACGATGGTTGGTTGGTTTGTAGCGGTGAAGGGAGCAGAGTACAAAGGCGCGGACCCGTTCATATACACAAAAGTTCCAAGTAGTTTCGATGCTCTGGTATTACAAATGCAAATTCCGTCTGTTTTTAACGTCTTAAATTGAAAGAGCCGTCACAAATTGCTCCGTTTTCACTCCTTGTCGACAATCATACAGCACCTGAGGTAACAAACACATCTCGAGCCCCATTGTGCACTCCATTATTCATGCCAACTCAGTGCCTCGCTCTTTACTACTGTGTACCAATCTTGTCGTCCAACTGCAAAACACTGGGCCACAACAAGTTTCCGCGTCTCCATTGCACTGCGCATACTACGAAACGCTCCCCAAAGTTGGCACTCACCCTCGCAGCCGACTTTTCCGACTTTCCACGACGCTCACGCTGGTGACAGCATTATTTATAGTTCGACGTCGCGCCAAAGCGAATGAGCACATTTCGCCTACGGCTTAGGCCGCCCTCCTAGTATGGCTGCTCGGTGTCTGCAGGCAGCGAGGGTCTGCAAGCTTCCCGTGTTCGCACCTATGTCACCTGTGCTTGCTTGTCAGAGACAGACTATCGCAAAACATACAACTCACTCCATGAATTGATTGCTACGGCATCTGTTATCAGCAGTCACAACTAGCAACACCAGTAGCAGCTGACTGCACGCAAAGAATAGGAATGTGCAGTGGGATTTACGTGAACACGGCGCAAGCTTGTATCTTCCTAGACACAACTGCTGGTTGTGAATTATTCCACTTGCATGGCAAGGTGCGCATGTAGGTGTGTTAAAAAATCTGGAGGCACTGGGTATTGATCCCAGTACCTCTCGCATACTAAGCGAGCTACCATCTGAGCTACGCCCGCCCCCCCGAAGACCAATGGAGCTACATATAGCCATATAGACGACACAGACCCTTGCACTCCCATTATTCAGGAGACAAACACTACTCTCTATGTATCCGTTAGGGTGTCTTTCAGGTTTCGTGCATTCTGTATCGAATCGTAGTTGGCCACAATGAAAGTGGCACATATAACGTCGAAAATAGAATTCGGACACCGCTCTGAGTAAGACCAACATGTTGTCCACCCTCTAGACTTCAATGAGGTTAAGCCGCGATACATAAGACAGATCTGCACTCGATTACACCTCGATAACAGCCGGTCCCCACACTTACATCTTGCTCTCCTTACGTCAGTATACATCATATCAGTCTGTGACGCTGGCTTTGCAACAACTTGCGTGCCTTTAGGTTCGCCGCGACCAACACTTACCATGCACTGAGCACAAAAAATGGAGCCGCCGCGGCTTGAACCCTGGACCTTTCACATGCCAAGCGGACGCTCTACCAACTGAGCTACGCCCCATGCACGAGCAAACTGCTCTATTCCCCATTCTTTGCGACTCAGATGCGCACGGACACGATGGTTGGTTGGTTTGTAGCGGCGAAGAGAGCAGAGTACAAAGGCGCGGACCCGTTCATATACACAAAAGTTCCAACTAGTTTCGATGCTCTGGTATTACAAATGCAAATTCCGTCTGTTTTTAACGTCTTAAATTGAAAGAGCCGTCACAAATTGCTCCGTTTTCACTCCTTGTCGACAATCATACAGCACCTGAGGTAACAAACACATCTCGAGCCCCATTGTGCACTCCATTATTCATGCCAACTCAGTGCCTCGCTCTTTACTACTGTGTACCAATCTTGTCGTCCAACTGCAAAACACTGGGCCACAACAAGCTTCCGCGTCTCCATTGCACTGCGCATACTACGAAACGCTCCCCAAACTTGGCACTCACCCTCGCAGCCGACTTTTCCGACTTTCCACGACGCTCACGCTAGTGACAGCATTATTTATAGTTCGACGTCGCGCCAAAGCGAATGAGCACATTTCGCCTACGGCTTAGGCCGCCCTCCTAGTGTGGCTGCTCGGTGTCTGCAGGCAGCGAGGGTCTGCAAGCTTCCTGTGTTCGCACCTATGTCACCTGTGCTTGCTTGTCAGAGACAGACTATCGCAAAACATACAACTCACTCCATGAATTGATTGCTACGGCATCTGTTATCAGCAGTCACAACTAGCAACACCAGTAGCAGCTGACTGCACGCAAAGAATAGGAATGTGCAGTGGGATTTACGTGAACTCAGCGCAAGGCAGATCTTTCCGACATAGGCTTGAGAATCTTACGGGAACACTTGTACTGTTTCTAAATTAAGTGTAGGCGTGGGAGGAGGGTGCTTCCTGCTTGTCAGTTGTGGATGCTAATCATTCGCTTGTATCTTCCTAGACACATCTGCTGGTTGTGAATTATTCCACTTGCATGGTAAGGTGCGCTTGTAGGTGTGTTAAAAATTCTGGAGGCACTGGGTATTGATCCCAGTACCTCTCGCATACTAAGCGAGCGCTCTACCATCTGAGCTACGCCCCCCCCCCCCCCCCCCCCCCAGAGACTTATGGTGCTACATACAGCCATATAGACGACACAGACCCTTGCACTCCCATTATTCAGCAGACAAACACTACTCTCTATGTATCCGTTAGGGTGTCTTTCAGGTTTCGTGCATTCTGTATCGAATCGTAGTTGGCCACAATGAAAGTGGCACGTATAACGTCGAAAATAGAATTCGGACACCGCTCTGAGTAAGACCAACGTGTTGTCCACCCTCTAGACTTCAATGAGGTTAAGCCGCGATACCTAAGACAGATCTGCACTCGATAACACCTCGATAACAGCCGGTCCCCACACTTACATCTTGCTCTCCTTACGTCAGTATACATCATATCAGTCTGTGACGCTGGCTTTGCAACATCTTGCGTGCCTTTAGGTTCGCCGCGACCAAAACTTACCATGCACTGACCACAAAAAATGGAGCCGCCGCGGCTTGAACCCTGGACCTTTCACATGCCAAGCAGACGCTCTACCAACTGAGCTACGCCCCATGCACGACCAAACTGCGCTATTCCCCATTCTTTGCGACTCAGATGCGCACTGACACGATGGTTGGTTGGTTTGTAGCGGTGAAGGGAGCAGAGTACAAAGGCGCGGACCCGTTCATATACACAAAGGTTCCAAGTAGTTTCGATGCTCTGGTATTACTAATGCAAATTCCGTCTGTTTTTAACGTCTTAAATTGAAAGAGCCGTCACAAATTGCTCCGTTTTCACTCCTTGTCGACAATCATACAGCACCTGAGGTAACAAACACATCTCGAGCCCCGTTGTGCACTCCATTATTCATGCCAACACAGTGCCTCGCTCCTTACTACTGTGTACCAATCTTGTCGTCCAACTGCAAAACACTGGGCCACAACAAGTTTCCGCGTCTCCATTGCACTGCGCATACTACGAAACGCTCCCCAAACTTGGCACTCACCCTCGCAGCGAATTTTCCGACTTTCCACGACGCTCACGCTAGTGACAGCATTATTTATAGTTCGACGTCGCGCCAAAGCGAATGAGCACATTTCGCCTACGGCTTAGGCCGCCCTCCTAGTGTGGCTGCTCGGTGTCTGCAGGCAGCGAGGGTCTGCAAGCTTCCCGTGTTCGCACCTATGTCACCTGTGCTTGCTTGTCAGAGACAGACTATCGCAAAACATACAACTCACTCCATGAATTGATTGCTACGGCATCTGTTAACAGCAGTCACAACTAGCAACACCAGTAGCAGCTGACTGCACGCAAAGAATAGGAATGTGCAGTGGGATTTACGTGTACTCAGCGCAAGGCAGATCTTTCCGACATAGGCTTGAGAATCTTACGGGAACACTTGTACTGTTTCTAAATTAAGTGTAGGCGTGGGAGGAGGGTGCTTCCTGCGCACTAATAACAGCACGCTTGTCAATTGTGGATGCTAATCATTCGCTTGTATCTTCCTAGACACATCTGCTGGTTGTGATTTATTCCACTTGCATGGCAAGGTGCGCATGTAGGTGTGTTAAAAATTCTGGAGGCACTGGGTATTGATCCCAGTACTTCTCGCATATTAAGCGAGCGCTCTACCATCTGAACTACGCCCGCCCCCCAAAGACTAATGGTGCTACATACAGCCATATAGACGACACAGACCCTTGCACTCCCATTATTCAGCAGACAAACACTACTCTCTATGTATCCGTTAGGGTGTCTTTCAGGTTTCGTGCATTCTGTATCGAATCGTAGTTGGCCACAATGAAAGTGGCACGTATAACGTCGAAAATAGAATTCGGACACCGCTCTGAGTAAGACCAACGTGTTGTCCACCCTCTAGACTTCAATGAGGTTAAGCCGCGATACCTAAGACAGATCTGCACTCGATGACACCTCGATAACAGCCGGTCCCCACACTTACATCTTGCTCTCCTTACGTCAGTATACATCATATCAGTCTGTGACGCTGGCTTTGCAACATCTTGCGTGCCTTTAGGTTCGCCGCGACCAAAACTTACCATGCACTGACCACAAAAAATGGACCCGCGTGGCTTGAACCCAGGACCTTTCACATGCAAAGCGAACGCTCTACCAACTGAGCTACGCCCCATGCACGAGCAAATTGCGCCATTCCCCATTCTTTGCGACTCAGATGCGCACTGACACGATGGTTGGTTGGTTTGTAGCGGTGAAGAGAGCAGAGTACAAAGGCGCGGACACGTTCATATACACAAAAGTTCCAAGTAGTTTCGATGCTATGGTATTACAAATGCAGATTCCGTCTGTTTTTAACGTCTTAAATTGAAAGAGCCGTCACAAATTTCTCCGTTTTCACTCCTTGTCGACAATCATACAGCACCTGAGGTAACAAACACATCTCGAGCCCCGTTGTGCACTCCATTATTCATGCCAACTCAGTGCCTCGCTCTTTACTACTGTGTACCAATCTTGTCGTCCAACTGCAAAACACTGGGCCACAACAAGTTTCCGCGTCTCCATTGCACTGCGCATACTACGAAACGCTCCCCAAAGTTGGCACTCACCCTCGCAGCCGACTTTTCCGACTTTCCACGACGCTCACGCTAATGACAGCATTATTTATAGTTCGACGTCGCGCCAAAGCGAATGAGCACATTTCGCCTACGGCTTAGGCCGCCCTCCTAGTGTGGCTGCTCGGTGTCTGCAGGCAGCGAGGGTCTGCAAGCTTCCTGTGTTCGCACCTATGTCACCTGTGCTTGCTTGTCAGAGACAGACTATCGCAAAACATACAACTCACTCCATGAATTGATTGCTACGGCATCTGTTATCAGCAGTCACAACTAGCAACACCAGTAGCAGCTGACTGCACGCAAAGAATAGGAATGTGCAGTGGGATTTACGTGAACTCGGCGCAAGGCAGATCTTTCCGACATAGGCTTGAGAATCTTACGGGAACACTTGTACTGTTTCTAAATTAAGTGTAGGCGTGGGAGGAGGGTGCTTCCTGCGCACTAATAACAGCACGCTTGTCAATTGTGGATGCTAATCATTCGCTTGTATCTTCCTAGACACATCTGCTGGTTGTGAATTATTCCACTTGCACGGCAAGGTGCGCATGTAGGTGTGTTAAAAATTCTGGAGGCACTGGGTATTGATCCCAGTACCTCTCGCATACTAAGCGAGCGCTCTACCATCTGAGCTACGCCCGACCCCCCAGAGACTTATGGTGCTACATACAGCCATATAGACGACACAGACCCTTGCACTCCCATTATTCAGCAGACAAACACTACTCTCTATGTATCCGTTAGGGTGTCTTTCAGGTTTCGTGCATTCTGTATCGAATCGTAGTTGGCCACAATGAAAGTGGCACGTATAACGTCGAAAATAGAATTCGGACACCGCTCTGAGTAAGACCAACGTGTTGTCCACCCTCTAGACTTCAATGAGGTTAAGCCGCGATACATAAGACAGATCTGCACTCGATTACACCTCGATAACAGCCGGTCCCCACACTTACATCTTGCTCTCCTTACGCCAGTATACATCATATGAGTCTGTGACGCTGGCTTTGCAACATCTTGCGTGCCTTTAGGTTCGCCGCGACCAACACTTACCATGCACTGACCACAAAAAATGGAGGCGCCGCAGCTTGAACCCTGGACCTTTCACATGCCAAGCGAACGCTCTACCAACTGAGCTACGCCCCATGCACGAGCAAACTGCGCTATTCCCCATTCTTTGCGACTCAGATGCGCACGGACACGATGGTTGGTTGGTTTGTAGCGGTGAAGGGAGCAGAGTACAAAGGCGCGGACCCGTTCATATACACAAAAGTTCCAAGTACTTTCCATGCTCTGGTATTACAAATGCAAATTCCGTCTGTTTTTAACGTCTTAAATTGAAAGAGCCGTCACAAATTGCTCCGTTTTCACTCCTTGTCGACAATCATACAGCACCTGAGGTAACAAACACATCTCGAGCCCCGTTGTGCACTCCATTATTCTTGCCAACTCAGTGCCTCGCTCCTTACTACTGTGTACCAATCTTGTCGTCCAACTGCAAAACACTGGGCCACAACAAGTTTCCGCGTCTCCATTGCACTGCGCATACTACGAAACGCTCCCCAAACTTGGCACCAACCCTCGCAGCCGACTTTTCCGACATTCCACGATGCTCACGCTAGTGACAGCATTATTTATAGTTCGACGTCGCGCCAAAGCGAATGAGCACATTTCGCCTACGGCTTAGGCCGCCCTCCTAGTGTGGCTGCTCGGTGTCTGCAGGCATCGAGGGTCTGCAAGACTCCCGTGTTCGCACCTATGTCACCTGTGCTTGCTTGTCAGAGACAGACTATCGCAAAACATACAACTCACTCCATGAATTGATTGCTACGGCATCTGTTATCAGCAGTCACAACTAGCAACACCAGTAGCAGCTGACTGCACGCAAAGAATAGGAATGTGCAGTGGGATTTACGTGAACTCGGCGCAAGCTTGTATCTTCCTAGACACATCTGCTGGTTGTGAATTATTCCACTTGCATGGCAAGGTGCGCATGTAGGTGTGTTAAAAATTCTGGAGGCACTCTGTATCGATCCCAGTACCTCTCGCATACTAAGCGAGCGCTCTACCATCTGAGCTACGCCCGCCCCCCCGAACACCAATGGTGCTACATACAGCCATATAGACGACACAGACCCTTGCACTCCCATTATTCAGCAGACAAACACTACTCTCTATGTATCCGTTAGGGTGTCTTTCAGGTTTCGTGCATTCTGTATCGAATCGTAGTTGGCCACAATCAAAGTGGCACGTATAACGTCGAAAATAGAATTCGGACACCGCTCTGAGTAAGACCAACATGTTGTCCACCCTCTAGACTTCAATGAGGTTAAGCCGCGATACCTAAGACAGATCTGCACTCGATTACACCTCGATAACAGCCGGTCCCCACACTTACATCTTGCTCTCCTTACGTCAGTATACATCATATCAGTCTGTGACGCTGGCTTTGCAATATCTTGCGTGCCTTTAGGTTCGCCGCGACCAACACTTACCATGCACTGACCACAAAAAATTGAGGCGCCGCGGCTTGAACGCTGGACCTTTCACATGCCAAGCGAACGCTCTACCAACTGAGCTACGCCCCATGCACGAGCAAACTGCGCTATTCCCCATTCTTTGCTACTCAGATGTGCACGGACACGATGGTTGGTTGGTTTGTAGCGGTGAAGGGAGCAGAGTACAAAGGCGCGGACCCGTTCATATACACAAAAGTTCCAAGTAGTTTCCATGCTCTGGTATTACAAATGCAAATTCCGTCTGTTTTTAACGTCTTAAATTGAAAGAGCCGTCACAAATTGCTCCGTTTTCACTCCTTGTCGACAATCATTCAGCACCTGAGGTAACAAACACATCTCGAGCCCCATTGTGCACTCCATTATTCATGCCAACTCAGTGCCTCGCTCTTTACTACTGTGTACCAATCTTGTCGTCCAACTGCAAAACACTGGGCCACAACAAGCTTCCGCGTCTCCATTGCACTGCGCATACTACGAAACGCTCCCCAAACTTGGCACTCACCCTCGCAGCCGACTTTTCCGACTTTTCACGACGCTCACGCTAGTGACAGCATTATTTATAGTTCGACGTCACGCCAAAGCGAATGAGCACATTTCGCCTACGGCTTAGGCCGCCCTCCTAGTGTGGCTGCTCGGTGTCTGCAGGCAGCGAGGGTCTGCAAGCTTCCTGTGTTCGCACCTATGTCACCTGTGCTTGCTTGTCAGAGACAGACTATCGCAAAACATACAACTCCCTCCATGAATTGATTGCTACGGCATCTGTTATCAGCAGTCACAACTAGCAACACCAGTAGCAGCTGACTGCACGCAAAGAATAGGAATGTGCAGTGGGATTTATGTGAACTCTGCGCAAGGCAGATCTTTCCGACATAGGCTTGAGAATCTTACGGGAACAGTTGTACTGTTTCTAAATTAAGTGTAGGCGTGGGTGGAGGGTGCTTCCTGCGCACTAATAACAGCACGCTTGTCAATTGTGGATGCTAATCATTCGCTTGTATCTTCCTAGACACATCTGCTGGTTGTGAATTATTCCACTTGCATGGCAAGGTGCGCATGTAGGTGTGTTATAAATTCTGGAGGCACTGGGTATTGATCCCAGTACCTCTCGCATACTAAGCGAGCACTCTACCATCTGAGCTACGCCCGCCCCCCCGGAGACTAATGGTGCTACATACAGCCATATAGACGACACAGACCCTTGCACTCCCATTATTCAGCAGACAAACACTACTCTCTATGTATCCGTTAGGGTGTCTTTCAGGTTTCGTGCATTCTGTATCGAATCGTAGTTGGCCACAATGAAAGTTGCACGTATAACGTCGAAAATAGAATTCGGACACCGCTCTGAGTAAGACCAACGTGTTGTCCACCATCTAGACTTCAATGAGGTTAAGCCGCGATACCTAAGACAGATCTGCACTCGATGACACCTCGATAACAGCCGGTCCCCACACTTACATCTTGCTCTCCTTACGTCAGTATACATCATATCAGTCTGTGACGCTGACTTTGCAACATCTTGCGTGCCTTTAGGTTCGCCGCGACCAAAACTTACCATGCACTGACCACAAAAAATGGAGCCGCCGCGGCTTGAACCCTGGACCTTTCACATGCCAAGCGGACGCTCTACCAACTGAGCTACGCCCCATGCACGAGCAAATCGCGCTATTCCCCATTCTTTGCGACTCAGATGCGCACTGACGATGGTTCGTTGGTTAGTAGCGGTGAAGAGAGCAGAGTACAAAGGCGCGGACCCGTTCATATACACAACAGTTCCAAGTAGTTTCGATGCTCTGGTATTACAAATGCAAAATCCGTCTGTTTTTAACGTCTTAAATTGAAAGAGCCGTCACAAATTGCTCCGTTTTCACTCCTTGTCGACAATCATACAGCACCTGAGGTAACAAACACATCTCGAGCCCCGTTGTGCACTCCATTATTAATTCCAACTCAGTGCCTCGCTCTTTACTACTGTGTACCAATCTTGTCGTCCAACTGCAAAACACTGGGCCACAACAAGTTTCCGCGTCTCCATTGCACTGCGCATACTACGAAACGCTCCCCAAACTTGGCACTCACCCTCGCAGCCGACTTTTCCGATTTTCCACGACGCTCACGCTAGTGACAGCATTATTTATAGTTCGACGTCGCGCCAAAGCGAATGAGCACATTTCGCCTACTGCTTAGGCCGCCCTCCTAGTGTGGCTGCTCGGTGTCTGCAGGCAGCGAGGGTCTGCAAGCTTCCCGTGTTCGCACCTATGTCACCTGTGCTTGCTTGTCAGAGACAGACTATCGCAAAACATACAACTCACTCCATGAATTGATTGCTACGGCATCTGTTATCAGCAGTCACAACTAGCAACACCAGTAGCAGCTGACTGCACGCAAAGAATAGGAATGTGCAGTGGGATTTACGTGTACTCAGCGCAAAACAGATTTTTCCGACATAGGCTTGAGAATCTTACGGGAACACTTGTACTGTTTCTAAATTAAGTGTAGGCGTGGGAGGAGGGTGCTTCCTGCTTGTCAATTGTGGATGCTAATCATTCGCTTGTATCTTCCTAGACACATCTGCTGGTTGTGAATTATTCCACTTGCATGGTAAGGTGCGCTTGTAGGTGTGTTAAAAATTCTGGAGGCACTGGGTATTGATCCCAGTACCTCTCGCATACTAAGCGAGCGCTCTACCATCTGAGCTACGCCCGCCCCCCCGGAGACTAATGGTGCTACATACAGCCATATAGACGACACAGACCCTTGCACTCCCATTATTCAGCAGACAAACACTACTCTCTATGTAGCCGTTAGGGTGTCTTTCAGGTTTCGTGCATTCTGTATCGAATCGTAGTTGGCCACAATGAAAGTGGCACGTATAACGTCGAAAATAGAATTCGGACACCGCTCTGAGTAAGACCAACGTGTTGCCCACCCTCTAGACTTCAATGAGGTTAAGCCGCGATACCTAAGACAGATCTGCACTCGATGATACCTCGATAACAGCCGGTCCCCACACTTACATCTTGCTCTCCTTACGTCAGTATACATCATATCAGTCTGTGACGCTGGCTTTGCAACATCTTGCGTGCCTTTAGGTTCGCCGCGAATAAAACTTACCATGCACTGACCACAAAAAATGGAGCCGCCGCGGCTTGAACCCTGGACCTTTCACATGCCAAGCGGACGCTCTACCAACTGAGCTACGCCCCATGCACGAGCAAATTGCGCTATTCCCCATTCTTTGCGACTCAGATGCGCACTGACACGATGGTTGGTTGGTTTGTAGTGGTGAAGAGAGCAGAGTACAAAGGCGCGGACCCGTTCATATACACAAAAGTTCCAAGTAGATTCGATGCTCTGGTATTACAAATGCAAATTCCGTCTGTTTTTAACGTCTTAAATTGAAAGAGCCGTCACAAATTGCTCCGTTTTCACTCCTTGTCGACAATCATACAGCACCTGAGGTAACAAACACATCTCGAGCCCCGTTGTGCACTCCATTATTCATGCCAACTCAGTGCCTCGCTCTTTACTACTGTGTACCAATCTTGTCGTCCAACTGCAAAACACTGGGCCACAACAAGTTTCCGCGTCTCCATTGCACTGCGCATACTACGAAACGCTCCCCAAACTTGGCACTCACCCTCGCAGCCGACTTTTCCGACTTTCCACGACGCTCAGGCTAGTGACAGCATTATTTATAGTTCGACGTCGCGCCAAAGCGAATGAGCACATTTAGCCTACGGCTTAGGCCGCCCTCCTAGTGTGGCTGCTCGGTGTCTGCAGGCAGCGAGGGTCTGCAAGCTTCCTGTGTTCGCACCTGTGTCACCTGTGCTTGCTTGTCAGAGACAGACTATCGCAAAACATACAACTCACTCCATGAATTGATTGCTACGGCATCTGTTATCAGCAGTCACAACTAGCAACACCAGTAGCAGCTGACTGCACGCAAAGAATAGGAATGTGCAGTGGGATTTATGTGAACTCTGCGCAAGGCAGATCTTTCCGACATAGGCTTGAGAATCTTACGGGAACAGTTGTACTGTTTCTAAATTAAGTGTAGGCGTGGGTGGAGGGTGCTTCCTGCGCACTAATAACAGCACGCTTGTCAATTGTGGATGCTAATCATTCGCTTGTATCTTCCTAGACACATCTGCTGGTTGTGAATTATTCCACTTGCATGGCAAGGTGCGCATGTAGGTGTGTTATAAATTCTGGAGGCACTGGGTATTGATCCCAGTACCTCTCGCATACTAAGCGAGCACTCTACCATCTGAGCTACGCCCGCCCCCCCGGAGACTAATGGTGCTACATACAGCCATATAGACGACACAGACCCTTGCACTCCCATTATTCAGCAGACAAACACTACTCTCTATGTATCCGTTAGGGTGTCTTTCAGGTTTCGTGCATTCTGTATCGAATCGTAGTTGGCCACAATGAAAGTTGCACGTATAACGTCGAAAATAGAATTCGGACACCGCTCTGAGTAAGACCAACGTGTTGTCCACCATCTAGACTTCAATGAGGTTAAGCCGCGATACCTAAGACAGATCTGCACTCGATGACACCTCGATAACAGCCGGTCCCCACACTTACATCTTGCTCTCCTTACGTCAGTATACATCATATCAGTCTGTGACGCTGACTTTGCAACATCTTGCGTGCCTTTAGGTTCGCCGCGACCAAAACTTACCATGCACTGACCACAAAAAATGGAGCCGCCGCGGCTTGAACCCTGGACCTTTCACATTTCAAGCGGACGCTCTACCAACTGAGCTACGCCCCATGCACGAGCAAATCGCGCTATTCCCCATTCTTTGCGACTCAGATGCGCACTGACGATGGTTCGTTGGTTTGTAGCGGTGAAGAGAGCAGAGTACAAAGGCGCGGACCCGTTCATATACACAACAGTTCCAAGTAGTTTCGATGCTCTGGTATTACAAATGCAAAATCCGTCTGTTTTTAACGTCTTAAATTGAAAGAGCCGTCACAAATTGCTCCGTTTTCACTCCTTGTCGACAATCATACAGCACCTGAGGTAACAAACACATCTCGAGCCCCGTTGTGCACTCCATTATTAATTCCAACTCAGTGCCTCGCTCTTTACTACTGTGTACCAATCTTGTCGTCCAACTGCAAAACACTGGGCCACAACAAGTTTCCGCGTCTCCATTGCACTGCGCATACTACGAAACGCTCCCCAAACTTGGCACTCACCCTCGCAGCCGACTTTTCCGATTTTCCACGACGCTCACGCTAGTGACAGCATTATTTATAGTTCGACGTCGCGCCAAAGCGAATGAGCACATTTCGCCTACTGCTTAGGCCGCCCTCCTAGTGTGGCTGCTCGGTGTCTGCAGGCAGCGAGGGTCTGCAAGCTTCCCGTGTTCGCACCTATGTCACCTGTGCTTGCTTGTCAGAGACAGACTATCGCAAAACATACAACTCACTCCATGAATTGATTGCTACGGCATCTGTTATCAGCAGTCACAACTAGCAACACCAGTAGCAGCTGACTGCACGCAAAGAATAGGAATGTGCAGTGGGATTTACGTGTACTCAGCGCAAAACAGATTTTTCCGACATAGGCTTGAGAATCTTACGGGAACACTTGTACTGTTTCTAAATTAAGTGTAGGCGTGGGAGGAGGGTGCTTCCTGCTTGTCAATTGTGGATGCTAATCATTCGCTTGTATCTTCCTAGACACATCTGCTGGTTGTGAATTATTCCACTTGCATGGTAAGGTGCGCTTGTAGGTGTGTTAAAAATTCTGGAGGCACTGGGTATTGATCCCAGTACCTCTCGCATACTAAGCGAGCGCTCTACCATCTGAGCTACGCCCGCCCCCCCGGAGACTAATGGTGCTACATACAGCCATATAGACGACACAGACCCTTGCACTCCCATTATTCAGCAGACAAACACTACTCTCTATGTAGCCGTTAGGGTGTCTTTCAGGTTTCGTGCATTCTGTATCGAATCGTAGTTGGCCACAATGAAAGTGGCACGTATAACGTCGAAAATAGAATTCGGACACCGCTCTGAGTAAGACCAACGTGTTGCCCACCCTCTAGACTTCAATGAGGTTAAGCCGCGATACCTAAGACAGATCTGCACTCGATGATACCTCGATAACAGCCGGTCCCCACACTTACATCTTGCTCTCCTTACGTCAGTATACATCATATCAGTCTGTGACGCTGGCTTTGCAACATCTTGCGTGCCTTTAGGTTCGCCGCGAATAAAACTTACCATGCACTGACCACAAAAAATGGAGCCGCCGCGGCTTGAACCCTGGACCTTTCACATGCCAAGCGGACGCTCTACCAACTGAGCTACGCCCCATGCACGAGCAAATTGCGCTATTCCCCATTCTTTGCGACTCAGATGCGCACTGACACGATGGTTGGTTGGTTTGTAGTGGTGAAGAGAGCAGAGTACAAAGGCGCGGACCCGTTCATATACACAAAAGTTCCAAGTAGATTCGATGCTCTGGTATTACAAATGCAAATTCCGTCTGTTTTTAACGTCTTAAATTGAAAGAGCCGTCACAAATTGCTCCGTTTTCACTCCTTGTCGACAATCATACAGCACCTGAGGTAACAAACACATCTCGAGCCCCGTTGTGCACTCCATTATTCATGCCAACTCAGTGCCTCGCTCTTTACTACTGTGTACCAATCTTGTCGTCCAACTGCAAAACACTGGGCCACAACAAGTTTCCGCGTCTCCATTGCACTGCGCATACTACGAAACGCTCCCCAAACTTGGCACTCACCCTCGCAGCCGACTTTTCCGACTTTCCACGACGCTCAGGCTAGTGACAGCATTATTTATAGTTCGACGTCGCGCCAAAGCGAATGAGCACATTTAGCCTACGGCTTAGGCCGCCCTCCTAGTGTGGCTGCTCGGTGTCTGCAGGCAGCGAGGGTCTGCAAGCTTCCTGTGTTCGCACCTGTGTCACCTGTGCTTGCTTGTCAGAGACAGACTATCGCAAAACATACAACTCACTCCATGAATTGATTGCTACGGCATCTGTTATCAGCAGTCACAACTAGCAACACCAGTAGCAGCTGACTGCACGCAAAGAATAGGAATGTGCAGTGGGATTTACGTGTACTCAGCGCAAGGCAGATCTTTCCGACATAGGCTTGAGAATCTTACGGGAACACTTGTACTGTTTCTAAATTAAGTGTAGGCGTGGGAGGAGGGTGCTTCCTGCGCACTAATAACAGCACGCTTGTCAATTGTGGATGCTAATCATTCGCTTGTATCTTCCTAGACACATCTGCTGGTTGTGAATTATTCCACTTGCATGGCAAGGTGCGCATGTAGGTGTGTTAAAAATTCTGGAGGCACTGGGTATTGATCCCAGTACCTCTCGCATACTAAGCGAGCGCTCTACCATCTGAACTACGCCCGCCCCCCCGGAGACTAATGGTGCTACATACAGCCATATAGACGACACAGACCCTTGCACTCCCATTATTCAGCAGACAAACACTACTCTCTATGTATCCGTTAGGGTGTCTTTCAGGTTTCGTGCATTCTGTATCGAATCGTAGTTGGCCACAATGAAAGTGGCACGTATAACGTCGAAAATAGAATTCGGACACCGCTCTGAGTAAGACCAACGTGTTGTCCACCCTCTAGACTTCAATGAGGTTAAGCCGCGATACCTAAGACAGATCTGCACTCGATGACACCTCGATAACAGCCGGTCCCCACACTTACATCTTGCTCTCCTTACGTCAGTATACATCATATCAGTCTGTGACGCTGGCTTTGCAACATCTTGCGTGCCTTTAGGTTCGCCGCGACCAACTCTTACCATGCACTGACTACAAAAAATTGAGGCGTCGCGGCTTGAACCCTGGACCTTTCACATGCCAAGCGAATGCTCTACCAACTGAGCTACGCCCCATGCACGAGCAAACCGCGCTATTCCCCATTCTTTGCGACTCAGATGCACACGGACACGATGGTAGGTTGGTTTGTAGCGGTGAACGGAGCAGAGTACAAAGGCGCGGACCCGTTCATATACACCAAAGTTCCAAGTAGTTTCCATGCTCTGTTATTACAAATGCAAATTCCGTCTGTTTTTAACGTCTTAAATTGAAAGAGCCGTCACAAATTGCTCCGTTTTCACTCCTTGTCTACAATCATACAGCACCTGAGGTAACAAACACATCTCGAGCCCCATTGTGCACTCCATTATTCATGCCAACTCAGTGCCTCGCTCTTTACTACTGTGTACCAATCTTGTCGTCCAACTGCATAACACTGGGCCACAACAAGTTTCCGCGTCTCCATTGCACTGCGCATACTACGAAACGCTCCCCAAACTTGCCACTCACCCTCGCAGCCGACTTTTCCGACTTTCCACGACGCTCACGCTAGTGACAGCATAATTTATAGTTCGACGTCGCGTCAAAGCGAATGAGCACATTTCGCCTACGGCTTAGGCCGCCCTCCTAGTGTGGCTGCTCGGTGTCTGCAGGCAGCGAGGGTCTGCAAGCTTCCTGTGTTCGCACCTATGTCACCTGTGCTTGCTTGTCAGAGACAGACTATCGCAAAACATACAACTCACTCCATGAATTGATTGCTACGGCATCGGTTATCAGCAGTCACAACTAGCAACACCAGTAGCAGCTGACTGCACGCAAAGAATAGGAATGTGCAGTGGGATTTACGTGAACTCAGCGCAAGGCAAATCTTTCCGACATAGGCTTGAGAATCTTACGGGAACACTTGTACTGTTTCTAAATTAAGTGTAGGCGTGGGAGGAGGGTGCTTCCTGCGCACTAATAACAGCACGCTTGTCAATTGTGGATGCTAATCATTCGCTTGTATCTTCCTAGACACGTCTGCTGGTTGTGAATTATTCCACTTGCATGGCAAGGTGCGCATGTAGGTGTGTTAAAAATTCTGGAGGCACTGGGTATTGATCCCAGTACCTCTCGCATACTAAGCGAGCGCTCTACCATCTGAGCTACGCAGGCCCCCCCCCCCCCCCCCGAAGTCTAATGGTGCTACATACAGCCATATAGACGACACAGACCCTTGAACTCCCATTATTCAGCAGACAAACACTACTCTCTATGTATCCGTTAGGGTGTCTTTCAGGTTTCGTGCATTCTGTATCGAATCGTAGTTGGCCACAATGAAAGTGGCACGTATAACGTCGAAAATAGAATTCGGACACCGCTCTGAGTAAGACCAACGTGTTGTCCACCCTCTAGTCTTCAATGAGGTTAAGCCGCGATACCTAAGACAGATCTGCACTCGAAGACACCTCGATAACAGCCGGTCCCCACACTTACATCTTGCTCTCCTTACGTCAGTATACATCATATCAGACTGTGACGCTGGCTTTGCAACATCTTGTGTGCCTTTAGGTTCGCCGCGACCAACACTTACCATAAAAAATGGAGGCGCCGCGGCTTGAACCCTGGACCTTTCACATGCCATGCGAACGCTCTACCAACTGAGCTACGCCCCATGCACGAGCAAACTGCGCTATTCCCCATTCTTTGCGACTCAGATTCGCACGGACACGATGGGTGGTTGGTTTGTAGCGGTGAAGGGAGCAGAGTACAAAGGCGCGGACCCGTTCATATACACAAAAGTTCCAAGTAGTTTCGATGCTCTGGTATTACAAATGCAAATTCCGTCTGTTTTTAACGTCTTAAATTGAAAGAGACGTCACAAATTGCTCCGTTTTCACTCCTTGTCGACAATCATACAGCACCTGAGGTAACAAACACATCTCGAGCCCCATTGTGCACTCCATTATTCATGCCAACTCAGTGCCTCGCTCTTTACTACTGTGTACCAATCTTGTCGTCCAACTGCAAAACACTGGGCCACAACAAGTTTCCACGTCTCCATTGCACTGCGCATACTACGAAACGCTCCCCAAACTTGGCTCTCACCCTCGCAGCCGACTTTTCCGACTTTCCAAACGCTCACGCTAGTGACAGCATTATTTATAGTTCGACGTCGCGCCAAAGCGAATGAGCACATTTCGCCTACGGCTTAGGCCGTCCTCCTAGTGTGGCTGCTCGGTGTCTGCAGGCAGCGAGGGTCTGCAAGCTTCCTGTGTTCGCACCTATGTCACCTGTGCTTGCTTGTCAGAGACAGACTATCGCAAAACATACAACTCACTCCATGAATTGATTGCTACGGCATCTGTTATCAGCAGTCACAACTAGCAACACCAGTAGCAGCTGACTGCACGCAAAGAATAGGAATGTGCAGTGGGATTTACGTGAACTCGGCGCAAGGCAGATCTTTCCGACATAGGCTTGAGAATCTTACGGGAACACTTGTACCGTTTCTAAATTCAGTGTAGGCGTGGGAGGAGGGTGCTTCCTGCGCACTAATAACAGCACGCTTGTCAATTGTGGATGCTAATCATTCGCTTGTATCTTCCTAGACACATCTGCTGGTTGTGAATTATTCCTCTTGCATGGCAAGGTGCGCATGTAGGTGTGTTAAAAATTCTGGAGACACTGGGTATTGATCCCATTACCTTTCGCATACTAAGCGAGCGCTCTACCATCTGAGCTACGCCCGCCCCCCCACCCCCCAAAGACTAATGGTGCTACATACAGCCATATAGACGACACAGACCCTTGCACTCCCATTATTCAGCAGACAAACACTACTCTCTATGTATCCGTTAGGGTGTCTTTCAGGTTTCGTGCATTCTGTATCGAATCGTAGTTGGCCACAATGAAAGTGGCACGTATAACGTCGAAAATAGAATTCGGACACCGCTCTGAGTAAGACCAACGTGTTGTCCACCCTCTAGACTTCAATGAGGTTAAGCCGCGATACCTAAGACAGATCTGCACTCGATGACACCTCGATAACAGCCGGTCCCCACACTTACATCTTGCTCTCCTTACGTCAGTATACATCATATCAGTCTGTGACGCTGGCTTTGCAACATCTTGCGTTCCTTTAGGTTCGCCGCGACCAACACTTACCATGCACTGACCACAAAAAATGGAGGCGCCGCGGCCTGAAACCTGCATCTTTCACATGCCAAGCGAACGCTCTACCAACTGAGCTACGCCCCATGCACGAGCAAACGGCGCTATTCCCCATTCTTTGCGACTCAGATGCGCACGGACACGATGGTTGGTTGGTTTGTAGCGGTGAAGGGAGCAGAGTACAAAGGCGCGGACCCGTTCATATACACCAAAGTTCCAAGTAGTTTCCATGCTCTGGTATTACAAATGCAAATTCCATCTGTTTTTAACGTCTTAAATTGAAAGAGCCGTCACAAATTGCTCCGTTTTCACTCCTTGTCGACAATCATACAGCACCTGAGGTAACAAACACATCTCGAGCCCCATTGTGCACTCCATTATTCATGCCAACTCAGTGCCTCGCTCTTTACTACTGTGTACCAATCTTGTCGTCCAACTGCAAAACACTGGGCCACAACAAGTTTCCGCGTCTCCATTGCACTGCGCATACTACGAAACGCTCCCCAAACTTGGCACTCACCCTCGCAGCCGACTTTTCCGACTTTCCACGACGCTCACGCTAGTGACAGCATTATTTATAGTTCGACGTCGCGCCAAAGCGAATGAGCACATTTCGCCTACGGCTTAGGCCGCCCTCCTAGTGTGGCTGCTCGGTGTCTGCAGGCAGCGAGGGTCTGCAAGCTTCCTGTGTTCGCACCTATGTCACCTGTGCTTGCTTGTCAGAGACAGACTATCGCAAAACATACAACTCACTCCATGAATTGATTGCTACGGCATCTGTTATCAGCAGTCACAACTAGCAACACCAGTAGCAGCTGACTGCACGCAAAGAATAGGAATGTGCAGTGGGATTTACGTGAACTCAGCGCAAGGCAGATCTTTCCGACATAGGCTTGAGAATCTTACGGGAACACTTGTACTGTTTCTAAATTAAGTGTAGGCGTGGGAGGAGGGTGCTTCCTGCGCACTAATAACAGCACGCTTGTCAATTGTGGATGCTAATCATTCGCTTGTATCTTCCTAGACACATCTGCTGGTTGTGAATTATTCCACTTGCATGGCAAGCTGCGCATGTAGGTGTGTTAAAAATTCTGGAGGCACTGGGTAATGATGCCAGTACCTCTCGCATACTAAGCGAGCGCTCTACCATCTGAGCTACGCAGGCCCCCCGAAGACTAATGGTGCTACATACAGCCATATAGACGACACAGACCCTTGCACTCCCATTATTCAGCAGACAAACACTACTCTCTATGTATCCGTTAGGGTGTCTTTCAGGTTTCGTGCATTATGTATCGAATCGTAGTTGGCCACAATGAAAGTGGCACGTATAACGTCGAAAATAGAATTCGGACACCGCTCTGAGTAAGACCAACGTGTTGTCCACCCTCTAGACTTCAATGAGGTTAAGCCGCGATACCTAAGACAGATCTGCACTCGATGACACCTCGATAACAGCCGGTCCCCACACTTACATCTTGCTCTCCTTACGTCAGTATACATCATATCAGTCTGTGACGCTGGCTTTGCAACATCTTGCGTTCCTTTAGGTTCGCCGCGACCAACACTTACCATGCACTGACCACAAAAAATGGAGGCGCCGCGGCCTGAAACCTGCATCTTTCACATGCCAAGCGAACGCTCTACCAACTGAGCTACGCCCCATGCACGAGCAAACGGCGCTATTCCCCATTCTTTGCGACTCAGATGCGCACGGACACGATGGTTGGTTGGTTTGTAGCGGTGAAGGGAGCAGAGTACAAAGGCGCGGACCCGTTCATATACACCAAAGTTCCAAGTAGTTTCCATGCTCTGGTATTACAAATGCAAATTCCATCTGTTTTTAACGTCTTAAATTGAAAGAGCCGTCACAAATTGCTCCGTTTTCACTCCTTGTCGACAATCATACAGCACCTGAGGTAACAAACACATCTCGAGCCCCATTGTGCACTCCATTATTCATGCCAACTCAGTGCCTCGCTCTTTACTACTGTGTACCAATCTTGTCGTCCAACTGCAAAACACTGGGCCACAACAAGTTTCCGCGTCTCCATTGCACTGCGCATACTACGAAACGCTCCCCAAACTTGGCACTCACCCTCGCAGCCGACTTTTCCGACTTTCCACGACGCTCACGCTAGTGACAGCATTATTTATAGTTCGACGTCGCGCCAAAGCGAATGAGCACATTTCGCCTACGGCTTAGGCCGCCCTCCTAGTGTGGCTGCTCGGTGTCTGCAGGCAGCGAGGGTCTGCAAGCTTCCTGTGTTCGCACCTATGTCACCTGTGCTTGCTTGTCAGAGACAGACTATCGCAAAACATACAACTCACTCCATGAATTGATTGCTACGGCATCTGTTATCAGCAGTCACAACTAGCAACACCAGTAGCAGCTGACTGCACGCAAAGAATAGGAATGTGCAGTGGGATTTACGTGAACTCAGCGCAAGGCAGATCTTTCCGACATAGGCTTGAGAATCTTACGGGAACACTTGTACTGTTTCTAAATTAAGTGTAGGCGTGGGAGGAGGGTGCTTCCTGCGCACTAATAACAGCACGCTTGTCAATTGTGGATGCTAATCATTCGCTTGTATCTTCCTAGACACATCTGCTGGTTGTGAATTATTCCACTTGCATGGCAAGCTGCGCATGTAGGTGTGTTAAAAATTCTGGAGGCACTGGGTAATGATGCCAGTACCTCTCGCATACTAAGCGAGCGCTCTACCATCTGAGCTACGCAGGCCCCCCGAAGACTAATGGTGCTACATACAGCCATATAGACGACACAGACCCTTGCACTCCCATTATTCAGCAGACAAACACTACTCTCTATGTATCCGTTAGGGTGTCTTTCAGGTTTCGTGCATTATGTATCGAATCGTAGTTGGCCACAATGAAAGTGGCACGTATAACGTCGAAAATAGAATTCGGACACCGCTCTGAGTAAGACCAACGTGTTGTCCACCCTCTAGACTTCAATGAGGTTAAGCCGCGACACCTAAGACAGATGACACCTCGATAACAGCCGGTCCCCACACTTACATCTTGCTCTCCTTACGTCAGTATACATCATATTAGTCTGTGACGCTGGCTTTGCAACATCTTGCGTGCCTTTAGGTTCGCCGCGACCAACACTTACCATGCACTGACTACTAAAAATAGAGGCGCCGCGGCTTGAAACCTGGACCTTTCACATGCCAAGCGAACGCTCTACCAACAGAGCTACGCCCCATGCACGAGCAAACTGCGCTATTCCCCATTCTTTGCGACTCAGATGCGCACGGACACGATGGTTGGTTGGTTTGTAGCGGTGAAGGGAGCAGAGTACAAAGGCGCGGACCCGTTCATATACACAAAAGTTCCAAGTAGTTTCCATGCTCTGGTATTACAAATGCAAATTCCATCTGTTTTTAACGTCTTAAATTGAAAGAGCCGTCACAAATTGCTCCGTTTTCACTCCTTGTCGACAATCATACAGCACCTGAGGTAACAAACACATCTCGAGCCCCGTTGTGCACTCCATTATTCATGCCAACTCAGTGCCTCGCTCTTTACTACTGTGTACCAATCTTGTCGTCCAACTGCAAAACACTGGGCCACAACAAGTTTCCGCGTCTCCATTGCACTGCGCATACTACGAAACGCTCCCCAAACTTGGCACTCACCCTCGCAGCCGACTTTTCCGACTTTCCACGACGCTCACGCTAGTGACAGCATTATTTATAGTTCGACGTCGCGCCAAAGCGAATGAGCACATTTCGCCTACGGCTTAGGCCGCCCTCCTAGTGTGGCTGCTCGGTGTCTGCAGGCAGCGAGGGTCTGCAAGCTTCCTGTGTTCGCATCTATGTCGCCTGTGCTTGCTTGTCAGAGACAGACTATCGCAAAACATACAACTCACTCCATGAATTGATTGCTACGGCATCTGTTATCAGCAGTCACAACTAGCAACACCAGTAGCAGCTGACTGCACGCAAAAACTAGGAATGTGCAGTGGGATTTACGTGAACTCAGCGCAAGGCAGATCTTTCCGACATAGGCTTGAGAATCTTACGGGAACACTTGTACTGTTTCTAAATTAAGTGTAGGCGTGGGAGGAGGGTGCTTCCTGCGCACTAATAACAGCACGCTCGTCAATTGTGGATGCTAATCATTCGCTTGTATCTTCCTAGACACATCTGCTGGTTGTGAATTATTCCACTTGCATGGCAAGGTGCGCACGTAGGTGTGTTAAAATTTCTGGAGGCACTGGGTATTGATCCCAGTACCTCTCGCATACTACGCGAGCGCTCTACCATCTGAGCTACGCCCGCCCCCCCGAAGGCTAATGGTGCTACATACAGCCATATACACGACACAGACCCTTGCACTCCCATTATTCAGCAGACAAACAGTACTCTCTATGTATCCGTTAGGGTGTCTTTCAGGTTTCGTGCATTCTGTATCGAATCGTAGTTGGCCACAATGAAAGTGGCACGTATAACGTCGAAAATAGAATTCGGACACCGCTCTGAGTAAGACCAACGTGTTGTCCACCCTCTAGACTTCAATGAGGTTAAGCCGCGATACCTAAGACAGATGACACCTCGATAACAACCGGTCCCCACACTTACATCTTGCTCTCCTTACGTCAGTATACATCATATTAGTCTGTGACGCTGGCTTTGCAACATCTTGCGTGCCTTTAGGTTCGCCGCGACCAACACTTACCATGCACTGACTACAAAAAATGGAGGCGCCGCGCCTTGAAACCTGGACCTTTCACATGCCAAGCGAACGCTCTACCAACTGAGCTACGCCCCATGCACGAGCAAACTGCGCTATTCCCCATTCTTTGCGACTCAGATGCGCACGGACACGATGGTTGGTTGGTTTGTAGCGGTGAAGGGAGCAGAGTACAAAGGGGCGGACCCGTTCATATACACAAAAGTTCCAAGTAGTTTCCATGCTCTGGTATTACAAATGCAAATTCCGTCTGTTTTTAACGTCTTAAATTGAAAGAGCCGTCACACATTGCTCCGTTTTCACTCCTTGTCGACAATCATACAGCACCTGAGGTAACAAACACATCTCGAGCCCCGTTGTGCACTCCATTATTCATGCCAACTCAGTGCCTCGCTCTTTACTACTGTGTACCAATCTTGTCGTCCAACTGCAAAACACTGGGCCACAACAAGTTTCCGCGTCTCCATTGCACTGCGCATACTACGAAACGCTCCCCAACCTTGGCACTCACCCTCGCAGCCGACTTTTCCGACTTTCCACGACGCTCACGCTAGTGACAGCATTATTTATAGTTCGACGTCGCGCCAAAGCGAATGAGCACATTTCGCCTACGGCTTAGGCCGCCCTCCTAGTGTGGCTGCTCGGTGTCTGCAGGCAGCGAGGGTCTGCAAGCTTCCTGTGTTCGCACCTATGTCACCTGTGCTTGCTTGTCAGAGACAGACTATCGCAAAACATACAACTCACTCCATGAATTGATTGCTACGGCATCTGTTATCAGCAGTCACAACTAGCAACACCAGTAGCAGCTGACTGCACGCAAAGAAAAGGAATGTGCAGTGGGATTTACGTGAACTCAGCGCAAGGCAGATCTTTCCGACATAGGCTTGAGAATCTTACGGGAACACTTGTACTGTTTCTAAATTAAGTGTAGGCGTGGGAGGAGAGTGCTTCCTGCGCACTAATAACAGCACGCTCGTCAATTGTGGATGCTAATCATTCGCTTGTATCTTCCTAGACACATCTGCTGGTTGTGAATTATTCCACTTGCATGGCAAGGTGCGCATGTAGGTGTGTTAAAAATTCTGGAGGCACTGGGTATTGATCCCAGTACCTCTCGCATACGTAGCGAGCACTCTACCACACTAGATCGCGTGTTCTCCCTAAAGACTAATGGTGCTACATACAGCCATATAGACGACACAGACCCTTGCACTCCCATTATTCAGCAGACAAACAGTACTCTCTATGTATCCGTTAGGGTGTCTTTCAGGTTTCGTGCATTCTGTATCGAATCGTAGTTGGCCACAATGAAAGTGGCACGTATAACGTCGAAAATAGAATTCGGACACCGCTCTGAGTAAGACCAACGTGTTGTCCACCCTCTAGACTTCAATGAGGTTAAGCCGCGATACCTAAGACAGATCTGCACTCGATGACACCTCGATAACAGCCGGTCCCACACTTACATCTTGCTCTCCTTACGTCAGTATACATCATATCAGTCTGTGATGCTGGCTTTGCAACATCTTGCGTGCCTTTAGGTTCGCCGCGACCAACACTTACCATGCACTGACCACAAAAAATGGAGGCGCCGCGGCTTGAGCCCTGGACCTTTCACATGCCAAGCGAACGCTCTACCAACTGAGCTACGCCCCATGCACGAGCAAACTGCGCTATTCCCCATTCTTTGCGACTCAGATGCGCACGGACACGATGTTTGGTTGGTTTGTAGCGGTGAAGGGAGCAGAGTACAAAGGCGTGGACCCGTTCATATACACAAAAGTTCCAAGTAGTTTCGATGCTCTGGTATTACAAATGCAAATTCCGTCTGTTTTTAACGTCTTAAATTGAAAGAGCCGTCACAAATTGCTCCGTTTTCACTCCTTGTCGACAATCATACAGCACCTGAGGTAACAAACACATCTCGAGCCCCGTTGTGCACTCCATTATTCATGCCAACTCAGTGCCTCGCTCTTTACTACTGTGTACCAATCTTGTCGTCCAACTGCAAAACACTGGGCCACAACAAGTTTCCGCGTCTCCATTGCACTGCGCATACTACGAAACGCTCCCCAAACTTGGCACTCACCCTCGCAGCCGACTTTTCCGACTTTTCCACGACGCTCACGTTAGTGACAGCATTATTTATAGTTCGACGTCGCGCCAAAGCGAATGAGCACATTTCGCCTACGGCTTAGGCCGCCCTCCTAGTGTGGCTGCTAGGTGTCTGCAGGCAGCGAGGGTCTGCAAGCTTCCTGTGTTCGCACCTATGTCACCTGTGCTTGCTTGTCAGAGACAGACTATCGCAAAACATACAACTCACTCCATGAAATGATTGCTACGGCATCTGTTATCAGCAGTCACAACTAGCAACACCAGTAGCAGCTGACTGCACGCAAAGAATAGGAATGTGCAGTGGGATTTACATGAACTCAGCGCAAGGCAGATCTTTCCGACATAGGCTTGAGAATCTTACGGGAACACTTGTACTGTTTCTAAATTAAGGTGTAGGCGTGGGAGGAGGGTGCTTCCTGCGCACTAATAACAGCACGCTTGTCAATTGTGGATGCTAATCATTCGCTTGTATCTTCCTAGACACATCTGCTGGTTGTGAATTATTCCACTTGCATGGCAAGGTGCGCATGTAGGTGTGTTAAAAATTCTGGAGGCACTGGGGTATTGATCCCAGTACCTCTCGCATACTAAGCGAGCACTCTACCATCTGATCTACGCAGGCCCCCCTGAAGCCTAATGGTGCTACATACAGCCATATAGACGACACACACCCTTGCACTCCCATTATTCAGCAGACAAACACTACTCTCTATGTATCCGTTAGGGTGTCTTTCAGGTTTCGTGCATTCTGTATCGAATCGTAGTTGGCCACAATGAAAGTGGCCCGTATAACGTCGAAAATAGAATTCGGACACCGCTCTGAGTAAGACCAACGAGTTGTCCACCCTCTAGACTTCAATGAGGTTAAGCCGCGATACCTAAGACAGATGACACCTCGATAACAACCGGTCCCCACACTTACATCTTGCTCTCCTTACGTCAGTATACATCATATTAGTCTGTGACGCTGGCTTTGCAACATCTTGCGTGCCTTTAGGTTCGCCGCGACCAACACTTACCATGCACTGACTACAAAAAATGGAGGCGCCGCGGCTTGAAACCTGGACCTTTCACATGCCAAGCGAACGCTCTACCAACTGAGCTACGCCCCATGCACGAGCAAACTGCGCTATTCCCCTTTCTTAGCGACTCAGATGCGCACGGACACGATGGTTGGTTGGTTTGTAGCGGTGAAGGGAGCAGAGTACAAAGGCGCGGACCCGTTCATATACACAAAAGTTCCAAGTAGTTTCCATGCTCTGGTATTACAAATGCAAATTCCGTCAGTTTTTAACGTCTTAAATTGAAAGAGCCGTCACAAATTGCTCCGTTTTCACTCCTTGTCGACAATCATACAGCACCTGAGGTAACAAACACATCTCGAGCCCCGTTGTGCACTCCATTATTCATGCCAACTCAGTGCCTCGCTCTTTACTACTGTGTACCAATCTTGTCGTCCAACTGCAAAACACTGGGGCACAACAAGTTTCCGCGTCTCCATTGCACTGCGCATACTACGAAACGCTCCCCAAACTTGGCACTCACGCTCGCAGCCGACTTTTCCGACTTTCCACGACGCTCACGCTAGTGACAGCATTATTTATAGTTCGACGTCGCGCCAAAGCGAATGAGCACATTTCGCCTACGGCTTAGGCCGCCCTCCTAGTGTGGCTGCTCGGTGTCTGCAGGCAGCGAGGGTCTGCAAGCTTCCTGTGTTCGCACCTGTGTCACCTGTGCTTGCTTGTCAGAGACAGACTATCGCAAAACATACAACTCACTCCATGAATTGATTGCTACGGCATCTGTTATCAGCAGTCACAACTAGCAACACCAGTAGCAGCTGACTGCACGCAAAGAATAGGAATGTGCAGTGGGATTTACGTGAACTCAGCGCAAGGCAGATCTTTCCGACATAGGCTTGAGAATCTTACGGGAACACTTGTACTGTTTCTAAATTAAGTGTAGGCGTGGGAGGAGGGTGCTTCCTGCACACTAATAACAGCACGCTTGTCAATTGTGGATGCTAATCATTCGCTTGTATCTTCCTAGACACATCTGCTGGTTGTGAATTATTCCACTTGCATGGCAAGGTGCGCATGTAGGTGTGTTAAAAATTCTGGAGGCACTGGGTATTGATCCCAGTACCTCTCGCATACTAAACGAGCGCTCTACCATCTGAGATACGCAGGCCCACCCAAAGACTAATGGTGCTACATACAGCCATATTGACGACACAGACCCTTGAACTCCCATTATTCAGCAGACAAACACTACTCTCTATGTATCCGTTAGGGTGTCTTTCAGGTTTAGTGCATTCTGTATCGAATCGTAGTTGGCCACAATGAAAGTGGCACGTATAACGTCGAAAATAGAATTCGGACACCGTTCTGAGTAAGACCAACGTGTTGTCCACCCTCTAGACTTCAATGAGGTTAAGCCGCGATACCTAAGACAGATCTGCACTCGATGACACCTCGATAACAGCCGGTCCCCACACTTACATCTTGCTCTCCTTACGTCAGTATACATCACATCAGTCTGTGACGCTGGCTTTGCAACATCTTGCGTGCCTTTAGGTTCGCCGCGACCAACACTTACCATGCACTGACCACAAAAAATTGAAGCGCCGCGGCTTGAACCCTGGACCTTTCACATGCCAAACGAACGCTCTACCAACTGAGCTACGCCACATGCACGAGCGAACTGCGCTATTGACCATTCTTTGCGACTCAGATGCGCACGGACACGATGGTTGTTGGTTTGTAGCGGTGAAGGGAGCAGAGTACAAATGCGCGGACCCGTTCATATACACAAAAGTTCCAAGTTGTTTCGATGCTCTGGTATTACAAATGCAAATTCCGTCTGTTTTTAACGTCTTAAATTGAAAGAGCCGTCACAAATTGCTCCGTTTTCACTCCTTGTCGACAATCATACAGCACCTGAGGTAACAAACACATCTCGAGCCCCGTTGTGCACTCCATTATTCATGCCAACTCAGTGCCTCGCTCTTTACTACTGTGTACCAATCTTGTCGTCCAACTGCAAAACACTGGGCCACAACAAGTTTCCGCGTCTCCATTGCACTGCGCATACTACGAAACGCTCCCCAAACTTGGCACTCACCCTCGCAGCCGACTTTTCCGACTTTCCACGACGCTCACGCTAGTGACAGCATTATTTATAGTTCGACGTCGCGCCAAAGCGAATGAGCACATTTCGCCTACGGCTTAGGCCGCCCTCCTAGTGTGGCTCCTCGGTGTCTGCAGGCAGCGAGGGTCTGCAAGCTTCCTGTGTTCGCACCTATGTCACCTGTGCTTGCTTGTCAGAGACAGACTATCGCAAAACATACAACTCACTCCATGAATTGATTGCTACGGCATCTGTTATCAGCAGTCACAACTAGCAACACCAGTAGCAGCTGACTGCACGCAAAGAATAGGAATGTGCAGTGGGATTTACGTGAACTCAGCGCAAGGCAGATCTTTCCGACATAGGCTTGAGAATCTTACGGGAACACTTGTACTGTTTCCAAATTAAGTGTAGGCGTGGGAGGAGGGTGCTTCCTGCGCACTAATAACAGCACGATTGTCAATTGTGGATGCTAATCATTCGCTTGTATCTTCCTAGACACATCTGCTGGTTGTGAATTATTCCACTTGCATGGCAAGGTGCGCATGTAGGTGTGTTAAAAATTCTGGAGGCACTGGGTATTGATCCCAGTACCTCCCGCATACTAAGCTAGCGCTCTACCATCTGAGCTACGCAGGCCCCCCCGAAGACTAATGGTGCTACATACAGCCATATACACGACACAGACCCTTGCACTCCCATTATTCAGCAGACAAACACTACTCTCTATGTATCCGTTAGGGTGTCTTTCACGTTTCGTGCATTCTGTATCGAATCGTAGTTGGCCACAATGAAAGTGGCACGTATAACGTCGAAAATAGAATTCGGACACCGCTCTGAGTAAGACCAACGTGTTGTCCACCCTCTAGACTTCAATGAGGTTAAGCCGCGATACCTAAGACAGATGACACCTCGATAACAACCGGTCCCCACACTTACATCTTGCTCTCCTTACGTCAGTATACATCATATTAGTCTGTGACGCTGGCTTTGCAACATCTTGCGTGCCTTTAGGTTCGCCGCGACCAACACTTACCATGCACTGACTACAAAAAATGGAGCCGCCGCGGCTTGAAACCTGGACCTTTCACATGCCAAGCGAACGCTCTACCAACTGAGCTACGCCCCATGCACGAGCAAACTGCGCTATTCCCCATTCTTTGCGACTCAGATGCGCACGGACACGATGGTTGGTTGGTTTGTAGCGGTGAAGGGAGCAGAGTACAAAGGTGCGGACCCGTTCATATACACAAAAGTTCCAAGTAGTTTCCATGCTCTGGTATTGCAAAAGCAAATTCCGTCTGTTTTTAACGTCTTAAATTGAAAGAGCCGTCACAAATTGCTCCGTTTTCACTCTTTGTCGACAATCATACAGCACCTGAGGTAACAAACACATCTCGAGCCCCGTTGTGCACTCCATTATTCATGCCAACTCAGTGCCTCGCTCTTTACTACTGTGTACCAATCTTGTCGTCCAACTGCAAAACACTGGGCCACAACAAGTTTCCGCGTCTCCATTGCACTGCGCATACTACGAAACGCTCCCCAAACTTGGCACTCACCCTCGCAGCCGACTTTTCCGACTTTCCACGACGCTCACGCTAGTGACAGCATTATTTACAGTTCGACGTCGCGCCAAAGCGAATGAGCACATTTCGCCTACGGCTTAGGCCGCCCTCCTAGTGTGGCTGCTAGGTGTCTGCAGGCAGCGAGGGTCTGCAAGCTTCCTGTGTTCGCACCTATGTCACCTGTGCTTGCTTGTCAGAGACAGACTATCGCAAAACATACAACTCACTCCATGAATTGATTGCTACGGCATCTGTTATCAGCAGTCACAACTAGCAACACCAGTAGCAGCTGACTGCACGCAAAGAATAGGAATGTGCAGTGGGATTTACGTGAACTCAGCGGAAGGCAGATCTTTCCGACATAGGCTTGAGAATCTTACGGGAACACTTGTACTGTTTCTAAATTAAGTGTAGGCGTGGGAGGAGGGTCCTTCCTGCTCACTAATAACAGCACGCTCGTCAATTGTGGATGCTAATCATTCGCTTGTATCTTCCTAGACACATCTGCTGGTTGTGAATTATTCCACTTGCATGGCAAGGTGCGCATGTACGTGTGTTAAAAATTCTGGAGGCACTGGGTATTGATCCCAGTACCTCCCGCATACTAAGCGAGCGCTCTACCACCTGAGCTACGCAGGCCCCCCCGAAGACTAATGGTGCTACATACAGCCATATAGACGACACAGACCCTTGCACTCCCATTATTCAGCAGACAAACACTACTCTCTATGTATCCGTTACGGTGTCTTTTAGGTTTCGTGCATTCTGTATCGAATCGTAGTTGGCCACAATGAAAGTGGCACGTATAACGTCGAAAATAGAATTCGGACACCGCTCTGAGTAAGACCAACGTGTTGTCCACCCTCTAGACTTCAATGAGGTTAAGCCGCGATACCTAAGACAGATGACACCTCGATAACAACCGGTCCCCACACTTACATCTTGCTCTCCTTACGTCAGTATACATCATATTAGTCTGTGACGCTGGCTTTGCAACATCTTGCGTGCCTTTAGGTTCGCCGCGACCAACACTTACCATGCACTGACTACAAAAAATGGAGCCGCCGCGGCTTGAAACTTGGACCTTTCACATGCCAAGCGAACGCTCTACCAACTGAGCTACGCCCCATGCACGAGCAAACTGCGCTATTCCCCATTCTTTGCGACTCAGATGCGCACGGACACGATGGTTGGTTGGTTTGTAGCGGTGAAGGGAGCAGAGTACAAAGGCACGGACCCGTTCATATACACAAAAGTTCCAAGTAGTTTCCATGCTCTGGTATTACAAATGCAAATTCCATCTGTTTTTAACGTTTTAAATTGAAAGAGCCGTCACAAATTGCTCCGTTCTCACTCCTTGTCGACAATCATACAGCACCTGATGTAACAAACACATCTCGAGCCCCGTTGTGCACTCCATTATTCATGCCAACTCAGTGCCTCGCTCTTTACTACTGTGTACCAATCTTGTCGTCCAACTGCAAAACACTGGGCCACAACAAGTTTCCGCGTCTCCATTGCACTGCGCATACTACGAAACGCTCCCCAAACATGGCACTCACCCTCGCAGCCGACTATTCCGACTTTCCACGACGCTCACGCTAGTGACAGCATTATTTATAGTTCGACGTCGCGCCAAAGCGAATGAGCACATTTCGCCTACGGCTTAGGCCGCCCTCCTAGTGTGGCTGCTCGGTGTCTGCAGGCAGCGAGGGTCTGCAAGCTTCCTGTGTTCGCACCTATGTCACCTGTGCTTGCTTGTCAGAGACAGACTATCGCAAAACATACAACTCACTCCATGAATTGATTGCTACGGCATCTGTTATCAGCAGTCACAACTAGCAACACCAGTAGCAGCTGACTGCACGCAAAGAATAGGAATGTGCAGTGGGATTTACGTGAACTCAGCGCAAGGCAGATCTTTCCGACATAGGCATGAGAATCTTACGGGAACACTTGTACTGTTTCTAAATTAAGTGTAGGCGTGGGAGGAGGGTGCTTCCTGCGCACTAATGACAGCACGCTCGTCAATTGTGGATGCTAATCATTCGCTTGTGTCTTCCTAGACACATCTGCTGGTTGTGAATTATTCCACTTGCATGGCAAGGTGCGCATGTAGGTGTGTTAAAAATTCTGGAGGCACTGGGTATTGATCCCAGTACCTCTCGCATACTAAGCGAGCACTCTACCATCTGAGCTACGCAGGCCCCCCTGAAGACTGATGGTGCTACATACAGCCATATAGACGACACAGACCCTTGCACTCCCATTATTCAGCAGACAAACACTACTCTCTATGTATCCGTTAGGGTGTCTTTCAGGTTTCGTGCATTCTGTATCGAATCGTAGTTGGCCACAGTGAAAGTGGCACGTATAACGTCGAAAATAGAATTCGGACACCGCTCTGAGTAAGACCAACGTGTTGTCCACCCTCTAGACTTCAATGAGGTTAAGCCGCGATACCTAAGACAGATGACGCCTCGATAACAACCGGTTCCCACACTTACATCTTGCTCTCCTTACGTCAGTATACATCATATTAGTCTGTGACGCTGGCTTTGCAACATCTTGTGTGCCTTTAGGTTCGCCGCGACCAACACTTACCATGCACTGACTACAAAAAATGGAGGCGCCGCGGCTTGAAACCTGGACCTTTCACATGCCAAGCGAACGCTCTACCAACTGAGCTACGCCCCATGCACGAGCAAACTGCGCTATTCCCCATTCTTTGCTACTCAGATGCGCACGGACACGATGGTTGTTGGTTTGTAGCGGTGAAGGGAGCAGAGTACAAAGGCGCGGACCCGTTCATATACACAAAAGTTCCAAGTAGTTTCCATGCTCTGGTATTACAAATGCAAATTCCGTCTGTTTTTAACGTCTTAAATTGAAAGACCCGTCACAAATTGCTCCGTTTTCACTCCTTGTCGACAATCATACAGCACCTGAGGTAACAAACACATCTCGAGCCCCGTTGTGCACTCCATTATTCATGCCAACTCAGTGCCTCGCTCTTTACTACTGTGTACCAATCTTGTCGTCCAACTGCAAAACACTGGGCCACAACAAGTTTCCGCGTCTCCATTGCACTGCGCATACTACGAAACGCTCCCCAAACATGGCACTCACCCTCGCAGCCGACTTTTCCGACTTTCCACGACGCTCACGCTAGTGGCAGCATTATTTATAGTTCGACGTCGCGCCAAAGCGAATGAGCACATTTCGCCTACGGCTTAGGCCGCCCTCCTAGTGTGGCTGCTCGGTGTCTGCAGGCAGCGAGGGTCTGCAAGCTTCCTGTGTTCGCACCTATGTCACCTGTGCTTGCTTGTCAGAGACAGACTATCGCAAAACATACAACTCACTCCATGAATTGATTGCTACGGCATCTGTTATCAGCAGTCACAACTAGCAACACCAGTAGCAGCTGACTGCACGCAAAGAATAGGAATGTGCAGTGGGATTTACGTGAACTCAGCGCAAGGCAGATCTTTCCGACATAGGCTTGAGAATCTTACGGGAACACTTGTACTGTTTCTAAATTTAGTGTAGGCGTGGGAGGAGGGTGCTTCCTGCGCACTAATAACAGCACGCTCGTCAATTGTGGATGCTAATCATTCGCTTGTATCTTCCTAGACACATCTGCTGATTGTGAATTATTCCACTTGCATGGCAAGGTGCGCATGTAGCTGTGTTAAAAATTCTGGAGGCACTGGGTATTGATCCCAGTACATCTCGCATACTATGCGAGCACTCTACCATCTGAGCTACGCAGGCCCCCCTCAAGGCTAATGGTGCTACATACAGCCATATAGACGACACAGACCCTTGCACTCCCATTATTCAGCAGACAAACACTACTCTCTATGTATCCGTTAGGGTGTCTTTCACGTTTCGTGCATTCTGTATCGAATCGTAGTTGGCCACAATGAAAGTGGCACGTATAACGTCGAAAATAGAATTCGGACACCGCTCTGAGTAAGACCAACGTGTTGTCCACCCTCTAGACTTCAATGAGGTTAAGCCGCGATACCTAAGACAGATGACACCTCGATAACAACCGGTCCCCACACTTACATCTTGCTCTCCTTACGTCAGTATACATCATATTAGTCTGTGACGCTGGCTTTGCAACATCTTGCGTGCCTTTAGGTTCGCCGCGACCAACACTTACCATGCACTGACTACAAAAAATGGAGGCGCCGCGGCTTGAAACCTGGACCTTTCACATGCCAAGCGAACGCTCTACCAACTGAGCTACGCCCCATGCACGAGCAAACTGCGCTATTCCCCATTCTTTGCGACTCAGATGCGCACGGACACGATGGTTGGTTGGTTTGTAGCGGTGAAGGGAGCAGAGTACAAAGGCGCGGACCCGTTCATATACACAAAAGTTCCAAGTAGTTTCCATGCTCTGGTATTACAAAAGCAAATTCCGTCTGTTTTTAACGTCTTAAATTGAAAGAGCCGTCACAAATTGCTCCGTTTTCACTCCTTGTCGACAATCATACAGCACCTGAGGTAACAAACACATCTCGAGCCCCGTTGTGCACTCCATTATTCATGCCAACTCAGTGCCTCGCTCTTTACTACTGTGTACCAATCTTGTCGTCCAACTGCAAAACACTGGGCCACAACAAGTTTCCGCGTCTCCATTGCACTGCGCATACTACGAAACGCTCCCCAAACTTGGCACTCACCCTCGCAGCCGACTTTTCCGACTTTCCACGACGCTCACGCTAGTGACAGCATTATTTACAGTTCGACGTCGCGCCAAAGCGAATGAGCACATTTCGCCTACGGCTTAGGCCGCCCTCCTAGTGTGGCTGCTCGGTGTCTGCAGGCAGCGAGGGTCTGCAAGCTTCCTGTGTTCGCACCTATGTCACCTGTGCTTGCTTGTCAGAGACAGACTATCGCAAAACATACAACTCACTCCATGAATTGATTGCTACGGCATCTGTTATCAGCAGTCACAACTAGCAACACCAGTAGCAGCTGACTGCACGCAAAGAATAGGAATGTGCAGTGGGATTTACGTGAACTCAGCGCAAGGCAGATCTTTCCGACATAGGCTTGAGAATCTTACGGGAACACTTGTACTGTTTCTAAATTAAGTGTAGGCGTGGGAGGAGGGTCCTTCCTGCTCACTAATAACAGCACGCTCGTCAATTGTGGATGCTAATCATTCGCTTGTATCTTCCTAGACACATCTGCTGGTTGTGAATTATTCCACTTGCATGGCAAGGTGCGCATGTACGTGTGTTAAAAATTCTGGAGGCACTGGGTATTGATCCCAGTACGTGTGTTAAAAATTCTGGAGGCACTGGGTATTGATCCCAGTACCTCCCGCATACTAAGCGAGCGCTCTACCACCTGAGCTACGCAGGCCCCCCCGAAGACTAATGGTGCTACATACAGCCATATAGACGACACAGACCCTTGCACTCCCATTATTCAGCAGACAAACACTACTCTCTATGTATCCGTTACGGTGTCTTTTAGGTTTCGTGCATTCTGTATCGAATCCTAGTTGGCCACAATGAAAGTGGCACGTATAACGTCGAAAATAGAATTCGGACACCGCTCTGAGTAAGACCAACGTGTTGTCCACCCTCTAGACTTCAATGAGGTTAAGCCGCGATACCTAAGACAGATGACACCTCGATAACAACCGGTCCCCACACTTACATCTTGCTCTCCTTACGTCAGTATACATCATATTAGTCTGTGACGCTGGCTTTGCAACATCTTGCGTGCCTTTAGGTTCGCCGCGACCAACACTTACCATGCACTGACTACAAAAAATGGAGCCGCCGCGGCTTGAAACTTGGACCTTTCACATGCCAAGCGAACGCTCTACCAACTGAGCTACGCCCCATGCACGAGCAAACTGCGCTATTCCCCATTCTTTGCGACTCAGATGCGCACGGACACGATGGTTGGTTGGTTTGTAGCGGTGAAGGGAGCAGAGTACAAAGGCACGGACCCGTTCATATACACAAAAGTTCCAAGTAGTTTCCATGCTCTGGTATTACAAATGCAAATTCCATCTGTTTTTAACGTTTTAAATTGAAAGAGCCGTCACAAATTGCTCCGTTCTCACTCCTTGTCGACAATCATACAGCACCTGATGTAACAAACACATATCGAGCCCCGTTGTGCACTCCATTATTCATGCCAACTCAGTGCCTCGCTCTTTACTACTGTGTACCAATCTTGTCGTCCAACTGCAAAACACTGGGCCACAACAAGTTTCCGCGTCTCCATTGCACTGCGCATACTACGAAACGCTCCCCAAACATGGCACTCACCCTCGCAGCCGACTATTCCGACTTTCCACGACGCTCACGCTAGTGACAGCATTATTTATAGTTCGACGTCGCGCCAAAGCGAATGAGCACATTTCGCCTACGGCTTAGGCCGCCCTCCTAGTGTGGCTGCTCGGTGTCTGCAGGCAGCGAGGGTCTGCAAGCTTCCTGTGTTCGCACCTATGTCACCTGTGCTTGCTTGTCAGAGACAGACTATCGCAAAACATACAACTCACTCCATGAATTGATTGCTACGGCATCTGTTATCAGCAGTCACAACTAGCAACACCAGTAGCAGCTGACTGCACGCAAAGAATAGGAATGTGCAGTGGGATTTACGTGAACTCAGCGCAAGGCAGATCTTTCCGACATAGGCTTGAGAATCTTACGGGAACACTTGTACTGTTTCTAAATTAAGTGTAGGCGTGGGAGGAGGGTGCTTCCTGCGCACTAATGACAGCACGCTCGTCAATTGTGGATGCTAATCATTCGCTTGTATCTTCCTAGACACATCTGCTGGTTGTGAATTATTCCACTTGCATGGCAAGGTGCGCATGTAGGTGTGTTAAAAATTCTGGAGGCACTGGGTATTGATCCCAGTACGTCTCGCATACTAAGCGAGCACTCTACCATCTGAGCTACGCAGGCCCCCCTGAAGACTGATGGTGCTACATACAGCCATATAGACGACACAGACCCTTGCACTCCCATTATTCAGCAGACAAACACTACTCTCTATGTATCCGTTAGGGTGTCTTTCAGGTTTCGTGCATTCTGTATCGAATCGTAGTTGCCCACAATGAAAGTCGCACGTATAACGTCGAAAATAGAATTCGGACACAGCTCTGAGTAAGACCAACGTGTTGTCCACCCTCTAGACTTCAATGAGGTTAAGCCGCGATACCTAAGACATATGACACCTCGATAACAACCGGTCCCCACACTTACATCTTGCTCTCCTTACGTCAGTATACATCATATTAGTCTGTTACTCTGGCTTTGCAACATCTTGCGTGCCTTTAGGTTCGCCGCGACCAACACTTACCATGCACTGACTACAAAAAATGGAGGCGCCGCGGCTTGAAACCTGGACCTTTCACATGCCAAGCGAACGCTCTACCAACTGAGCTACGCCCCATGCACGAGCAAACTGCGCTATTCCCCATTCTTTGCGACTCAGATGCGCACGGACACGATGGTTGGTTGGTTTGTAGCGGTGAAGGGAGCAGAGTACAAAGGCGCGGACCCGTTCATATACACAAAAGTTCCAAGTAGTTTCCATGTTCTGGTATTACAAATGCAAATTCCGTCTGTTTTTAACGTCTTAAATTGAAAGAGCCGTCACAAATTGCTCCGTTTTCACTCCTTGTCGACAATCATACAGCACCTGAGGTAACAAACACATCTCGAGCCCCGTTGTGCACTCCATTATTCATGCCAACTCAGTGCCTCGCTCTTTACTACTGTGTACCAATCTTGTCGTCCAACTGCAAAACACTGGGCCACAACAAGTTTCCGCATCTCCATTGCACTGCGCATACTACGAAACGCTCCCCAAACTTGGCACTCACCCTCGCAGCCGACTTTTCCGACTTTCCACGACGCTCACGCTAGTGACAGCATTATTTATAGTTCGACGTCGCGCCAAAGCGAAGGAGCACATTTCGCCTACGGCTTATGCCGCCCTCCTAATGTGGCTGCTCGGTGTCTGCAGGCAGCGAGGGTCTGCAAGCTTCCTGTGTTCGCACCTATGTCATCTGTGCTTGCTTGTCAGAGACAGACTATCGCAAAACATACAACTCACTCCATGAATTGATTGCTACGGCATCTGTTATCAGCAGTCACAACTAGCAACACCAGTAGCAGCTGACTGCACGCAAAGAATAGGAATGTGCAGTGGGATTTACGTGAACTCAGCGCAAGGCAGATCTTTCCGACATAGGCTTGAGAATCTTACGGGAACACTTGTACTGTTTCTAAATTAAGTGTAGGCGTGGGAGGAGGGTGCTTCCTGCGCACTAATAACAGCACGCTTGTCAATTGTGGATGCTAATCATTCGCTTGTATCTTCCTAGACACATCTGCTGGTTGTGAATTATTCCACTTGCATGGCAAGGTGCGCATGTACGTGTGTTAAAAATTCTGGAGGCACTGGGTATTGATCCCAGTACTTCTCGCATACTAAGCGAGCGCTCTACCATCTGAGCTACGCCCGGCCCCCCCGAAGACTAATGGTGCTACATACAGCCATATAGACGACACAGACCCTTGCACTCCCATTATTCAGCAGACAAACACTACTCTCTATGTATCCGTTAGGGTGTCTTTCAGGTTTCGTGCATTCTGTATCGAATCGTAGTTGGCCACAATGAAAGTGGCACGTATAACGTCGAAAATAGAATTCGTACACCGCTCTGAGTAAGACCAACGTGTTGTCTACCCTCTAGACTTCAATGAGGTTAAGCCGCGATACCTAAGACAGATCTGCACTCGATGACACCTCGAAAACAGCCGGTCCCCACACTTACATCTTGCTCTCCATACGTCAGTATACATCATATCAGTCTGTGGCGCTGGCTTTGCAACATCTTGCGTGCCTTTAGGTTCGCCGCGACCAACACTTACCACGCACTGACCACAAAAAATGGAGGCGCCGCGGCTTGAACCCTGGTCCTTTCACATGCCAAGCGAACGCTCTACCAACTGAGCTACGCCCCATGCACGAGCAAACTGCGCTATTCCCCATTCTTTGCGACTCAGATGCGCACGGACACGATGGTTGGTTGGTTTGTAGCGGTGAAGGGAGCAGAGTACAAAGGCGCGGACCCGTTCATATACACAAAAGTTCCAAGTAGTTTCCATGCTCTGGTATTACAAATGCAAATTCCGTCTGTTTTTAATGTCTTAAATTGAAAGAGCCGTCACAAATTGCTCCGTTTTCACTCCTTGTCGACAATCATACAGCACCTGAGGTAACAAACACATCTCGAGCCCCATTGTGCACTCCATTATTCAGGCCAACTTAGTGCCTCGCTCTTTACTCCTGTGTACCAATCTTGTCGTCCAACTGCAAAACACTGGGCCACAACAAGTTTCCGCGTCTCCATTGCACTGCGCATACTACGAAACGCTCCCCAAACTTGGCACTCACCCTCGCAGCCGACTTTTCCGACTTTCCACGACGCTCACGCTAGTGACAGCATTATTTATAGTTCGACGTCGCGCCAAAGCGAATGAGCACATTTCGCCTACGGCTTAGGCCGCCCTCCTAGTGTGGCTGCTCGGTGTCTGCAGGCAGCGAGGGTCTGTAAGCTTTCTGTGTTCGCACCTATGTCACCTGTGCTTGCTTGTCAGAGACAGACTATCGCAAAACATACAACTCACTCCATGAATTGATTGCTACGACATCTGTTATCAGCAGTCACAACTAGCAACACCAGTAGCAGCTGACTGCACGCAAAGAATAGGAATGTGCAGTGGGATTTACGCGAACTCAGCGCAAGGCAGACCTTTCCCACATAGGCTTGAGAATCTTACGGGAACACTTGTACTGTTTCTAAATTAAGTGTAGGCGTGGGAGGAGGGTGCTTCCTGCGCACTAATAACAGCACGCTTGTCAATTGTGGATGCTAATCATTCGCTTGTATCTTCCTAGACACATCTGCTGGTTGTGAATTATTCCACTTGCATGGCAAGGTGCGCATGTAGGTGTGTTAAAAATTCTGGAGGCACTGGGTATTGATCCCAGTACCTCTCGCATACTAAGCGAGCACTCTACCATCTGAGCTACGCAGGCCTCCCCAAACACTAATGGTGCTACATACAGCCATATAGAGGACACAGACCCTTGCACTCCCATTATTCAGCAGACAAACACTACTCTCTATGTATCCGTTAGTGTGTCTTTTAGGTTTCGTGCATTCTGTATCGAATCGTAGTTGGCCACAATGAAAGTGGCACGTATAACGTCGAAAATAGAATTCGGACACCACTCTAAGTAAGACCAACGTGTTGTCCACCCTCTAGACTTCAATGAGGTTAAGCCGCGATACCTAAGACAGATGACACCTCGATAACAGCCGGTCCCCACACTTACATCTTGCTCTCCTTACGTTAGTATACTTCATATCAGTCTGTGACGCTGGCTTTGCAACATCTTGCGTGCCTTTAGGTTCGCCGCGACCAACACTTACCATGCACTGACTACAAAAAATGGAGGCGCCGCGGCTTGAACCCTGGACCTTTCACATGCCAAGCGATCGCTCTACCAACTTCCTTTTTTTTTTTTTTTTTTTTTTTTTTTGGCCTCCCTTCTCCCCACACAGCCCATCCATTCGCTCTCCTTTTATGCCTTCTTCGGCGAGCTTCTATGCTATATCGACTGATTTTTTTTTCAAATTTACTGTGACAGTTAGGGAAATGAAATGATGTTTGGCTTTTTCGCCATGTGAGGCTTGTCCTCCGTAGAACTGAAAATTGAAAAATTAAGGCTTCTTGGGAATTAATAAATTGTCACTCTTGCTTCATACTGAAAAAAATTAAACAAAAATAGGAAGATTGTAACTGAGGAACACGTGCAAGAAGCTTCCACTGCATTGTGTGCAACGAAACCACCTTCCGATATTACCGAGATTCTGGAAAATCATCATAGATGAAAGTAGTTGCTGGAGATATGGGGATCATCCAGCAGTAAGTGTGAAGCCGCAGTGCCGTTTCGGGGTTCTGTCCGAGGCCTTCACGGCTACCGTAGCGGCCCTGGGGCACACGAAGTCCCCACCGTACTTCACCCTCAACAGCGATCCCCTACTTTGGCCTGTGACTACATTTTTCGTAGACGAGGGCTATTAAGATGTTTATCCAATCCCTTGTCTCTGAAACAGAATGTGTAACATGTTACCAAAAGTTTTTTTGTGGTCCCTGCGCGTACATATCTGATAATATTTTGCTCGTTCGTATAATTCGTATTCTAAAACATGGTCATTGCCGTGTTCAGATATAACGTAATGTACATAATTGCCAAACAACCACAACACAGCATTGGTTTTCTGGACAGGGAAGAAAACACCATCGGGGAAGAGTAATTTTTCAACATTGATCTCAGTACTAACAGTTCTGGTTATAAAGGCTACCCGCCGTTGGAGTCCCCTCCATATTTCGGCGTATCCGCCACAGAGAAAGCGGTGGATCAATGTGTCAACTGCGTCACATCGGGTGCACACAATCGTGTCACTAAGACCAATGGAGTGCAACTTTTCGTTAGTGGAAACTACGTTATTAACAACTCGGTACCAGGTTGCCTGAATGTCGGAAGACAGATCACGATTACTAATATTTTTCCAAATTCTTTTCCAGTCTTTGTCGGGATATCTGCACTCCATTTTGTTGACATGTTCTTTCGTTGTTAAGAGTTCCATTAATTTCCTGCAATTCCTTGATTGTGGATTCGTGACAATACTGTCCATGTAGCTAATCTCTAAAAAGAACTGGCGAATATATTTCAATTTATAATTAATTCCGCCTATATTTATGGGTGGACGTAAATTTTCTGGCTGTAGGAGTCGATACAGCCTGGCTGTAATACTATGTGGATGTTTTTCTATAATTTGTAGGGTCCTCTTTATATATAACGCCGTAGTCTTCCGCCATATATCTGTTAAACCTAGGCCACCTTCAGCGGAAGGTAACGTAACTGTACCGACTGCTACTCTAAAAATATTCCCTGTCCATATAAATCGGCAAATGATACTCATTATACGTTTGGCAATGGGTTTCGAAACTGGCAATATTTGACCTATATATATAGCTTTTGATAAAATGGACCAATTAATTATTCTGATTCGTTGTTTAATGTTCAGATGTCTGGTCTGATTGAGTATTGTGGCTCCTCTGATTGTATCCAGTACTTTCTTCCAATTGTAGGTCATGGTCTGAAGCGGACATCGGTAAAAGGTGACACCCAGAGCGGTGTGACGATCGACGGAGCGTGCCCATTCCAAACGGACATCTTGAAGACCTTTAAGATTTAAAAACGAACTCTTCACCTCGTTAACCCTAGCGCCTGTAGCTTCACAAAAGATCTGAATATTCGTAGTTAATTTCTCTAAATCTTCGTTACTACGAATAACCACTCCAACGTCATCAGCATATGCATTGGTGACGTTGTTAACGCCAGATATCGTGATGCCCTCAAGATCGACATCGAGTCTCCTTAGTAAAGGCTCCAGTGCAACAACATACAGGAGCATTGACAACGGACTTCCCTGCGGGACGCCGTTGCGAATTTCAATGGGTGGAGTGAAATGCCCATTTACAGACACTTGTGTTTGGATGCCTTCAACAATGTTAATTAAAACTTGCACAAAATGTTGACTAAAACCCACATAGGTCAACGTTCTGAACAAAAATAAGTGGTTGACCCTGTCAAAAGCCTTTGAGAAGTCGATAAAGGCAAGGCCTCCTGGTGAGGATGACGTTGCAAAAATTGCAGAGACATCCCTATATTCACAAACAGTTTTAAAAATATTCCGCCCCGAGAGACAGGTTTGGTGGTCACCTATGATCTTCTCCATTAGAGGTCTCAGTCTTTCCTTCAGTACACGTGCAATTATTTTATAATCCGAGTTCATCAAACATATTGGTCTCAATTGATTGAGATCTTTAACTGTCGCGTTCCTTCCCTTTGGTATTAGCACAGTTACGCTTTCTTTGAACTCGCGTGGAACAGTAACACCTTGCAACACTTCATTGATCACTTCTGTGAATTGATTACCGATGAGAGGCCAAAATTTACAATAAAACTCTACAGGCAAGCCATCAGGCCCTGGGGACTTACGGGTAGGCGAATATTTAAGTATATCAAACACCTCCTCACATGTGATCGCAGTGGTAAGGGACACATTGTCCTCGTCATTGATAACGTTGTCGATACCTGTAGTTCGTAGCAAATCGTTTGCACAGTCTAGATTATACCGGGTATCAGTATATAACGTACGATAAAATCCTTAAACTGCATTTAAAATGTCAGAGTGTTCCGTCAGCACCCGGTTATCGCCCACTCTAAGACAAGCAATAAACGCTCGTCTTCTATTTCTTTCATGTTCGAGTAAGTGGTACAGCGATGCGTTTTCGTCCTCCACCGTTGTCGGGACACGAGATTTAATTTTTAAACCCTCCAGCTGTTGTCGCTTGAGACTTATGAGGTGAGCCTCGATCTTCTTTATTTCAATGAAAACCTCATCAGTCATCTGCTGAGCTGATAGTTCCCTTAAGCATGTATAGTAAAATTCAACGGTATTGCGAGACCACATCGCTCGCTCCCTCCCGTAAGCTATTAGGGATGATCTCAATTTCTTTTTAGCACATGAGGTCCACCACGCAAGGCGAGAGCTGTATTTATGGCCCATACGTAGAGCAGCCTGCCATACCTCCGCTACTGTTCTTGATAGGGCACCCTCGAACAACATATGGGTATTCAGCTTCCATAAGGGGCGACCCCAATACGTTCCTTGCTTCTGAAACCGAATGCTGCATTTCACTGCGAGATGGTCCGAAAAGGTAGTGGGAATTACTTCGATACTACTGATTTTATTTTCCAGGTTTGCTGTGACGTATATTCTGTCTATTCTGCTTTGCGAGCGACTACTGATGTACGTAAATTTGACTAACGTGGGGTATTTGCTTTCCCACACGTCTGTCCACTTCATGTTTGTCACCAAAGCCGCCAGTTCCCTGGAGAAGTTAAAATTTGGTCGCTGATCCTTTTTGTGAAGTACACAATTAAAGTCACCACCGATTAAAGCTTCCGCCGGATTCCCCTTAAGTAAATAGACCATATCGTTCTTAAAAAAATTAGCCCTATCATCTCTAGCGTTGTTACCAGAGGGGACATATACATTTAAAACAGTAGTAGTAAAAATTTTACAACTGATGCCCCTCCCATTTTCTAACAGACAGATATCCTTCACATCAATACCAGCTTTGACAAGGATCGCAGTCCCACATGTGGCTTCCGGTGCAATATTTAAAATCTCTTGAAAACCTGGGACATAAAAGTTGTGGACATTAAATTCCTGTAGGAGGGCTATATCAGTATCCGACTGGTAAAGGAAATCTTTTAAAAAAGCGACTTTCGTTTCACTGCGAATCCGATTTATATTGATCGTGGTCACATTATATGTCAGTTCCGTTGGCATAGGTGGAGGTAAAAGAAATTGGCTAATGAAGTATACCCCATGCAGAGTCACGTCTGTATCATTCCATTCTGTCTGTCAGAAAGAAAAATAGACATTAAAAAAAATATTAAATGCCACTAGCATGTGTCAGGTCCATCTCCATTCCGTGGTCGGTGCGATCTTCTTGGGCATCGGCCCAATCAAGTCCTTTCCCTGAGACAGTTCGGTCTAAATCCATAGTAGTGCCGGTCTGCAAACCTGCGACGCCAAGCGGTGCGCGAGGTTGTTGTTGAAGATCATCTGCATCGGCACGACTCATCTCCGCTTCAGTACACTCGTTAACTCGTGCTAGTGGGCATTGTTCTCGTAGTCGTTCATTATCCCTTAAATGTTTTAACTTTTCCCGCAATGCAGGAGCTAAACTCTCTGCTGCTTTGTGTGCCAATCTCCTCTTCTTGCCTTTCTTCGAAGATCTCTTCGGCGATCTAGCAGGAGATGAAGTTTGCGACCTGTCAGGAGAAGTACCGGATGATACGTCTGACGTCGCCTGTTCCTTTTTTCGGACAAAAGTCCGCGTATCGCATTCCACAACGGCAGAAGGAGGCGCATCTTTTTCCATGGCTCCCACTGGTAGCAACCCAGTCTCCAATTCTACACTATCGCTCGTTGTGGTTTCCTTGACGCAAGTGTCTTCTGTGGGCGCCAACGTGAAACCAATGTCCAGATTGCTATCTTCGTTCATAGTTCCCGCAGAGTGGATGCCTGGAGCGTCCACTCCTCGGAAGCTAGTGGCAATATCCTCACGTTGGTGGGAATCCTGACGACGCAAGGAAACCTCCGTTGCGGGTATTTGGGGATCTTCGGCCGAGCCCGCGGAAGAACGAGCAACCACAGTGGGAGAGTTGGAAAAAGTTGGCGTCGGCATAGATTCGAGGGGCGCGGAGCTGATCGGCAGACCATCCGCAAATCTAGAGCTTGAAGCCGGAGTATCATCGACAACCGCCCGCGAGGCAGCAGGCTCCCCGCGCACAGGCGGCACCGACTCGCCTCGGCTGCGGAAGTCAGCAGCGGCAGCGTATGACAACTTCATACCAACAACAGGGCCGGAACTCGGCATCTCGTCACGCGGTAACTGCGGGACACGCCTCCGTGAACATTCTGCACGAATGTGTTCCGTGGAATTGCATAAAGCGCAAGTCCGCGGTTGCCCATCTTAAATAATCAAAGCACGATACCCACAAATATTAAGATAAGAGGGGACATGCTTCTGTAATTCAATCATAATTTGCCTTACGCCGTTCAAGACAGGAAACATATGAGCTTCAGACCACCTTTCTGCCACATTGGAAATAATTCTGCCATAAGGCCGAAGGGCAACATTAAGTTCTTCGGGCGGAATTTCAAAAGGGAGCTCAAACACTCTGATCGTACGAATCCCGTACCCAGCATGACTAACAGCAACGTCACTCACATTCCCATCAGAATGATTAAACTTCACGCTACCTCCGCAACGATCCACAATGGAACTACATAATTCTGGACTTTTCATCTTCAGATACACAGCATTTGTCACAAACGAGAGATAAACTCCGACAACATCATCACCGTTAATCATTACTTTTTCGATAAACCATGCTTTAATTTCAAATACTTTAGGTCGTACGAAATTTCGATCGAAAGTAAACTTGATTGTGTCTTTCCTCAAATAATTCGACCTATTCATTCTAGAACTTCATGAATACAAGTGCAACACGAATAGCGGCTTAGCAGCACCACTAACCTCAAACGCAGCGACTCAGCCTGTGTTTACTACAGCCAGACGTCCAATTCCGCCACACGTCCGTCCCGCTCGGCGGCTGACTCGCAACTGAACTGAGCTACGCCCCATGCACGAGCAAACTGCGCTATTCCCCATTCTTTGCGACTCAGATGCGCACGAACACGATGGTTGGTTGGTTTGTAGCGGTGAAGGGAGCAGAGTACAAAGGCGCGGACCCGTTCATATACACAAAACTTCCAAGTAGTTTCGATGCTCTGGTATTACAAATGCAAATTCCGTCTGTTTTTAACGTCTTAAATTGAAAGAGCCGTCACAAATTGCTCCGTTTTCACTCCTTGTCGACAATCATACAGCACCTGAGGTAACAAACACATCTCGAGCCCCATTGTGCACTCCATTATTCATGCCAACTCAGTGCCTCGCCCTTTACTACTGTGTACCAATCTTGTCGTCCAACTGTAAACACTGGGCCACAACAAGTTTCCACGTCTCCATTGCACTGCGCATACTACGAAACGCTCCCCAAACTTGGCACTCACCCTCGCAGCCGACTTTTCCGACTTTCCACGACGCTCACACTAGTGACAGCATTATTTATAGTTCGACGTCGCGCCAAAGCGAATGAGCACATTTCGCCTACGGCTTAGGCCGCCCTCCTAGTGTGGCTGCTCGGTGTCTGCAGGCAGCGAGGGTCTGCAAGCTTCCTGTGTTCGCACCAATGTCACCTGTGCTTGCTTATCAGAGACAGACTATCGCAAAACATACAACTCACTCCATGAATTGATTGCTACGGCATCTGTTATCAGCAGTCACAACTAGCAACACCAGTAGCAGCTGACTGCACGCAAAGAATAGGAATGTGCAGTGGGATTTACGTGAACTCAGCGCAAGGCAGATCTTTCCGACATAGGCTTGAGAATCTTACGGGAACACTTGTACTGTTTCTAAATTAAGTGTAGGCGTGGGAGGAGGGTGCTCCTGCGCACTAATAACAGCACGCTTGTCAATTGTGAATGCCCAATCATTCGCTTGTATCTTCCTAGACACATCTGCTGGTTGTGAATTATTCCACTTGCATGGCAAGGTGCGCATGTAGGTGTGTTAAAAATTCTGGAGGCACTGGGTATTGATCCCAGTACCTGTCGCATACTAAGCGAGCGCTCTACCATCTGAGATACGCACCCCCCCCCCCCCAAGACTAATGGTGCTACATACAGCCATATAGACGACACAGACCCTTGCACTCCCATTATTCAGCAGACAAACACTACTCTCTATGTATCCGTTAGGGTGTCTTTCAGGTTTCGTGCATTCTGTATCGAATCGTAGTTGGCCACAATGAAAGTGGCACGTATAACGTCGAAAATAGAATTCGGACACCGCTCTGAGTAAGACCAACGTGTTGTCCACCCTCTAGACTTCAATGAGGTTAAGCCGCGATACCTAAGACAGATCTGCACTCGATGACACCTCGATAACAGCCGGTCCCCACACTTACATCTTGCTCTCCTTACGTCAGTATACATCATATCAGTCTGTGACGCTGGCTTTGCAACATCTTGCGTGCCTTTAGGTTCGCCGCGACCAACACTTACCATGCACTGACTACAAAAAATGGAGGCGCAGCGGCTTGAACCCTGGACCTTTCAGTGGCCAAGCAAACGCTCTACCAACTGAGCTACGCCCCATGCACGAGCAAACTGCGCTATTCCCCATTCTTTGCGACTCAGATGCGCACGGACACGATGGTTGGTTGGTTTGTAGCGGTGAAGGGAGCAGAGTACAAAGGCGCGGACCCGTTCATATACACAAAAGTTCCAAGTAGTTTCGATGCTCTGGTGTTACAAATGCAAATTCCGTCTGTTTTTAACGTCTTAAATTGAAAGAGACGTCACAAATTGCTCCGTTTTCACTCCTTGTCGACAATCATACAGAACCTGAGGTAACAAACACATCTCGAGCCCCATTGTGCACTCCATTATTCATGCCAACTCAGTGCCTCGCTCTTTACTACTGTGTACCAATCTTGTCGTCCAACTGCAAAACACTGGGCCACAACAAGTTTCCGCGTCTCCATTGCACTGCGCATACTACGAAACGCTCCCCAAACTTGGCACTCACCCTCGCAGCCGACTTTTCCGACTTTCCACGACGCTCACGCTAGTGACAGCATTATTTATAGTTCGACGTCGCGCCAAAGCGAATGAGCACATTTCGCCTACGGCTTAGGCCGCCCTCCTAGTGTGGCTGCTCGGTGTCTGCAGGCAGCGAGGGTCTGCAAGCTTCCTGTGTTCGCACCTATGTCACCTGTGCTTGCTTGTCAGAGACAGACTATCGCAAAACATACAACTCACTCCATGAATTGATTGCTACGGCATCTGTTATCAGCAGTCACAACTAGCAACACCAGTAGCAGCTGACTGCACGCAAAGAATAGGAATGTGCAGTGGGATTTACGTGAACTCAGCGCAAGGCAGATCTTTCCGACATAGGCTTGAGAATCTTACGGGAACACTTGTACTGTTTCCAAATTAAGTGTAGGCGTGGGAGGAGGGTGCTTCCTGCGCATTAATAACAGCACGCTTGTCAATTGTGAATGCCCAATCATTCGCTTGTATATTCCTAGACACATCTGCTGGTTGTGAATTATTCCACTTGCATGGCAAGGTGCGCATGTAGGTGTGTTAAAAATTCTGGAGGCACTGGGTATTGATCCCAGTACCTCTCGCATACTAAGCGAGCGCTCTACCATCTGAGATACGCAGGCCCCCCCAAAGACTAATGGTGCTACATACAGCCATATAGACGACACAGACCCTTGAACTCCCATTATTCAGCAGACAAACATTACTCTCTATGTATCCGTTAGGGTGTCTTTCAGGTTTCGTGCATTCTGTATCGAATCGTAGTTGGCCACAATGAAAGTGGCACGTATAACGTCGAAAATAGAATTCGGACACCGCTCTGAGTAAGACCAACGTGTTGTCCACCCTCTAGACTTCAATGAGGTTAAGCCGCGATACCTAAGACAGATGACACCTCGATAACAGCCGGTCCCCACACTTACATCTTGCTCTCCTTACGTCAGTATACATCATATCAGTCTGTGACGCTGGCTTTGCAACATCTTGCGTGCATTTAGGTTCGCCGCGACCAACACTTACCATGCACTGACCACAAAAAATGGAGGCGCCGCGGCTTGAACCCTGGACCTTTCACATGCCAAGCGAACGCTCTACCAACTGAGCTACGCCCCATGCACGACCAAACTGCGCTATTCCCCATTCTTTGCGACTCAGATGCGCACGGACACGATGGTTGGTTGGTTTGTAGCGGTGAATGGAGCAGAGTACAAAGGCGCGGACCCGTTCATATACACAAAAGTTCCAAGTAGTTTCCATGCTCTGGTATTACAAATGCAAATTCCGTCTGTTTTTAACGTCTTAAATTGAAAGAGCCGTCACAAATTGCTCCGTTTTCACTCCTTGTCGACAATCATACAGCACCTGAGGTAACAAACACATCTCGAGCCCCATTGTGCACTCCATTATTCATGCCAACTCAGTGCCTCGCTCTTTACTACTGTGTACCAATCTTGTCGTCCAACTGCAAAACACTGGGCCACAACAAGTTTCCGCGTCTCCATTGCACTGCGCATACTACGAAACGCTCCCCAAACTTGGCACTCACCCTCGCAGCCGACTTTTCCGACTTTCCACTACGCTGACGCTAGTGACAGCATTATTTATAGTTCGACGTCGCGCCAAAGCGAATGAGCACATTTCGCCTACGGCTTAGGCCGCCCTCCTAGTGTTGCTGCTCGGTGTCTGCAGGCAGCGAGGGTCTGAAAGCTTCCTGTGTTCGCACCTATGTCACCTGTGCTTGCTTGTCAGAGACAGACTATCGCAAAACATACAACTCACTCCATGAATTGATTGCTACAGCATCTGTTATCAGCAGTCACAACTAGCAACACCAGTAGCAGCTGACTGCACGCAAAGAATAGGAATGTGCAGTGGGATTTAAGTGAACTCAGCGCAAGGCAGATCTTTCCGACATGGGCTTGAGAATCTTACGGGAACACTTGTACTGTTTCTAAATTAAGTGTAGGCGTGGGAGGAGGGTGCTTCCTGCACACTAATAACAGCACGCTTGTCAATTGTGGATGCTAATCATTCGCTTGTATCTTCCTAGACACATCTGCTGGTTGTGAATTATTCCACTTGCATGGCAAGGTGCGCATGTAGGTGTGTTAAAAATTCTGGAGGCACTGGGTATGGATCCCAGTACCTCTCGCATACTAAGCGAGCGCTCTACCATCTGAGATACGCAGGCCCCCCCAAAGACTAATGGTGCTACATACAGCCATATAGACGACACAGACCCTTGAACTCCCATTATTCAGCAGACAAACATTACTCTCTATGTATCCGTTAGGGTGTCTTTCAGGTTTCGTGCATTCTGTATCGAATCGTAGTTGGCCACAATGAAAGTGGCACGTATAACGTCGAAAATAGAATTCGGACACCGCTCTGAGTAAGACCAACGTGTTGTCCACCCTCTAGACTTCAATGAGATTAAGCCGCGATACCAAGAGAGATGACACCTCGATAACAGCCGGTCCCCACACTTACATCTTGCTCTCCTTACGTCAGTATACATCATATCAGTCTGTGACGCTGGCTTTGCAACATCTTGCGTGCCTTTAGGTTCGCCGCGACCAACACTTACCATGCACTGACCACAAAAAATGGAGGCGCCGCGGCTTGAACCCTGGACCTTTCACATGCCAAGCGAACGCTCTACCAACTGAGCTACGCCCCATGCACGAGCAAACTGCGCTATTCCCCATTCTTTGCGACTCAGATGCGCACGGACACGATGGTTGGTTGGTTTGTAGCGGTGAAGGGAGCAGAGTACAAAGGCGCGGACCCGTTCATATACACAAAAGTTCCAAGTAGTTTCCATGCTCTGGTATTACAAATGCAAATTCCGTCTGTTTTTAACGTCTTAAATTGAAAGAGCCGTCACAAATTGCTCCGTTTTCACTCCTTGTCGACAATCATACAGCACCTGAGGTAACAAACACATCTCGAGCCCGATTGTGCACTCCATTATTCATGGCAACTCAGTGCCTCGCTCTTTACTACTGTGTACCAATCTTGTCGTCCAACTGCAAAACACTGGGCCACAACAAGTTTCCGCGTCTCCATTGCACTGCGCATACTACGAAACGCTCCCCAAACTTGGCACTCACCCTCGCAGCCGACTTTTCCGACTTTCCACGACGCTCACGCTAGTGACAGCATTATTTATAGTTCGACGTCGCGCCAAAGCGAAAGAGCACATTTCGCCTACGGCTTAGGCCGCCCTCCTAGTGTTGCTGCTCGGTGTCTGCAGGCAGCGAGGGTCTGAAAGCTTCCTGTGTTCGCACCTATGTCACCTGTGCTTGCTTGTCAGAGACAGACTATCGCAAAACATACAACTCACTCCATGAATTGATTGCTACAGCATCTGTTATCAGCAGTCACAACTAGCAACACCAGTAGCAGCTGACTGCACGCAAAGAATAGGAATGTGCAGTGGGATTTACGTGAACTCAGCGCAAGGCAGATCTTTCCGACATAGGCTTGAGAATCTTACGGGAACACTTGTACTGTTTTTAAATTAAGTGTAGGCGTGGGAGGGGGGTGCTTCCTGCACACTAATAACAGCACGCTTGTCAATTGTGGATGCTAATCATTCGCTTGTATCTTCCTAGACACATCTGCTGGTTGTGAATTATTCCACTTGCATGGCAAGGTGCGCATGTAGGTGTGTTAAAAATTCTGGAGGCACTGGGTATTGATACCAGAACCTCTCGCATACTAAGCGAGCGCTCTACCATCTGAGATACGCAGGCCCCCCCAAAGACTAATGTCGCTACATACAGCCATATAGACGACACAGGCCCTTGAACTCCCATTATTCAGCAGACAAACACTACTCTCTATGTATCCGTTAGGGTGTCTTTCAGGTTTCGTGCATTCTGTATCGAATCGTAGTTGGCCACAATGAAAGTGGCACGTATAACGTCGAAAATAGAATTCAGACACCGCTCTGAGTAAGACCAACGTGTTGTCCACCCTCTAGACTTCAATGAGGTTAAGCCGCGATACCTAAGACAGATGACACCTCGATAACAGCCGGTCCCCACACTTACATCTTGCTCTCCTTACGTCAGTATACATCATATCAGTCTGTGACGCTGGCTTTGCAACATCTTGCGTGCCTTTAGGTTCGCCGCGACCAACACTTACCATGCACTGACCACAAAAAATGGAGGCGCCGCGCGTTGAAACCTGGACCTTTCACATGCCAAGCGAACGCTCTACCAACTGAGCTACGCCCCATGCACGAGCAAACTGCGCTATTCCCCATTCTTTGCGACTCAGATGCGCACGGACACGATGGTTGGTTGGTTTGAAGCGGTGAAGGGAGCAGAGTACAAAGGCGCGGACCCGTTCATATACACAAAAGTTCCAAGTAGTTTCCATGCTCTGGTATTACAAATGCAAATTCCGTCTGTTTTTAACGTCTTAAATTGAAAGAGCCGTCACAAATTGCTCCGTTTTCACTCCTTGTCGACAATCATACAGCACCTGAGGTAACAAACACATCTCGAGCCCCATTGTGCACTCCATTATTCATGCCAACTCAGTGCCTCGCTCTTTACTACTGTGTACCAATCTTGTCGTCCAACTGCAAAACACTGGGCCACAACAAGTTTCCGCGTCTCCATTGCACTGCGCATACTACGAAACGCTCCCCAAACTTGGCACTCACCCTCGCAGCCGACTTTTCCGACTTTCCACGACGCTCACGCTAGTGACAGCATTATTTATAGTTCGACGTCGCGCCAAAGCGAAAGAGCACATTTCGCCTACGGCTTAGGCCGCCCTCCTAGTGTTGCTGCTCGGTGTCTGCAGGCAGCGAGGGTCTGAAAGCTTCCTGTGTTCGCACCTATGTCACCTGTGCTTGCTTGTCAGAGACAGACTATCGCAAAACATACAACTCACTCCATGAATTGATTGCTACAGCATCTGTTATCAGCAGTCACAACTAGCAACACCAGTAGCAGCTGACTGCACGCAAAGAATAGGAATGTGCAGTGGGATTTACGTGAACTCAGCGCAAGGCAGATCTTTCCGACATAGGCTTGAGAATCTTACGGGAACACTTGTACTGTTTTTAAATTAACTGTAGGCGTGGGAGGGGGGTGCTTCCTGCACACTAATAACAGCACGCTTGTCAATTGTGGATGCTAATCATTCGCTTGTATCTTCCTAGACACATCTGGTGGTTGTGAATTATTCCACTTGCATGGCAAGGTGCGCATGTAGGTGTGTTAAAAATTCTGGAGGCACTGGGTATTGATACCAGTACCTCTCGCATACTAAGCGAGCGCTCTACCATCTGAGATACGCAGGCCCCCCCAAAGACTAATGTCGCTACATACAGCCATATAGACGACACAGACCCTTGAACTCCCATTATTCAGCAGACAAACACTGCTCTCTATGTATCCGTTAGGGTGTCTTTCAGGTTTCGTGCATTCTGTATCGAATCGTAGTTGGCCACAATGAAAGTGGCACGTATAACGTCGAAAATAGAATTCAGACACCGCTCTGAGTAAGACCAACGTGTTGTCCACCCTCTAGACTTCAATGAGGTTAAGCCGCGATACCTAAGACAGATGACACCTCGATAGCAGCCGGTCCCCACACTTACATCTTGCTCTCCTTACGTCAGTATACATCATATCAGTCTGTGACGCTGGCTTTGCAACATCTTGCGTGCCTTTAGGTTCGCCGCGACCAACACTTACCATGCACTGACCACAAAAAATGGAGGCGCCGCGGCTTGAACCCTGGACCTTTCACATGCCAAGCGAACGCTCTACCAACTGAGCTACGCCCCATGCACGAGCAAGCTGCGCTATTCCCCATTCTTTGCGACTCAGATGCGCACGGACACGATGGTTGGTGGTTTGAAGCGGTGAAGGGAGCAGAGTACAAAGGCGCGGACCCGTTCATATACACAAAAGTTCCAAGTAGTTTCCATGCTCTGGTATTACAAATGCAAATTCCGTCTGTTTTTAACGTCTTAAATTGAAAGAGCCGTCACAAATTGCTCCGTTTTCACTCCTTGTCGACAATCATACAGCACCTGAGGTAACAAACACATCTCGAGCCCGATTGTGCACTCCATTATTCATGCTAACTCAGTGCCTAGCTCTTTACTATTGTGTACCAATCTTGTAGTCCAACTGCAAAACGCTGGGCCACAACAAGTTTCCGCGTCTCCATTGCACTGCTTATACTACGAAACGCTCCCCAAACTTGGCACTCACCCTCGCAGCCGACTTTTCCGACTTTCCACGACGCTCACGCTAGTGACAGCATTATTTATAGTTCGATGTCGCGCCAAAGCGAATGAGCACATTTCGCCTACGGCTTAGGCCGCCCTCCTAGTGTGGCTGCTCGGTGTCTGCAGGCAGCGAGGGTCTGCAAGCTTCCTGTGTTCGCACCTATGTCACCTGTGCTTGCTTGTCAGAGACAGACTATCGCAAAACATACAACTCACTCCATGAATTGATTGCTACGGCATCTGTTATCAGCAGTCACAACTAGCAACACCAGTAGCAGCTGACTGCACGCAAAGAATAGGAATGTGCAGTGGGATTTACGTGAACTCAGCGCAAGGCAGATCTTTCCGACATAGGCTTGAGAATCTTACGGGAACACTTGTACTGTTTCTAAATTAAATGTAGGCGTGGGAGGAGGGTGCTTCCTGCGCACTAATAACAGCACGCTTGTCAATTTTGGATGCTAATCATTCGCTTGTATCTTCCTAGACACATCTGCTGGTTGTGAATTATTCCACTTGCATGGCAAGGTGCGCATGTAGGTGTGTTAAATATTCTGGAGGCACTGGGTTTTGATCCCAGTACCTCTCGCATACTAAGCAAGCGCTCTACCATCTGAGCTACGCCCGCCCCCCCGAAGACTAATGGTGCTACATACAGCCATATAGACGACGCAGACCCTTGCACTCCCATTATTCAGCAGACAAACGCTACTCTCTATGTATCCGTTAGGGTGTCTTTCAGGTTTCGTGCATTCTGTATCGAATCGTAGTTGGCCACAATGAAAGTGGCACGTATAACGTAGAAAATAGAATTCGGACACCGCTCTGAGTAAGACCAACGTGTTGTCCACCCTCTAGACTTCAATGAGGTTAAGCCGCGATACCTAAGACAGATGACACCTCGATAACAGCCGGTCCCCACACTTACATCTTGCTCTCCTTACGTCAGTATACATCATATCAGTCTGTGACGCTGGCTTTGCAACATCTTGCGTGCCTTTAGGTTCGCCGCGACCAACACTTACCATGCACTGACCACAAAAATGGAGGCGCCGCGGCTTGAACCCTGGACCTTTCACATGCCAAGCGAACGCTCTACCAAGTGAGCTACGCCCCATGCACGAGCGAACTGCGCTATTGACCAGTCTTTGCGACTCAGATGCGCACGGACACGATGGTTGTTGGTTTGTAGCGGTGAAGGGAGCAGAGTACAAAGGCGCGGACCCGTTTATATACACAAAAGTTCCAAGTAGTTTCGATGCTCTGGTATTACAAATGCAAATTCCGTCTGTTTTTAACGTCTTAAATTGAAAGAGCCGTCACAAATTGCTCCGTTTTCACTCCTTGTCGACAATCATACAGCACCTGAGGTAACAAACACATCTCGAACCCCATTGTGCACTCCATTATTCATGCCAACTCAGTGCCTCGCTCTTTACTACTGTGTACCAATCTTGTCGTCCAACTGCAAAACACTGGGCCACAACTAGTTTCCGCGTCTCCATTGCACTGCACATACTACGAAACGCTCCCCAAACTTGGCACTCACCCTCGCAGCCGATTTTTCCGACTTTCCACGACGCTCACGCTAGTGACAGCATTATTTATAGTTCGACGTCGCGCCAAAGCGAATGAGCACATTTCTCCTACGGCTTAGGCCGCCCTCCTAGTGTGGCTGCTCGGTGTCTGCAGGCAGCGAGGGTCTGCAAGCTTCCTGTGTTCGCACCTATGTCACCTGTGCTTGCTTGTCAGAGACAGACTATCGCAAAACATACAACTCACTCCATGAATTGATTGCTACGGCATCTGTTATCAGCAGTCACAACTAGCAACACCAGTAGCAGCTGACTGCACGCAAAGAATAGGAATGTGCAGTGGGATTTAAGTGAACTCAGCGCAAGGCAGATCTTTCCGACATAGGCTTGAGAATCTTAAGGGGACACTTGTACTGTTTCTAAATTAAGTGTAGGCGTGGGAGGAGGGTGCTTCCTGCGCACTAATAACAGCACGCTTGTCAATTGTGGATGCTAATCATTCGCTTGTATCTTCCTAGACACTTCTGCTGGTTGTGAATTATTCCACTTGCATGGCAAGGTGCGCATGTAGGTGTGTTAAAAATTCTGGAGGCACTGGGTATTGATCCCAGGACCTCTCGCATACTAAGCGAGCGCTCTACCATCTGAGCTACGCCCGCCCCCCCGAAGACTAATGGTGCTACATACAGCCATATAGACGACACAGACCCTTGCACTCCCATTATTCAGCAGACAAACACTACTCTCTATGTATCCGTTAGGGTGTCTTTCAGGTTTCGTGCATTCTGTATCGAATCGTAGTTGGCCACAATGAAAGTGGCACGTATAACGTCGAAAATAGAATACGGACACCGCTCTGTGTAAGACCAACGTGTTGTCCACCCTCTAGACTTCAATGAGGTTAAGCCGCGATACCTAAGACAGATGACACCTCGATAACAGCCGGTCCCCACACTTACATCTTGCTCTCCTTACGTCAGTATACATCATATCAGTCTGCGACGCTGGCTTTGCAACATCTTGCGTGCCTTTAGGTTCGCCGCGACCAACACTTACCATGCACTGACTACCTAAAATGTAGGCGCCGCGGCTTGAACTCTGGACCTTTCACATGCCAAGCGAACGCTCTACCAACTGATCTACGCCCCATGCACGAGCGAACTGCGCTATTCCCCATTCTTTGCGACTCAGATGCGCACGGACACGATGGTTGTTGGTTTGTAGCGGTGAAGGGAGCAGAGTACAAAGGCGCGGACCCGTTCATATACACAAAAGTTCCAAGTAGTTTCGATGCTCCGGTATTACAAATGCAAATTCCGTCTGTTTTTAACGTCTTAAATTGAAAGAGCCGTCACAAATTGCTCCGTTTTCACTCCTTGTCGACAATCATACAGCACCTAAGGTAACAAACACATCTCGAGCCCCATTGTGCACTCCATTATTCATGCCAACTCAGTTCCTCGCTCTTTACTACTGTGTACCAATCTTGTCGTCCAACTGCAAAACACTGGGCCACAACAAGTTTCCACGTCTCCATTGCACTGCGCATACTACGAAACGCTCCCCAAACTAGGCACTCACCCTCGCAGCCGACTTTTCCGACTTTCCACGACGCTCACGCTAGTGACAGCATTATTTATAGTTCGACGTCGCGCCAAAGCGAATGAGCACATTTCGCCTACGGCTTAGGCCGCCCTCCTAGTGTGGCTGCTCGGTGTCTGCAGGCAGCGAGGGTCTGCAAGCTTCCTGTGTTCGCACCTATGTCACCTGTGCTTGCTTGTCAGAGACAGACTATCGCAAAACATACAACTCACTCCATGAATTGATTGCTACGGCATCTGTTATCAGCAGTCACAACTAGCAACACCAGTAGCAGCTGACTGCACGCAAAGAATAGGAATGTGCAGTGGGATTTACGTGAACTCAGCGCAAGGCAGATCTTTCCGACATAGGCTTGAGAATCTTACGGGAACACTTGTACTGTTTCTAAATTAAGTGTAGGCGTGGGAGGAGGGTGCTTCCTGCGCACTAATAACAGCACGCTTGTCAATTGTGGATGCTAATCATTCGCTTGTATCTTCCTAGACACATCTGCTGGTTGTGAATTATTCCACTTGCATGGCAAGGTGCGCATGTAGGTGTGTTAAAAATTCTAGAGGCACTGGGTATTGATCCCAGGACCTCTCGCATACTAAGCGAGCGCTCTACCATCTGAGCTACGCCCGCCCCCCCGAACTCTAATGGTGCTACATACAGCCATATAGACGACACAGACCCTTGCACTCCCATTATTCAGCAGACAAACACTACTCTCTATGTATCCGTTAGGGTGTCTTTCAGGTTTCGTGCATTCTGTATCGAATCGTAGTTGGCCACAATGAAAGTGGCACGTATAACGTCGAAAATAGAATTCGGACACCGCTCTGAGTAAGACCAACGTGTTGTCCACCCTCTAGACTTCAATGAGGTTAAGCCGCGATACCTAAGACATATGACACCTCGATAACAGCCGGTCCCCACACTTACATCTTGCTCTCCTTACGTCAGTATACATCACATCAGTCTGTGACGCTGGCTTTGCAACATCTTGCGTGCCTTTAGGTTCGCCGCGACCAACACTTACCATGCACTGACCACAAAAAATGGAGGCGCCGCGGGTTGAACCCTGGACCTTTCACATGCCAAGCGAACGCTCTACCAACTGAGCTACGCCCCATGCACGAGCAAACTGCGCTATTCCCCATTCTTTGCGACTCAGATGCGCACGGACACGATGGTTGGTTGGTTTGTAGCGGTGAAGGGAGCAGAGTACAAAGGCGCGGACCCGTTCATATAGACAAATGTTCCAAGTAGTTTCGATGCTCTGGTATTACAAATGCAAATTCCGTCTGTTTTTAACGTGTTAAATTGAAAGAGCCGTCACAAATTGCTCCGTTTTCACTCCTTGTCGACCATCATACAGCACCTGAGGTAACAAACACATCTCGAGCCCCATTGTGCACTCCATTATTCATGCCAACTCAGTGCCTCGCTCTTTACTACTGTGTACCAATCTTGTCGTCCAACTGCAAAACACTGGGCCACAACAAGTTTTCGCGTCTCCATTGCACTGCGCATACTAGGAAACGCTCCCCAAACTTGGCACTCACCCTCGCAGCCGACTTTACCGACTTTCCACGACGCTCACGCTAGTGACAGCATTATTTATAGTTCGACGTCGCGCCAAAGCGAATGAGCACATTTCGCCTACGGCTTAGGCCGCCCTCCTAGTGTGGCTGCTCGGTGTCTGCAGGCAGCGAGGGTCTGCAAGCTTCCTGTGTTCGCACCTATGTCACCTGTGCTTGCTTGTCAGAGACAGACTATCGCAAAACATACAACTCACTCCATGAATTGATTGCTACGGCATCTGTTATCAGCAGTCACAACTAGCAACACCAGTAGCAGCTGACTGCACGCAAAGAATAGGAATGTGCAGTGGGATTTACGTGAACTCAGCGCAAGGCAGATCTTTCCGACATAGGCTTGAGAATCTTACGGGAACACTTGTACTGTTTCTAAATTAAGTGTAGGCGTGGGAGGAGGGTGCTTCCTGCGCACTAATAACAGCACGCTTGTCAATTGTGGATGCTAATCATTCGCTTGTATCTTCCTAGACACATCTGCTGGTTGTGAATTATTCCACTTGCATGGCAAGGTGCGCATGTAGGTGTGTTAAAAATTCTGGAGGCACTGGGTATTGATCCCAGCACCTCTCGCATACTAAGCGAGCGCTCTACCATCTGAGCTACGCCCGCCCCCCCGAACTCTAATGGTGCTACATACAGCCATATAGACGACACAGACCCTTGCACTCCCATTATTCAGCAGACAAACACTACTCTCTATGTATCCGTTAGTGTGTCTTTTAGGTTTCGTGCATTCTGTATCGAATCGTAGTTGGCCACAATGAAAGTGGCACGTATAACGTCGAAAATAGAATTCGGACACCGCTCTGAGTAAGACCAACGTGTTGTCCACCCTCTAGACTTCAATGAGGTTAAGCCGCGATACCTAAGACATATGACACCTCGATAACAGCCGGTCCCCACACTTACATCTTGCTCTCCTTACGTCAGTATACATCACATCAGTCTGTGACGCTGGCTTTGCAACATCTTGCGTGCCTTTAGGTTCGCCGCGACCAACACTTACCATGCACTGACCACAAAAAATGGAGGCGCCGCGGCTTGAACCCTGGACCTTTCACATGCCAAGCGAACGCTCTACCAACTGAGCTACGCCCCATGCACGAGCAAACTGCGCTATTCCCCATTCTTTGCGACTCAGATGCGCACGGACACGATGGTTGGTTGGTTTGTAGCGGTGAAGGGAGCAGAGTACAAAGGCGCGGACCCGTTCATATAGACAAATGTTCCAAGTAGTTTCGATGCTCTGGTATTACAAATGCAAATTCCGTCTGTTTTTAACGTCTTAAATTGAAAGAGCCGTCACAAATTGCTCCGTTTTCACTCCTTGTCGACAATCATACAGCACCTGAGGTAACAAACACATCTCGAGCCCCATTGTGCACTCCATTATTCATGCCAACTCAGTGCCTCGCTCTTTACTACTGTGTACCAATCTTGTCGTCCAACTGCAAAACACTGGGCCACAACAAGTTTTCGCGTCTCCATTGCACTGCGCATACTAGGAAACGCTCCCCAAACTTGGCACTCACCCTCGCAGCCGACTTTACCGACTTTCCACGACGCTCACGCTAGTGACAGCATTATTTATAGTTCGACGTCGCGCCAAAGCGAATGAGCACATTTCGCCTACGGCTTAGGCCGCCCTCCTAGTGTGGCTGCTCGGTGTCTGCAGGCAGCGAGGGTCTGCAAGCTTCCTGTGTTCGCACCTATGTCACCTGTGCTTGCTTGTCAGAGACAGACTATCGCAAAACATACAACTCACTCCATGAATTGATTGCTACGGCATCTGTTATCAGCAGTCACAACTAGCAACACCAGTAGCAGCTGACTGCACGCAAAGAATAGGAATGTGCAGTGGGATTTACGTGAACTCAGCGCAAGGCAGATCTTTCCGACATAGGCTTGAGAATCTTACGGGAACACTTGTACTGTTTCTAAATTAAGTGTAGGCGTGGGAGGAGGGTGCTTCCTGCGCACTAATAACAGCACGCTTGTCAATTGTGGATGCTAATCATTCGCTTGTATCTTCCTAGACACATCTGCTGGTTGTGAATTATTCCACTTGCATGGCAAGGTGCGCATGTAGGTGTGTTAAAAATTCTGGAGGCACTGGGTATTGATCCCAGCACCTCTCGCATACTAAGCGAGCGCTCTACCATCTGAGCTACGCCCGCCCCCCCGAACTCTAATGGTGCTACATACAGCCATATAGACGACACAGACCCTTGCACTCCCATTATTCAGCAGACAAACACTACTCTCTATGTATCCGTTAGGGTGTCTTTCAGGTTTCGTGCATTCTGTATCGAATCGTAGTTGGCCACAATGAAAGTGGCACGTATAACGTCGAAAATAGAATTCGGACACCGCTCTGAGTAAGACCAACGTGTTGTCCACCCTCTAGACTTCAATGAGGTTAAGCCGCGATACCTAAGACAGATCTGCACTCGATGACACCTCGATAACAGCTGGACCTTTCACATGCCAAGCGAACGCTCTACCAACTGAGCTACGCCCCATGCACGAGCGAACTGCGCTATTGACTTTTCTTTGGGACTCAGATGCGCACGGACACGATGGTTGTTGGTTTGTAGCGGTGAAGGGAGCAGAGTACAAAGGCGCGGACCCGTTCATATAGACAAATGTTCCAAGTGCTTTCGATGCTCTGGTATTACAAATGCAAATTCCGTCTGTTTTTAACGTCTTAAATTGAAAGAGCCGTCACAAATTGCTCCGTTTTCACTCCTTGTCGACAATCATACAGCACCTGAGGTAACAAACACATCTCGAGCCCCATTGTGCACTCCATTATTAATGCCAACTTAGTGCCTCGCTCTTTACTACTGTGTACCAATCTTGTCGTCCAACTGCAAAACACTGGGCCACAACAAGTTTCCGCGTCTCCATTGCACTGCGCATACTACGAAACGCTCCCCAAACTTGGCACTCACCCTCGCAGCCGACTTTTCCGACTTTCCACGACGCTCACGCTAGTGACAGCATTATTTATAGTTCGACGTCGCGCCAAAGCGAATGAGCACATTTCGCCTACGGCTTAGGCCGCCCTCCTAGTGTGGCTGCTCGGTGTCTGCAGGCAGCGAGGGTCTGCAAGCTTCCTGTGTTCGCACCTATGTCACCTGTGCTTGCTTGTCAGAGACAGACTATCGCAAAACATACAACTCACTCCATGAATTGATTGCTACGGCATCTGTTATCAGCAGTCACAACTAGCAACACCAGTAGCAGCTGACTGCACGCAAAGAATAGGAATGTGCAGTGGGATTTACGTGAACTCAGCGCAAGGCAGATCTTTCCGACATAGGCTTGAGAATCTTACGGGAACACTTGTACTGTTTCTAAATTAAGTGTAGGCGTGGGAGGAGGGTGCTTCCTGCGCACTAATAGCAGCACGCTTGTCAATTGTGGATGCTAATCATTCGCTTGTATCTTCCTAGACACATCTGCTGGTTGTGAATTATTCCACTTGCATGGCAAGGTGCGCATGTAGGTGTGTTAAAAATTCTGGAGGCACTGGGTATTGATCCCAGGACCTCTCGCATACTAAGCGAGCGCTCTACCATCTGAGCTACGCCCGCCCCCCCGAAGACTAATGGTGCTACATACAGCCATATAAACGACACAGACCCTTGCACTCCCATTATTCAGCAGACAAACACTACTCTCTATGTATCCGTTAGTGTGTCTTTTAGGTTTCGTACATTCTGTATCGAATCGTAGTTGGCCACAATGAAAGTGGCACGTATAACGTCGAAAATAGAATTCGGACACCGCTCTGAGTAAAACCAACGTGTTGTCCACCCTCTAGACTTCAATGAGGTTAAGCCGCGATACCTAAGACAGATGACACCTCGATAACAGCCGGTCCCCACACTTACATCTTGCTCTCCTTACGTCAGTATACATCATATCAGTCTGTGACGCTGGCTTTGCAACATCTTGCGTGCCTTTAGGTTCGCCGCGACCAACACTTACCATGCACTGACCACAAAAAATGGAGGCGCCGCGGCTTGAACCCTGGACCTTTCACATGCCAAGCGAACGCTCTACCAACTGAGCTACCCCCCATGCACGAGCAAACTGCGCTATTCCCCATTCTTTGCGACTCAGATGCGCACGGACACGATGGTTGGTTGGTTTGAAGCGGTGAAGGGAGCAGAGTACAAAGGCGCGGACCCGTTCATATACACAAAAGTTCCAAGTAGTTTCGATGCTCCGGTATTACAAATGCAAATTCCGTCTGTTTTTAACGTCTTAAATTGAAAGAGCCGTCACAAATTGCTCCGTTTTCACTCCTTGTCGACAATCATACAGCACCTGAAGTAACAAACACATCTCGAGCCCCATTGTGCACTCCATTATTCATGCCAACTCAGTGCCTCGCTCTTTACTACTGTGTACCAATCTTGTCGTCCAACTGCAAAACACTGGGCCACAACAAGTTTTCGGGTCTCCATTGCACTGCGCATACTACGAAACGCTCCCCAAACTTGGCACTCACCCTCGCAGCCGACTTTTCCGACTTTCCACGACGCTCACGCTAGTGACAGCATTATTTATAGTTCGACGTCGCGCCAAAGCAAATGAGCACATTTCGCCTACGGCTTAGGCCGCCCTCCTAGTGTGGCTGCTCGGTGTCTGCAGGCAGCGAGGGTCTGCAAGCTTCCTGTGTTCGCACCTATGTCACCTGTGCTTGCTTGTCAGAGACAGACTATCGCAAAACATACAACTCACTCCATGAATTGATTGCTACGGCATCTGTTATCACCAGTCACAACTAGCAACACCAGTAGCAGCTGACTGCACGCAAACAATAGGAATGTGCAGTGGGATTTACGTGAACTCAGCGCAAGGCAGATATTTCCGACACAGGCTTGAGATTCTTACGGGAACACTTGTACTGTTTCTAAATTAAGTGTAGGCGTGGGAGGAGGGTGCTTCCTGCGCACTAATAACAGCACGCTTGTCAATTGTGGATGCTAATCATTCGCTTGTATCTTCCTAGACACATCTGCTGGTTGTGAATTATTCCACTTGCATGGCAAGGTGCGCATGTAGGTGTGTTAAAAATTCTAGAGGCGCTGGGTATTGATCCCAGGACCTCTCGCATACTAAGCGAGCGCTCTACCATCTGAGCTACGCCCGCCCCCCCCCCCCCCCCCACCCGAAGACTAATGGTGCTACATACTGCCATATAGACGACACAGACCCTTGCACTCCCATTATTCAGCAGACAAACACTACTCTCTATGTATCCGTTAGTGTGTCTTTTAGGTTTCGTGCATTCTGTATCGAATCGTAGTTGGCCACAATGAAAGTGGCACGTATAACGTCGAAAATAGAATTCGGACACCGCTCTGAGTAAGACCAACGTGTTGTCCACCCTCTAGACTTCAATGAGGTTAGGCCGCGATACCTAAGACAGATGACACCTCGATAACAGCCGGTCCCCACACTTACATCTTGCTCTCCTTACGTCAGTATACATCACATCAGTCTGTGACGCTGGCTTTGCAACATCTTGCGTGCCTTTAGGTTCGCCGCGACCAACACTTACCATGCACTGACCACAAAAATGGAGGCGCCGCGGCTTGAACGCTGGACCTTTCACATGTCAAGCGAACGCTCTACCAACTGAGCTACGCCCCATGCACGAGCAAACTGTGCTATTCCCCATTCTTTGCGACTCAGATGCGCACGGACACGATGGTTGGTTGGTTTGTAGCGGTGAAGGGAGCAGAGTACAAAGGCGCGGACCCGTTCATATACACAAAAGTTCCAAGTAGTTTCGATGCTCTGGTATTACAAATGCAAATTCCGTTTTTTTTTAACGTCTTAAATTGAAAGTGCCGTCACAAATTGCTCCGTTTTCACTCCTTGTCGACCATCATACAGCACCTGAGGTAACAAACACATCTCGAGCCCCATTGTGCACTCCATTATTCATGCCAACTCAGTGCCTCGCTCTTTACTACTGTGTACCAATCTTGTCGTCCAACTGCAAAACACTGGGCCACAACAAGTTTCCGCGTCTCCATTGCACTGCGCATACTACGAAACGCTCCCCAAACTTGGCACTCACCCTCGCAGCCGACTTTTCCGACTTTCCACGACGCTCACGCTAGTGACAGCATTATTTATAGTTCGACGTCGCGCCAAAGCGAATGAGCACATTTCGCCTACGGCTTAGGCCGCCCTCCTAGTGTGGCTGCTCGGTGTCTGCAGGCAGCGAGGGTCTGCAAGCTTCCTGTGTTCGCACCTATGTCACCTGTGCTTGCTTGTCAGAGACAGACTATCGCAAAACATACAACTCACTCCATGAATTGATTGCTACGGCATCTGTTATCAGCAGTCACAACTAGCAACACCAGTAGCAGCTGACTGCACGCAAAGAATAGGAATGTGCAGTGGGATTTACGTGAACTCAGCGCAAGGCAGATCTTTCCGACATAGGCTTGAGAATCTTACGGGAACACTTGTACTGTTTCTAAATTAAGCGTAGGCGTGGGAGGAGGGTGCTTCCTGCGCACTAATAACAGCACGCTTGTCAATTGTGGATGCTAATCATTCGCTTGTATCTTCCTAGACACATCTGCTGGTTGTGAATTATTCCACTTGCATGGCAAGGTGCGCATGTAGGTGTGTTAAAAATTCTAGAGGCACTGGGTATTGATCCCAGTACCTCTCGCATACTAAGCGAGCGCTCTACCATCTGAGCTACGCCCGCCTCCCCGAAGACTAGTGGTACTACATACAGCCATAGAGACGACACAGACCCTTGCACTCCCATTATTCAGCAGACAAACACTACTCTCTATGTATCCGTTAGTGTGTCTTTTAGGTTTCGTGCATTCTGTATCGAATCGTAGTTGGCCACAATGAAAGTGGCACGTATAACGTCGAAAATAGAATTCGGACACCGCTCTGAGTAAGACCAAGGTGTTGTCCACCCTCTAGACTTCAATGAGGTTAAGCCGCGATACCTAAGACAGATGACACCTCGATAACAGCCGGTCCCCACACTTACATCTTGCTCTCCTTACGTCAGTATACATCACATCAGTCTGTGACGCTGGCTTTGCAACATCTTGCGTGCCTTTAGGTTCGCCGCGACCAACAATTACCATGCACTGACCACAAAAAATGGAGGCGCCGCGGCTTGAACCCTAGACCTTTCACATGCCAAGCGAACGCTCTACCAACTGAGCTACGCCCCACGCACGAGCGAATTGCGCTATTGACCATTCTTTGCGACTCAGATGCGCACGGACACGATGGTTGTTGGTTTGTAGCGGTGAAGGGAGCAGAGTACAAAGGCGCGGACCCGTTCATATACACAAAAGTTCCAAGTAGTTTCGATGCTCTGGTATTACAAATGCAAATTCCGTCTGTTTTTAACGTCTTAAATTGAAAGAGCCGTCACAAATTGCTCCGTTTTCACTCCTTGTCGACCATCATACAGCACCTGAGGTAACAAACACATCTCGAGCCCCATTGTGCACTCCATTATTCATGCCAACTCAGTGCCTCGCTCTTTACTACTGTGTACCAATCTTGTCGTCCAACTGCAAAACACTGGGCCACAACAAGTTTCCGCGTCTCCATTGCACTGCACATACTACGAAACGCTCCCCAAACTTAGCACTCACTCTCGCAGCCGACTTTTCCGACTTTCCACGACGCTCACGCTAGTGACAGCATTATTTATAGTTCGACGTCGCGCCAAAGCGAATGAGCACATTTCCCTACGGCTTAGGCCGCCCTCCTAGTGTTGCTGCTCGGTGTCTGCAGGCAGCGAGGGTCTGAAAGCTTCCTGTGTTCGCACCTATGTCACCTGTGCTTGCTTGTCAGAGACAGACTATCGCAAAACATACAACTCACTCCATGAAATGATTGCTACGGCATCTGTTATCAGCAGTCACAACTAGCAACACCAGTAGCAGCTGACTGCACGCAAAGAATAGGAATGTGCAGTGGGATTTACGTGAACTCAGCGCAAGGCAGATCTTTCCGACATAGGCTTGAGAATCTTACGGGAACACTTGTACTGTTTCTAAATTAAGTGTAGGCGTGGGAGGAGGGTGCTTCCTGCACACTAATAACAGCACGCTTGCCAATTGTGGATGCTAATCATTCGCTTGTGTCTTCCTAGACACATCTGCTGGTTGTGAATTATTCCACTTGCATGGCAAGGTGCGCATGTAGGTGTGTTAAAAATTCTGGAGGTACTGGGTATTGATCCCAGTACCTCTCGCATACTAAGCGAGCGCTCTACCATCTGAGATACGCAGGCCCCCCTAAAGACTAATGGTGCTACATACAGCCATATAGACGACACAGACCCTTGAACTCCCATTATTCAGCAGACAAACACTACTCTCTATGTATCCGTTAGGGTGTCTTTCAGGTTTCGTGCATTCTGTATCGAATCGTAGTTGGCCACAATGAAAGTGGCACGTATAACGTCGAAAATAGAATTCGGACACCGCTCTGAGTAAGACCAACGTGTTGTCCACCCTCTAGACTTCAATGAGGTTAAGCCGCGATACCTAAGACAGATCTACACTCGATGACACCTCGATAACAGCCGGTCCCCACACTTACATTTTGCTCTCCTTACGTCAGTATACATCACATCAGTCTGTGACGCTGGCTTTGCAACATCTTGCGTGCCTTTAGGTTCGCCGCGACCAACACTTACCATGCACTGACCACAAAATTTGAGGCGCCGCGGCTTGAACCCTGGATCTTTCACATGCAAAGCGAACGCTCTACTAACTGAGCTACGCCCCATGCACGAGCAAACTGCGCTATTCCATATTCTTTGCGACTCAGATGCTGACGGACACGATGGTTGGTTGGTTTGTAGCGGTGAAGGGAGCAGAGTACAAAGGGGCGGACCCGTTCATATACACAAAAGTTCCAAGTAGTTTCGATGCTCTGGTATTACAAATGCAAATTCCGTCTGTTTTTAACGTCTTAAATTGAAAGAGCCGTCACAAATTGCTCCGTTTTCACTCCTTGTCGACAATCATACAGCACCTGAAGTAACAAACACATCTCGAGCCCCATTGTGCACTCCATTATTCATGCCAACTCAGTGCCTCGCTCTTTACTACTGTGTACCAATCTTGTCGTCCAACTGCAAAACACTGGGCCACAACAAGTTTCCGCATCTCCATTGCACTGCGCATACTACGAAACGCTCCCCAAACTTGGCACTCACCCTCGCAGCCGACTTTTCCGACTTTCCACGACGCTCACGCTAGTGACAGCATTATTTATAGTTCGACGTCGCGCCAAAGCGAATGAGCACATTTCGCCTACGGCTTAGGCCGCCCTCCTAGTGTGGCTGCTCGGTGTCTGCAGGCAGCGAGGGTCTGCAAGCTTCCTGTGTTCGCACCTATGTCACCTGTGCTTGCTTGTCAGAGACAGACTATCGCAAAACATACAACTCACTCCATGAATTGATTGCTACGGCATCTGTTATCACCAGTCACAACTAGCAACACCAGTAGCAGCTGACTGCACGCAAAGAATAGGAATGTGCAGTGGGATTTACGTGAACTCAGCGCAAGGCAGATCTTTCCGACATAGGCTTGAGAATCTTACGGGAACACTTGTACTGTTTCTAAATTAAGTGTAGGCGTGGGAGGAGGGTGCATCCTGCGCACTAATAACAGCACGCTTGTCAATTGTGGATGCTAATCATTCGCTTGTATCTTCCTAGACGCATCTGCTGGTTGTGAATTATTCCACTTGCATGGCAAGGTGGGCATGTAGGTGTGTTAAAAATTCTGGAGGCACTGGGTATTGATCCCAGTACCTCTCGCATACTAAGCGAGCGCTGTACCATCTGAGCTACGCCCGCCCCCCCGAAGACTAATGGTGCTACATACAGCCATATAGACGACACACACCCTTGCACTCCCATTATTCAGCAGACAAACACTACTCTCTATGTATCCGTTAGGGTGTCTTTCAGGTTTCGTGCATTCTGTATCGAATCGTAGTTGGCCACAATGAAAGTGGCACGTATAACGTCGAAAATAGAGTTCGGACACCGCTCTGAGTAAGACCAACATGTTGTCCACCCTCTAGACTTCAATGAGGTTAAGCCGCGATACCTAAGACAGATCTGCACTCGATGACACCTCGATAACAGACGGTCCCCACACTTACATCTTGCTCTCCTTACGTCAGTATACATCATATCAATCTGTGACGCTGGCTTTGCAACATCTTGCGTGCCTTTAGGTTCGCCGCGACCAACACTTACCATGCACTGACCACAAAAAATGGAGGCGCCGCGGATTGAACCCTGGACCTTTCACATGCCAAGCGAACGCTCTAGCAACTGAGCTACGCCCCATGCACGAGCAAGCTGCGCTATTCCCCATTCTTTGCGACTCAGATGCGCACGGACACGATGGTTGGTTGGTTTGTAGCGGTGAAGGGAGCAGAGTACAAAGGGGCGGACCCGTTCATTTACACAAAAGTTCCAAGTAGTTTCGATGCTCTGGTATTACAAATGCAAATTCCGTCTGTTTTTAACGTCTTAAATTGAAAGAGCCGTCACAAATTGCTCCGTTTTCACTCCTTGTCGACAATCATACAGCACCTGAGGTAACAAACACATCTCGAGCCCCATTGTGCACTCCTTTATTCATGCCAACTCAGTGCCTCGCTCTTTACTACTGTGTACCAATCTTGTCGTCCAACTGCAAAACACTGGGCCACAACAAGTTTCCGCGTCTCCATTGCACTGCGCATACTACGAAACGCTCCCCAAACTTGGCACTCACCCTCGCAGCCGACTTTTCCGACTTTCCACGACGCTCACGCTAGTGACAGCATTATTTATAGTTCGACGTCGCGCCAAAGCGAATGAGCACATTTCGCCTACGGCTTAGGCCGCCCTCCTAGTGTGGCTGCTCGGTGTCTGCAGGCAGCGAGGGTCTGCAAGCTTCCTGTGTTCGCACCTATGTCACCTGTGCTTGCTTGTCAGAGACAGACTATCGCAAAACATACACCTCACTCCATGAATTGATTGCTACGGCATCTGTTATCAGCAGTCACAACTAGCAACACCAGTAGCAGCTGACTGCACGCAAAGAATAGGAATGTGCAGTGGGATTTACGTGAACTCAGCGGAAGGCAGATCTTTCCGACATAGGCTTGAGAATCTTACGGGAACACTTGTACTGTTTCTAAATTAAGTGTAGGCGTGGGAGGAGGGTGCTTCCTGCGCACTAATAACAGCACGCTTGTCAATTGTGGATGCTAATCATTCGCTTGTATCTTCCTAGACACATCTGCTGGTTGTGAATTATTCCACTTGCATGGCAAGGTGCGCATGTAGGTGTGTTAAAAATTCTGGAGGCACTGGCTATTGATCCCAGTACCTCTCGCATACTAAACGAGCTCTCTACCACCTGAGCTACGCCCGCCCCCCCAAAGACTAATGGTGCTACATACAGCCATATAGACGACACAGACCCTTGCACTCCCATTATTCAGCAGACAAACACTACTCTCTATGTATCCGTTAGGGTGTCTTTCAGGTTTCGTGCATTCTGTATCGAATCGCAGTTGGCCACAATGAAAGAGGCACGTATAACGTCGAAAATAAAATTCGGACACCGCTCTGAGTAAGACCAACGTGTTGTCCACCCTCTAGACTTCAATGAGGTTAAGCCGCGATACCTAAGACATATGACACCTCGATAACAGCCGGTCCCCACACTTACATCTTGCTCTCCTTACGTCAGTATACATCATATCAATCTGTGACGCTGGCTTTGCAACATCTTGCGTGCCTTTAGGTTCGCCGCGACCAACACTTACCATGCACTGACCACAAAAAATGGAGGCGCCGCGGATTGAACCCTGGATCTTTCACATGCAAAGCGAACGCTCTACTAACTGAGCTACGCCCCATGCACGAGCAAACTGCGCTATTCCATATTCTTTGCGACTCAGATGCTGACGGACACGATGGTTGGTTGGTTTGTAGCGGTGAAGGGAGCAGAGTACAAAGGGGCGGACCCGTTCATATACACAAAAGTTCCAAGTAGTTTCGATGCTCTGGTATTACAAATGCAAATTCCGTCTGTTTTTAACGTCTTAAATTGAAAGAGCCGTCACAAATTGCTCCGTTTTCACTCCTTGTCGACAATCATACAGCACCTGAAGTAACAAACACATCTCGAGCCCCATTGTGCACTCCATTATTCATGCCAACTCAGTGCCTCGCTCTTTACTACTGTGTACCAATCTTGTCGTCCAACTGCAAAACACTGGGCCACAACAAGTTTCCGCATCTCCATTGCACTGCGCATACTACGAAACGCTCCCCAAACTTGGCACTCACCCTCGCAGCCGACTTTTCCGACTTTCCACGACGCTCACGCTAGTGACAGCATTATTTATAGTTCGACGTCGCGCCAAAGCGAATGAGCACATTTCGCCTACGGCTTAGGCCGCCCTCCTAGTGTGGCTGCTCGGTGTCTGCAGGCAGCGAGGGTCTGCAAGCTTCCTGTGTTCGCACCTATGTCACCTGTGCTTGCTTGTCAGAGACAGACTATCGCAAAACATACAACTCACTCCATGAATTGATTGCTACGGCATCTGTTATCACCAGTCACAACTAGCAACACCAGTAGCAGCTGACTGCACGCAAAGAATAGGAATGTGCAGTGGGATTTACGTGAACTCAGCGCAAGGCAGATCTTTCCGACATAGGCTTGAGAATCTTACGGGAACACTTGTACTGTTTCTAAATTAAGTGTAGGCGTGGGAGGAGGGTGCATCCTGCGCACTAATAACAGCACGCTTGTCAATTGTGGATGCTAATCATTCGCTTGTATCTTCCTAGACGCATCTGCTGGTTGTGAATTATTCCACTTGCATGGCAAGGTGGGCATGTAGGTGTGTTAAAAATTCTGGAGGCACTGGGTATTGATCCCAGTACCTCTCGCATACTAAGCGAGCGCTGTACCATCTGAGCTACGCCCGCCCCCCCGAAGACTAATGGTGCTACATACAGCCATATAGACGACACACACCCTTGCACTCCCATTATTCAGCAGACAAACACTACTCTCTATGTATCCGTTAGGGTGTCTTTCAGGTTTCGTGCATTCTGTATCGAATCGTAGTTGGCCACAATGAAAGTGGCACGTATAACGTCGAAAATAGAGTTCGGACACCGCTCTGAGTAAGACCAACATGTTGTCCACCCTCTAGACTTCAATGAGGTTAAGCCGCGATACCTAAGACAGATCTGCACTCGATGACACCTCGATAACAGACGGTCCCCACACTTACATCTTGCTCTCCTTACGTCAGTATACATCATATCAATCTGTGACGCTGGCTTTGCAACATCTTGCGTGCCTTTAGGTTCGCCGCGACCAACACTTACCATGCACTGACCACAAAAAATGGAGGCGCCGCGGATTGAACCCTGGACCTTTCACATGCCAAGCGAACGCTCTAGCAACTGAGCTACGCCCCATGCACGAGCAAGCTGCGCTATTCCCCATTCTTTGCGACTCAGATGCGCACGGACACGATGGTTGGTTGGTTTGTAGCGGTGAAGGGAGCAGAGTACAAAGGGGCGGACCCGTTCATTTACACAAAAGTTCCAAGTAGTTTCGATGCTCTGGTATTACAAATGCAAATTCCGTCTGTTTTTAACGTCTTAAATTGAAAGAGCCGTCACAAATTGCTCCGTTTTCACTCCTTGTCGACAATCATACAGCACCTGAGGTAACAAACACATCTCGAGCCCCATTGTGCACTCCTTTATTCATGCCAACTCAGTGCCTCGCTCTTTACTACTGTGTACCAATCTTGTCGTCCAACTGCAAAACACTGGGCCACAACAAGTTTCCGCGTCTCCATTGCACTGCGCATACTACGAAACGCTCCCCAAACTTGGCACTCACCCTCGCAGCCGACTTTTCCGACTTTCCACGACGCTCACGCTAGTGACAGCATTATTTATAGTTCGACGTCGCGCCAAAGCGAATGAGCACATTTCGCCTACGGCTTAGGCCGCCCTCCTAGTGTGGCTGCTCGGTGTCTGCAGGCAGCGAGGGTCTGCAAGCTTCCTGTGTTCGCACCTATGTCACCTGTGCTTGCTTGTCAGAGACAGACTATCGCAAAACATACACCTCACTCCATGAATTGATTGCTACGGCATCTGTTATCAGCAGTCACAACTAGCAACACCAGTAGCAGCTGACTGCACGCAAAGAATAGGAATGTGCAGTGGGATTTACGTGAACTCAGCGGAAGGCAGATCTTTCCGACATAGGCTTGAGAATCTTACGGGAACACTTGTACTGTTTCTAAATTAAGTGTAGGCGTGGGAGGAGGGTGCTTCCTGCGCACTAATAACAGCACGCTTGTCAATTGTGGATGCTAATCATTCGCTTGTATCTTCCTAGACACATCTGCTGGTTGTGAATTATTCCACTTGCATGGCAAGGTGCGCATGTAGGTGTGTTAAAAATTCTGGAGGCACTGGCTATTGATCCCAGTACCTCTCGCATACTAAACGAGCTCTCTACCACCTGAGCTACGCCCGCCCCCCCAAAGACTAATGGTGCTACATACAGCCATATAGACGACACAGACCCTTGCACTCCCATTATTCAGCAGACAAACACTACTCTCTATGTATCCGTTAGGGTGTCTTTCAGGTTTCGTGCATTCTGTATCGAATCGCAGTTGGCCACAATGAAAGAGGCACGTATAACGTCGAAAATAAAATTCGGACACCGCTCTGAGTAAGACCAACGTGTTGTCCACCCTCTAGACTTCAATGAGGTTAAGCCGCGATACCTAAGACATATGACACCTCGATAACAGCCGGTCCCCACACTTACATCTTGCTCTCCTTACGTCAGTATACATCATATCAATCTGTGACGCTGGCTTTGCAACATCTTGCGTGCCTTTAGGTTCGCCGCGACCAACACTTACCATGCACTGACCACAAAAAATGGAGGCGCCGCGGATTGAACCCTGGACGTTTCACATGCCAAGCGAACGCTCTAGCAACTGAGCTACGCCCCATGCACGAGCAAGCTGCGCTATTCCCCATTCTTTGCGACTCAGATGCGCACGGACACGATGGTTGGTTGGTTTGTAGCGGTGAAGGGAGCAGAGTACAAAGGGGCGGACCCGTTCATTTACACAAAAGTTCTAAGTAGTATCGATGCTCTGGTATTACAAATGCAAGTTCCGTCTGTTTTTAACGTCTTAAATTGAAAGAGCCGTCACAAATTGCTCCGTTTTCACTCCTTGTCGACAATCATACAGCACCTGAGGTAACAAACACATCTCGAGCCCCATTGTGCACTCCATTATTCATGCCAACTCAGTGCCTCGCTCTTTACTACTGTGTACCAATCTTGTCGTCCAACTGCAAAACACTGGGCCACAACAAGTTTCCGCGTCTCCATTGCACTGCGCATACTACGAAACGCTCCAAAAACTTGGCACTCACCCTCGCAGCCGACTTTTCCGACTTTCCACGACGCTCACGCTAGTGACAGCATTATTTATAGTTCGACGTCGCGCCAAAGCGAATGAGCACATTTCGCCTACGGCTTAGGCCGCCCTCCTAGTGTGGCTGCTAGGTGTCTGCAGGCAGCGAGGGTCTGCAAGCTTCCTGTGTTCGCACCTATGTCACCTGTGCTTGCTTGTCAGAGACAGACTATCGCAAAACATACACCTCACTCCATGAATTGATTGCTACGGCATCTGTTATCAGCAGTCACAACTAGCAACACCAGTAGCAGCTGACTGCACGCAAAGAATAGGAATGTGCAGTGGGATTTACGTGAACTCAGCGGAAGGCAGATCTTTCCGACATAGGCTTGAGAATCTTACGGGAACACTTGTACTGTTTCTAAATTAAGTGTAGGCGTGGGAGGAGGGTGCTTCCTGCGCACTAATAACAGCACGCTTGTCAATTGTGGATCTTAATCATTCGCTTGTATCTTCCTAGACACATCTGCTGGTTGTGAATTATTCCACTTGCATGGCAAGGTGCGCATGTAGGTGTGTTAAAAATTCTGGAGGCACTGGCTATTGATCCCAGTACCTCTCGCATACTAAACGAGCTCTCTACCATCTGAGCTACGCCCGCCCCCCCAAAGACTAATGGTGCTACATACAGCCATATAGACGACACAGACCCTTGCACTCCCATTATTCAGCAGACAAACACTACTCTCTATGTATCCGTTAGGATGTCTTTCAGGTTTCGTGCATTCTGTATCGAATCGCAGTTGGCCACAATGAAAGAGGCACGTATAACGTCGAAAATAAAATTCGGACACCGCTCTGAGTAAGACCAACGTGTTGTCCACCCTCTAGACTTCAATGAGGTTAAGCCGCGATACCTAAGACAGATGACACCTCGATAACACCCGAAAACCACACTTACATCTTGCTCTCCTTACGTCAGTATACATCATATCAGTCTGTGACGCTGGCTTTGCAACATCTTGCGTGCCTTTAGGTTCGCCGCGACCGACACTTACCATGCACTGACCTCAAAAATGGAGGCGCCGCGGCTTGAACGCTGGACCTTTCACATGCCAAGCGAACGCTCTACCAACTGATCTACGCCCTATGCACGAGCAAACTGCGCTATTCCCCATTCTTTGCGACTCAGATGCGCACGGACACGATGGTTGGTTGGTTTGTAGCGGTGAAGGGAGCAGAGTACAAAGGGGCGGACCCGTTCACATACACAAAAGTTCCAAGTAGTTTCGATGCTCTGGTATTACAAATGCAAATTCCGTCTGTTTTTAACGTCTTAAATTGAAAGAGCCGTCACAAATTGCTCTGTTTTCACTCCTTGTCGACAATCATACAGCACCTGAGGTAACAAACACATCTCGAGCCCCATTGTGCACTCCATTATTAATGCCAACTTAGTGCCTCGCTCTTTACTACTGTGTACCAATCTTGTCGTCCAACTGCAAAACACTGGGCCACAACAAGTTTCTGCGTCTCCATTGCACTGCGCATACTACGAAACGCTCCCCAAACTTGGCACTCACCCTCGCAGCCGACTTTTCCGACTTTCCACGACGCTCACGCTAGTGACAGCATTATTTATAGTTCGACGTCGCGCCAAAGCGAATGAGCACATTTCGCCTACGGCTTAGGCCGCCCTCCTAGTGTGGCTGCTCGGTGTCTGCAGGCAGCGAGGGTCTGCAAGCTTCCTGTGTTCGCACCTATGTAACCTGTGCTTGCTTGTCAGAGACAGACTATCGCAAAACATACAACTCACTCCATGAATTGATTGCTACGGCATCTGTTTTCAGCAGTCACAACTAGCAACACCAGTAGCAGCTGACTGCATGCAAAGAATAGGAATGTGCAGTGGGATTTACGTGAACTCAGCGCAAGGCAGATCTTTCCGACATAGGCTTGAGAATCCTACGGGAACACTTGTAGTGTTTCTAAATTAATTGTAGGCTTGGGAGAAGGGTGCTTCCTGCGCACTAATAACAGCACACTTGTCAATTGTGGATGCTAATCATTCGCTTGTATCTTCCTAGACACATCTGCTGGTTGTGAATTATTCCACTTGCATGGCAAGGTGCGCATGTAGGTGTGTTAAAAATTCTGGAGGCACTGGGTATTGAACCCAGTACCTCTCGCATACTAAGCGAGCGCTCTACCATCTGAGCTACGCCCGCCCCCCCGAAGACTAATGGTGCTACATACAGCCATATAGACGACACAGACCCTTGCACTCCCATTATTCAGCAGACAAACACTACTCTCTATGTATCCGTTAGGGTAACTTTCAGGTTTCGTGCATTCTGTATCGAATCGCAGTTGGCCACAATGAAAGTGGCACGTATAACGTCGAAAATAGAATTCGGACACCGCTCTGAGTAAGACCAACGTGTTGTCCACCCTCTAGACTTCAATGAGGTTAAGCCGCGATACCTAAGACAGATGACACCTCGATAACAGCCGGTCCCCACACTTACGTCTTGCTCTCCTTACGTCAGTATACATCATATCAGTCTGTGACGCTGGCTTTGCAACATCTTGCGTGCCTTTAGGTTCGCCGCGACCAACACTTACCATGCACTGACCACAAAAATGGAGGCGCCGCGGCTTGAACCCTGGACGTTTCACATGCCAAGCAAACGCTCTAGCAACTGAGCTACGCCCCATGCACGAGCAAACTGTGCTATTCCCCATTCTTTGCGACTCAGATGCGCACGGACACGATGGTTGGTTGGTTTGTAGCGGTGAAGGGAGCAGAGTACAAAGGGGCGGACCCGTTCATATACACAAAAGTTCCAAGTAGTTTCGATGCTCTGGTATTACAAATGCAAATTCCGTCTGTTTTTAACGTCTTAAATTGAAAGTGCCGTCACAAATTGCTCCGTTTTCACTCCTTGCCGACCATCATACAGCACCTGAGGTAACAAACACATCTCGAGCCCCATTGTGCACTCCATTATTCATGCCAACTCAGTGCCTCGCTCTTTACTACTGTGTACCAATCTTGTCGTCCAACTGCAAAACACTGGGCCACAACAAGTTTCCGCGTCTCCATTGCACTGCGCATACTACGAAACGCTCCCCAAACTTGGCACTCACCCTCGCAGCCGACTTTTCCGACTTTCCACGACGCTCACGCTAGTGACAGCATTATTTATAGTTCGACGTCGCGCCAAAGCGAATGAGCACATTTCGCCTATGGCTTAGGCCGCCCTCCTAGTGTGGCTGCTCGGTGTCTGCAGGCAGCGAGGGTCTGCAAGCTTCCTGTGTTCGCACCTATGTCACCTGTGCTTGCTTGTCAGAGACAGACTATCGCAAAACATACAACTCACTCCATGAATTGATTGCTACGGCATCTGTTATCAGCAGTCACAACTAGCAACACCAGTAGCAGCTGACTGCACGCAAAGAATGGGAATGTGCAGTGGGATTTACGTGAACTCAGCGCAAGGCAGATCTTTCCGACATAGGCTTGAGAATCTTACGGGAACACTTGTACTGTTTCTAAATTAAGTGTAGGCGTGGGAGGAGGGTGCTTCCTGCGCACTAATAACAGCATGCTTGTCAATTGTGGATGCTAATCATTCGCTTGTATCTTCCTAGACATATCTGCTGGTTGTGAATTATTCCACTTGCATGGCAAGGTGCGCATGTAGGTGTGTTAAAAATTCTGGAGGCACTGGGTATTGATACCAGTACCTCTCGCATACTAAACGAGCGCTCTACCATCTGAGCTACGCCCGCCCCCCCAAAGACTAATGGTGCTACATACAGCCATATAGACGACACAGACCCTTGCACTCCCATTATTCAGCAGACAAACACTACTCTCTATGTATCCGTTAGGGTGTCTTTCAGGTTTCGTGCATTCTGTATCGAATCGCAGTTGGCCACAATGAAAGTGGCACGTATAACGTCCAAAATAGAATTCGGACACCGCTCTGAGTAAGACCAACGTGTTGTCCACCCTCTAGACTTCAATGAGGTTAAGCCGCGATACCTAAGACAGATGACACCTCGATAACAGCCGGTCCCCACACTTACATCTTGCTCTCCTTACGTCAGTATACATCGTATCAGTCTGTGACGCTGGCTTTGCAACATCTTGCGTGCCTTTAGGTTCGCCGCGACCAACACTTACCATGCACTGACCTCAAAAAATTGAGGCGCCGCGGATTGAACCCTGGACCTTTCACATGCCAAGCGAACGCTCTACCAACTGAGCTACGCCCCATGCACGAGCAAGCTGCGCTATTCCCCATTCTTTGCGACTCAGATGCGCACGGACACGATGGTTGGTTGGTTTGTAGCGGTGAAGGGAGCAGAGTACAAAGGGGCGGACCCGTTCATTTACACAAAAGTTCTAAGTAGTTTCGATGCTCTGGTATTACAAATGCAAATTCCGTCTGTTTTTAACGTCTTAAATTGAAAGAGCCCTCACAAATTGCTCCGTTTTCACTCCTTGTCGACAATCATACAGCACCTGAGGTAACAAACACATCTCGAGCCCCATTGTGCACTCCATTATTCATGCCAACTCAGTGCCTCGCTCTTTCTTTACTACTGTGTACCAATCTTGTCGTCCAACTGCAAAACACTGGGCCACAACAAGTTTCCGCGTCTCCATTGCACTGCGCATACTACGAAACGCTCCCCAAACTTGGCACTCACCCTCGCAGCCGACTTTTCCGACTTTCCACGACGCTCACGCTAGTGACAGCATTATTTATAGTTCGACGTCGCGCCAAAGCGAATGAGCACATTTCGCCTACGGCTTAGGACGCCCTCCTAGTGTGGTTGCTAGGTGTCTGCAGGCAGCGAGGGTCTGCAAGCTTCCTGTGTTCGCACCTATGTCACCTGTGCTTGCTTGTCAGAGACAGACTATCGCAAAACATACAACTCACTCCATGAATTGATTGCTACGGCATCTGTTATCAGCAGTCACAACTAGCAACACCAGTAGCAGCTGACTGCACGCAAAGAATGGGAATGTGCAGTGGGATTTACGTGAACTCAGCGCAAGGCAGATCTTTCCGACATAGGCTTGAGAATCTTACGGGAACACTTGTACTGTTTCTAAATTAAGTGTAGGCGTGGGAGGAGGGTGCTTCCTGCGCACTAATAACAGCACGCTTGTCAATTGTGGATGCTAATCATTCGCTTGTATCTTACGAGACACATCTGCTGGTTGTGAATTATTCCACTTGCATGGCAAGGTGCGCATGTAGGTGTGTTAAAAATTCTGGAGGCACTGGGTATTGATCCCAGTACCTCTCGCATACTAAACGAGCACTCTACCATCTAAGCTACGCCCGCCTCCCCAAAGACTAATGGTGCTATATACAGCCATATAGACGACACAGACCCTTGCACTCCCATTATTCAGCAGACAAACACTACTCTCTATGTATCCGTTAGGGTGTCTTTCAGGTTTCGTGCATTCTGTATCGAATCGTAGTTGGCCACAATGAAAGAGGCACGTATAACGTCGAAAATAAAATTCGGACACCGCTCTGAGTAAGACCAACGTGTTGTCCACCCTCTAGACTTCAATGAGGTTAAGCCGCGATACCTAAGACAGATGACACCTCGATAAAAGCCGGTCCCCACACTTACATCTTGCTCTCCTTACGTCAGTATACATCATATCAGTCTGTGACGCTTTCTTTGCAACATCTTGCGTGCCTTTAGGTTCGCCGCGACCAACACTTACCATGCACTGACCACAAAAATGGAGGCGCCGCGGCTTGAACGCTGGACCTTTCACATGCCAAGCGAACGCTCTACCAACTGATCTACGCCCTATGCACGAGCAAACTGCGCTATTCCCCATTCTTTGCGACTCAGATGCGCACGGACACGATGGTTGGTTGGTTTGTAGCGGTGAAGGGAGCAGAGTACAAAGGGGCGGACCCGTTCATATACACAAAAGTTCCAAGTAGTTTCGATGCTCTGGTATTACAAATGCAAATTCCGTCTGTTTTTAACGTCTTAAATTGAAAGAGCCCTCACAAATTGCTCCGTTTTCACTCCTTGTCGACAATCATACAGCACCTGAGGTAACAAACACATCTCGAGCCCCATTGTGCACTCCATTATTCATGCCAACTCAGTGCCTCGCTCTTTACTACTGTGTACCAATCTTGTCGTCCAACTGCAAAACACTCGGCCACAACAAGTTTCCGCGTCTCCATTGCACTTCGCATACTACGAAACGCTCCCCAAACTTAGCACTCACCCTCGCAGCCGACTTTTCCGACTTTCCACGACGCTCACGCTAGTGACAGCTTTATTTATAGTTTGACGTCGCGCCAAAGCGAATGAGCACATTTCGCATACGGCTTAGGCCGCCCTCCTAGTGTGGCTGCTCGGTGTCTGCAGGCAGCGAGGGTCTGCAAGCTTCCTGTGTTCGCACCTATGTCACCTGTGCTTGCTTGTCAGAGACAGACTATCGCAAAACATACAACTCACTCCATGAATTGATTGCTACGGCATCTGTTATCAGCAGTCACAACTAGCAACACCAGTAGCAGCTGACTGTACGCAAAGAATAGGAATGTGCAGTGGGATTTACGTGAACTCAGCGGAAGGCAGATCTTTCCGAGATAGGCTTGAGAATCTTACGGGAACACTTGTACTGTTTCTAAATTAAGTGTAGGCGTGGGAGGAGGGTGCTTCCTGCGCACTAATAACAGCACGCTTGTCAATTGTGGATGCTAATCATTCGCTTGTATCTTCCTAGACACATCTGCTGGTTGTGAATTATTCCACTTGCATGGCAAGGTGCGCATGTAGGTGTGTTAAAAATTCTGGAGGCACTGGGTATTGATCCCAGTACCTCTCGCATACTAAACGAGCGCTCTACCATCTGAGCTACGCCCGCCCCCCCAAAGACTAATGGTGCTACATACAGCCATATAGACGACACAGACCCTTGCACTCCCATTATTCAGCAGACAAACACTACTCTCTATGTATCCGTTAGGGTGTCTTTCAGGTTTCGTGCATTCTGTATCGAATCGCAGTTGGCCACAATGAAAGTGGCACGTATAACGTCGAAAATAGAATTCGGACACCGCTCTGAGTAAGACCAACGTGTTGTCCACCCTCTAGACTTCAATGAGGTTAAGCCGCGATACCTAAGACAGATGACACCTCAATAACAGCCGGTCCCCACACTTACATCTTGCTCTCCTTACGTCAGTATACATCATATCAGTCTGTGACGCTGACTTTGCAACATCTTGCGTGCTTTAGGTTCGCCGCGACCAACACTTACCATGCACTGACCACAAAAATGGAGGCGCCGCGGCTTGAACGCTGGACCTTTCACATGCCAAGCGAACGCTCTACCAACTGATCTACGCCCTATGCACGAGCAAACTGCGCTATTCCCCATTCTTTGCGACTCAGATGCGCACGGACACGATGGTTGGTTGGTTTGTAGCGGTGAAGGGAGCAGAGTACAAAGGGGCGGACCCGTTCATTTACACAAAAGTTCCAAGTAGTTTCGATGCTCTGGTATTACAAATGCAAATTCCGTCTGTTTTTAACGGCTTAAATTGAAAGAGCCGTCACAAATTGCTCCGTTTTCACTCCTTGTCGACAATCATACAGCACCTGAGGTAACAAACACATCTCGAGCCCCATTGTGCACTCCATTATTCATGCCAACTCATTGCCTCGCTCTTTACTACTGTGTACCAATCTTGTCGTCCAACTGCAAAACACTGGGCCACAACAAGTTTCCACGTCTCCATTGCACTGCGCATACTACGAAACGCTCCCCAAACTTGGCACTCACCCTCGCAGCCGACTTTTCCGACTTTCCACGACGCTCACACAACGCTCACGCTAGTGACAGCATTATTTATAGTTCGACGTCGCGCCAAAGCGAATGAGCACATTTCGCCTACGGCTTAGGCCGCCCTCCTAGTGTGGCTGCTCGGTGTCTGCAGGCAGCGAGGGTCTGCAAGCTTCCTGTGTTCGCACCTATGTCACCTGTGCTTGCTTGTCAGAGACAGACTATCGCAAAACATACAACTCACTCCATGAATTGATTGCTACGGCATCTGTTTTCGGCAGTCACAACTAGCAACACCAGTAGCAGCTGACTGCACGCAAAGAATAGGAATGTGCAGTGGGAATTACGTGAACTCAGCGCACGGCAGATCTTTCCGACATAGGCTTGAGAATCCTACGGGAACACTTGTACTGTTTCTAAAATAAGTGTAGTCGTGGGAGGAGGGTGCTTCCTGTGCACTAATAACAGCATGCTTGTCAATTGTGGATGCTAATCATTCGCTTGTATCTTCCTAGACACATCTGCTGGTTGTGAATTATTCCACTTGCATGGCAAGGTGCGCATGTAGGTGTGTTAAAAATTCTGGAGGCACTGGGTATCGATCCCAGCACCTCTCGCATACTAAACGAGCTCTATACCATCTGAGCTACGCCCGCTCCCCCAAAGACTAATGGTGCTACATACAGCCATATAGACGACACAGACCCTTGCACTCCCATTATTCAGCAGACAAACACTACTCTCTATGTATCCGTTAGAGTGTCTTTCAGGTTTCGTGCATTCTGTATCGAATCGCAGTTGGCCACAATGAAAGTGGCACGTATGACGTCCAAAATAGAATTCGGACACCGCTCTGAGTAAGACCAACGTGTTGTCCACCCTCTAGACTTCAATGAGTTTAAGCCGCGATACCTAAGACAGATGACACCTCGATAACAGCCGGTCCCCACACTTACATCTTGCTCTCCTTACGTCAGTATACATCATATCAGTCTGTGACGCTGGCTTTGCAACATCTTGCGTGCCTTTAGGTTCGCCGCGACCAACACTTACCATGCACTGACCACAAAAATGGAGGCGCCGCGGCTTGAACGCTGGACCTTTCACATGCCAAGCGAACGCTCTACCAACTGATCTACGCCCTATGCACGAGCAAACTGTGCTATTCCCCATTCTTTGCGACTCAGATGCGCACGGACACGATGGTTGGTTGGTTTGTAGCGGAGAAGGGAGCAGAGTACAAAGGGACGGACCCGTTCATATACACAAAAGTTCCAAGTAGTTTCGATGCTCTGGTATTACAAATGCAAATTCCGTCTGTTTTTAACGTCTTAAATTGAAAGAGCCGTCACAAATTGCTCCGTTTTCACTCCTTGTCGACCATCATACAGCACCTGAGGTAACAAACACATCTCGAGCCCCATTGTGCACTCCATTATTCATGCCAACTCAGTGCCTCGCTCTTTACTACTGTGTACCAATCTTGTCGTCCAACTGCAAAACACTGGGCCACAACAAGTTTCCGCGTCTCTATTGCACTGCGCATACTACGAAACGCTCCCCAAACTTGGCACTCACCCTCGCAGCCGACTTTTCCGACTTTCCACGACGCTCACGCTAGTGACAGCATTATTTATAGTTCGACGTCGCGCCAAAGCGAATGAGCACATTTCGCCTACGGCTTAGGACGCCCTCCTAGTGTGGCTGCTCGGTGTCTGCAGGCAGCGAGGGTCTGCAAGCTTCCTGTGTTCGCACCTATGTTACCTGTGCTTGCTTGTCAGAGACAGACTATCGCAAAACATACAACTCACTCCATGAATTGATTGCTACGGCATCTGTTATCAGCAGTCACAACTAGCAACACCAGTAGCAGCTGACTGCACGCAAAGAATAGGAATGTGCAGTGGGATTTACGTGAACTCAGCGCAAGGCAGATCTTTCCGACATAGGCTTGAGAATCTTACGTGGACACTTGTACTGTTTCTAAATTAAGTGTAGGCGTGGGAGGAGGGTGCTTCCTGCGCACTAATAACAGCACGCTTGTCCATTGTGGATGCTAATCATTCGCTTGTATCTTCCTAGACACATCTGCTGGTTGTGAATTATTCCACTTGCATGGCAAGGTGCGCATGTAGGTGTGTTAAAAATTCTGGAGGCACTGGCTATTGATCCCAGTACCTCTCGCATTCTAAGCGAGCGCTCTACCATCTGAGCTACGCCCGCCCCCCAGAATACTAATGGTGCTACATAAAGCCATATAGACGACACAGTCCCTTGCACTCCCATTATTCAGCAGACAAACACTACTCTCTATGTATCCGTTAGGGTGTCTTTCAGGTTTCGTGCATTCTGTATCGAATCGTAGTTGGCAACAATGAAAGTGGCACGTATAACGTCGAAAATAGAATTCGGACACCGCTCTGAGTAAGACCAACGTGTTGTCCACCCTCTAGACTTCAATGAGGTTAAGCCGCGATACCTAAGACAGATCTGCACTCGATGACACCTCGATAACAGCCTCTCCCCACACTTACATCTTGCTCTCCTTACGTCAGTATACATCATATCAGTCTGTGACGCTGGCTTTGCAACATCTTGCGTGCCTTTAGGTTCGCCGCGACCAACACTTACCATGCACTGACCACAAAAAAAAGAGGCGCCTCGGCTTGAACCCTCGACCTTTCACATGCCAAGCGAACGCTCTAGCAACTGAGCTACGCCCCATGCACGAGCAAACTGCGCTATTCCCCATTCTTTGCGACTCAGATGCGCACGGACACGATGGTTGGTTGGTTTGTAGCGGTGAAGGGAGCAGAGTACAAAGGCGCGGACCCGTTCATATACACAAAAGTTCCAAGTAGTTTCGATGCTCTGGTATTACAAATGCAAATTCCGTCTGTTTTTAACGTCTTAAATTGAAAGAGCCCTCACAAATTGCTCCGTTTTCACTCCTTGTCGACAATCATACAGCACCTGAGGTAACAAACACATCTCGAGCCCCATTGTGCACTCCATTATTCATGCCAACTCAGTGCCTCGCTCTTTACTACTGTGTACCAATCTTGTCGTCCAACTGCAAAACACTGGGCCACAACAAGTTTCCGCGTCTCCAATGCACTGCGCGTACTACGAAACGCTCCCCAAACTTGGCACTCACCCTCGCAACCGACTTTTCCGACTTTCTACAACGCTCACGCTAGTGACAGCATTATTTATAGTTCGACGTCGCGCCAAAGCGAATGAGCACATTTCGCCTACGGCTTAGGCCGCCCTCCTAGTGTGGCTGCTAGGTGTCTGCAGGCAGCGAGGGTCTGCAAGCTTCCTGTGTTCGCACCTATGTCACCTGTGCTTGCTTGTCAGAGACAGACTATCGCAAAACATACAACTCACTCCATGAATTGATTGCTACGGCATCTGTTATCAGCAGTCACAACTAGCAACACCAGTAGCAGCTGACTGCACGCAAAGAATAGGAATGTGCAGTGGGATTTACGTGAACTCAGCGCAAGGCAGATCTTTCCGACATAGGCTTGAGAATCTTACGGGAACACTTGTACTGTTTCTAAATTAAGTGTAGGCGTGGGAGGAGGGTGCTTCCTGCGCACTAATAACAGCACGCTTGTCAATTGTGGATGCTAATCATTCGCTTGTATCTTACGAGACACATCTGCTGGTTGTGAATTATTCCACTTGCATGGCAAGGTGCGCATGTAGGTGTGTTAAAAATTCTGGAGGCACTGGGTATTGATACCAGTACCTCTCGCATACTAAACGAGCGCTCTACCATCTGAGGTACGCCCGCCCCCCCAAAGACTAATGGTGCTACATACAGCCATATAGACGACACAGACCCTTGCACTCCCATTATTCAGCAGACAAACACTACTCTCTATGTATCCGTTAGGGTGTCTTTCAGGTTTCGTGCATTCTGTATCGAATCGCAGTTGGCCACAATGAAAGTGGCACGTATAACGTCCAAAATAGAATTCGGACACCGCTCTGAGTAAGACCAACGTGTTGTCAACCCTCTAGACTTCAATGAGGTTAAGCCGCGATACCTAAGACAGATGACACCTCGATAACAGCCGGTCCCCACACTTACATCTTGCTCTCCTTACGTCAGTATACATCATATCAGTCTGTGACACTGGCTTTGCAACATCTTGCGTGCCTTTAGGTTCGCCGCGACCAACACTTACCATGCACTGACCACAAAAATGGAGGTGCCGCGGCTTGAACCCTGGACCTTTCACATGCCAAACGAACGCTCTACCAACTGATCTACGCCCCATGCACGAGCAAACTGCTCTATTCCCCATTCTTTGCGACTCAGATGCGCACGGACACGATGGTTGGTTGGTTTGTAGCGGTGAAGGGAGCAGAGTACAAAGGGGCGGACCCGTTCATATACACAAAAGTTCCAAGTAGTTTCGATGCTCTGGTATTACAAATGCAAATTCCGTCTGTTTTTAACGTCTTAAATTGAAAGAGCCGTCACAGATTGCTCCGTTTTCATTCCTTGACGACAATCATACAGCACCTGAGGTAACAAACACATCTCGAGCCCCATTGTGCACTCCATTATTCATGCCAACTCAGTGCCTCGCTCTTTACTACTGTGTACCAATCTTGTCGTCCAACTGCAAAACACTGGGCCACAACAAGTTTCCGCGTCTCCATTGCACTGCGCATACTACGAAACACTCCCCAAACTTGGCACTCACCCTCGCAGCCGACTTTTCCGACTTTCCACGACGCTCACGCAACGCTCACGCTAGTGACAGCATTATTTATAGTTCGACGTCGCGCCAAAGCGAATGAGCACATTTCGCCTACGGCTTAGGCCGCCCTCCTAGTGTGGCTGCTCGGTGTCTGCAGGCAGCGAGGGTCTGCAAGCTTCCTGTGTTCGCACCTATGTCACCTGTGCTTGCTTGTCAGAGACAGACTATCGCAAAACATACAACTCACTCCATGAATTGATTGCTACGGCATCTGTTATCAGCAGTCACAACTAGCAACACCAGTAGCAGCTGACTGCACGCAAAGAATAGGAATGTGCAGTGGGATTTACGTGAACTCAGCGCAAGGCAGATCTTTCCGACATAGGCTTGAGAATCTTACGGGAACACTTGTAGTGTTTCTAAATTAAGTGTAGGCGTGGGAGGAGGGTGCTTCCTGCCCACTAATAACAGCACGCTTGTCAATTGTGGATGCTAATCATTCGCTTGTATCTTCCTAGACACATCTGCTGGTTGTGAATAATTCCACTTGCATGGCAAAGTGCGCATGTAGGTGTGTTAAAAATTCTGGAGGCACTGGGTATTGATCCAAGTACCTCTCGCATACTAAGCGAGCGCTCTACCAAATTGTTATTTGGATAACCCATAGCCAAAATTCTTATTATTAAACCAAGTTGTCTTAAAGTAGAAAGAGCAATAATCTTCTTCAAATCAAATTCAAAATTAGCGCCCAATCCAGCCATAAATATAGTTATACAACCAATTAAAAGTAAAAATCAACCACAATAATAAGTATCTAATATTGGTCTAAAACGAATTAATAAATAAACACCAGCAGTAACAAGAGTAGAAGAATGAACTAAAGCAGAAACAGGAGTAGGAGCTGCTATAGCAGCAGGAAGTCATGAAGAGAAAGGAATGTGAGCTCTCTTAGTTATAGCTGCTAAAACAATTAATATAGTAATGAGCTTTATTTCAAAAGAATTAGAAATAAAATCATAATAATAAATATAATTTCAACCACCAAAATTAACATTCATGCAATAGAAATTAAAATAGCAACATCACCAATATTATTAGAAAGTGCAGTTAATATACCAGCACTATAAGATTTTACATTTTGATAATAAATAACTAAACAATAAGAAACTAAACCTAAACCATCTCAACCTAATAAAATTCTAATTAAATTAGGACTAATAATTAAAAAACCTATAGAAAGAATAAATATTAAAACAATAATAATAAAACGATTTATATTCTTTTCACCAGATATATAATCCTCTCTATAATAAATAACCAAAGAAGATATATACATAACAAAAGATATAAAAATAAGAGATATTCAATCCAAAATTAAAGCTATAACAACTATAGAACCATTTAAATTGAAAAGCTCTCACTCAACAAAAACTCTATAATCAATTATTAAATAATAAATACCTAAAATAAAAATTATAGTTCTCGAAAAAAAACTCAAAGAACAAATAGAAAGTAAATTCACGGCCTAAGATGAAAAACTTCATATCATTGATTCCACAAAACAATATTTTTAATTAAAATACTTAAGCAAACTAAACAAAGAAATATTCACCCTTTAAACAGAGAATATTTAAAGGCAATCAATGTAAAAGTAAAAGATGATATTCACGAAAATAACCAAGAGAACAAGTATAAACACCAGAATAATAATTTCCATGCTGAGAATAAGAATATATATACAAAGTATAAACAGCTCTAAAAAAAGATAAAAAAATCAAAGCAAAGAATCTAAAAGAAGATCAAGATATAATTCTATTTAATAATCTAATTTCACCTACCAAATTTAAAGAAGGAGGAGCAGCCATATTTGATGATCTTAAAAGAAATCATCATAAAGCCATTCTTGGCATCAAATTAATTATACCCTTGTTAATTAATAATCTTCGTCTACCTAAACGTTCATAAATAATATTAGATAAACAAAATAAACCAGAAGAACATAAACCATGACCAACCATTAGAGAAAGAGAACCTACACAACCTCATCAATTCATAGTCATCAATCCACCAATAACCATTCTTTTATGTGCAACAGAAGAATATGCAATTAAAGACTTTAAATCAACCTGACGAAAACAAATAAATCTTACAATAACACCCCCAGATAAACCCAAAGATAATCAAAAATAATTAAACTTTAAACCCAAATAAGAAATAACCTTTATAACACGAAAAATACCATAACCACCTATTTTTAATAAAACACCAGCAAGAATCATTCTACCTGAAATAGGGGCCTCTACATGAGCCTTAGGAAGTCATAAATGAACCAAAAACATAGGTATCTTAACTAAAAAAGCCAAAATTATAAATACATAAAACATAAAATAATAAGAACCAAAATCAACTAATAAAGGAAAATATAAAGTATTAGAAAAGTCATAAACCTTAAATAAAACTAATAATAAAGGTAATCTAGCAACCAAAGTATAAAAAATTAAATAAACACCAGCCTGCAGCGCTCAGGTTGATAACCCCAACCCAAAATTAAAAGTAAAGTAGGAACTAATCTAGCCTCAAAAAAAATATAAAAAGAAAGAAGACTTAATCTAGCAAATGAACAGTAAAGCATAATTATTAAAATCAAAACCATAAAAACAAAAAAATTAGAATGATATGAACTTAAATAAACTGAACCTCTAGCAGTGATTATTAAAGAACAAATCCAAAAACTAAGCAAAATAAAACTAAAAGAAAAATAATCAATACCAAAATAATATCTAATTATATTCAAATCAGCATATGAATAAACACAAATTATAAACACAAAACTCGACAGAAACATTAAAGAATGAACCAACCATCAATAATTATTTAATAAACAAAGAGGGATCAAAAAATAGTTATAAATAAATACTTTAACATAAAGATAAACCAAAAGAATTAAAAAAATCATCACCATGAAAACGAATTATTGAAACTAAAATAGAAAGACCTAAAGCACCCTCACAAACAGAAAATACTAAAAAAATAACAGGAAAAAAATAATCATAATCAAACTCAATAAGAGAAACAATAACTAATATAAATAAAGAAAGAACAATATATTCTAATCTCAAAAGAACCATTAATAAATGTTTACGTTTAGAAGAAAAAACATAAACACCAGCAAAATAAATCAATAAAGAACTAAAAATAGAGAATATAAACATTAGTTTTAATGGTTTAAAAAAAACGCCGGTCTTGTAAACCGGAAATAAGTCCAGCCCCCACTTTTAAAACTTCAGAGGTGGAAAAGCTTCCATCATCGGTCCCCAAAACCGATATTTTAATTAAACTAACCCCTGAAATGATCAAAATAATAATTATATCATTATCAAATGTAATAAATATTAATTTTATTAAATTAAGACACCCAATATCAATAATGCTTTTTATTATCCTTAAAACCTTCCTAGTTGGATTAATAACAGGAACAATAATAGAAAGATATTGATTATCATATATTTTATTTTTAACATTTCTTGGTGGTACACTAGTATTATTTATTTACATTACAAGAATTGCATCAAACGAAATATTTCAGCCTAAATCAATTACTATAATTATTACATTAATAATGTGAGTATTTATCATATCAATATTAATTATTCTAGATATATCTATATTTATAGACTTTTTCAAAAACACCAAAACTATAAATATTGATAATTCAATCAATTATCAAGAAATAACAATATCTTTAGAAAAATTATATAACAGACCAACATTCATTATTACAATAATAATAATAATTTATTTATTTTTAGCACTACTAGCAGTTGTTAAAATCACTAATATTTATCAGGGACCTATTCGTAAAATAAGATAATTACTAATGAATAAACCCTTACGATTAAGACATCTTTTAATTAAAATTATTAATAACTCTTTAATTGACTTACCTGCCCCAACAAATACTTCATTTTGATTAAATTTTGGATCCCTATTAGGGTTATGTTTGGTAATTCAAATCGTAACTGGACTATTTTTAGCTATACATTATACATCAAATATTGAAATAGCATTCAGTAGTGTAGTACACATCTGCCGAGACGTAAATAATGGTTGAATTATCCGAACCTTACATGCAAATGGAGCATCTATATTTTTTATTTGTATTTACTTACATGTAGGACGGGGAATTTACTACGGATCTTATATATATATATATACATACCAGAATAATTGGTACAGTGATTTTATTTTTAGTTATAGCAACTGCATTTATAGGATATGTCTTACCCTGAGGCCAAATATCTTTTTGTCGTGCAACAGTAATTACTAATTTATTATCAGCAATCCCATACTTAGGAACAGATTTAGTCCAATGAGTATGAGGAGGATTCGCTGTTGATAATGCAACATTAAATCGATTCTTCACATTCCATTTTGTATTACCATTTATTATTGCTGCTATAGCAGCAATTCATTTATTTTTTCTTCACCAAACAGGATCTAATAATCCTCTTGGACTAAATGGAGATATTGAAAAAATTCCATTCCATCCATACTTTACCTTTAAGGATTCTATTACATTTGTAATAATAACATCATTATTAATTATACTATGTTTAATCAATCCTTACCTATTAGGAGATCCAGATAACTTTGTATTTGCCAACCCATTAGTAACACCAGTTCACATTCAACCAGAGTGATATTTCCTATTTGCATATGCAATTCTACGATCTATCCCTAATAAATTAGGAGGTGTTATTGCATTATTTTTATCAATTAGAATCTTAATAATTTTACCATTTTATAATAAAACACCATTCCGAGGCATTCAATTTTACCCTATTAATCAAATTTTATTCTGAATTATAGTAGTTGTTGTATGCTTACTAACGTGAATTGGTAAACGACCTGTTGAAGAACCTTATATTATAACAGGTCAAATCTTAACAATTACCTACTTTACATATTTCTTAATTAATGTCCATGTCGCAAACGCATGAGGTAAATTAATTAAGGAATAAAGTTAATTAGCTTAGGAAAAGGATATGTTTTGAAAACATAAAATTAGAAGTTTAACTCTTCTATTAACTTTTCTCAAAAAATTTCACTAAACAAATGAGATAAATAAAATCTTTAAACCAACAAAGAAAATAAAAAAATTCAAAGATAAAGGTAAAAAACTTTTTCAAGCTAAGTACGTTATTTATCATAACGAAACCGTGGTAATGTTCCACGAACCCAAATAAAACCAAAAGATATAATAGCAAGCTTAATAAAAAATATAAAAGAATAAAAATCACCACCTAAAAAAATTAAAGCCAATAATATTCTTATGAAGACAATTCTAGTATATTCAGCTAAAAAAATTAAAGTAAAACCACCTGCACCATACTCAATATTAAATCCTGAAACTAACTCAGATTCCCCTTCAGCAAAATCAAAAGGAGTACGATTAGTTTCAGCTAAACAAGAAGCAAAACAAGCTAAAGCTAAAGGAAAAGAAATAATAATAAATCAACAATAAAGCTGATAGTTTATAAAATCAAACATATTAAAACTACCAATTAAAATAATTAAAGACAATAAAATTAAAGCTAAACTAACTTCATAAGAAATTGTTTGAGCAACAGAGCGAAGAGAACCTAATATGAATAATTTGAATTAGAAGATCAACCAGTAATTATAACAGTATAAACACCTAATGTAGTACAACATAAAAAAAATAAAAATCCATAAGAAAAAGAACACATATAAGTTAAATAAGGAAAAATTACTCAAACGGCTAAAGAAATCATTAAATTAAAAACAGGGGAAAAATAATAAAGTAGGTAATTTGATATAATAGGAATTGGCTGCTCCTTACAAATTAACTTAATAGCATCTCTAAATGGCTGAGGAATTCCAACAAAACCTACCTTATTTGGACCCTTTCGAATCTGAATATAACCTAAAACCTTAAAAAGGCAACACTAATTAAAACACAAATAACCAATAAAAGAAAATTCAAAATAAATATAAATAAATCATAAAGTATCAATACTATTTGTAGAAAAAAATCTACATAAATGAATTCTAAATTCAACACATTAATCTGTCAAAATAGTAAATAAATTAATATTAATCAATATAACAAAAAATATTTTAACCATATGGTCCTTTCGTACTAATATGGATTAATAATCTTAGGATAGAAACCGACCTGGCTCACGCCGGTCTGAACTCAGATCATGTAAGAATTTAAAGGTCGAACAGACCTAATCATTGGGCTCCTGCACCCAAAATTTTTCTTAATCCAACATCGAGGTCGCAATCTGCTTTGTCGATATGAGCTCTCAAAAACAATTACGCTGTTATCCATAAGGTAACTTAATCTTATGATCATAAATTATGGATCAAAATAACAAACATAAATAAATGATATAATAATGAAGAGTTTATCTATTCTTCATGTCACCCCAACAAAACATCATCATTAAATATAGAAAGACAAACAAAAAACTATATAAAAGTAAAATGTCAAGCTCTATAGGGTCTTCTCGTCCTAAAGAAGAATTTAAGCCTTTTGACTCAAAAGTTAAATTCAAAAATTTATTAAGAGACAGTTGATTTCTCGTCAAGCCATTCATTCCAGCCACTAATTAAGAGACTAATGATTATGCTACCTTTGCACGGTCAAAATACCGCGGCTCTTTAAAAATAGGCTCAGTGAGCAGGCCAGACCTCAAAGTATAAACAAGAGGACATGTTTTTGATAAACAGGTGGAAATCAATTTTGCCTAGTTCCTTATAATAAGTTCACAAGGTAAAAATTTCATACAAATAAATATACTAATTCTATCATTATTACAAAAATTTTAAAATTAAATTAATAATCTTAATAAAAAACCTAAAATATTTATAAAATCAAAATAAAAAATAATGAACTAAAACGTAATCTTAAAGATAGCTGGTTTAAAGGTTACTATTATATTTCTATAAAATAAATTATAGGTTATTAACTTCAAAGCTTATCCCTTAAAGAATAAATAAGTTAATATTTTTACTTAAAAAATTAAATAATTAAATTTTTTCTTAAGAAGCTAGATATCTTGGGAAACGATTAACATCTCATTTCTATAAATAATTTAATAATAATTACGATACATTAACTATAAATTATTTATAAATCAACCCAAATCGAGACAAGTAAAATAAATACTAAAATTTTGATAAACCCTGATACAAAAGGTACAATAAATAAAATCTACTTAAAAAAATTTAAAATAATATTTCATAAAACACTTACATTACCAATACACTATAATCTAAAAAACCAATTCTATAAAATATACTAAGACAAAAATACAATAAAATTATTTATACTAAATAATTAAATAAACAAAAAATAAATATAATAAAATAAATAATCAAGATATCCTGATTTGCACAGAAAAAATTTCAGTGTAAATGAAACACTTTACTAATAAGTTATATCTTCAAACTCTTCCTAGATACACTTTCCAGTACATCTACTATGTTACGACTTATCTCATCTAAATTGAAGCTACTTTAAAATAGAATAGAATAATCAATAATGAGAGCGACGGGCGATGTGTACACATCTCAGAGCCAATATCAGTTAAATTAAATAAATTAAATTACTATCAAATCCACCTTCATTAACAGTATTTCACTATCAAATCCGTTATAAACAAAAATCTATTGTAACCCACCTCCTCTTAACTATAAGCTGCACCTTGACCTGAAATATTTTATAATTATAAATCTTGAGAATTATAACTCTAAAAAGATTCTCTGATAACGGAGATATACAAACAAATAAATTAAGTAGAGTAAATCGTGTATTATCAATCATGGGGGTAGGTTCCTCTGAATGGAATGAGATACCGCCAAATTCTTTGGGTTTAAAGACCTTAACTAATAGTACCCTGGTAAATATAATTAACATTTAAAATAATAGGGTATCTAATCCTAGTTTATTATTTAAATTTCACAGATTCATAAAAAGGGCCACAAATAAATTTTAACATTTAACCTTACAAATTTATATTTCAGCCCTAATAGTATAAACAACTGTTTTAACCAATAATATTCACTTGTATCAATCGTATAACCGCGGCTGCTGGCACGAATTATGCCGATACTAAATCAATTGCTAAATCCAAAATCACTTGATAATTAAATCAAATTACTGCAAAAAGAACATTTAGTCTAACAAAACTTACATATAATACAAAGAAAAAGTGAATAAACAAGCAAGAATAAAACTTTTAAAAATAAAAAATAAGAAATTTTTAAATTTATTAAATCAGGAAAAAATAAAAGATTCAAATATTTAAAGAAAAAAAAAAGAAAAAAACCACAAACATTAACAAAAAAAAAGAAACGCTCACCTGTATGACCACAACAACTTCTCTATTATATATAATTAAAGATTAATTGGAACATGTATAGCAATAAATGTATTATATTCTTTCTTTTTTAATCTTTCTTTCCACTAATAAATAAAGAAAGGTTAAATAATATAATAAATATATTTTATACAATTATGAAATTTAATATAATATGTTATTAATATGAATTCTTTTTTTATATTAAGTTAACTTATATATATTAGTTAAATAATCTAATTATAGATAATTTATGTTAATTATAATATTATTATTAATATAATTATTTATATTATTATAATATTTTATATTTAAAATTAATAATTTTATTTATTATATCCAATTATAATAATATTAAATATTAAATTACATATTATTATATATATTATATTATAATAACCTATTTTAAGCTAAAAACATAAGTAGCTCTAATCCTAGGTAAATGAATGTATTATAATAATCAATTAATAATAATAAGATGAACTTATAATCTTTTAATTTTAATTAAATGTAATATATATATATATATATATATATATATATATATATATATATATATATATATATATATATATATATATATATATATATAAAAGGAGCAGGATAAATTAATTCTAATTAAACAAAATAATACATAAAAGAATTTCAAAAAAAAACTTTCGATTTATATATTAAATAAATGAAGTGCCTGATTAAAGGGTTACCTTGATAGGGTAAATAAAGTAAATATAATTACCTTCATTAAAATTACATAAGATAGAATTAAACTACCTCCTTTAGTATCAAAAACTAACGTGCATCATACACCTTAATGTAAAAAGGTAAGCTAAACAAGCTAATGGGTTCATACCCCATTTATAGAGGTATCAATCCTCTCCTTTTTAATGACCAACAACTCTACAAAACTTCTCTTCCTATCAACATTAATGATAGGAACGATCCTGTCCATTTCTTCAAATTCCTGATTTGGGGTTTGAATAGGACTTGAGATCAACTTACTTTCATTTATTCCGCTCCTAACAAGAAAAAAAAATATCATAATAAACGAATCATCAATTAAATATTTTATTGTCCAAGCAATAGCATCGACAATATTATTATTTTCAATTTTAATGATTCAAATAAAATATCCCATGGGATTGGAAACAGAATTTATCCAATCAATAATAATTAGATCTAGACTATTATTAAAGATTGGAGCTGCACCTTTCCATTTCTGATTTCCAGAAGTTATAGGAGCATCAAGATGAAATAATTGTTTAACATTAATAACATGACAAAAAATCGCCCCAATAATGGTCTTATCCTATTGTATTCAATTGAGAACTTTTATTTGAACAATTATTATCTTAAGAATTATTATTGGGGCAATAGGAGTTTTAAATCAAACATCCTTACGACAACTTTTAGCATATTCATCAATCAGACATCTAGGTTGAATAATTAGATCATTAACAGTCAGAGAAAACATCTGAGAAGTATACTTCATTATTTACTCACTATTAAGATTAATTATAGTTTTATTATTTAAGCAAATAAATTTATTTTTCATAAATCAAATTTATTCAGCCAGAAATATAAAAACCGAAATTAAATTCATAATATTCTTATCTTTATTATCTTTAGGTGGACTACCACCATTCCTTGGATTCTTACCAAAATGAATTGTAATACAATCGTTAATAGAAAACAATATAACAACTATTATAACTATTATAGTTGTATTAACTACAATTACACTCTACTACTATATACGTATTAGATTCTCAGCTCTAATTATATCATACACAGAAAATTCGTGATCTATAAAGATAAAGTCCCAAAAATCAAGAATCATTCTTCCTATTACAGTAATAAATTCAACAATAGGATTGATTTCAACATCAACCTTAATTTCATTATACTAAGGACTTAAGTTAATCAAACTAATAACCTTCAAAGTTATAATTAAAAGAATAATCTTTTAGGCCTTAGTAAAATTTTACACCTCTAGAATTGCAGTCTAGAATCATAATTGAATATAAGACCTAAATATGATAAGAGAGAAAACATCTCATAAGTAGATTTACAGTCTACCACCTAAAATTCAGCCATCTTACCGCAAAAATGATTATTCTCAACAAACCATAAGGACATTGGTACTTTATATTTTCTATTTGGAGCATGAGCAGGAATAGTAGGAACATCAATAAGAATACTTATTCGTGCTGAACTTGGTCAACCCGGATCTCTAATTGGGGATGACCAGATGTATAATGTTATTATTACAGCTCACGCATTCGTAATAACTTTCTTTATAGTAATACCTATTATAATTGGTGGATTTGGTAATTGACTTGTTCCACTAATAATTGGTGCACCAGATATAGCATTTCCACGAATAAATAATATAAGTTTTTGATTACTACCACCTTCACTAACCCTTCTTCTTACATCTTCTATAGTAGATAATGGTGCTGGTACAGGATGAACAGTTTACCCTCCTATAGCAGGAGCTATTGCACACGGGGGTGCATCTGTAGATCTAGCTATTTTTTCACTACACTTAGCAGGTGTATCATCTATTCTTGGTGCAGTAAATTTCATTACAACAGCAATTAATATACGATCAGAAAGTATAACTTTAGATCAAACACCTTTATTTGTATGATCAGTAGCTATTACAGCATTACTTCTCCTTCTTTCACTTCCAGTTTTAGCAGGAGCTATTACTATATTATTAACAGATCGAAATTTAAATACATCATTCTTAGACCCTGCAGGAGGGGGTGACCCAATTCTATATCAACATCTATTTTGATTCTTTGGACACCCAGAAGTTTATATTTTAATTCTACCGGGGTTCGGAATTATTTCACATATTGTATGTCAAGAAAGAGGAAAAATTGAATCATTTGGAACATTAGGTATAATTTATGCTATACTATCAATTGGACTAATAGGATTTATTGTATGAGCACATCATATATTTACAGTAGGAATGGATGTTGACACACGAGCATATTTTACATTAGCAACAATAATTATTGCTGTACCTACAGGAATTAAGGTATTTAGATGATTAGCTACATTATATGGAACTAAATTCAAGTTCAATCCACCATTATTATGAGCTCTAGGATTTATTTTCCTATTTACAATTGGTGGATTAACAGGATTAGTATTAGCAAATTCATCACTTGATATTGTATTACATGATACATATTATGTAGTAGCCCACTTTCATTATGTATTATCTATAGGAGCAGTATTTGCAATTATAGGAGGTGTCATTCAATGATATCCACTATTTACAGGATTAACTATAAATAATACATGATTAAAAATCCAATTTACAATTATATTCATTGGAGTAAACTTAACATTCTTTCCTCAACACTTCCTAGGATTAGCAGGAATACCTCGACGATACTCAGACTACCCAGACGCATATACATCATGAAACGTAGTATCAAGAATTGGGTCTACAATTTCTATTGTAGGAATCATTATATTCATTGTAATTATATGAGAAAGAATGGTTACAAACCGAGCAATTATATTTAGAGCTAACATAAGAAGATCAACAGAATGACTACAAAATAACCCTCCTGCAGAACATAGTTACTCAGAATTACCATTAATCTCTAGATTCTAATATGGCAGATTAGTGCAGTAGATTTAAGCTCTACAAATAAAGGTTTGACCTTTTATTAGAAAATATTTATTAATGGCAACATGATCAAATTTATCTCTTCAAGATGGAGCTTCACCATTAATGGAACAATTATCATTCTTTCATGATCATACTATGGTCGTATTATTATTAATTACAGTAATTGTAGGTTATGCCTTAAGTTATATATTATTTATTGCCTATACTAACCGTAATATACTTCATGGACATTTAATTGAAACAATCTGAACAGCTTTACCAGCAATTACATTAATTTTTATTGCCCTTCCATCATTACGACTATTATATTTACTTGATGATTCAGTAGATGCAATAATCACAATTAAAACCATTGGACGACAATGATATTGAAGATATGAATATTCAGACTTCATAGACGTAGAATTTGACACTTATATAACACCAGAACAAGACCTAGAAAATGATGGATTTCGACTGCTAGATGTAGATAACCGAACAATCCTACCAATAAATACAGAAGTACGAGTATTAACAAGAGCATCAGATGTTCTACACTCATGAGCAGTTCCTGCATTAGGGGTTAAAATTGATGCAACGCCAGGTCGGTTAAATCAAGGAACATTCACAATAAATCGACCTGGATTATTGTTTGGACAATGCTCAGAAATCTGTGGAGCAAACCACAGATTTATACCAATTGTAATTGAAAGAACTTCAGTAAATTTATTTATTAAGTGATTATCCCAACTAGGAAGGTTTGAAGGATAATAAAAAGCATTATTGATATTGGGTGTCTTAATTTAATAAAATTAATATTTATTACATTTGATAATGATATAATTATTATTTTGATCATTTCAGGGGTTAGTTTATTTAAAATATCGGTTTTGGGGACCAATGATGGAAGCTTTTCCACCTCTGAAGTTTTAAAAGTGGGGGCTGGACTTATTTCCGGTTTACAAGACCGGCGTTTTTTTAAAACTATTAAAACTAATGTTTGTATTCTCTATTTTTACTTCTTTATTGATTTATTTTGCTGGTGTTTATGTTTTTTCTTCTAAACGTAAACATTTATTAATGGTTCTTTTGAGATTAGAATATATTGTTCTTTCTTTATTTATATTAGTTATTGTTTTTCTTATTGAGTTTGATTATGATTATTTTTTTCCTGTTATGTTTTTAGTTTTTTCTGTTTGTGAGGGTGCTTTAGGTCTTTCTATTTTAGTTTCAATAATTCGTTCTCATGGTAATGATTTTTTTAATTCTTTTGGTTTATCTTTATGTTAAAGTATTTATTTATAACTATTTTTTTGATCCCTCTTTGTTTATTAAATAATTGTTGATGGTTGGTTCATTCTTTAATGTTTCTGTCGAGTTTTGTGTTTATAATTTGTGTTTATTCATATGCTGATTTGAATATAATTAGATATTATTTTGGTATTGATTATTTTTCTTTTAGTTTTATTTTGCTTAGTTTTTGGATTTGTTCTTTAATAATCACTGCTAGAGGTTCAGTTTATTTAAGTTCATATCATTCTAATTTTTTTGTTTTTATGGTTTTGATTTTAATAATTATGCTTTACTGTTCATTTGCTAGATTAAGTCTTCTTTCTTTTTATATTTTTTTTGAGGCTAGATTAGTTCCTACTTTACTTTTAATTTTGGGTTGGGGTTATCAACCTGAGCGTTTGCAGGCTGGTGTTTATTTAATTTTTTATACTTTGGTTGCTAGATTACCTTTATTATTAGTTTTATGTAAGGTTTATGATTTTTCTAATACTTTATATTTTCCTTTATTAGTTGATTTTGGTTCTTATTATTTTATGTTTTATGTATTTATAATTTTGGCTTTTTTAGTTAAGATACCTATGTTTTTGGTTCATTTATGACTTCCTAAGGCTCATGTAGAGGCCCCTATTTCAGGTAGAATGATTCTTGCTGGTGTTTTATTAAAGTTAGGTGGTTATGGTATTTTTCGTGTTATAAAGGTTATTTCTTATTTGGGTTTAAAGTTTAATTATTTTTGATTATCTTTGGGTTTATCTGGGGGTGTTATTGTAAGATTTATTTGTTTTCATCAGGTTGATTTAAAGTCTTTAATTGCATATTCTTCTGTTGCTCATATAAGAATGGTTATCGGTGGATTGATGACTATGAATTGATGAGGTTGTGTAGGTTCTCTTTCTCTAATGGTTGGTCATGGTTTATGTTCTTCTGGTTTATTTTGTTTATCTAATATTATTTATGAACGTTTAGGTAGACGAAGATAATTAATTAACAAGGGTATAATTAATTTGATGCCAAGAATGGCTTTATGATGATTTCTTTTAAGATCATCAAATATGGCTGCTCCTCCTTCTTTAAATTTGGTAGGTGAAATTAGATTATTAAATAGAATTATATCTTGATCTTCTTTTAGATTCTTTGCTTTGATTTTTTTATCTTTTTTTAGAGCTGTTTATACTTTGTATACATATTCTTATTCTCAGCATGGAAATTATTATTCTGGTGTTTATACTTGTTCTCTTGGTTATTTTCGTGAATATCATCTTTTACTTTTACATTGATTGCCTTTAAATATTCTCTGTTTAAAGGGTGAATATTTCTTTGTTTAGTTTGCTTAAGAATTTTAATTAAAAATATTGTTTTGTGGAATCAATGATATGAAGTTTTTCATCTTAGGCCGTGAATTTATTTTCTATTTGTTCTTTGAGTTTTTTTTCTTTGTTTTTTTCGAGAACTATAATTTTTATTTTAGGTATTTATTATTTAATAATTGATTATAGAGTTTTTGTTGAGTGAGAGCTTTTCAATTTAAATGGTTCTATAGTTGTTATAACTTTAATTTAGGATTGAATATCTCTTATTTTTATATCTTTTGTTATATATATTTCTTCTTTGGTTAATATTTTTTAATATTTATTCTTTCTATAGGTTTTTTAATTATTAGTCCTAATTTAATTAGAATTTTATTAGGTTGAGATGGTTTAGGTTTAGTTTCTTATTATTTAGTTATTTATTATCAAAATGTAAAATCTTATAGTGCTGGTATATTAACTGTACTTTCTAATCGTATTGGTGATGTTGCTATTTTAATTTCTATTGCATGAATGTTAAATTTTGGTGGTTGAAATTATATTTATTATTATGATTTTATTTCTAATTCTTTTGAAATAAAGCTCATTACTATATTAATTGTTTTAGCAGCTATAACTAAGAGAGCTCAGATCCTTTCTCTTCATGACTTCCTGCTGCTATAGCAGCTCCTACTCCTGTTTCTTCTTTAGTTCATTCTTCTACTCTTGTTACTGCAGGTGTTTATTTATTAATTCGTTTTAGACCAATATTAGATACTTATAATTGTGGTTGATTTTTACTTTTAATTGGTTGTATAACTATATTTATGGCTGGATTGGGCGCTAATTTTGAATTTGATTTGAAGAAGATTATTGCTCTTCCTACTTTAAGACAACTTGGTTTAATAATAAGAATTTTGGCTATGGGTTATCCAAAGCTTGCATTTTTTCATTTATTGGCTCATGCTTTATTTAAGGCATTATTATTTATATGTGCAGGTTCAATAATTCATAATTTGAAGGATTCTCAGGATATTTGTTTTATAGGATCAATTGTTAATTTCATACCTTTAACTTCAGTTTGTTTTAATGTTTCTAGTTTATCTTTGTGTGGAATACCTTTTTTAGCAGGATTTTATTCAAAGGATTTAATTCTTGAGATGGTTTGTTTAAGATGAATTAATTGTTTAATTTTTTTTCTTTATTTTGTTTCTACTGGTTTAACTGCTTCTAATTCTTTTCGTTTGTTTTATTATTCAATATCTGGTGATAATAATTTTTATTCTAGATTTTCTTTTGATGATAAGGGTTATTATATTTCATTTGGAATAATTGGTCTATTGTTTGTTGCTGTTTTTGGTGGTAGTCTTTTATCTTGATTAATTTTTCCTATTCCTCATGTGATTGCTTTACCTTATTATTTAAAGTTTTTAACTATTAAAGTTGTTATTTTAGGTGCTTATTTAGGTTATCTTATTTCTAATTTTGATTTTTCTCATAATTTATACTTTCTTTTGAAACTTCCTGGCAGATTAAATTGTGTGCCCGACCGAGACTCGAACTTGGGACCTTTGCCTTTCGCGGGCAAGTGCTCTACCATCTGAGCTACCGAAGCTTCGGTCCCGAGTTCGAGTCTCGGTCGGGCACACAGTTTTAATCTGCCAGGAAGTTTCATATCAGCGCACACTCCGCTGCAGAGTGAAAATCTCATTCTGGATACTTTCTTTTGTCAGATTTGCTGGTTCTATATGATTTATACCTTTTCTTTCAACTAAGTTTATTAGATATATTCCTTTAAAAATAGGTTATTATTCATCTAAGTCATTTGATTATGGTTGGGGTGAATTACTTGGTGGTCAAGGTTTATATAGATTATTTATTTATTTAATTGGTTATATTCAAGGTTGATATGATTCTAATTTCAAGATTTATCTTTTAACTTTTATTTTTTGAATATTTATTTTGGTAATATTATTTTTCGTTTACTTAAATAGCTTATAATTAGAGCGTGACACTGAAGATGTTAAGGAAGTATTTTTACTTTTAGGTATTTATAAATATAGATATATTATTTTTACAGTGAAAATGTAATGTTTTATTTAAACTATATAAATTTTAGAAATGTTAACGGAGTTTAACCGCTAATATAAAAAGTTAGCAGCTTTCATATTGGCTTTACATTTCCTTAATTGGAAATATAATAGTTCAATTATATTATTAACAGTAATACGCCTCTTTTTGGCTTCAATTAATAAGAATAAGGGTAGTATATACCAATCTTCCAGGTCGAAACTGACTGCAATATTTCGCTTCTTATTCTATTTAAGGTTGATTGATATTATCAATACTTTTTGAATGCAACCCAAATGTTATGTTTAACTACAACCCTTTATTCTGCTCATTGTAATGCTCCTTGATTTCATTCATGGTATAGTCCACCTAGTAGAACTAGAATAAAAAATATTGTTGATACTGTTCAGATTATAATGTCTGATGTTTTAAAAATAATTACAATTGGTAGAATTAGTGCAATTACTACATCAAAAATTAAAAAGATTACTGCGATTAGGAAGAATCGTAGTGAGAATGGTATTCGTGCTGATCTTTTTGGATCAAACCCACATTCAAATGGTGATCTTTTTTCTCGATCATTAATTAATTTTTTTGATAGTGTTGTTGCCAGGATTATAACAATTATTGGAATAATAAATCTAAAGAAAACTCTTGTGGATAGAATTAGAATTGTTTCTCTTGATTTATATCAAGCTTTCTGATTGGAAGTCAAATGTACTATTTATACTAGAAAAACAATTATCTACCTCATCAATAAATAGAGATATATAAGAATAATCATACTACATCTACGAAGTGTCAGTATCATGCTGCTGCTTCAAATCCAAAGTGGTGTCTTGGTGAGAATTGATTTATTGAGTGTCGAAGTAGACATGTTGATAAAAAGATTGTTCCAATAATTACGTGTAAACCATGGAATCCTGTTGCAACAAAGAATGTTGACCCATAAACTGCATCTGCAATGGTAAAAGGTGCTTCTCAATATTCATATGCTTGGAGTATTGTAAAGTATAGTCCTAATAACACTGTGAAGAATAATCCTTGTAGTGCTTGAGTATCATTAGATTCCATTAAACTATGATGTGCTCATGTTACTGTTACTCCTGATGCTAAAAGAATAGCTGTATTAAGTAATGGAATTTGTATAGGGTTAAAGGGTTGAATTCCTATTGGAGGTCATAGTATTCCTAGTTCAATTGTTGGTGCTAATCTTCTTCTAAAGAATGCTCAAAAAAAAGAAACGAAAAATAATACCTCTGATGCAATAAATAAAATTATTCCTCATCGTTATCCAATTGATACAAATCCTGTATGTAATCCTTGATATGTTCCTTCTCGTACTACATCTCGTCATCATTGAATTATGGTTAGTAGGGTAATTCCAAATACAATTATAAATAAGTTAATATTAAATAGGTGGAATCATTTTGCTAGTCCTGATACTAGGACTATTGCTCCAATTGCTCCTGTTAATGGTCAAGGTCTATAGTCTACTAAGTGGAATGGGTGGTTTGAGTGAGTTGTTAACATAGGTTTAATATACTTCTCTAGAATATAGAGTTCTTAGAATTGAGAAAACATAGGCTTGAATTATTGCTACTGCTGATTCTAGAATTAATAGAAGTATTTGTCCAATAATTAGTAATGAGATTAAGTTTATTGCTATAGATGGTCCTGTGTTTCCTAACAAGGTTAATAATAAGTGTCCTGCAATTATATTTGCTGCTAACCGTACTGCTAATGTACCTGGTCGAATAACATTACTAATTGTTTCAATTAGTACTATAAATGATATTAATGCGGGTGGTGTACCTTGTGGTACAAGGTGTGTAAATATATGATTAGTATGGTTAATTCATCCAAATAATATAAATCTTAGTCATATAGGTAGGGCAATTGCAAATGTTAATGCTAAATGTCTTGTTCTAGTAAAAATATAAGGGAATAATCCTATGAAATTGTTAAATAATATTATAATAAGAATTGAGATGAAAATGAATGTTGTTCCATTAAATGATTTTGGTCCAAGTAGTGTTTTAAATTCATTATGTAAGGTTAAATTTAGTTTATTTCAGATAATGTTAATTTGTGATGGTGTAAGTCAAAATAGTGATGGGATTAATAATAGTCTTAGAAATGTTCTAGTTCAATTTAATGATAAATTAAAGATGTTAGTTGATGGGTCAAATGTTGAGAATAGATTTGTTATCATTTTCAATTTAAGTTTTTTATTTCAATTGTTCCTTTTTCTGCTCTTTTAATAAGGTTAGGTTTAAATGAGAAGAAGTTTATTTGATTAAACAAGAATAATGTAGCTGAAAATATAATGAATAGTGAGAATCATATAAGAGGGGATATTTGAGGGATTTGGATATAATTTCCCCATCAGAAGTAGTCGTTAATTTACTATTATTTGGTTTAAGAGACCATTACTTACTTTCAGTCATCTGATGAATTTCAAGGTGTACTAATTTTTTTAGTTACTTTAGATTGACACTCTAATGTTATTTATTTTAACTAACTCCTTAAATTATCTTAGATAATCACTTAATAAATAAATTTACTGAAGTTCTTTCAATTACAATTGGTATAAATCTGTGGTTTGCTCCACAGATTTCTGAGCATTGTCCAAAGAATAATCCAGGACGATTTATTGTGAATGTTCCTTGATTTAACCGACCTGGCGTTGCATCAATTTTAACCCCTAATGCAGGAACTGCTCATGAGTGTAGAACATCTGATGCTCTTGTTAATACTCGTACTTCTGTATTTATTGGTAGGATTGTTCGGTTATCTACATCTAGCAGTCGAAATCCATCATTTTCTAGGTCTTGTTCTGGTGTTATATAAGTGTCAAATTCTACGTCTATGAAGTCTGAATATTCATATCTTCAATATCATTGTCGTCCAATGGTTTTAATTGTGATTATTGCATCTACTGAATCATCAAGTAAATATAATAGTCGTAATGATGGAAGGGCAATAAAAATTAATGTAATTGCTGGTAAAGCTGTTCAGATTGTTTCAATTAAATGTCCATGAAGTATATTACGGTTAGTATAGGCAATAAATAATATATAACTTAAGGCATAACCTACAATTACTGTAATTAATAATAATACGACCATAGTATGATCATGAAAGAATGATAATTGTTCCATTAATGGTGAAGCTCCATCTTGAAGAGATAAATTTGATCATGTTGCCATTAATAAATATTTTCTAATAAAAGGTCAAACCTTTATTTGTAGAGCTTAAATCTACTGCACTAATCTGCCATATTAGAATCTAGAGATTAATGGTAATTCTGAGTAACTATGTTCTGCAGGAGGGTTATTTTGTAGTCATTCTGTTGATCTTCTTATGTTAGCTCTAAATATAATTGCTCGGTTTGTAAGCATTCTTTCTCATATAATTACAATGAATATAATGATTCCTACAATAGAAATTGTAGACCCAATTCTTGATACTAAGTTTCATGATGTATATGCGTCTGGGTAGTCTGAGTATCGTCGAGGTATTCCTGCTAATCCTAGGAAGTGTTGAGGAAAGAATGTTAAGTTTACTCCAATGAATATAATTGTAAATTGGAGTTTTAATCATGTATTATTTATAGGTAATCCTGTAAATAGTGGATATGATTGAATGACACCTATAATTGCAAATACTGCTCCTATAGATAATACATAATGAAAGTGGGCTACTACATAATATGTATCATGTAATACAATATCAAGTGATGAATTTGCTAATACTAATCCTGTTAATCCACCAATTGTAAATAGGAAAATAAATCCTAGAGCTCATAATAATGGTGGATTGAACTTGAATTTAGTTCCATATAATGTAGCTAATCATCTAAATACCTTAATTCCTGTAGGTACAGCAATAATTATTGTTGCTGATGTAAAATATGCTCGTGTGTCAACATCCATTCCTACTGTAATTATATGATTTGCTCATACAATAAATCCTATTAGTCCAATTGATAGTATAGCATAAATTATACCTAATGTTCCAAATGATTCAATTTTTCCTCTTTCTTGACATACAATATGTGAAATAATTCCGAACCCCAGTAGAATTAAAATATAAACTTCTGGGTGTCCAAAGAATCAAAATAGATGTTGATATAGAATTGGGTCACCCCCTCCTGCAGGGTCAAAGAATGATGTATTTAAATTTCGATCTGTTAATAATTTAGTAATAGCTCCTGCTAAAACTGGAAGTGAAAGAAGGAGAAGTAATGCTGTAATAGCTACTGATCATACAAATAAAGGTGTTTGATCTGAAGTTATACTTTTGATCGTATATTAATTGCTGTTGTAATGAAATTTACTGCACCAAGAATAGATGATACACCTGCTAAGTGTAGTGAAAAAATAGCTAGATCTACAGATGCACCCCCGTGTGCAATAGCTCCTGCTAGAGGAGGGTAAACTGTTCATCCTGTACCAGCACCATTATCTACTATAGAAGATGTAAGAAGAAGGGTTAGTGAAGGTGGTAGTAATCAAAAACTTATATTATTCATTCGTGGAAATGCTATATCTGGTGCACCAATTATTAGTGGAACAAGTCAATTACCAAATCCACCAATTATAATAGGTATTACTATAAAGAAAATTATTACGAATGCGTGAGCTGTAATAATAACATTATAAATCTGGTCATCCCCAATTAGAGATCCGGGTTGACCAAGTTCAGCACGAATAATTATTCTTATTGATGTTCCTACTATTCCTGCTCATGCTCCAAATAGAAAATATAAAGTACCAATGTCCTTATGGTTTGTTGAGAATAATCATTTTTGTGGTAAGATGGCTGAATTTTAGGTGGTAGACTGTAAATCTACTTATGAGATGTTTTCTCTCTTATCATATTTAGGTCTTATATTCAATTATGATTCTAGACTGCAATTCTAGAGGTGTAAAATTTTACTAAGGCCTAAAAGATTATTCTTTTAATTATAACTTTGAAGGTTATTAGTTTGATTAACTTAAGTCCTTAGTATAATGAAATTAAGGTTGATGTTGAAATCAATCCTATTGTTGAATTTATTACTGTAATAGGAAGAATGATTCTTGATTTTTGGGACTTTATCTTTATAGATCACGAATTTTCTGTGTATGATATAATTAGAGCTGAGAATCTAATACGTATATAGTAGTAGAGTGTAATTGTAGTTAATACAACTATAATAGTATTAATAGTTGTTATATTGTTTTCTATTAACGATTGTATTACAATTCATTTTGGTAAGAATCCAAGGAATGGTGGTAGTCCACCTAAAGATAATAAAGATAAGAATATTATGAATTTAATTTCGGTTTTTATATTTCTGGCTGAATAAATTTGATTTATGAAAAATAAATTTATTTGCTTAAATAATAAAACTATAAGTAATCTTAATAGTGAGCAAATAATGAAGTATACTTCTCAGATGTTTTCTCTGACTGTTAATGATCTAATTATTCAACCTAGATGTCTGATTGATGAATATGCTAAAAGTTGTCGTAAGGATGTTTGATTTAAAACTCCTATTGCCCCAATAATAATTCTTATGATAATAATTGTTCAAATAAAAGTTCTTAATTGAATACAATAGGATAAGACCATTATTGGGGCGATTTTTTGTCATGTTATTAATGTTAAACAATTATTTCATCTTGATGCTCCTATAACTTCTGGAAATCAGAAATGGAAAGGTGCAGCTCCAATCTTTAATAATAGTCTAGATCTAATTATTATTGATGGGATAAATTCTGTTTCCCATCCCATGGGATATTTTATTTGAATCAGCAAAATTGAAAATAATAATATTGTCGATGCTATTGCTTGGACAATAAAATATTTAATTGATGATTCGTTTATTATGATATTTTTATTTCTTGTTAGGAGCGGAATAAATGAAAGTAAGTTGATCTCAAGTCCTATTCAAACCCCAAATCAGGAATTTGATGAAATTGACAGGATCGTTCCTAACATTAATGTTGATAGGAAGAGAAGTTTTGTAGAGTTGTTGGTCATTAAAAAGGAGAGGATTGATACCTCTATAAATGGGGTATGAACCCATTAGCTTGTATAGCTTACCTTTTTACATTAAGGTGTATGATGCACGTTAGTTTTTGATACTAAAGGAGGTAGTTTAATTCTATCTTATGTAATTTTAATGAAGGTAATTATATTTACTTTATTTACCCTATCAAGGTAACCCTTTAATCAGGCACTTCATTTATTTAATATATAAATCGAAAGTTTTTTTTTGAAATTCTTTTATGTATTATTTTGTTTAATTAGAATTAATTTATCCTGCTCCTTTTATATATATATATATATATATATATATATATATATATATATATATATATATATATATATATATATATATATATATATATATAATTTATATTAATATATTACATTTAATTAAAATTAAAAGATTATAAGTTCATCTTATTATTATTAATTGATTATTATAATACATTCATTTACCTAGGATTAGAGCTACTTATGTTTTTAGCTTAAAATAGGTTATTATAATATAATATATATAATAATATGTAATTTAATATTTAGTATTATTATAATTGGATATAATAAATAAAATTATTAATTTTAAATATAAAATATTATAATAATATAAATAATTATATTAATAATAATATTATAATTAACATAAATTATCTATAATTAGATTATTTAACTAATATATATAAGTTAACTTAATATAAAAAAAGAATTCATATTAATAACATATTATATTAAATTTCATAATTGTATAAAATATATTTATTATATTATTTAACCTTTCTTTATTTATTAGTGAAAAGAAAGATTAAAAAAGAAAGAATATAATACATTTATTGCTATACATGTTCCAATTAATCTTTAATTATATATAATAGAGAAGTTGTTGTGGTCATACAGGTGAGCGTTTCTTTTTTTTTGTTAATGTTTGTGGTTTTTTTCTTTTTTTTCTTTAAATATTTGAATCTTTTATTTTTTCCTGATTTAATAAATTTAAAAATTTCTTATTTTTTATTTTTAAAAGTTTTATTCTTGCTTGTTTATTCACTTTTTCTTTGTATTATATGTAAGTTTTGTTAGACTAAATGTTCTTTTTGCAGTAATTTGATTTAATTATCAAGTGATTTTGGATTTAGCAATTGATTTAGTATCGGCATAATTCGTGCCAGCAGCCGCGGTTATACGATTGATACAAGTGAATATTATTGGTTAAAACAGTAGTTTATACTATTAGGGCTGAAATATAAATTTGTAAGGTTAAATGTTAAATTTTATTTGTGGCCCTTTTTATGAATCTGTGAAATTTAAATAATAAACTAGGATTAGATACCCTATTATTTTAAATGTTAATTATATTTACCAGGGTACTATTAGTTAAGGTCTTTAAACCCAAAGAATTTGGCGGTATCTCATTCCATTCAGAGGAACCTACCCCATGATTGATAATACACGATTTACTCTACTTAATTTATTTGTTTGTATATCTCCGTTATCAGAGAATCTTTTTAGAGTTATAATTCTCAAGATTTATAATTATAAAATATTTCAGGTCAAGGTGCAGCTTATAGTTAAGAGGAGGTGGGTTAAAATAGATTTTTGTTTATAACGGATTTGATAGTGAAATACTGTTAATGAAGGTGGATTTGATAGTAATTTAATTTATTTAATTTAACTGATATTGGCTCTGAGATGTGTACACATCGCCCGTCGCTCTCATTATTGATTATTCTATTCTATTTTAAAGTAGCTTCAATTTAGATGAGATAAGTCGTAACATATTAGATGTACTGGAAAGTGTATCTAGGAAGAGTTTCAAGATATAACTTATTAGTAAAGTGTTTCATTTACACTGAAAATTTTTCTGTGCAAATCAGGATATCTTGATTATTTATTTTATTATATTTATTTTTTGTTTATTTAATAATTTAATATAAATAATTTTATTGTATTTTTGTCTTAGTATATTTTATAGAATTGATTTTTTATATTATAGTGTATTGGTAATGTAAGTGTTTTATGAAATATTATTTTAAATTAAGTAGATTTTATTTATTGTACCTTTTGTATCAGGGTTTATCAAAATTTTAGTATTTATTTTACTTGTCTTGATTTGGGTTGATTTATAAATAATTTATAGTTAATGTATCATAATTATTATTAAATTATTTATAGAAATGAGATGTTAATCGTTTCCCAAGATATCTAGTTTCTTAAGAAAAAATTTAATTTTTTAAAGTTATTTGTTTTTATTTAATTTTTTAAGTAAAAATATTAACATATTTATTCTTTAAGGGATAAGCTTTGAAGTTAATAACCTATAATTTATTTTATAGAAATATAATAGTTAGCTTTAAACCAGCTATCTTTAAGATTACGTTTTAGTTCATTATTTTTTATTTTGATTTTATAAATATTTTTGGTTTTTTATTAAGATTATTAATTTAATTTTAAAATTTTTGTAATAATGATAGAATTAGTATATTTATTTTTATGAAACCATATGGTCAAAATATTTTTTGTTATATTGATTAATATTAATTTATTAACTATTTTGACAGATTAATGTGTTGAATTTAGAATTCATTTATGTAGATTTTTTTCTACAAATAGTATTGATACTTTATGATTTATTTATATTTATTTTGAATTTTCTTTTATTGGTTATTTGTGTTTTAATTAGTGTTGCCTTTTCAACATTATTAGAGCGTAAGGTTTTAGGTTATATTCAGATTCGAAAGGGTCCAAATAAGGTAGATTTTGTTGGAATTCCTCAGCCATTTAGAGATGCTATTAAGTTAATTTGTAAGGAGCAGCCAATTCCTATTATATCTAATTACCTACTTTATTATTTTCCCCCTGTTTTTAATTTAATGATTTCTTTAGCCGTTTGAGTAATTTTTCCTTATTTAACTTATATGTGTTCTTTTTCTTATGGATTTTTATTTTTTTTATGTTGTACTACATTAGGTGTTTATACTGTTATAATTGCTGGTTGATCTTCTAATTCAAATTATTCATTATTAGGTTCTCTTCGTTCTGTTGCTCAAACAATTTCTTATGAAGTTAGTTCAGCTTTAATTTTATGGTCTTTAATTATTTTAATTGGTAGTTTTAATATGTTTGATTTTATAAACTATCAGCTTTCTACATCTACTACATATACATCCGTACTCCGCAAGCCACCTGACAGTGTGTGGCGGAGGGTACCCTGAGTACCTCTATCGGTTCTCCCTTCTATTCCAGTCTCGTATTGTACGTGGAAAGAAGGATTGTCGGTATGCTTCTGTGTGGGCTCTAATCTCTCTGATTTTATCCTCATGGTCTCTTTGCGAGATATACGTAGGAGGGAGCAATATACTGCTTGACTCTTCGGTGAAGGTATGTTCTCGAAACTTCAACAAAAGCCCGTACCGAGCTACTGAGCGTCTCTCCTGCAGAGTCTTCCACTGGAGTTTATCTATCATCTCCGTAACGCTTTCGCAATTACTAAATGATCCTGTAACGAAGCGCGCTGCTCTCCGTTGGATCTTCTCTATCTCTTCTATCAACCCTACCTGGTGCGGATCCCACACTGCTGAGCAGTATTCAAGCATTGGGCGAACAAGCGTACTGTAACCTACTTCCTTTGTTGTCGGATTGCATTTCCTTAGGATTCTTCCAATGAATCTCAGTCTGGCATCTGCTTTACCGACGATCAACTTCATATGATCATTCCATTTTAAATCACTCCTAATGCGTACTCCCAGATAATTTATGCAATTAACTGCTTCCAGTTGCTAACCTGCTATTTTGTAGCTAAATGATAAGGGACCTATCTTTCTATGTATTCGCATCACATTACACTTCGCTACATTGAGATTCAATTGCCATTCCGTGTACCATGCGTCAATTCGCTGCAGATCCTCCTGCATTTCAGTACAATTTTCCATTGTTGCAACCTCTCGATACACCACAGCATCATCTGCAAAAAGCCTCAGTGAACTTCCGATGTCATCCACCAGGTCATTTATGTATATTGTGAATAGCAACGGTCCTATGACACTCCCCTGCGGCACACCTGAAATCACTCTTACTTCGGAAGACTTCTCTCCATTGAGAATGACGTGCTGCGTTCTGTTATCTAGGAACTCCTCAATCCAATCACACAATTGATCTGATAGTCCGTATGGTCTTACTTTGTTCATTAAACGACTATGGGGAACTGTGTCAAACGCCTTGCGGAAGTCAAGAAACACGGCATCTACCTGTGAACCCGTGTCTAAGGCCCTCTGAGTCTCGTGGACGAATAGCGCGAGCTGGGTTTCACACGATCGTCTTTTTCGAAACCCATGCTGATTCCTACAGAGTAGATTTCTAGTCTCCAGAAAAGACATTATACTCGAACATAATACGTGTTCCAAAAGTCTACAACTGATCGACGTTAGAGATATAGGTCTATAGTTCTGCACATCTGTTCGACGTCCCTTCTTGAGAACGGGGATGACCTGTGCCCTTTTCCAATCCTTTGGAACACTTCGCTCTTCTAGAGACCTACGGTACACCGCTGCAAGAAGGGGGGCAAGTTCCTTCGTGTACTCTGTGTAAAATCGAACTGGTATCCCATCAGGACCAGCGGCCTTTCCTCTTTTGAGCGATTTTAATTGTTTCTCTATCCCTCTGTCGTCTACTTTGATATCTACCATTTTGTCAACTGTGCGACAATCTAGAGAAGGAAGCACAGTGCAGTCTTCCTCTGTGAAACAGCTTTGGAAGAAGACATTTAGTAATTCGGCCTTCAGTCTGTCATCCTCTGTTTCAGTACCATTTTGGTCACAGAGTGTCGGGACATTTTGTTTTGATCCACCTACCGCTTTGACATAGGACCAAAATTTCTTAGGATTTTCTGCCAAGTCAGTACATAGAACGTTACTTTCGAATTCATTGAAAGCCTCTCGCATAGCCCTCCTCACACTACATTTCGCTTCGCGTAATTTTTGTTTGTCTGCAAGGCTTTGGCTATGTTTATGTTTGCTGTGAAGTTCCCTTTGCTTCCGCAGCAGTTTTCTAACGCAGTTGTTGTACCACGGTGGCTCTTTTCCATCTCTTACGATCTTGCTTGGCACATACTCATCTAACGCATATTGTACCATGGTTTTGAACTTTGTCCACTGATCCTCAACACTATCTGCACTTGAGACAAAACTTTTGTGTTGAGCCGTCAGGTACTCTGTAATCTGCTTTTTGTCACTTTTGCTAAACAGAAAAATCTTCCTACCTGTTTTAATATTTCTATTTATGGCTGAAATCATCGACGCAGTAACCGCTTTATGATCGCTGATTCCCTGTTCTGCATTAACTGATTCAAATAGTTCGGGTCTGTTTGTCACCAGAAGGTCTAATATATTATCGCCACGAGTCGGTTTTCTGTTTAACTGCTCAAGGTAGTTTTCAGATAAAGCACTTAAAAATATTTCACTGGATTCTTTGTCCCTGCCACCCGTTATGAACGTTTGAGTCTCCCAGTCTATATCCGGCAAATTAAAATCTCCACCCAGAACTATAACATGGTGGGGAAATCTACTCGAAATATTTTCCAAATTATTCTTCAGGTGCTGAGCCACAACAGCTGCTGAGCCAGGGGGCCTATAGAGACATCCAATTACCATGTCTGAGCCTGCTTTAACCGTGACCTTCACCCAAATCATTTCACAATTCGAATCTCCGTCAATTTCCTTTGTTGATTTATTATTATTTCTTTTCCTTTAGCTTTAGCTTGTTTTGCTTCTCGTTTAGCTGAAACTAATCGTACTCCTTTTGATTTTGCTGAAGGGGAATCTGAGTTAGTTTCAGGATTTAATTTTGAGTACGGTGCGGGTGGTTTTACTTTAATTTTTTTAGCTGAATATACTAGAATTGTCTTCATAAGAATATTATTGGCTTTAATTTTTTTAGGTGGTGATTTTTATTCTTTTATATTTTTTATTAAGCTTGCTATTATATCTTTTGGTTTTATTTGGGTTCGTGGAACATTACCACGGTTTTGTTATGATAAATTAATGTACTTAGCTTGAAAAAGTTTTTTACCTTTATCTTTGAATTTTTTTATTTTCTTTGTTGGTTTAAAGATTTTATTTATCTCATTTGTTTAGTGAAATTTTTTGAGAAAAGTTAATAGAAGAGTTAAACTTCTAATTTTATGTTTTCAAAACATATGCTTTTCCTAAGCTAATTAACTTTATTCCTTAATTAATTTATCGCATGCGTTTGCGACATGGACATTAATTAAGAAATATGTAAAGTAGATAATTGTTAAGATTTGACCTGTTATAATATAAGGTTCTTCAACAGGTCGTTTACCAATTCACGTTAGTAAGCATACAACAACTACTATAATTCAGAATAAAATTTGATTAATAGGGTAAAATTGAATGCCTCGGAATGGTGTTTTATTATAAAATGGTAAAATTATTAAGATTCTAATTGATAAAAATAATGCCTCCTAATTTATTAGGGATAGATCGTAGAATTGCATATGCAAATAGGAAATATCACTCTGGTTGAATGTGAACTGGTGTTACTAATGGGTTGGCAGGTACAAAGTTATCTGGATCTCCTAATAGGTAAGGATTGATTAAACATAGTATAATTAATAATGATGTTATTATTACAAATGTAATAGAATCCTTAAAGGTAAAGTATGGATGGAATGGAATTTTTTCAATATCTCCATTTAGTCCAAGAGGATTATTAGATCCTGTTTGGTGAAGAAAAAATAAATGAATTGCTGCTATAGCAGCAATAATAAATGGTAATACAAAATGGAATGTGAAGAATCGATTTAATGTTGCATTATCAACAGCGAATCCTCCTCATACTCATTGGACTAAATCTGTTCCTAAGTAAGGGATTGCTGATAATAAATTAGTAATTACTGTTGCACCTCAAAAAGATATTTGGCCTCAGGGTAAGACATATCCTATAAATGCAGTTGCTATAACTAAAAATAAAATCACTGTACCAATTATTCAGGTATGTATATATATATATATATAAGATCCGTAGTAAATTCCCCGTCCTACATGTAAGTAAATACAAATAAAAAATATAGATGCTCCATTTGCATGTAAGGTTCGGATAATTCAACCATTATTTACGTCTCGGCAGATGTGTACTACACTACTGAATGCTATTTCAATATTTCATGTATAATGTATAGCTAAAAATAGTCCAGTTACGATTTGAATTACCAAACATAACCCTAATAGGGATCCAAAATTTAATCAAAATGAAATATTTGTTGGGGCAGGTAAGTCAATTAAAGAGTTATTAATAATTTTAATTAAAGGATGTCTTAATCGTAAGGGTTTATTCATTAGTAATTATCTTATTTTACGAATAGGTCCCTGATTAATATTAGTGATTTTAACAACTGCTAGTAGTGCTAAAAATAAATAAATTATTATTATTATTGTAATAGTGAATGTTGGTCTGTTATATAATTTTTCTAAAAATATTGTTATTTCTTGATAATTGATTGAATTATCAATTTTTATAGTTTTGGTGTTTTTGAAAAAGTCTATAAATATAGATATATCTAGAATAATTAATATTGATATGATAAATACTCACATTATTAATTAATAATAATTATAGTAATTGATTTAGGCTGAAATATTTCGTTTGATGCACTTCTTGTAATGTAAATAAATAATACTAGTATACCACCAAGAAATGTTAAAAATAAAATATATGATAATCAATATCTTTCTATTATTGTTCCTGTTATTAATCCAACTAGGAAGGTTTGAAGGATAATAAAAAGCATTATTGATATTGGGTGTCTTAATTTAATAAAATTAATATTTATTACATTTGATAATGATATAATTATTATTTTGATCATTTCAGGGGTTAGTTTATTTAAATTATCGGTTTTGGGGACCGATGATGGAAGCTTTTCCACCTCTGAAGTTTTAAAAGTGGGGGCTGGACTTATTTCCGGTTTACAAGACCGGCGTTTTTTTTTAAACTATTAAAACTAATGTTTATATTCTCTATTTTTACTTCTTTATTGATTTATTTTGCTGGTGTTTATGTTTTTTCTTCTAAACGTAAACATTTATTAATGGTTCTTTTGAGATTAGAATATATTGTTCTTTCTTTATTTATATTAGTTATTGTTTTTCTTATTTAGTTTGATTATGATTATTTTTTTCCTGTTATTTTTTTAGTTTTTTCTGTTTGTGAGGGTGCTTTAGGTCTTTCTATTTTAGTTAAAATAATTCGTTCTCATGGTAATTATTTTTTGTAATTCTTTTGGTTTATCTTTAAGTTAAAGTATTTATTTATAACTATTTTTTGATCCCTCTTTGTTTATTAAATAATTATTGATGGTTGGTTCATTCTTTAATGTTTCTGTCGAGTTTTGTGTTTATAATTTGTGTTTATTCATATGCTGATTTGAATATAATTAGATATATTATTTTGGTATTGATTATTTTTCTTTTAGTTTAATTTTGCTTAGATTTTGGATTTGTTCTTTAATAATCACTGCTAGAGGTTCAGTTTATTTAAGTTCATATCATTCTAATTTTTTTGTTTTTTGGTTTTCATTTTAATAATTATGCTTTACTGTTCATTTGCTAGATTATGTCTTCTTTCTTTTTATATTTTTTTTGAGGCTAGATTAGTTCCTACTTTACTTTTAATTTTGGGTTGGGGTTATCAACCTGAGCGTTTGCAGGCTGGTGTTTATTTAATTTTTTATACTTTGGTTGCTAGATACCTTTATTATTAGTTTTATTTAAGGTTTATGATTTTTCTAATACTTTATATTTTCCTTTATTAGTTGATTTTGGTTCTTATTATTTTATGTTTTATGTATTTATAATTTTGGCTTTTTTAGTTAAGATACCTATGTTTTTGGTTCATTTATGACTTCCTAAGGCTCATGTAGAGGCCCCTATTTCAGGTAGAATGATTCTTGCTGGTGTTTTATTAAAGTTAGGTGGTTATGGTATTTTTCGTGTTATAAAGGTTATTTCTTATTTGGGTTTAAAGTTTAATTATTTTTGATTATCTTTGGGTTTATCTGGGGGTGTTATTGTAAGATTTATTTGTTTTCGTCAGGTTGATTTAAAGTATTTAATTGCATATTCTTCTGTTGCTCATATAAGAATGGTTATTGGTGGATTGATGACTATGAATTGATGAGGTTGTGTAGGTTCTCTTTCTCTAATGGTTGGTCATGGTTTATGTTCTTCTGGTTTATTTTGTTTATCTAATATTATTTATGAACGTTTAGGTAGACGAAGATTATTAATTAACAAGGGTATAATTAATTTGATGCCAAGAATGGCTTTATGATGATTTCTTTTAAGATCATCAAATATGGCTGCTCCTCCTTCTTTAAATTTGGTAGGTGAAATTAGATTATTAAATAGAATTATATCTTGATCTTCTTTTAGATTCTTTGCTTTGATTTTTTTATCTTTTTTTAGAGCTGTTTTTACTTTGTATACATATTCTTATTCTCAGCATGGAAATTATTATTCTGGTGTTTATACTTGTTCTCTTGGTTATTTTCGTGAATATCATCTTTTACTTTTACATTGATTGCCTTTAAATATTCTCTGTTTAAAGGGTGAATATTTCTTTGTTTAGTTTGCTTAAGTATTTTAATTAAAAATATTGTTTTGTGGAATCAATGATATGAAGTTTTTCATCTTAGGCCGTGAATTTATTTTCTATTTGTTCTTTGAGTTTTTTTTCTTTGTTTTTTTCGAGAACTATAATTTTTATTTTAGGTATTTATTATTTAATAATTGATTATAGAGTTTTTGTTGAGTGAGAGCTTTTCAATTTAAATGGTTCTATAGTTGTTATAACTTTAATTTTGGATTGAATATCTCTTATTTTTATATCTTTTGTTATATATATTTCTTCTTTGGTTAATATTTTTTAATATTTATTCTTTCTATAGGTTTTTTAATTATTAGTCCTAATTTAATTAGAATTTTATTAGGTTGAGATGGTTTAGGTTTAGTTTCTTATTGTTTAGTTATTTATTATCAAAATGTAAAACCTTATAGTCCTGGTATATTAACTGCACTTTCTAATCGTATTGGTGATGTTGCTATTTTAATTTCTATTGCATGAATGTTAAATTTTGGTGGTTGAAATTATATTTATTATTATGATTTTATTTCTAATTCTTTTGAAATAAAGCTCATTACTATATTAATTGTTTTAGCAGCTATAACTAAGAGAGCTCAGATTCCTTTCTCTTCATGACTTCCTGCTGCTATAGCAGCTCCTACTCCTGTTTCTGCTTTAGTTCATTCTTCTACTCTTGTTACTGCTGGTGTTAATTTATTAATTCGTTTTAGACCAATATTAGATACTTATAATTGTGGTCGATTTTTACTTTTAATTGGTTGTATAACTATATTTATGGCTGGATTGGGCGCTAATTTTGAATTTGATTTGAAGAAGATTATTGCTCTTTCTACTTTAAGACAACTTGGTTTAATAATAAGAATTTTGGCTATGGGTTTTCCAAAGCTTGCATTTTTTCATTTATTGGCTCATGCTTTATTTAAGGCATTATTATTTATATGTGCAGGTTCAATAATTCATAATTTGAAGGATTCTCAGGATATTTGTTTTATAGGATCAATTGTTAATTTCATACCTTTAACTTCAGTTTGTTTTAATGTTTCTAGTTTATCTTTGTGTGGAATACGTTTTTTAGCGGGATTTTATTCAAAGGATTTAATTCTTGAGATGGTTTGTTTAAGATGAATTAATTGTTTAATTTTTTTCTTTATTTTTTTCTACTGGTTTAACTGCTTCTAATTCTTTTCGTTTGTTTTATTATTCAATATCTGGTGATAATAATTTTTATTCTAGATTTTCTTTTGATGATAAGGGTTATTATATTTCATTTGGAATAATTGGTCTATTGTTTGTTGCTGTTTTTGGTGGTAGTCTTTTATCTTGATTAATTTTTCCTATTCCTCATGTGATTGCTTTACCTTATTATTTAAAGTTTTTAACTATTAAAGTTGTTATTTTAGGTGCTTATTTAGGTTATCTTATTTCTAATTTTGATTTTTCTCATAATTTATTTTCTTTAAGTATACTTTCTTTTGAAACTTCCTGGCAGATTAAAACTGTGTGCCCGACCGAGACTCGAACTTGGGACCTTTGCCTTTCGCGGGCAAGTGCTCTACCATCTGAGCTACCGAAGCTTCGGTCCCGAGTTCGAGTCTCGGTCGGGCACACAGTTTTAATCTGATAGGAAGTTTCATATCAGCGCACACTCCGTTGCAGAGTGAAAATCTCATTCTGGATACTTTCTTTTGTCAGATTTGCTGGTTCTATATGATTTATACCTTTTCTTTCAACTAAGTTTATTAGATATATTCCTTTAAAAATAGGTTATTATTCATCTAAGTCATTTGATTATGGTTGGGGTGAATTACTTGGTGGTCAAGGTTTATATAGATTATTTATTTATTTAATTGGTTATATTCAAGGTTCATATGATTCTAATTTCAAGATTTATCTTTTAACTTTTATTTTTTGAATATTTATTTTGGTAATATTATTTTTCGTTTACTTAAATAGCTTATAATTAGAGCGTGACACTGAAGATGTTAAGGAAGTATTTTTACTTTTAGGTATTTATAAATATAGATATATTATTTTTACAGTGAAAATGTAATGTTTTATTTAAACTATATAAATTTTAGAAATGTTAACGGAGTTTAACCGCTAATATAAAAAGTTATCAGCTTTCATATTGGCTTTACATTTCCTTAATTGGGAATATTATAGTTCAATTATATTATTAACAGTAATACGCCTCTTTTTGGCTTCAATTAATAAGAATAAGGGTAGTATATACCAATCTTCCAGGTCGAAACTGACTGCTATATTTCGCTTCTTATTCTATTTAAGGTTGATTGATATTATCAATACTTTTTGAATGCAACCCAAATGTTATGTTTAACTACAACCCTTTATTCTGCTCATTGTAATGCTCCTTGATTTCATTCATGGCATAGTCCACCTAGTAGAACTAGAATAAAAAATATTGTTGATACTGTTCAGATTATAATGTCTGATGTTTTAAAAATAATTACAATTGGTAGAATTAGTGCAATTACTACATCAAAAATTAAAAAGATTACTGCGATTAGGAAGAATCGTAGTGAGAATGGTATTCTTGCTGATCTTTTTGGATCAAACCCACATTCAAATGGTGATCTTTTTTCTCGATCATTAATTAATTTTTTTGATAGTGTTGTTGCCAGGATTATAACAATTATTGGAATAATAAATCTAATGAAAACTCTTGTGGATAGAATTAGAATTGTTTCTCTTGATTTATATCAAGCTTTCTGATTGGAAGTCAAATGTACTATTTATACTAGAAAAACAATTATCTACCTCATCAATAAATAGAGATATATAAGAATAATCATACTACATCTACGAAGTGTCAGTATCATGCTGCTGCTTCAAATCCAAAGTGGTGTCTTGGTGAGAATTGATTTATTGAGTGTCGAAGTAGACATGTTGATAAAAAGATTGTTCCAATAATTTCGTGTAAACCATGGAATCCTGTTGCAACAAAGAACGTTGACCCATAAACTGCATCTGCAATGGTAAAAGGTGCTTCTCAATATTCATATGCTTGGAGTATTGTAAAGTATAGTCCTAATAACACTGTGAAGAATAATCCTTGTAGTGCTTGAGTATCATTAGATTCCATTAAACTATGATGTGCTCATGTTACTGTTACTCCTGATGCTAAAAGAATAGCTGTATTAAGTAATGGAATTTGTATAGGGTTAAAGGGTTGAATTCCTATTGGAGGTCATAGTATTCCTAGTTCAATTGTTGGTGCTAATCTTCTTCTAAAGAATGCTCAAAAAAAACAAACGAAAAATAATACCTCTGATGCAATAAATAAAATTATTCCTCATCGTTATCCAAACGATACAAATCCTGTATGTAATCCTTGATATGTTCCTTCTCGTACTACATCTCGTCATCATTGAATTATGGTTAGTAGGGTAATTCCAAATACAATTATAAATAAGTTAATATTAAATAGGTGGAATCATTTTGCTAGTCCTGATACTAGGACTATTGCTCCAATTGCTCCTGTTAATGGTCAAGGTCTATAGTCTACTAAGTGGAATGGGTGGTTTGAGTGAGTTGTTAACATAGGTTTAATATACTTCTCTAGAATATAGAGTTCTTAGAATTGAGAAAACATAGGCTTGAATTATTGCTACTGCTGATTCTAGAATTAATAGAAGTATTTGTCCAATAATTAGTAATGAGATTAAGTTTATTGCTATAGATGGTCCTGTGTTTCCTAACAAGGTTAATAATAAGTGTCCTGCAATTATATTTGCTGCTAACCGTACTGCTAATGTACCTGGTCGAATAACATTACTAATTGTTTCAATTAGTACTATAAATGATATTAATGCGGGTGGTGTACCTTGTGGTACAAGGTGTGTAAATATATGATTAGTATGGTTAATTCATCCAAATAATATAAATCTTAGTCATATAGGTAGGGCAATTCCAAATGTTAATGCTAAATGTCTTGTTCTAGTAAAAATATAAGGGAATAATCCTATGAAATTGTTAAATAATATTATAATAAGAATTGAGATGAAAATGAATGTGGTTCCATTAAATGATTTTGGTCCAAGTAGTGTTTTAAATTCATTATGTAAGGTTAAATTTAGTTTATTTCAGATAATGTTAATTCGTGATGGTGTAAGTCAAAATAGTGATTGGATTAATAATAGTCCTAGAAATGTTCTAGTTCAATTTAATGATAAATTAAAGATGTTAGTTGATGGGTCAAATGTTGAGAATAGATTTGTTATCATTTTCAATTTAAGTTTTTTATTTCAATTGTTCCTTTTTCTGCTCTTTTAATAAGGTTAGGTTTAAATGAGAAGAAGTTTATTTGATTAAACAAGATTAATGTAGCTGAAAATATAATGAATAGTGAGAATCATATAAGAGGGGATATTTGAGGGATTTGGATATAATTTCCCCATCAGAAGTAGTCGTTAATTTACTATTATTTGGTTTAAGAGACCATTACTTACTTTCAGTCATCTGATGAATTTCAAGGTGTACTAATTTTTTTAGTTACTTTAGATTGACACTCTAATGTTATTTATTTTAACTAACTCCTTAAATTATCTTAGATAATCACTTAATAAATAAATTTACTGAAGTTCTTTCAATTACAATTGGTATAAATCTGTGGTTTGCTCCACAGATTTCTGAGCATTGTCCAAAGAATAATCCAGATCGATTTATTGTGAATGTTCCTTGGTTTAACCGACCTGGCGTTGCATTTATTTTAACTAACCCCTAATGCAGGAACTGCTCATGAGTGTAGAACATCTGATGCTCTTGTTAATACTCGTACTTCTGTATTTATTGGTAGGATTGTTCGGTTATCTACATCTAGCAGTCGAAATCCATCATTTTCTAGGTCTTGTTCTGGTGTTATATAAGTGTCAAATTCTACGTCTATGAAGTCTGAATATTCATATCTTCAATATCATTGTCGTCCAATGGTTTTAATTGTGATTATTGCATCTACTGAATCATCAAGTAAATATAATAGTCGTAATGATGGAAGGGCAATAAAAATTAATGTAATTGCTGGTAAAGCTGTTCAGATTGTTTCAATTAAATGTCCATGAAGTATATTACGGTTAGTATAGGCAATAAATAGTATATAACTTAAGGCATAACCTACAATTACTGTAATTAATAATAATACGACCATAGTATGATCATGAAAGAATGATAATTGTTCCATTAATGGTGAAGCTCCATCTTGAAGAGATAAATTTGATCATGTTGCCATTAATAAATATTTTCTAATAAAAGGTCAAACCTTTATTTGTAGAGCTTAAATCTACTGCACTAATCTGCCATATTAGAATCTAGAGATTAATGGTAATTCTGAGTAACTATGTTCTGCAGGAGGGTTATTTTGTAGTCATTCTGTTGATCTTCTTATGTTAGCTCTAAATATAATTGCTCGGTTTGTAAGCATTCTTTCTCATATAATTACAATGAATATAATGATTCCTACAATAGAAATTGTAGACCCAATTCTTGATACTACGTTTCATGATGTATATGCGTCTGGGTAGTCTGAGTATCGTTGAGGTATTCCTGCTAATCCTAGGAAGTGTTGAGGAAAGAATGTTAAGTTTACTCCAATGAATATAATTGTAAATTGGATTTTTAATCATGTATTATTTATAGGTAATCCTGTAAATAGTGGATATCATTGAATGACACCTCCTATAATTGCAAATACTGTTCCTATAGATAATACATAATGAAAGTGGGCTACTACATAATATGTATCATGTAATACAATATCAAGTGATGAATTTGCTAATACTAATCCTGTTAATCCACCAATTGTAAATAGGAAAATAAATCCTAGAGCTCATAATAATGGTGGATTGAACTTGAATTTAGTTCCATATAATGTAGCTAATCATCTAAATACCTTAATTCCTGTAGGTACAGCAATAATTATTGTTGCTGATGTAAAATATGCTCGTGTGTCAACATCCATTCCTACTGTAAATATATGATGTGCTCATACAATAAATCCTATTAGTCCAATTGATAGTATAGCATAAATTATACCTAATGTTCCAAATGATTCAATTTTTCCTCTTTCTTGACATACAATATGTGAAATAATTCCGAACCCCAGTAGAATTAAAATATAAACTTCTGGGTGTCCAAAGAATCAAAATAGATGTTGATATAGAATTGGGTCACCCCCTCCTGCAGGGTCAAAGAATGATGTATTTAAATTTCGATCTGTTAATAATTTAGTAATAGCTCCTGCTAAAACTGGAAGTGAAAGAAGGAGAAGTAATGCTGTAATAGCTACTGATCATACAAATAAAGGTGTTTGATCTAAAGTTATACTTTTGATCGTATATTAATTGCTGTTGTAATGAAATTTACTGCTCCAAGAATAGATGATACACCTGCTAAGTGTAGTGAAAAAATAGCTAGATCTACAGATGCACCCCCGTGTGCAATAGCTCCTGCTAGAGGAGGGTAAACTGTTCATCCTGTACCAGCACCATTATCTACTATAGAAGATGTAAGAAGAAGGGTTAGTGAAGGTGGTAGTAATCAAAAACTTATATTATTCATTCGTGGAAATGCTATCTCTGGTGCACCAATTATTAGTGGAACAAGTCAATTACCAAATCCACCAATTATAATAGGTATTACTATAAAGAAAATTATTACGAATGCGTGAGCTGTAATAATAACATTATAAATCTGGTCGTCCCCAATTAGAGATCCGGGTTGACCAAGTTCAGCACGAATAATTATTCTTATTGATGTTCCTACTATTCCTGCTCATGCTCCAAATAGAAAATATAAAGTACCAATGTCCTTATGGTTTGTTGAGAATAATCATTTTTGCGGTAAGATGGCTGAATTTTAGGTGGTAGACTGTAAATCTACTTATGAGATGTTTTCTCTCTTATCATATTTAGGTCTTATATTCAATTATGATTCTAGACTGCAATTCTAGAGGTGTAAAATTTTACTAAGGCCTAAAAGATTATTCTTTTAATTATAACTTTGAAGGTTATTAGTTTGATTAACTTAAGTCCTTAGTATAATGAAATTAAGGTTGATGTTGAAATCAATCCTATTGTTGAATTTATTACTGTAATAGGAAGAATGATTCTTGATTTTTGGGACTTTATCTTTATAGATCACGAATTTTCTGTGTATGATATAATTAGAGCTGAGAATCTAATACGTATATAGTAGTAGAGTGTAATTGTAGTTAATACAACTATAATAGTATTAATAGTTGTTATATTGTTTTCTATTAACGATTGTATTACAATTCATTTTGGTAAGAATCCAAGGAATGGTGGTAGTCCACCTAAAGATAATAAAGATAAGAATATTATGAATTTAATTTCGGTTTTTATATTTCTGGCTGAATAAATTTGATTTATGAAAAATAAATTTATTTGCTTAAATAATAAAACTATAAGTAATCTTAATAGTGAGTAAATAATGAAGTATACTTCTCAGATGTTTTCTCTTACTGTTAATGATCTAATTATTCAACCTACATGTCTGATTGATGAATATGCTAAAAGTTGTCGTAAGGATGTTTGATTTAAAACTCCTATTCCCCCAATAATAATTCTTATGATAATAATTGTTCAAATAAAAGTTCTTAATTGAATACAATAGGATAAGACCATTATTGGGGCGATTTTTTGTCATGTTATTAATGTTAAACAATTATTTCATCTTGATGCTCCTATAACTTCCGGAAATCAGAAATGGAAAGGTGCAGCTCCAATCTTTAATAATAGTCTAGATCTAATTATTATTGATGGGATAAATTCTGTTTCCCATCCCATGGGATATTTTATTTGAATCAGCAATTGAAAATAATAATATTGTCGATGCTATTGCTTGGACAATAAAATATTTAATTGATGATTCGTTTATTATGATATTTTTATTTCTTGTTAGGAGCGGAATAAATGAAAGTAAGTTGATCTCAAGTCCTATTCAAACCCCAAATCAGGAATTTGATGAAATTGACAGGATCCTTCCTAACATTAATGTTGATAGGAAGAGAAGTTTTGTAGAGTTGTTGGTCATTAAAAAGGAGAGGATTGATACCTCTATAAATGGGGTATGAACCCATTAGCTTGTATAACTTACCTTTTTACATTAAGGTGTATGATGCACGTTAGTTTTTGATACTAAAGGAGGTAGTTTAATTCTATCTTATGTAATTTTAATGAAGGTAATTATATTTACTTTATTTACCCTATCAAGGTAACCCTTTAATCAGGCACTTCATTTATTTAATATATAAATCGAAAGTTTTTTTTGAAATTCTTTTATGTATTATTTTGTTTAATTAGAATTAATTTATCCTGCTCCTTTTATATATATATATATATATATATATATATATATATATATATATATATATATATATATATATATATATAATTTATATTAATATATTACATTTAATTAAAATATATAATAATATGTAATTTAATATTTAATATTATTATAATTGGATATAATAAATAAAATTATTAATTTTAAATATAAAATATTATAATAATATAAATAATTATATTAATAATAATATTATAATTAACATAAATTATCTATAATTAGATTATTTAACTAATATATATAAGTTAACTTAATATAAAAAAGGAATTCATATTAATAACATATTACATTAAATTTCATAATTGTATAAAATATATTTATTATATTATTTAACCTTTCTTTATTTATTAGTGAAAAGAAAGATTAAAAAAGAAAGAATATAATACATTTATTGCTATACATGTTCCAATTAATCTTTAATTATATATAATAGAGAAGTTGTTGTGGTCATACAGGTGAGCGTTTCTTTTTTTTTGTTAATGTTTGTGGTTTTTTTCTTTTTTTTTCTTTAAATATTTGAATCTTTTATTTTTTCCTGATTTAATAAATTTAAAAATTTCTTATTTTTAATTTTTAAAAGTTTTATTCTTGCTTGTTTATTCACTTTTTCTTTGTATTATATGTAAGTTTTGTTAGACTAAATGTTCTTTTTGCAGTAATTTGATTTAATTATCAAGTGATTTTGGATTTAGCAATTGATTTAGTATCGGCATAATTCGTGCCAGCAGCCGCGGTTATACGATTGATACAAGTGAATATTATTGGTTAAAACAGTTGTTTATACTATTAGGGCTGAAATACAAATTTGTAAGGTTAAATGTTAAAATTTATTTGTGGCCCTTTTTATGAATCTGTGAAATTTAAATAATAAACTAGGATTAGATACCCTATTATTTTAAATGTTAATTATATTTACCAGGGTACTATTAGTTAAGGTCTTTAAACCCAAAGAATTTGGCGGTATCTCATTCCATTCAGAGGAACCTACCCCATGATTGATAATACACGATTTACTCTACTTAATTTATTTGTTTGTATATCTCCGTTATCAGAGAATCTTTTTAGAGTTATAATTCTCAAGATTTATAATTATAAAATATTTCAGGTCAAGGTGCAGCTTATAGTTAAGAGGAGGTGGGTTACAATAGATTTTTGTTTATAACGGATTTGATAGTGAAATACTGTTAATGAAGGTGGATTTGATAGTAATTTAATTTATTTAATTTAACTGATATTGGCTCTGAGATTTGTACACATCGCCCGTCGCTCTCATTATTGATTATTCTATTCTATTTTAAAGTAGCTTCAATTTAGATGAGATAAGTCGTAACATATTAGATGTACTGGAAAGTGTATCTAGGAAGAGTTTCAAGATATAACTTATTAGTAAAGTGTTTCATTTACACTGAAAATTTTTCTGTGCAAATCAGGATATCTTGATTATTTGTTTTATTATATTTATTTTTTGTTTATTTAATAATTTAATATAAATAATTTTATTGTATTTTTGTCTTAGTATATTTTATAGAATTGATTTTTTATATTATAGTGTATTGGTAATGTAAGTGTTTTATGAAATATTATTTTAAATTTTTTAAGTAGATTTTATTTATTGTACCTTTTGTATCAGGGTTTATCAAAATTTTAGTATTTATTTTACTTGTCTTGATTTGGGTTGATTTATAAATAATTTATAGTTAATGTATCGTAATTATTATTAAATTATTTATAGTAATGAGATGTTAATCGTTTCCCAAGATATCTAGTTTCTTAAGAAAAAATTTAATTTTTTAAAGTTATTTGTTTTTATTTAATTTTTTAAGTAAAAATATTAACATATTTATTCTTTAAGGGATAAGCTTTGAAGTTAATAACCTATAATTTATTTTATAGAAATATAATAGTTAGCTTTAAACCAGCTATCTTTAAGATTACGTTTTAGTTCATTATTTTTTATTTTGATTTTATAAATATTTTTGGTTTTTTATTAAGATTATTAATTTAATTTTAAAATTTTTGTAATAATGATAGAATTAGTATATTTATTTTTATGAAACCATATGGTCAAAATATTTTTTGTTATATTGATTAATATTAATTTATTAACTATTTTGACAGATTAATGTGTTGAATTTAGAATTCATTTATGTAGATTTTTTTCTACAAATAGTATTGATACTTTATGATTTATTTATATTTATTTTGAATTTTCTTTTATTGGTTATTTGTGTTTTAATTAGTGTTGCCTTTTCAACTTTATTAGAGCGTAAGGTTTTAGGTTATATTCAGATTCGAAAGGGTCCAAATAAGGTAGATTTTGTTGGAATTCCTCAGCCATTTAGAGATGCTATTAAGTTAATTTGTAAGGAGCAGCCAATTCCTATTATATCTAATTACCTACTTTATTATTTTCCCCCTGTTTTTAATTTAATGATTTCTTTAGCCGTTTGAGTAATTTTTCCTTATTTAACTTATATGTGTTCTTTTTCTTATGGATTTTTATTTTTTTTATGTTGTACTACATGAGGTGTTTATACTGTTATAATTGCTGGTTGATCTTCTAATTCAAATTATTCATTATTAGGTTCTCTTCGTTCTGTTGCTCAAACAATTTCTTATGAAGTTAGTTCAGCTTTAATTTTATGGTCTTTAATTATTTTAATTGGTAGTTTTAATATGTTTGATTTTATAAACTATCAGCTTTCTACATCTACTACATCTACATCCGTACTCCTCAAGCCACCTGACGGTGTGTGGCGGAGGGTACCCTGAGTACCTCTATCGGTTCTCCCTTCTATTCCAGTCTCGTATTGTACGTGGAAAGAAGGATTGTCGGTATGCTTCTGTGTGGGCTCTAATCTCTCTGATTTTATCCTCATGGTCTCTTCGCGAGATATACGTAGGAGGGAGCAATATACTGCTTTACTCTTCGGTGAAGGTATGTTCTCGAAACTTCAACAAAAGCCCGTACCGAGCTACTGAGCGTCTCTCCTGCAGAGTCTTCCACTGGAGTTTATCTATCATCTCCGTAACGCTTTCGCAATTACTAAATGATCCTGTAACGAAGCGCGCTGCTCTCCGTTGGATCTTCTCTATCTCTTCTATCAACCCTACCTGGTGCGGATCCCACACTGCTGAGCAGTATTCAAGCATTGGGCGAACAAGCGTACTGTAACCTACTTCCTTTGTTGTCGGATTGCATTTCCTTAGGATTCTTCCAATGAATCTCAGTCTGGCATCTGCTTTACCGACGATCAACTTCATATGATCATTCCATTTTAAATCACTCCTAATGTGTACTCCCAGATAATTTATGCAATTAACTGCTTCCAGTTGCTAACCTGCTATTTTGTAGCTAAATGATAAGGGACCTATCTTTCTATGTATTCGCATCACATTACACTTCGCTACATTGAGATTCAATTGCCATTCCGTGTACCATGCGTCAATTCGCTGCAGATCCTCCTGCATTTCAGTACAATTTTCCATTGTTGCAACCTCTCGATACACCACAGCATCATCTGCAAAAAGCCTCAGTGAACTTCCGATGTCATCCACCAGGTCATTTATGTATATTGTGAATAGCAACGGTCCTATGACACTCCCCTGCGGCACACCTGAAATCACTCTTACTTCGGAAGACTTCTCTCCATTGAGAATGACGTGCTGCGTTCTGTTATCTAGGAACTCCTCAATCCAATCACACAATTGATCTGATAGTCCGTATGCTCTTACTTTGTTCATTAAACGACTATGGGGAACTGTGTCAAACGCCTTGCGGAAGTCAAGAAACACGGCATCTACCTGTGAACCCGTGTCTAAGGCCCTCTGAGTCTCGTGGACGAATAGCGCGAGCTGGGTTTCACACGATCGTCTTTTTCGAAACCCATGCTGATTCCTACAGAGTAGATTTCTAGTCTCCAGAAAAGACATTATACTCGAACATAATACGTGTTCCAAAAGTCTACAACTGATCGACGTTAGAGATATAGGTCTATAGTTCTGCACATCTGTTCGACGTCCCTTCTTGAGAACGGGGATGACCTGTGCCCTTTTCCAATCCTTTGGAACACTTCGCTCTTCTAGAGACCTACGGTACACCGCTGCAAGAAGGGGGGCAAGTTCCTTCGTGTACTCTGTGTAAAATCGAACTGGTATCCCATCAGGACCAGCGGCCTTTCCTCTTTTGAGCGATTTTAATTGTTTCTCTATCCCTCTGTCGTCTACTTTGATATCTACCATTTTGTCAACTGTGCGACAATCTAGAGAAGGAAGCACAGTGCAGTCTTCCTCTGTGAAACAGCTTTGGAAGAAGACATTTAGTAATTCGGCCTTCAGTCTGTCATCCTCTGTTTCAGTACCATTTTGGTCACAGAGTGTCGGGACATTTTGTTTTGATCCACCTACCGCTTTGACATAGGACCAAAATTTCTTAGGATTTTCTGCCGAGTCAGTACATAGAACGTTACTTTCGAATTCATTGAAAGCCTCTCGCATAGCCCTCCTCACACTACATTTCGCTTCGCGTAATTTTTGTTTGTCTGCAAGGCTTTGGCTATGTTTATGTTTGCTGTGAAGTTCCCTTTGCTTCCGCAGCAGTTTTCTAACTCGGTTGTTGTACCACGGTGGCTCTTTTCCATCTCTTACGATCTTGCTTGGCACATACTCATCTAACGCATATTGTACCATGGTTTTGAACTTTGTCCACTGATCCTCAACACTATCTGCACTTGAGACAAAACTTTTGTGTTGAGCCGTCAGGTACTCTGTAATCTGCTTTTTGTCACTTTTGCTAAACAGAAAAATCTTCCTACCTGTTTTAATATTTCTATTTATGGCTGAAATCATCGACGCAGTAACCGCTTTATGATCGCTGATTCCCTGTTCTGCATTAACTGATTCAAATAGTTCGGGTCTGTTTGTCACCAGAAGGTCTAATATATTATCGCCACGAGTCGGTTTTCTGTTTAACTGCTCAAGGTAGTTTTCAGATAAAGCACTTAAAAATATTTCACTGGATTCTTTGTCCCTGCCACCCGTTATGAACGTTTGAGTCTCCCAGTCTATATCCGGCAAATTAAAATCTCCACCCAGAACTATAACATGGTGGGGAAATCTACTCGAAATATTTTCCAAATTATTCTTCAGGTGCTGAGCCACAACAGCTGCTGAGCCAGGGGGCCTATAGAGACATCCAATTACCATGTCTGAGCCTGCTTTAACCGTGACCTTCACCCAAATCATTTCACAATTCGAATCTCCGTCAATTTCCTTTGTTGATTTATTATTATTTCTTTTCCTTTAGCTTTAGCTTGTTTTGCTTCTCGTTTAGCTGAAACTAATCGTACTCCTTTTGATTTTGCTGAAGGGGAATCTGAGTTAGTTTCAGGATTTAATTTTGAGTACGGTGCGGGTGGTTTTACTTTAATTTTTTTAGCTGAATATACTAGAATTGTCTTCATAAGAATATTATTGGCTTTAATTTTTTTAGGTGGTGATTTTTATTCTTTTATATTTTTTATTAAGCTTGCTATTATATCTTTTGGTTTTATTTGGGTTCGTGGAACATTACCACGGTTCCGTTATGATAAATTAATGTACTTAGCTTGAAAAAGTTTTTTACCTTTATCTTTGAATTTTTTTATTTTCTTTGTTGGTTTAAAGATTTTATTTATCTCATTTGTTTAGTGAAATTTTTTGAGAAAAGTTAATAGAAGAGTTAAACTTCTAATTTTATGTTTTCAAAACATATGCTTTTCCTAAGCTAATTAACTTTATTCCTTAATTAATTTATCTCATGCGTTTGCGACATGGACATTAATTAAGAAATATGTAAAGTAGATAATTGTTAAGATTTGACCTGTTATAATATAAGGTTCTTCAACAGGTCGTTTACCAATTCACGTTAGTAAGCATACAACAACTACTATAATTCAGAATAAAATTTGATTAATAGGGTAAAATTGAATGCCTCGGAATGGTGTTTTATTATAAAATGGTAAAATTATTAAGATTCTAATTGATAAAAATAATGCAATAACACCTCCTAATTTATTAGGGATAGATCGTAGAATTGCATATGCAAATAGGAAATATCACTCTGGTTGAATGTGAACTGGTGTTACTAATGGGTTGGCAGGTACAAAGTTATCTGGATCTCCTAATAGGTAAGGATTGATTAAACATAGTATAATTAATAATGATGTTATTATTACAAATGTAATAGAATCCTTAAAGGTAAAGTATGGATGGAATGGAATTTTTTCAATATCTCCATTTAGTCCAAGAGGATTATTAGATCCTGTTTGGTGAAGAAAAAATAAATGAATTGCTGCTATAGCAGCAATAATAAATGGTAATACAAAATGGAATGTGAAGAATCGATTTAATGTTGCATTATCAACAGCGAATCCTCCTCATACTCATTGGACTAAATCTGTTCCTAAGTATGGGATTGCTGATAATAAATTAGTAATTACTGTTGCACCTCAAAAAGATATTTGGCCTCAGGGTAAGACATATCCTATAAATGCAGTTGCTATAACTAAAAATAAAATCACTGTACCAATTATTCAGGTATGTATATATATATATATAAGATCCGTAGTAAATTCCCCGTCCTACATGTAAGTAAATACAAATAAAAAATATAGATTTGCATGTAAGGTTCGGATAATTCAACCATTATTTACGTCTCGGCAGATGTGTACTACACTACTGAATGCTATTTCAATATTTCATGTATAATGTATAGCTAAAAATAGTCCAGTTACGATTTGAATTACCAAACATAACCCTAATAGGGATCCAAAATTTAAACAAAATGAAATATTTGTTGGGGCAGGTAAGTCAATTAAAGAGTTATTAATAATTTTAATTAAAGGATGTCTTAATCGTAAGGGTTTATTCATTAGTAATTATCTTATTTTACGAATAGGTCCCTGATTAATATTAGTGATTTTAACAACTGCTAGTAGTGCTAAAAATAAATAAATTATTATTATTATTGTAATAGTGAATGTTGGTCTGTTATATAATTTTTCTAAAAATATTGTTATTTCTTGATAATTGATTGAATTATCAATTTTTATAGTTTTGGTGTTTTTGAAAAAGTCTATAAATATAGATATATCTAGAATAATTAATATTGATATGATAAATACTCACATTATTAATTAATAATAATTATAGTAATTGATTTAGGCTGAAATATTTCGTTTGATGCAATTCTTGTAATGTAAATAAATAATACTAGTATACCACCAAGAAATGTTAAAAATAAAATATATGATAATCAATATCTTTCTATTATTGTTCCTGTTATTAATCCAACTAGGAAGGTTTGAAGGATAATAAAAAGCATTATTGATATCGGGTGTCTTAATTTAATAAAATTAATATTTATTACATTTGATAATGATATAATTATTATTTTGATCATTTCAGGGGTTAGTTTATTTAAATTATCGGTTTTGGGGACCGATGATGGAAGCTTTTCCACCTCTGAAGTTTTAAAAGTGGGGGCTGGACTTATTTCCGGTTTACAAGACCGGCGTTTTTTTTAAACTATTAAAACTAATGTTTATATTCTCTATTTTTACTTCTTTATTGATTTATTTTGCTGGTGTTTATGTTTTTTCTTCTAAACGTAAACATTTATTAATGGTTCTTTTGAGATTAGAATATATTGTTCTTTCTTTATTTATATTAGTTATTGTTTTTCTTATTTAGTTTGATTATGATTATTTTTTTCCTGTTATTTTTTTAGTTTTTTCTGTTTGTGAGGGTGCTTTAGGTCTTTCTATTTTAGTTAAAATAATTCGTTCTCATGGTAATTATTTTTTGTAATTCTTTTGGTTTATCTTTATGTTAAAGTATTTATTTATAACTATTTTTTGATCCCTCTTTGTTTATTAAATAATTATTGATGGTTGGTTCATTCTTTAATGTTTCTGTCGAGTTTTGTGTTTATAATTTGTGTTTATTCATATGCTGATTTGAATATAATTAGATATATTATTTTGGTATTGATTATTTTTCTTTTAGTTTAATTTTGCTTAGATTTTGGATTTGTTCTTTAATAATCACTGCTAGAGGTTCAGTTTATTTAAGTTCATATCATTCTAATTTTTTTGTTTTTTGGTTTTCATTTTAATAATTATGCTTTACTGTTCATTTGCTAGATTATGTCTTCTTTCTTTTTATATTTTTTTTGAGGCTAGAGTAGTTCCTACTTTACTTTTAATTTTGGGTTGGGGTTATCAACCTGAGCGTTTGCAGGCTGGTGTTTATTTAATTTTTTATACTTTGGTTGCTAGATTACCTTTATTATTAGTTTTATGTAAGGTTTATGATTTTTCTAATGCTTTATATTTTCCTTTATTAGTTGATTTTGGTTCTTATTATTTTATGTTTTATGTATTTATAATTTTGGCTTTTTTAGTTAAGATACCTATGTTTTTGGTTCATTTATGACTTCCTAAGACTCATGTAGAGGCCCCTATTTCAGGTAGAATGATTCTTGCTGGTGTTTTATTAAAGTTAGGTGGTTATGGTATTTTTCGTGTTATAAAGGTTATTTCTTATTTGGGTTTAAAGTTTAATTATTTTTGATTATCTTTGGGTTTATCTGGGGGTGTTATTGTAAGATTTATTTGTTTTCGTCAGGTTGATTTAAAGTCTTTAATTGCATATTCTTCTGTTGCTCATATAAGAATGGTTATTGGTGGATTGATGACTATGAATTGATGAGGTTGTGTAGGTTCTCTTTCTCTAATGGTTGGTCATGGTTTATGTTCTTCGGGTTTATTTTGTTTATCTAATATTATTTATGAACGTTTAGGTAGACGAAGATTATTAATTAACAAGGGTATAATTAATTTGATGCCAAGAATGGCTTTATAATGATTTCTTTTAAGATCATCAAATATGGCTGCTCCTCCTTCTTTAAATTTGGTAGGTGAAATTAGATTATTAAATAGAATTATATCTTGATCTTCTTTTAGATTCTTTGCTTTGATTTTTTTATCTTTTTTTAGAGCTGTTTATACTTTGTATATATATTCTTATTCTCAGCATGGAAATTATTATTCTGGTGTTTATACTTGTTCTCTTGGTTATTTTCGTGAATATCATCTTTTACTTTTACATTGATTGCCTTTAAATATTCTCTGTTTAAAGGGTGAATATTTCTTTGTTTAGTTTGCTTAAGTATTTTAATTAAAAATATTGTTTTGTGGAATCAATGATATGAAGTTTTTCATCTGAGGCCGTGAATTTATTTTCTATTTGTTCTTTGAGTTTTTTTTCTTTGTTTTTTTCGAGAACTATAATTTTTATTTTAGGTATTTATTATTTAATAATTGATTATAGAGTTTTTGTTGAGTGAGAGCTTTTCAATTTAAATGGTTCTATAGTTGTTATAACTTTAATTTTGGATTGAATATCTCTTATTTTTATATCTTTTGTTATATATATTTCTTCTTTGGTTAATATTTTTTAATATTTATTCTTTCTATAGGTTTTTTAATTATTAGTCCTAATTTAATTAGAATTTTATTAGGTTGAGATGGTTTAGGTTTAGTTTCTTATTGTTTAGTTATTTATTATCAAAATGTAAAATCTTATAGTGCTGGTATATTAACTGCACTTTCTAATCGTATTGGTGATGTTGCTATTTTAATTTCTATTGCATGAATGTTAAATTTTGGTGGTTGAAATTATATTTATTATTATGATTTTATTTCTAATTCTTTTGAAATAAAGCTCATTACTATATTAATTGTTTTAGCAGCTATAACTAAGAGAGCTCAGATTCCTTTCTCTTCATGACTTCCTGCTGCTATAGCAGCTCCTACTCCTGTTTCTGCTTTAGTTCATTCTTCTACTCTTGTTACTGCTGGTGTTAATTTATTAATTCGTTTTAGACCAATATTAGATACTTATAATTGTGGTTGATTTTTACTTTTAATTGGTTGTATAACTATATTTATGGCTGGATTGGGCGCTAATTTTGAATTTGATTTGAAGAAGATTATTGCTCTTTCTACTTTAAGACAACTTGGTTTAATAATAAGAATTTTGGCTATGGGTTTTCCAAAGCTTGCATTTTTTCATTTATTGGCTCATGCTTTATTTAAGGCATTATTATTTATATGTGCAGGTTCAATATTTCATAATTTGAAGGATTCTCAGGATATTCGTTTTATAGGATCAATTGTTAATTTCATACCTTTAACTTCAGTTTGTTTTAATGTTTCTAGTTTATCTTTGTGTGGAATACCTTTTTTAGCGGGATTTTATTCAAAGGATTTAATTCTTGAGATGGTTTGTATAAGATGAATTAATTGTTTAATTTTTTTCTTTATTTTTTTTCTACTGGTTTAACTGCTTCTTATTCTTTTCGTTTGTTTTATTATTCAATATCTGGTGATAATAATTTTTATTCTAGATTTTCTTTTGATGATAAGGGTTATTATATTTCATTTGGAATAATTGGTCTATTGTTTGTTGCTGTTTTTGGTGGTAGTCTTTTATCTTGATTAATTTTTCCTATTCCTCATGTGATTGCTTTACCTTATTATTTAAAGATTTTAACTATTATAGTTGTTATTTCAGGTGCTTATTTAGGTTATCTTATTTCTAATTTTGATTTTTCTCATAATTTATTTTCTTTAAGTATACTTTCTTTTGTCAGATTTGCTGGTTCTATATGATTTATACCTTTTCTTTCAACTAAGTTTATTAGATACTGCGATTAGGAAGAATCGTAGTGAGAATGGTATTTGTGCTGATCTTTTTGGATCAAACCCACATTCAAATGGTGATCTTTTTTCTCGATCATTAATTAATTTTTTTGATAGTGTTGTTGCCAGGATTATAACAATTATTGGAATAATAAATCTAATGAAAACTCTTGTGGATAGAATTAGAATTGTTTTTCTTGATTTATATCAAGCTTTCTGATTGGAAGTCAAATGTACTATTTATACTAGAAAAACAATTATCTACCTCATCAATAAATAGAGATATATAAGAATAATCATACTACATCTACGAAGTGTCAGTATCATGCTGCTGCTTCAAATCCAAAGTGGTGTCTTGGTGAGAATTGATTTATTGAGTGTCGAAGTAGACATGTTGATAAAAAGATTGTTCCAATAATTACGTGTAAACCATGGAATCCTGTTGCAACGAAGAATGTTGACCCATAAACTGCATCTGCAATCGTAAAAGGTGCTTCTCAATATTCATATGCTTGGAGTGTTGTAAAGTATAGTCCTAATAACACTGTGAAGAATAATCCTTGTAGTGCTTGAGTATGATTAGATTCCATTAAACTATGATGTGCTCGTGTTACTGTTACTCCTGATGCTAAAAGAATAGCTGTATTAAGTAATGGAATTTGTATAGGGTTAAAGGGTTGAATTCCTATTGGAGGTCATAGTATTCCTAGTTCAATTGTTGGTGCTAATCTTCTTCTAAAGAATGCTCAAAAAAAGAAACGAAAAATAATACCTCTGATGCAATAAATAAAATTATTCCTCATCGTAATCCAATTGATACAAATCCTGTATGTAATCCTTGATATGTTCCTTCTCGTACTACATCTCGTCATCATTGAATTATGGTTAGTAGGGTAATTCCAAATACAATTATAAATAAGTTAATATTAAATAGGTGGAATCATTTTGCTAGTCCTGATACTAGGACTATTGCTCCAATTGCTCCTGTTAATGGTCAAGGTCTATAGTCTACTAGTTGGAATGGGTGGTTTGAGTTAGTTGTTAACATAGGTTTAATATACTTCTCTAGAATATAGAGTTCTTAGAATTGAGAAAACATAGGCTTGAATTATTGCTACTGCTGATTCTAGAATTAATAGAAGTATTTGTCCAATAATTAGTAATGAGATTAAGTTTATTGCTGTAGATGGTCCTGTGTTTCCTAATAAGGTTAATAATAAGTGTCCTGCAATTATATTTGCTGCTAACCGTACTGCTAATGTACCTGGTCGAATAACATTACTAATTGTTTCAATTAGTACTATAAATGATATTAATGCGGGCGGTGTACCTTGTGGTACAAGGTGTGTAAATATATGATTAGTATGGTTAATTCATCCAAATAATATAAATCTTAGTCATATAGGTAGGGCAATTGCAAATGTTAATGCTAAATGTCTTGTTCTAGTAAAAATATAAGGGAATAATCCTATGAAATTGTTAAATAATATTATAATAAGAATTGAGATGAAAATGAATGTTGTTCCATTAAATGATTTTGGTCCAAGTAGTGTTTTAAATTCATTATGTAAGGTTAAATTTAGTTTATTTCAGATAATGTTAATTCGTGATGGTGTAAGTCAAAATAGTGATGGGATTAATAATAGTCCTAGAAATGTTCTAGTTCAATTTAATGATAAATTAAAGATGTTAGTTGATGGGTCAAATGTTGAGAATAGATTTGTTATCATTTTCAATTTAAGTTTTTTATTTCAATTGTTCCTTTTTCTGCTCTTTTAATAAGGTTAGGTTTAAATGAGAAGAAGTTTATTTGATTAAACAAGATTAATGTAGCTGAAAATATAATGAATAGTGAGAATCATATAAGAGGGGATATTTGAGGAATTTGGATATAATTTCCCCATCAGAAGTAGTCGTTAATTTACTATTATTTGGTTTAAGAGACCATTACTTACTTTCAGTCAACTGATGAATTTCAAGGTGTACTAATTTTTTAGTTACTTTAGATTGACACTCTAATGTTATTTATTTTAACTAACTCCGTAAATTATCTTAGATAATCACTTAATAAATAAATTTACTGAAGTTCTTTCAATTACAATTGGTATAAATCTGTGGTTTGCTCCACAGATTTCTGAGCATTGTCCAAAGAATAATCCAGGTCGATTTATTGTGAATGTTCCTTGATTTAACCGACCTGGCGTTGCATTTATTTTAACTAACCCCTAATGCAGGAACTGCTCATGAGTGTAGAACATCTGATGCTCTTGTTAATACTCGTACTTCTGTATTTATTGGTAGGATTGTTCGGTTATCTACATCTAGCAGTCGAAATCCATCATTTTCTAGGTCTTGTTCTGGTGTTATATAAGTGTCAAATTCTACGTCTATGAAGTCTGAATATTCATATCTTCAATATCATTGTCGTCCAATGGTTTTAATTGTGATTATTGCATCTACTGAATCATCAAGTAAATATAATAGTCGTAATGATGGAAGGGCAATAAAAATTAATGTAATTGCTGGTAAAGCTGTTCAGATTGTTTCAATTAAATGTCCATGAAGTATATTACGGTTAGTATAGGCAATAAATAATATATAACTTAAGGCATAACCTACAATTACTGTAATTAATAATAATACAACCATAGTATGATCATGAAAGAATGATAATTGTTCCATTAATGGTGAAGCTCCATCTTGAAGAGATAAATTTGATCATGTTGCCATTAATAAATATTTTCTAATAAAAGGTCAAACCTTTATTTGTAGAGCTTAAATCTACTGCACTAATCTGCCATATTAGAATCTAGAGATTAATGGTAATTCTGAGTAACTATGTTCTGCAGGAGGGTTATTTTGTAGTCATTCTGTTGATCTTCTTATGTTAGCTCTAAATATAATTGCTCGGTTTGTAACCATTCTTTCTCATATAATTACAATGAATATAATGATTCCTACAATAGAAATTGTAGACCCAATTCTTGATACTACGTTTCATGATGTATATGTGTCTGGGTAGTCTGAGTATCGTCGAGGTATTCCTGCTAATCCTAGGAAGTGTTGAGGAAAGAATGTTAAGTTTACTCCAATGAATATAATTGTAAATTGGATTTTTAATCATGTATTATTTATAGTTAATCCTGTAAATAGTGGATATCATTGAATGACACCTCCTATAATTGCAAATACTGCTCCTATAGATAATACATAATGAAAGTGGGCTACTACATAATATGTACCATGTAATACAATATCAAGTGATGAATTTGCTAATACTAATCCTGTTAATCCACCAGTTGTAAATAGGAAAATAAATCCTAGAGCTCATAATAATGGTGGATTGAACTTGAATTTAGTTCCATATAATGTAGCTAATGATCTAAATACCTTAATTCCTGTAGGTACAGCAATAATTATTGTTGCTGATGTAAAATATGCTCGTGTGTCAACATCCATTCCTACTGTAAATATATGATGTGCTCATACAATAAATCCTATTAGTCCAATTGATAGTATAGCATAAATTATACCTAATGTTCCAAATGATTCAATTTTTCCTCTTTCTTGACATACAATATGTGAAATAATTCCGAACCCCGGAAGAATTAAAATATAAACTTCTGGGTGTCCAAAGAATCAAAATAGATGTTGATATAGAATTGGGTCACCCCCTCCTGCAGGGTCAAAGAATGATGTATTTAAATTTCGATCTCTTAATAATATAGTAATAGCTCCTGCTAAAACTGGAAGTGAAAGAAGGAGAAGTAATGCTGTAATAGCTACTGATCATACAAATAAAGGTGTTTGATCTAAAGTTATACTTTCTGATCGTATATTAATTGCTGTTGTAATGAAATTTACTGCACCAAGAATAGATGATACACCTGCTAAGTGTAGTGAAAAAATAGCTAGATCTACAGATGCACCCACGTGTGCAATAGCTCCTGCTAGAGGAGGGTAAACTGTTCATCCTGTACCAGCACCATTATCTACTATAGAAGATGTAAGAAGAAGGGTTAGTGAAGGTGGTAGTAATCAAAAACTTATATTATTTATTCGTGGAAATGCTATATCTGGTGCACCAATTATTAGTGGAACAAGTCAATTACCAAATCCACCTATTATAATAGGTATTACTATAAAGAAAATTATTACAAATGCGTGAGCTGTAATAATAACATTATAAAATTGGTCATCCCCAATTAGAGATCCGGGTTGACCAAGTTCAGCACGAATAAGTATTCTTATTGATGTTCCTACTATTCCTGCTCATGCTCCAAATAGAAAATATAAAGTACCAATGTCCTTATGGATTGTTGAGAATAATCATTTTTGCAGTAAGATGGCTGAATTTTAGGTGGTAGACTGTAAATCTACTTATGAGATGTTTTCTCTCTTATCATATTTAGGTCTTATATTCAGTTATGATTCTAGACTGCAATTCTAGAGGTGTAAAATTTTACTAAGGCCTAAAAGATTATTCTTTTAATTAGAACTTTGAAGGTTATTAGTTTGATTAACTTAAGTCCTTAGTATAATGAAATTAAGGTTGATGTTGAAATCAATCCTATTGTTGAAATTATTACTGTTATAGGAAGAATGATTCTTGATTTTTGGGACTTTATCTTTATAGATCACAAATTTTCTGTGTATGATATAATTAGAGCTGAGAATCTAATACGTATATAGTAGTAGAGTGTAATTGTAGTTAATACAACTATAATAGTATTAATAGTTGTTATATTGTTTTCTATTAACGATTGTATTACAATTCATTTTGGTAAGAATCCAAGGAATGGTGGTAGTCCACCTAAAGATAATAAAGATAAGAATATTATGAATTTAATTTCGGTTTTTATATTTCTGGCTGAATAAATTTGATTTATGAAAAATAAATTTATTTGCTTAAATAATAAAACTATAATTAATCTTAATAGTGAGTAAATAATGAAGTATACTTCTCAGATGTTTTCTCTGACTGTTAATGATCTAATTATTCAACCTAGATGTCTGATTGATGAATATGCTAAAAGTTGTCGTAAGGATGTTTGATTTAAACCTCCTATTGCCCCAATAATAATTCTTAAGATAATAATTGTTCAAATAAAAGTTCTTAATTGAATACAATAGGATAAGACCATTATTGGGGCGATTTTTTGTCATGTTATTAATGTTAAACAATTATTTCATCTTGATGCTCCTATAACTTCTGGAAACCAGAAATGGAAAGGTGCAGCTCCAATCTTTAATAATAGTCTAGATCTAATTATTATTGATGGGATAAATTCTGTTTCCCATCCCATGTGATATTTTATTTGAATCATTAAAATTGAAAATAATAATATTGTCGATGCTATTGCTTGGACAATAAAATATTTAATTGATGATTCGTTTATTATGATATTTTTATTTCTTGTTAGGAGCGGAATAAATGAAAGTAAGTTGATCTCAAGTCCTATTCAAACCCCAAATCAGGAATTTGATGAAATGGACAGGATCGTTCCTATCATTAATGTTGATAGGAAGAGAAGTTTTGTAGAGTTGTTGGTCATTAAAAAGGAGAGGATTGATACCTCTATAAATGGGGTATGAACTTGTTTAGCTTACCTTTCTACATTAAGGTGTATGATGCACGTTAGTTTTTGATACTAAAGGAGGTAGTTTAATTCTATCTTATGTAATTTTAATGAAGGTAATTATATTTACTTTATTTACCCTATCAAGGTAACCCTTTAATCAGGCACTTCATTTATTTAATATATAAATCGTAAGTTTTTTTTTGAAATTCTTTTATGTATTATTTTGTTTAATTAGAATTAATTTATCCTGCTCCTTTTATTTTTTTATATATATATAATAAATAATTTATATTAATATATTTCATTTAATTAAAATTAAAAGATTATAACTTCATCTTATTATTATTAATTGATTATTATAGTACATTCATTTACCTAGGATTATAGCTAAGTATGTTCTTAGCTTAAAATAGGTTATTATAATATAATATATATAATAATATGTAATTTAATATTTAATAATATTATTATAATTGGATATAATAAATAAAATTATTAATTTTAATATAAAATATAATAATAATATAAATAATTATGTTAATTATAATGATATAATTAACATAAATTATCTATAATTAGATTATTTAACTAATATATAAGTATGTTAACTTAATAAAATAAAGAATTCATATTAATAACATATTATATTAAATTACATAATTGTATAAAATATATTTATTATATTATTTTATCTTTCTTTATTTATTAGTGAAAAGAAAGATTAAATAAGAAAGAATATAATACATTTATTGCTATACATGTCCCAATTAATCTTTAATTATATATAATAGAGAAGTTGTTGTGGTCATACAGGGGAGCGTTTCTTTTTTTTTTGTTAATGTTTGTGGTTTTTTCTTTTTTTTCGTTAAATATTTGAATCTTTTATTTTTTCCTGATTTAATAACTTTAAAAATTTATTATTTTTTTTTTAAAGTTTTATTCTTGCTTGTTTATTCACTTTTTCTTTGTATTATATGTAAGTTTTGTTAGACTAAATGTTCTTTTTGCAGTAATTTGATTTAATTATCAAGTGATTTTGGATTTAGCAATTGATTTAGTATCGGCATAATTCGTGCCAGCAGCCGCGGTTATACGATTGATACAAGTGAATATTATTGGTTAAAACAGTTGTTTATACTATTAGGGTTGAAATATAAATTTGTAAGGTTAAATGTTAAAATTTATTTGTGGCCCTTTTTATGAATCTGTGAAATTTAAATAATAAACTAGGATTAGATACCCTATTATTTTAAATGTTAATTATATTTACCAGGGTACTATTAGTTAAGGTCTTTAAACCCAAAGAATTTGGCGGTATCTCATTCCATTCAGAGGAACCTACCCCATGATTGATAATACACGATTTACTCTACTTAATTTATTTGTTTGTATATCTCCGTTATCAGAGAATCTTTTTAGAGTTATAATTCTCAAGATTTATAATTATAAAATATTTCAGGTCAAGGTGCAGCTTATAGTTAAGAGGAGGTGGGTTACAATAGATTTTTGTTTATAACGGATTTGATAGTGAAATACTGTTAATGAAGGTGGATTTGATAGTAATTTAATTTATTTAAATTAACTGATATTGGCTCTGAGATGTGTACACATCGCCGTCGCTATCATTATTGATTATTCTATTCTATTTTAAAGTTGCTTCAATTTAGATGAGATAAGTCGTAACATAGTAGATGTACTGGAAAGTGTATCTAGGAAGAGTTTCAAGATATAACTTATTAGTAAAGTGTTTCATTTACACTGAAAATTTTTCTGTGCAAATCAGGATATCTTGATTATTTGTTTTATTATATTTATTTTTTGTTTATTTAATTATTTAATATATATAATTTTATAGTATTTTTGTCTTAGTATATTTTATAGAATTGATTTTTTAAATTATAGTGTATTGGTAATGTAAGTGTTTTATGAAATATTATTTTAAATTAAGTAGATTTTATTTATTGTACCTTTTGTATCAGGGTTTATCAAAATTTTAGTATTTATTTTACTTGTCTCGATTTGGGTTGATTTATAAATAATTTATACTTAATGTATCATAATTATTATTAAATTATTTATAGAAATGAGATGTTAATCGTTTCCCAAGATATCTAGTTTCTTAAGAAAAAATTTAATTATTTAATTTTTTAAGTAAAAATATTAACTTATTTATTCTTTAAGGGATAAGCTTTGAAGTTAATAACCTATAATTTATTTTATAGAAATATAATAGTAAGCTTCAAACCAGCTATCTTTAAGATTACGTTTTAGTTCATTATTTTTTATTTTGATTTTATAAATATTTTTGGTTTTTTATTAAGATTATTAATTTAATTTTAAAATTTTTGTAATAATGACAGAATTAGTATATTTATTTGTATGAAATTTTTACCTTGTGAACTTATTATAAGGAACTAGGCAAAATTGATTTCCGCCTGTTTATCAAAAACATCTCCTCTTGTTTATAATTTGAGGTCTGGCCTGCTCACTGAGCGTATTTTTAAAGAGCCGCGGTATTTTGACCGTGCAAAGGTAGCATAATCATTAGTCTCTTAATTAGTGGCTGGAATGAATGGCTTGACGAGAAATCAACTGTCTCTTAATAAATTTTTGAATTTAACTTTTGAGTCAAAAGGCTTAAATTCTTCTTTAGGACGAGAAGACCCTATAGAGCTTGACATTTTACTTTTATATAGTTTTTTGTTTGTCTTTCTATATTTAATGATGATGTTTTGTTGGGGTGACATGAAGAATAGATAAACTCTTCATTATTATATCATTTATTTATGTTTGTTATTTTGATCCATAATTTATGATCATAAGATTAAGTTACCTTAGGGATAACAGCGTAATTGTTTTTGAGAGCTCATATCGACAAAGCAGATTGCGACCTCGATGTTGGATTAAGAAATATTTTGGGTGCAGGAGCCCAATGATTAGGTCTGTTCGACCTTTAAATTCTTACATGATCTGAGTTCAGACCGGCGTGAGCCAGGTCGGTTTCTATCCTAAGATTATTAATCCATATTAGTACGAAAGGACCATATGGTTAAAATATTTTTTGTTATATTGATTAATATTAATTTATTTACTATTTTGACAGATTAATGTGTTGAACTTAGAATTCATTTATGTAGATTTTTTTCTACAAATAGTATTGATACTTTATGATTTATTTATATTTATTTTGAATTTTCTTTTATTGGTTATTTGTGTTTTAATTAGTGTTGCCTTTTTAACTTTATTAGAGCGTAAGGTTTTAGGTTATATTCAGATTCGAAAGGGTCCAAATAAGGTAGATTTTGTTGGAATTCCTCAGCCATTTAGAGATGCTATTAAGTTAATTTGTAAGGAGCAGCCAATTCCTATTATATCTAATTACCTACTTTATTATTTTCCCTCTGTTTTTAATTTAATGATTTCTTTAGCCGTTTGAGTAATTTTTCCTTATTTAACTTATATATGTTCTTTTTCTTATGGATTTTTATTTTTTTTATGTTGTACTAGATTAGGTGTTTATACTGTTATAATTGCTGGTTGATCTTCTAATTCAAATTATATCTTTTGGTTTTATTTGGGTTCGTGGTACATTACCATGGTTTCGTTATGAAAAATTTATGTACTTTGCTTGAAAAAGTTTTTTACCTTTATCTTTGAATTTTTTTATTTTCTTTGTTGGTTTAAAGATTTTATTTATCTCATTTGTTTAGTGAAATTTTTTGAGAAAAGTTAATAGAAGAGTTAAACTTCTAATTTTATGTTTTCAAAATATATGCTTTTCCTAAGCTAATTAACTTTATTCCTTAATTTATTTATCTCATGCGTTTGAGACAAGGACATTAATTAAGAAATATGTAAAGTAGATAATTGTTAAGATTTGACCTGTTATAATATAAGGTTCTTCAACAGGTCGTTTACCAATTCACGTTAGTAAGCATACAACTACTATAATTCAGAATAAAATTTGATTAATAGGGTATAATTGAATGCCTCGGAATGGTGTTTTATTATACAATGGTAAATTTATTAAGATTCTAATTGATAAATATAATGCAATAACACCTCCTAATTTATTAGGGATAGATCGTAGAATTGCATATGCAAATAGGAAATATCACTCTGGTTGAATGTGAACTGGTGTTACTAATGGGTTGGCAGGTACAAAGTTATCTGGATCTCCTAATAGGTAAGGATTGATTAAACATAGTATAATTAATAATGATGTTATTATTACAAATGTAATAGAATCCTTAAAGGTAAAGTATGGATGGAATGGAATTTTTTCAATATCTCCATTTAGTCCAAGAGGATTATTAGATCCTGTTTGGTGAAGAAAAAATAAATGAATTGCTGCTACAGCAGCAATAATAAATGGTAATACAAAATGGAATGTGAAGAATCGATTTAATGTTGCATTATCAACAGCGAATCCTCCTCATACTCATTGGACTAAATCTGTTCCTAAGTATGGGATTGCTGATAATAAATTAGTAATTACTGTTGCACCTCAAAAAGATATTTTGCCTCAGGGTAAGACATATCCTATAAATGCAGTTGCTATAACTAAAAATAAAATCACTGTACCAATTATTCAGGTATGTATATATATATATATAAGATCCGTAGTAAATTCCCCGTCCTACATGTAAGTAAATACAAATAAAAAATATAGATGCTCCATTTGCATATAAGGTTCGGATAATTCAACCATTATTTACGTCTCGGCAGATGTGTACTACACTACTGAATGCTATATCAATATTTGATGTATAATGTATAGCTAAAAATAGTCCAGTTACGATTTGAATTACCAAACATAACCCTAATAGGGATCCAAAATTTAATCAAAATGAAATATTTGTTGGGGCAGGTAAGTCAATTAAAGAGTTATTAATAATTTTAATTAAAGGATGTCTTAATCGTAAGGGTTTATTCATTAGTAATTATCTTATTTTACGCATAGGTCCCTGATTAATATTAGTGATTTTAACAACTGCTAGTAGTGCTAAAAATAAATAAATTATTATTATTATTGTAATAATGAATGTTGGTCTGTTATATAATTTTTCTAAAAATATTGTTATTTCTTGATAATTGATTGAATTACCAATAGTTATAGTTTGGGTGTTTTTGAAAAAGTCTATAAATATAGATATATCTAGAATAATTAATATTGATATGATAAATACTCACATTAATAATGTAATAATTATAGTAATTGATTTAGGCTGAAATATTTCGTTTGATGCAATTCTTGTAATGTAAATAAATAATACTAGCGTACCACCAAGAAATGTTAAAAATAAAATATATGATAATCAATATCTTTCTATTATTGTTCCTGTTATTAATCCAACTAGGAAGGTTTGAAGGATAATAAAAAGCATTATTGATATTGGGTGTCTTAATTTAATAAAATTAATATTTATTACATTTGATAATGATATAATTATTATTTTGATCATTTCAGGGGTTAGTTTATTTAAAATATCGGTTTTGGGGACCGATGATGGAAGCTTTTCCACCTCTGAAGTTTTAAAAGTGGGGGCTGGACTTATTTCCGGTTTACAATACCGGCGTTTTTTTTAAACTATTAAAACTAATGTTATATTCTCTATTTTTACTTCTTTATTGATTTATTTTGCTGGTGTTTATGTTTTTTCTTCTAAACGTAAACATTTATTAATGGTTCTTTTGAGATTAGAATATATTGTTCTTTCTTTATTTATATTAGTTATTGTTTTTCTTATTGAGTTTGATTATGATTATTTTTTTCCTGTTATTTTTTTAGTTTTTTCTGTTTGTGAGGGTGCTTTAGGTCTTTCTATTTTAGTTTCAATAATTCGTTCTCATGGTAAGGATTTTTTAAATTCTTTTGGTTTATCTTAATGTTAAAGTATTTATTTATAACTATTTTTTTGATCCCTCTTTGTTTATTAAATAATTGTTGATGGTTGGTTCATTCTTTAATGTTTCTGTCGAGTTTTGTGTTTATAATTTGTGTTTATTCATATGCTGATTTGAATATAATTAGATATTATTTTGGTATTGATTATTTTTCTTTTAGTTTAATTTTGCTTAGTATTTGGATTTGTTCTTTCATAATCACTGCTAGAGGTTCAGTTTATTTAAGTTCATATCATTCTAATTTTTTTGTTTTTATGGTTTTGATTTTAATAATTATGCTTACTGTTAATTTGCTAGATTAAGTCTTCTTTCTTTTTATATTTTTTTTGAGGCTAGATTAGTTCCTACTTTACTTTTAATTTTGGGTTGGGGTTATCAACCTGAGCGTTTGCAGGCTGGTGTTTATTTAATTTTTTATACTTTGGTTGCTAGATTACCTTTATTATTAGTTTTATGTAAGGTTTATGATTTTTCTAATGCTTTATATTTTCCTTTATTAGTTGATTTTGGTTCTTATTATTTTATGTTTTATGTATTTATAATTTTGGCTTTTTTAGTTAAGATACCTATGTTTTTGGTTCATTTATGACTTCCTAAGGCTCATGTAGAGGCCCCTATTTCAGGTAGAATGATTCTTGCTGGTGTTTTATTAAAGTTAGGTGGTTATGGTATTTTTTGTGTTATAAAGGTTATTTCTTATTTGGGTTTAAAGTTTAATTATTTTTGATTATCTTTGGGTTTATCTGGGGGTGTTATTGTAAGATTTATTTGTTTTCGTCAGGTTGATTTAAAGTCTTTAATTGCATATTCTTCTGTTGCTCATATAAGAATGGTTATTGGTGGATTGATGACTATGAATTGATGAGGTTGTGTAGGTTCTCTTTCTCTAATGGTTGGTCATGGTTTATGTTCTTCTGGTTTATTTTGTTTATCTAATATTATTTATGAACGTTTAGGTAGACAAAGATTATTAATTAACAAGGGTATAATTAATTTGATGCCAAGAATGGCTTTATGATGATTTCTTTTAAGATCATCAAATATGGCTGCTCCTCCTTCTTTAAATTTGGTAGGTGAAATTAGATTATTAAATAGAATTATATCTTGATCTTCTTTTAGATTCTTTGCTTTGATTTTTTTATCTTTTTTTAGAGCTGTTTATACTTTGTATATATATTCTTATTCTCAGCATGGAAATTATTATTCTGGTGTTTATACTTGTTCTCTTGGTTATTTTCGTGAATATCATCTTTTACTTTTACATTGATTGCCTTTAAATACTCTCTGTTTAAAGGGTGAATATTTCTTTGTTTAGTTTGCTTAAGTATTTTAATTAAAAATATTGTTTTGTGGAATCAATGATATGAAGTTTTTCATCTTAGGCTGTGAATTTATTTTCTATTTGTTCTTTGAGTTTTTTTTTCTTTGTTTTTTTCGAGAACTATAATTTTTATTTTAGGTATCTATTATTTAATAATTGATTATAGAGTTTTTGTTGAGTGAGAGCTTTTCAATTTAAATGGTTCTATAGTTGTTATAACTTTAATTTTGGATTGAATATCTCTTATTTTTATATCTTTTGTTATATATATTTCTTCTTTGGTTATTTATTATAGAGAGGATTATATATCTGGTGAAAAGAATATAAATCGTTTTATTATTATTATTTTAATATTTATTCTTTCTATAGGTTTTTTAATTATTAGTCCTAATTTAATTAGAATTTTATTAGGTTGAGATGGTTTAGGTTTAGTTTCTTATTGTTTAGTTATTTATTATCAAAATGTAAAATCTTATAGTGCTGGTATATTAACTGCACTTTCTAATCGTATTGGTGATGTTGCTATTTTAATTTCTATTGCATGAATGTTAAATTTTGGTGGTTGAAATTATATTTATTATTATGATTTTATTTCTAATTCTTTTGAAATAAAGCTCATTTCTATATTAATTGTTTTAGCAGCTATAACTAAGAGAGCTCAGATTCCTTTCTCTTCATGACTTCCTGCTGCTATAGCAGCTCCTACTCCTGTTTCTGCTTTAGTTCATTCTTCTACTCTTGTTACTGCTGGTGTTAATTTATTAATTCGTTTTAGACCAATATTAGATACTTATAATTGTGGTTGTTTTTTACTTTTAATTGGTTGTATAACTATATTTATGGCTGGATTGGGCGCTAATTTTGAATTTGATTTGAAGAAGATTATTGCTCTTTCTACTTTAAGACAACTTGGTTTAATAATAAGAATTTTGGCTATGGGTTATCCAAAGCTTGCATTTTTTCATTTATTGGCTCATGCTTTATTTAAGGCATTATTATTTATATGTGCAGGTTCAATAATTCATAATTTGAAGGATTCTCAGGATATTCGTTTTATAGGATCAATTGTTAATTTCATACCTTTAACTTCAGTTTGTTTTAATGTTTCTAGTTTATCTTTGTGTGGAATACCTTTTTTAGCGGGATTTTATTCAAAGGATTTAATTCTTGAGATGGTTTGTTTAAGATGAATTAATTGTTTAATTTTTTTCTTTATTTTTTTTCTACTGGTTTAACTGCTTCTTATTCTTTTCGTTTGTTTTATTATTCAATATCTGGTGATAATAATTTTTATTCTAGATTTTCTTTTGATGATAAGGGTTATTATATTTCATTTGGAATAATTGGTCTATTGTTTGTTGCTGTTTTTGGTGGTAGTCTTTTATCTTGATTAATTTTTCCTATTCCTCATGTGATTGCTTTACCGTATTATTTAAAGTTTTTAACTATTACAGTTGTTATTTTAGGTGCTTATTTAGGTTATCTTATTTCTAATTTTGATTTTGCTCATAATTTATTTTCTTTAAGTATACTTTCTTTTGTCAGATTTGCTGGTTCTATTTGATTTATACCTTTTCTTTCAACTAAGTTTATTAGATATATTCCTTTAAAAATAGGTTATTATTCATCTAAGTCATTTGATTATGGTTGGGGTGAATTACTTGGTGGTCAAGGTTTATATAGATTATTTATTTATTTAATTGGTTATATTCAAGGTTGATATGATTCTAATTTCGGGATTTATCTTTTAACTTTTATTTTTTGAATATTTATTTTGGTAATATTATTTTTCGTTTATTTAAATAGCTTATAATTAGAGCGTGACACTGAAGATGTTAAGGAAGTATTTTTACTTTTAGGTATTTATAAATATAGATATATTATTTTTACAGTGAAAATGTAATGTTTTATTTAAACTATATAAATTTTAGAAATGTTAATGGAGTTTAACCGTTAATATAAAAAGTTAGCAGCTTTCATATTGGCTTTACATTTCCTTAATTGGAACTATTATAGTTCAATTATATTATTAACAGTAATACATCTCTTTTTGGCTTCAATTAATAAGAATAAGGGTAGTATATACCAATCTTCCAGGTCGAAACTGACTGCAATATTTCGCTTCTTATTCTATTTAAGGTTGATTGATATTATCAATACTTTTTGAATGCAACCCAAATGTTACGTTTAACTACAACCCTTTATTCTGCTCATTGTAATGCTCCTTGATTTCATTCATGGTATAGTCCACCTAGTAGAACTAGAATAAAAAATATTGTTGATACTGTTCAGATTATAATGTCTGATGTTTTAAAAATAATTACAATTGGTAGAATTAGTGCAATTTCTACATCAAAAATTAAAAAGATTACTGCGATTAGGAAGAATCGTAGTGAGAATGGTATTCGTGCTGATCTTTTTGGATCAAACCCACATTCAAATGGTGATCTTTTTTCTCGATCATTAATTAATTTTTTTGATAGTGTTGTTGCCAGGATTATAACAATTATTGGAATAATAAATCTAATGAAAACTCTTGTGGATAGAATTAGAATTGTTTTTCTTGATTTATATCAAGCTTTCTGATTGGAAGTCAAATGTACTATTTATACTAGAAAAACAATTATCTACCTCATCAATAAATAGAGATATATAAGAATAATCATACTACGTCTACGAAGTGTCAGTATCATGCTGCTGCTTCAAATCCAAAGTGGTGTCTTGGTGAGAATTGATTTATTGAGTGTCGAGGTAGACATGTTGATAAAAAGATTGTTCCAATAATTACGTGTAAACCATGGAATCCTGTTGCAACAAAGAATGTTGACCCATAAACTGCATCTGCAATGGTAAAAGGTGCTTCTCAATATTCATATGCTTGGAGTATTGTAAAGTATAGTCCTAATAACACTGTGAAGAATAATCCTTGTAGTGCTTGAGTATGATTAGATTCCATTAAACTATGATGTGCTCATGTTACTGTTACTCCTGATGCTAAAAGAATAGCTGTATTAAGTAATGGAATTTGTATATGGTTAAAGGGTTGAAATCCTATTGGAGGTCATAGTATTCCTAGTTCAATTGTTGGTGCTAATCTTCTTCTAAAGAATGCTCAAAAAAAAAGAAACGAAAAATAATACCTCTGATGCAATAAATAAAATTATTCCTCATCGTAATCCAATTGATACAAATCCTGTATGTAATCCTTGATATGTTCCTTCTCGTACTACATCTCGTCATCATTGAATTATGGTTAGTAGGGTAATTCCAAATCCAATTATAAATAAGTTAATATTAAATAGGTGGAATCATTTTGCTAGTCCTGATACTAGGACTATTGCTCCAATTGCTCCTGTTAATGGTCAAGGTCTATAGTCTACTAAGTGGAATGGGTGGTTTGAGTGAGTTGTTAACATAGGTTTAATATACTTCTCTAGAATATAGAGTTCTTAGAATTGAGAAAACATAGGCTTGACTTATTGCTACTGCTGATTCTAGAATTAATAGTAGTATTTGTCCAATAATTAGTAATGAAATTAAGTTTATTGCTATAGATGGTCCTGTGTTTCCTAATAAGGTTAATAATAAGTGTCCTGCAATTATATTTGCTGCTAACCGTACTGCTAATGTACCTGGTCGAATAACATTACTAATTGTTTCAATTAGTGCTATAAATGATATTAATGCGGGCGGTGTACCTTGTGGTACAAGGTGTGTAAATATATGATTAGTATGGTTAATTCATCCAAATAATATAAATCTTAGTCATATAGGTAGGGCAATTGCAAATGTTAATGCTAAATGTCTTGTTCTAGTAAAAATATAAGGGAATAATGCTATGAAATTGTTAAATAATATTATAATAAGAATTGAGATGAAAATGAATGTTGTTCCATTAAACGATTTTGGTCCAAGTAGTGTTTTAAATTCATTATGTAAGGTTAAATTTAGTTTATTTCAGATAATGTTAATTCGTGATGGTGTAAGTCAAAATAGTGATGGGATTAATAATAGTCCTAGAAATGTTCTAGTTCAATTTAATGATAAATTAAAGATGTTAGTTGATGGGTCAAATGTTGAGAATAGATTTGTTATCATTTTCAATTTAAGTTTTTTATTTCAATTGTTCTTTTTTCTGCTCTTTTAATAAGGTTAGGTTTAAATGAGAAGAAGTTTATTTGATTAAACAAGATTAATGTAGCTGAAAATATAATGAATAGTGAGAATCATATAAGAGGGGATATTTGAGGGATTTGGATATAATTTCCCCATCAGAAGTAGTCGTTAATTTACTATTATGTGGTTTAAGAGACCATTACTTACTTTCAGTCATCTGATGAATTTCAAGGTGTACTAATTTTTTTAGTTACTTTAGATTGACACTCTAATGTTATTTATTTTAACTAACTCCTTAAATTATCTTAGATAATCACTTAATAAATAAATTTACTGAAGTTCTTTCAATTACAATTGGTATAAATCTGTGGTTTGCTCCACAGATTTCTGAGCATTGTCCAAAGAATAATCCAGGTCGATTTATTGTGAATGTTCCTTGATTTAACCGACCTGGCGTTGCATTTATTTTAACTAACCCCTAATGCAGGAATTGCTCATGAGTGTAGAACACCTGATGCTCTTGTTAATACTCGTACTTCTGTATTTTTTTATTATTGTTCCTGTTATTAATCCAACTAGGAAGGTTTGAAGGATAATAAAAAGCATTATTGATATTGGGTGTCTTAATGTAATAAAATTAATATTTATTACATTTGATAATGATATAATTATTATTTTGATCATTTCAGGGGTTAGTTCATTTAAAATATCGGTTTTGGGGACCGATGATGGAAGCTTTTCCACCTCTGAAGTTTTAAAAGTGGGGGCTGGACTTATTTCCGGTTTACAAGACCGGCGTTTTTTTTGAAACTATTAAAACTAATGTTTATATTCTCTATTTTTACTTCTTTATTGATTTATTTTGCTGGTGTTTATGTTTTTTCATCTAAACGTAAACATTTATTAATGGTTCTTTTGAGATTAGAATATATTGTTCTTTCTTTATTTATATTAGTTATTGTTTTTCTTATTGAGTTTGATTATGATTATTTTTTTCCTGTTATTTTTTTAGTTTTTTCTGTTTGTAAGGGTGCTTTAGGTCTTTCTATTTTAGTTTCAATAATTCGTTCTCATGGTAATGATTTTTTTAATTCTTTTGGTTTATCTTTATGTTAAAGTATTTATTAATAATTATTGATGGTTGGTTCATTCTTTAATGTTTCTGTCGAGTTTTGTGTTTATAATTTGTGTTTATTTATATGCTGATTTGAATATAATTAGATATTATTTTGGTATTGATTATTTTTCTTTTAGTTTAATTTTGCTTAGTTTTTGGATTTGTTCTTTAATAATCACTGCTAGAGGTTCAGTTTATTTAAGTTCATATCATTCTAATTTTTTTGTTTTTATGGTTTTGATTTTAATAATTATGCTTTACTGTTCATTTGCTAGATTATGTCTTCTTTCTTTTTATATTTTTTTTGAGGCTAGATTAGTTCCTACTTTACTTTTAATTTTGGGTTGGGGTTATCAACCTGAGCGTTTGCAGGCTGGTGTTTATTTAATTTTTTATTCTTTGGTTGCTAGATTACCTTTATTATTAGTTTTATTTAAGGTTTATGATTTTTCTAATACTTTATATTTTCCTTTATTAGTTGATTTTGGTTCTTATTATTTTATGTTTTATGTATTTATAATTTTGGCTTTTTTAGTTAAGATACCTATGTTTTTGGTTCATTTATGACTTCCTAAGGCTCATGTAGAGGCCCCTATTTCAGGTAGAATGATTCTTGCTGGTGTTTTATTAAAGTTAGGTGGTTATGGTATTTTTCGTGTTATAAAGGTTATTTCTTATTTGGGTTTAAAGTTTAATTATTTTTGATTATCTTTGGGTTTATCTGGGGGTGTTATTGTAAGATTTATTTGTTTTCGTCAGGTTGATTTAAAGTCTTTAATTGCATATTCTTCTGTTGCTCATATAAGAATGGTTATTGGTGGATTGATGACTATGAATTGATGAGGTTGTGTAGGTTCTCTTTCTCTAATGGTTGGTCATGGTTTATGTTCTTCTGGTTTATTTTCTTTATCTAATATTATTTATGAACGTTTAGGTAGATGAAGATTATTAATTAACAAGGGTATAATTAATTTGATGCCAAGAATGGCTTTATGATGATTTCTTTTAAGATCATCAAATATGGCTGCTCCTCCTTCTTTAAATTTGGTAGGTGAAATTAGATTATTAAATAGAATTATATCTTGATCTTCTTTTAGATTCTTTGCTTTGATTTTTTTATCTTTTTTTAGAGCTGTTTATACTTTGTATATATATTCTTATTCTCAGCATGGAAATTATTATTCTGGTGTTTATACTTGTTCTCTTGGTTATTTTCGTGAATATCATCTTTTACTTTTACATTGATTGCCTTTAAATATTCTCTGTTTAAAGGGTGAATATTTCTTTGTTTAGTTTGCTTAAGTATTTTAATTAAAAATATTGTTTTGTGGAATCAATGATATGAAGTTTTTCATCTTAGGCCGTGAATTTACTTTCTATTTGTTCTTTGAGTTTTTTTTCTTTGTTTTTTTCGAGAACTATAATTTTTATTTTAGGTATGTATTATTTAATAATTGATTATAGAGTTTTTGTTGAGTGAGAGCTTTTCAATTTAAATGGTTCTACAGTTGTTATAACTTTAATTTTGGATTGAATATCTCTTATTTTTATCTCTTTTGTTATATATATTTCTTCTTTGGTTATATATTATAGAGAGGATTATATATCTGGTGAAAAGAATATAAATCGTTTTATTATTATTGTTTTAATATTTATTCTTTCTATAGGTTTTTTAATTATTAGTTCAAATTTAATTAGAATTTTATTAGGTTGAGATGGTTTAGGTTTAGTTTCTTATTGTTTAGTTATTTATTATCAAAATGTAAAATCTTATAGTGCTGGTATATTAACTGCACTTTCTAATCGTATTGGTGATGTTGCTATTTTAATTTCTATTGCATGAATGTTAAATTTTGGTGGTTGAAATTATATTTATTATTTTGATTTTATTTCTAATTCTTTTGAAATAAAGCTCATTACTATATTAATTGTTTTAGCAGCTATAACTAAGAGAGCTCAGATTCCTTTCTCTTCATGACTTCCTGCTGCTATAGCAGCTCCTACTCCTGTTTCTGCTTTAGTTCATTCTTCTACTCTTGTTACTGCTGGTGTTAATTTATTAATTCGTTTTAGACCAATATTAGATACTTATAATTGTGGTTGATTTTTACTTTTAATTGGATGTATAACTATATTTATGGCTGGATTGGGCGCTAATTTTGAATTTGATTTGAAGAAGATTATTGCTCTTTCTACTTTAAGACAACTTGGTTTAATAATAAGAATTTTGGCTATGGGTTATCCAAATCTTGCATTTTTTCATTTATTGGCTCATGCTTTATTTAAGGCATTATTATTTATATGTGCAGGTTCAATAATTCATAATTTGAAGGATTCTCAGGATATTCGTTTTATAGGATCAATTGTTAATTTCATACCTTTAACTTCAGTTTGTTTTAATGTTTCTAGTTTATCTTTGTGTGGAATACCTTTTTTAGCGGGATTTTATTCAAAGGATTTAATTCTTGAGATGGTTTGTTTAAGATGAATTAATTGTTTAATTTTTTTTCTTTATTTTTTTTTCTACTGGTTTAACGGCTTCTTATTCTTTTCGTTTGTTTTATTATTCAATATATGGTGATAATAATTTTTATTCTAGATTTTCTTTTGATGATAAGGGTTATTATATTTCATTTGGAATAACTGGTCTATTGTTTGTTGCTGTTTTTGGTGGTAGTCTTTTATCTTTATTAATTTTTCCTATTCCTCATGTGATTGCTTTACCTTATGATTTAAAGTTTTTAACTATTACAGTTGTTATTTTAGGTGCTTATTTAGGTTATCTTATTTCTAATTTTGATTTTGCTCATAATTTATTTTCTTTAAGTATACTTTCTTTTGTCAGATTTGCTGGTTCTATTTGATTTATACCTTTTCTTTCAACTAAGTTTATTAGATATATTCCTTTAAAAATAGGTTATTATTCATCTAAGTCATTTGATTATGGTTGGGGTGAATTACTTGGTGGTCAAGGTTTATATAGATTATTTATTTATTTAATTGGTTATATTCAAGGTTGATATGATTCTAATTTCAAGATTTATCTTTTAACTTTTATTTTTTGAATATTTATTTTGGTAATATTATTTTTCGTTTACTTAAATAGCTTATAATTAGAGCGTGACACTGAAGATGTTAAGGAAGTATTTTTACTTTTAGGTATTTATAAATATAGATATATTATTTTTACAGTGAAAATGTAATGTTTTATTTAAACTATATAAATTTTAGAAATGTTAACGGAGTTTAACCGCTAATATAAAAAGTTAGCAGCTTTCATATTGGCTTTACATTTCCTTAATTGGAACTATTATAGTTCAATTATATTATTAACAGTAATACGTCTCTTTTTGGCTTCAATTAATAAGAATAAGGGTAGTATATACCAATCTTCCAGGTCGAAACTGACTGCAATATTTCGCTTCTTATTCTATTTAAGGTTGATTGATATTATCAATACTTTTTGAATGCAACCCAAATGTTATGTTTAACTACAACCCTTTATTCTGCTCATTGTAATGCTCCTTGATTTCATTCATGGTATAGTCCACCTAGTAGAACTAGAATAAAAAATATTGTTGATACTGTTCAGATTATAATGTCTGATGTTTTAAAAATAATTACAATTGGTAGAATTAGTGCAATTTCTACATCAAAAATTAAAAAGATTACTGCGATTTGGAAGAATCGTAGTGAGAATGGTATTCGTGCTGATCTTTTTGGATCAAACCCACATTCAAATGGTGATCTTTTTTCTCGATCATTAATTAATTTTTTTGATAGTGTTGTTGCCAGGATTATAACAATTATTGGAATAATAAATCTAATGAAAACTCTTGTGGATAGAATTAGAATTGTTTTTCTTGATTTATATCAATCTTTCTGATTGGAAGTCAAATGTACTATTTATACTAGAAAAACAATTATCTACCTCATCAATAAATAGAGATATATAAGAATAATCATACTACGTCTACGAAGTGTCAGTATCATGCTGCTGCTTCAAATCCAAAGTGGTGTCTTGGTGAGAATTGATTTATTGAGTGTCGAAGTAGACATGTTGATGAAAAGATTGTTCCAATAATTACGTGTAAACCATGGAATCCTGTTGCAACAAAGAATGTTGACCCATAAACTGCATCTGCAATGGTAAAAGGTGCTTCTCAATATTCATATGCTTGGAGTATTGTAAAGTATAGTCCTAATAACACTGTGAAGAATAATCCTTGTAGTGCTTGAGTATGATTAGATTCCATTAAACTATGATGTGCTCATGTTACTGTTACTCCTGATGCTAAAAGAATAGCTGTATTAAGTAATGGAATTTGTATAGGGTTAAAGGGTTGAAATCCTATTGGAGGTCATAGTATTCCTAGTTCAATTGTTGGTGCTAATCTTCTTCTAAAGAATGCTCAAAAAAAGAAACGAAAAATAATACCTCTGATGCAATAAATAGAATTATTCCTCATCGTAATCCAATTGATACAAATCCTGTATGTAATCCTTGATATGTTCCTTCTCGTACTACATCTCGTCATCATTGAATTATGGTTAGTAGGGTAATTCCAAATCCAATTATAAATAAGTTAATATTAAATAGGTGGAATCATTTTGCTAGTCCTGATACTAGGACTTTTGCTCCAATTGCTCCTGTTAATGGTCAAGGTCTATAATCTACTAAGTGGAATGGGTGGTTTGAGTGAGTTGTTAACATAGGTTTAATATACTTCTCTAGAATATAGAGTTCTTAGAATTGAGAAAACATAGGCTGGAGTTATTGCTACTGCTGATTCTAGAATTAATAGTAGTATTTGTCCAATAATTAGTAATGAGATTAAGTTTATTGCTATAGATGGTCCTGTGTTTCCTAATAAGGTTAATAATAAGTGTCCTGCAATTATATTTGCTGCTAACCGTACTGCTAATGTACCAGGTCGAATAACATTACTAATTGTTTCAATTAGTACTATAAATGATATTAATGCGGGCGGTGTACCTTGTGGTACAAGGTGTGTAAATATATGATTAGTATGGTTAATTCATCCAAATAATATAAATCTTAGTCATATAGGTAGGGCAACTGCAAATGTTAATGCTAAATGTCTTGTTCTAGTAAAAATATAAGGGAATAATCCTATGAAATTGTTAAATAATATTATAATAAGAATTGAGATGAAAATGAATGTTGTTCCATTAAATGATTTTGGTCCAAGTAGTGTTTTAAATTCATTATGTAAGGTTAAATTTAGTTTATTTCAGATAATGTTAATTCGTGATGGTGTAAGTCAAAATAGTGATGGGATTAATAATAGTCCTAGAAATGTTCTAGTTCAATTTAATGATAAATTAAAGATGTTAGTTGATGGGTCAAATGTTGAGAATAGATTTGTTATCATTTTCAATTTAAGTTTTTTATTTCAATTGTTCCTTTTTCTGCTCTTTTAATAAGGTTAGGTTTAAATGAGAAGAAGTTTATTTGATTAAACAAGATTAATGTAGCTGAAAATATAATGAATAGTGAGAATCATATAAGAGGGGATATTTGAGGGATTTGGATATAATTTCCCCATCAGAAGTAGTCGTTAATTTACTATTATGTGGTTTAAGAGACCATTACTTACTTTCAGTCATCTGATGAATTTCAAGGTGTACTAATTTTTTTAGTTACTTTAGATTGACACTCTAATGTTATTTATTTTAACTAACTCCTTAAATTATCTTAGATAATCACTTAATAAATACATTTACTGAAGTTCTTTCAATTACAATTGGTATAAATCTGTGGTTTGCTCCACAGATTTCTGAGCATTGTCCAAAGAATAATCCAGGTCGATTTATTGTGAATGTTCCTTGATTTAACCGACCTGGCGTTGCATCAATTTTAACCCCTAATGCAGGAACTGCTCATGAGTGTAGAACATCTGATGCTCTTGTTAATACTCGTACTTCTTCATTTATTGGTAGGATTGTTCGGTTATCTACATCTAGCAGTCGAAATCCATCATTTTCTAGGTCTTGTTCTGGTGTTATATAAATGTCAAATTCTACGTCTATGAAGTCTGAATATTCATATCTTCAATATCATTGTCGTCCAATGGTTTTAATTGTGATTATTGCATCTACTGAATCATCAAGTAAATATAATAGTCGTAATGATGGAAGGGCAATAAAAATTAATGTAATTGCTGGTAAAGCTGTTCAGATTGTTTCAATTAAATGTCCATGAAGTATAGTACGGTTAGTATAGGCAATAAATAATATATAACTTAAGGCATAACCTACAATTACTGTAATTAATAATAATACGACCATAGTATGATCATGAAAGAATGATAATTGTTCCATTAATGGTGAAGCTCCATCTTGAAGAGATAAATTTGATCATGTTGCCATTAATAAATATTTTCTAATAAAAGGTCAAACCTTTATTTGTAGAGCTTAAATCTACTGCACTAATCTGCCATATTAGAATCTAGAGATTAATGGTAATTCTGAGTAACTATGTTCTGCAGGAGGGTTATTTTGTAGTCATTCTGTTGATCTTCTTATGTTAGCTCCAAATATAATTGCTCGGTTTGTAACCATTCTTTCTCATATAATTACAATGAATATAATGATTCCTACAATAGAAATTGTAGACCCAATTCTTGATACTACGTTTCATGATGTATATGCGTCTGGGTAGTCTGAGTATCGTCGAGGTATTCCTGCTAATCCTAGGAAGTGTTGAGGAAAGAATGTTAAGTTTACTCCAATGAATATAATTGTAAATTGGATTTTTAATCATGTATTATTTATAGTTAATCCTGTAAATAGTGGATATCATTGAATGACACCTCCTATAATTGCAAATACTGCTCCTATAGATAATACATAATGAAAGTGGGCTACTACATAATATGTATCATGTAATACAATATCAAGTGATGAATTTGCTAATACTAATCCTGTTAATCCACCAACTGTAAATAGGAAAATAAATCCTAGAGCTCATAATAATGGTGGATTGAACTTGAATTTAGTTCCATATAATGTAGCTAATCCTGCTAAAACTGGAAGTGAAAGAAGGAGAAGTAATGCTCTAGTAGCTACTGATCATACAAATAAAGGTGTTTGATCTAAAGTTATACTTTCTGATCGTATATTAATTGCTGTTGTAATGAAATTTACTGCACCAAGAATAGATGATACACCTGCTAAGTGTAGTGAAAAAATAGCTAGATCTACAGATGCACCCCCGTGTGCAATAGCTCCTGCTAGAGGAGGGTATACTGTTCATCCTGTACCAGCACCATTATCTACTATAGAAGATGTAAGAAGAAGGGTTAGTGAAGGTGGTAGTAATCAAAAACTTATATTATTTATTCGTGGAAATGCTATATCTGGTGCACCAATTATTAGTGGAACAAGTCAATTACCAAATCCACCTATTATAATAGGTATTACAATAAAGAAAATTATTACGAATGCGTGAGCTGTAATAATAACATTATAAATCTGGTCATCCCCAATTAGAGATCCGGGTTGACCAAGTTCAGCACGAATAAGTATTCTTATTGATGTTCCTACTATTCCTGCTCATGCTCCAAATAGAAAATATAAAGTACCAATGTCCTTATGGATTGTTGAGAATAATCATTTTTGCGGTAAGATGGCTGAATTTTAGGTGGTAGACTGTAAATCTACTTATGAGATGTTTTCTGTCTTATCATATTTAGGTCTTATATTCAATTATGATTCTAGACTGCAATTCTAGAGGTGTAAAATTTTACTAAAGCCTAAAAGATTATTCTTTTAATTATAACTTTGAAGGTTATTAGTTTGATTAACTTAAGTCCTTAGTATAATGAAATTAAGGTTGATGTTGAAATCAATCCTATTGCTGAAATTATTACTGTTATAGGAAGAATGATTCTTGATTTTTGGGACTTTATCTTTATAGATCACGAATTTTCTGTGTATGATATAATTAGAGCTGAGAATCTAATACGTATATAGTAGTAGAGTGTAATTGTAGTTAATACAACTATAATAGTTATAATAGTTGTTATATTGTTTTCTATTAACGATTGTATTACAATTCATTTTGGTAAGAATCCAAGGAATGGTGGTAGTCCACCTAAAGATAATAAAGATAAGAATATTATGAATTTAATTTCGGTTTTTATATTTCTGGCTGAATAAATTTGATTTATGAAAAATAAATTTATTTGCTTAAATAATAAAACTATAAGTAATCTTAATAGTGAGTAAATAATGAAGTATACTTCTCAGATGTTTTCTCTGACTGTTAATGATCTAATTATTCAACCTAGATGTCTGATTGATGAATATGCTAAAAGTTGTCGTAAGGATGTTTGATTTAAACCTCCTATTGCCCCAATAATAATTCTTAAGATAATAATTGTTCAAATAAAAGTTCTTAATTGAATACAATAGGATAAGACCATTATTGGGGCGATTTTTTGTCATGTTATTCATGTTAAACAACTATTTCATCTTGATGCTCCTACAACTTCTGGAAACCAGAAATGGAAAGGTGCAGCTCCAATCTTTAATAATAGTCTAGATCTAATTATTATTGATGGGATAAATTCTGTTTCCCATCCCATGGGATATTTTATTTGAATCATTAAAATTGAAAATAATAATATTGTCGATGCTATTGCTTGGACAATAAAATATTTAATTGATGATTCGTTTATTATGATATTTTTATTTCTTGTTAGGAGCGGAATAAATGAAAGTAAGTTGATCTCAAGTCCTGTTCAAACCCCAAATCAGGAATTTGATGAAATGGACAGGATCGTTCCTATCATTAATGTTGATAGGAAGAAAAGTTTTGTAGAGTTGTTGGTCATTAAAAAGGAGAGGATTGATACCTCTATAAATGGGGTATGAACCCATTAGCTTGTATAGCTTACCTTTTTACATTAAGGTGTATGATGCACGTTAGTTTTTGATACTAAGGGAGGTAGTTTAATTCTATCTTATGTAATTTTAATGAAGGTAATTTTATTTACTTTATTTACCCTATCAAGGTAACCCTTTAATCAGGCACTTCATTTATTTAATATATAAATCGAAAGTATTTTTTGAAATTCTTTTATGTATTATTTTGTTTAATTAGAATTAATTTATCCAGCTCCTTTTATTTTTTTTATGTATATATATAATAAATAATTAATATTAATATATTACATTTAATTAAAATTAAAAGATTATAAGTTCTTCTTAATATTATTAATTGATTATTATAATACATTCATTTACCTAGGATAATAGCTACTAATGTTTTTAGCTTAAAATAAGTTATTATAATATAATATATATAATAATATGTAATTTAATATTTAATATTATTATAATTGGATATAAAAATAATATTATAAATTTTAAATATAAAATATTATAATAATATAAATAATTATATTAATTATAATAATATAATTAACATAAGTTATCTATAATTAGATTATTTAACTAATATATATATAAGTTAACTTAATATAAAAAAAGAATTCATATTAATAACATATTATATTAAATTACATAATTGTATAAAATATATTTATTATATTATTTAATCTTTCTTTATTTATTAGTGGAAAGAAAGATTAAATAAGAAAGAATATAATACATTTATTGCTATACATGTTCCATATTAATCTTTAATTATATATAATAGAGAAGTTGTTGTGGTCATACAGGGGAGCGTTTCTTTTTTTTTGTTAATGTTTGTGGTTTTTTTCTTTTTTTTCTTTAAATATTTGAATCTTTTATTTTTTCCTGATTTAATAAATTTAAAAATTTCTTATTTTTTATTTTTAAAAGTTTTATTCTTGCTTGTTTATTCACTTTTTCTTTGTATTATATGTAAGTTTTGTTAGACTAAATGTTCTTTTTGCAGTAATTTGATTTAATTATCAAGTGATTTTGGATTTAGCAATTGATTTAGTATCGGCATAATTCGTGCCAGCAGCCGTGGTTATACTATTGATACAAGTGAATATTATTGGTTAAAACAGTTGTTTATACTATTAGGGTTGAAATATAAATTTGTAAGGTGAAATGTTAAAATTTATTTGTGGCCCTTTTTATGAATAGGTGAAATTTAAGTAATAAACTATTATTAGATACCCTATTATTTTAAATGTTAATTATATTTACCAGGGTACTATTAGTTAAGGTCTTTAAACCCAAAGAATTTGGCGGTATCTCATTCCATTCAGAGGAACCTACCCCATGATTGATAATACACGATTTACTCTACTTAATTTATTTGTTTGTATATCTCCGTTTTCAGAGAATCTTTTTAGAGTTATAATTCTCAAGATTTATAATTATAAAATATTTCAGGTCAAGGTGCAGCTTATAGTTAAGAGGAGGTGGGTTACAATAGATTTTTGTTTATAACGGATTTGATAGTGAAATACTGATAATGAAGGTGGATTTGATAGTAATTTAATTTATTTAATTTAACTGATATTGGCTCTGAGATGTGTACACATCGCCCGTCGCTCTCATTATTGATTATTCTATTCTATTTTAAAGTAGCTTCAATTTAGATGAGATAAGTCGTAACATAGTAGATGTACTGGAAAGTGTATCTAGGAAGAGTTTGAAGATATAACTTATTAGTAAAGTGTTTCATTTACACTGAAAATTTTTCTGTGCAAATCAGGATATCTTGATTATTTATTTTATTATATTTATTTTTTGTTTATTTAATTATGTAATATAAATAATTTTATTGTATTTTTGTCTTAGTATATTTTATAGAATTGATTTTTTAAATTATAGTGTATTGGTAATGTAAGTGTTTTATGAAATATTATTTTAAATTTTTTTAAGTAGATTTTATTTATTGTACCTTTCGTATCAGGATTTATCAAAATTTTAGTATTTATTTTACTTGTCTCGATTTGGGTTGATTTATAAATAATTTATAGTTAATGTATCATAATTATTAGTAATTATTTATAGAAATGAGATGTTAATCGTTTCCCAAGATATCTAGTTTCTTAAGAAAAAATTTAATTATTTAATTTTTTAAGTAAAAATATTAACTTATTTATTCTTTAAGGGATAAGCTTTGAAGTTAATAACCTATAATTTACTTTATAGAAATATAATAGTATGCTTTAAACCAGCTATCTTTAAGATTACGTTTTAGTTCATTATTTTTTATTTTGATTTTATATATATTTTTGGTTATTTATTAAGATTATTAATTTAATTTTAAAATTTTTGTAATAATGACAGAATTAGTATATTTATTTGTATGAAATTTTTACCTTGTGAACTTATTATAAGGAACTAGGCAAAATTGATTTCCTCTTGTTTATACTTTGAGGTCTGGCCTGCTCACTGAGCGTATTTTTAAAGAGCCGCGGTATTTTGACCGTGCAAAGGTAGCATAATCATTAGTCTCTTAATTAGTGGCTGGAATGAATGGCTTGACGAGAAATCAACTGTCTCTTAATAAATTTTTGAATTTAACTTTTGAGTCAAAAGGCTTAAATTCTTCTTTAGGACGAGAAGACCCTATAGAGCTTGACATTTTACTTTTATATAGTTTTTTGTTTGTCTTTCTATATTTAATGATGATGTTTTGTTGGGGTGACATGAAGAATAGATAAACTCTTCATTATTATATCATTTATTTATGTTTGTTATTTTGATCCATAATTTATGATCATAAGATTAAGTTACCTTAGGGATAACAGCGTAATTGTTTTTGAGAGCTCATATCGACAAAGCAGATTGCGACCTCGATGTTGGATTAAGAAAAATTTAGGGTGCAGGAGCCCAATTATTAGGTCTGTTCGACCTTAAAATTCTTACATGATCTGAGTTCAGACCGGCGTGAGCCAGGTCGGTTTCTATCCTAAGATTATTAATCCATATTAGTACGAAAGGACCATATGGTTAAAATATTTTTTGTTATATTGATTAATATTAATTTATTTACTATTTTGACAGATTAATGTGTTGAATTTAGAATTCATTTATGTAGATTTTTTTCTACAAATAGTATTGATACTTTATGATTTATTAATATTTATTTTGAATTTTCTTTTCTTGGTTATTTGTGTGTTAATTAGTGTTGCCTTTTTAAGGTTTTAGGTTATATTCAGATTCGAAAGGGTCCAAATAAGGTAGGTTTCGTTGGAATTCCTCAGCCATTTAGAGATGCTATTAAGTTAATTTGTAAGGAGCAGCCAATTCCTATTATATCTAATTACCTACTTTATTATTTTTCCCCTGTTTTTAATTTAATGATTTCTTTAGCCGTTTGAGTAATTTTTCCTTATTTAACTTATATGTGTTCTTTTTCTTATGGATTTTTATTTTTTTATGTTGTACTACATTAGGTGTTTATACTGTTATAATTGCTGGTTGATCTTCTAATTCAAATTATTCATTATTAGGTTCTCTTCGTTCTGTTGCTCAAACAAATTCTTATGAAGTTAGTTTAGCTTTAATTTAATTGTCTTTAATTATTTTAATTGGTAGTTTTAATATGTTTGATTTTATAAACTATCAGCTTTATTGTTGATTTATTATTATTTCTTTTCCTTTAGCTTTAGCTTGTTTTGCTTCTTGTTTAGCTGAAACTAATTGTACTCCTTTTGATTTTGCTGAAGGGGAATCTGAGTTAGTTTCAGGATTTAATATTGAGTATGGTGCGGGTGGTTTTACTTTAATTTTTTTAGCTGAATATACTAGAATTGTCTTCATAAGAATATTATTGGCTTTAATTTTTTTAGGTGGTGATTTTTATTCTTTTATATTTTTTATTAAGCTTGCTATTATATCTTTTGGTTTTATTTGGGTTCGTGGAACATTACCACGGTTTCGTTATGATAAATTAATGTACTTAGCTTGAAAAAGTTTTTTACCTTTATCTTTGAATTTTTTTATTTTCTTTGTTGGTTTAAAGATTTTATTTATCTCATTTGTTTAGTGAAATTTTTTGAGAAAAGTTAATAGAAGAGTTAAACTTCTAATTTTATGTTTTCAAAACATATGCTTTTCCTAAGCTAATTAACTTTATTCCTTAATTAATTTATCTCATGCGTTTGCGACATGGACATTAATTAAGAAATATGTAAAGTAGATAATTGTTAAGATTTGACCTGTTATAATATAAGGTTCTTCAACAGGTCGTTTACCAATTCACGTTAGTAAGCATACAACAACTACTATAATTCAAAATAAAATTTGATTAATAGGGTAAAATAGATTGCCTCGGAATGGTGTTTTATTATAAAATGGTAAAATTATTAAGATTCTAATTGATAAAAATAATGCAATAACACCTCCTAATTTATTAGGGATAGATCGTAGAATTGCATATGCAAATAGGAAATATCACTCTGGTTGAATGTGAACTGGTGTTACTAATGGGTTGGCAGGTACAAAGTTATCTGGATCTCCTAATAGGTAAGGATTGATTAAACATAGTATAATTAATAATGATGTTATTATTACAAATGTAATAGAATCCTTAAAGGTAAAGTATGGATGGAATGGAATTTTTTCAATATCTCCATTTAGTCCAAGAGGATTATTAGATCCTGTTAGGTGAAGAAAAAATAAATGAATTGCTGTTATAGCAGCAATAATAAATGGTAATACAAAATGGAATGTGAAGAATCGATTTAATGTTGCATTATCAACAGCAAATCCTCCTCATACTCATTGGACTAAATCTGTTCCTAAGTATGGGATTGCTGATAATAAATTAGTAATTACTGTTGCACCTCAAAAAGATATTTGGCCTCAGGGTAAGACATATCCTATAAATGCAGTTGCTATAACTAAAAATAAAATCACTGTACCAATTATTCAGGTATGTATATATATATATAAGATCCGTAGTAAATTCCCCGTCCTACATGTAAGTAAATACAAATAAAAAATATAGATGCTCCATTTGCATGTAAGGTTCGGATAATTCAATCATTATTTACGTCTCGGCAGATGTGTACTACACTACTGAATGCTATTTCAATATTTGATGTATAATGTATAGCTAAAAATAGTCCAGTTATGATTTGAATTACCAAACATAACCCTAATAGGGATCCAAAATTTAATCAAAATGAAATATTTGTTGGGGCAGGTAAGTCAATTAAAGAGTTATTAATAATTATAATTAAAGGATGTCTTAATTGTAAGGGTTTATTCATTAGTAATTATTTTATTTTACGAATAGGTCCCTGATTAATATTAGTGATTTTAACAACTGCTAATAGTGCTAAAAATAAATAAATTATTATTATTATTGTAATAATGAATGTTGGTCTGTTATATAATTTTTCTAAAGATATTGTTATTTCTTGATAATTGATTGAATTATCAATATTTATAGTTTCGGTGTTTTTGAAAAAGTCTATAAATATAGATATATCTAGAATAATTAATATTGATATGATAAATACTCACATTATTAATGTAATAAATATAGTAATTGATTTAGGCTGAAATATTTCGTTTGATGCAATTCTTGTAATGTAAATAAATAATACTAGTATACCACCAAGAAATGTTAAAAATAAAATATATGATAATCAATATCTTTCTATTATTGTTCCTGTTATTAATCCAACTAGGAAGGTTTGAAGGATAATAAAAAGCATTATTGATATTGGGTGTCTTAATTTAATAAAATTAATATTTATTACATTTGATAATGATATAATTATTATTTTGATCATTTCAGGGGTTAGTTTATTTAAAATATCGGTTTTGGGGACCGATGATGGAAGCTTTTCCACCTCTGAAGTTTTAAAAGTGGGTGCTGGACTTATTTCCGGTTTACAAGACCGGCGTTTTTTTTAAACTATTAAAACTAATGTTTATATTCTCTATTTTTACTTCTTTATTGATTTATTTTGCTGGTGTTTATGTTATTTCTTCTAAACGTAAACATTTATTAACGGTTCTTTTGAGATTAGAATATTGTTGTTCTTTCTCTATTTATATTAGTTATTGTTTTTCTTATTGAGTTTGATTATGATTATTTTTTTACTGTTATTTTTTTAGTTTTTTGTTTGTGAGGGTGCTTTAGGTCTTTCTATTTTAGTTTCAATAATTCGTTCTCATGGTAATGATTTTTTTAATTCTTTTGGTTTATCTTTATGTTAAAGTATTTATTTATAACTATTTTTTTGATCCCTTTTTGTTTATTAAATAATTGTTGATGGTTGGTTCATTCTTTAATGTTGCTGTCGAGTTTTGTGTTTATAATTTGTGTTTATTCATATGCTGATTTGAATATAATTAGATATTATTTTGGTATTGATTATTTTTCTTTTAGTTTAATTTTGCTTAGTTTTTGGATTTGTTCTTTAATAATCACTGCTAGAGGTTCAGTTTATTTAAGTTCATATCATTCTAATTTTTTTGTTTTTATGGTTTTGATTTTAATAATTATGCTTTACTGTTCATTTGCTACATTAAGTCTTCTTTCTTTTTATATTTTTTTTGAATCTAGATTAGTTCCTACTTTACTTTTAATTTTGGGTTGGGGTTATCAACCTGAGCGTTTGCAGGCTGGTGTTTATTTAATTTTTTATACTTTGGTTGCTAGATTACCTTTATTATTAGTTTTATTTGAGGTTTATGATTTTTCTAATACTTTATATTTTCCTTTATTAGTTGATTTTGGTTCTTATTATTTTATGTTTTATGTATTTATTATTTTGGCTTTTTTAGTTAAGATACCTATGTTTTTGGTTCATTTATGACTTCCTAAGGCTCATGTAGAGGCCCCTATTTCAGGTAGAATGATTCTTGCTGGTGTTTTATTAAAGTTAGGTGGTTATGGTATTTTTCGTGTTATAAAGGTTATTTCTTATTTGGGTTTAAAGTTTAATTATTTTTGATTATCTTTGGGTTTATCTGGGGGTGTTATTGTAAGATTTATTTGTTTTCGTCAGGTTGATTTAAAGTCTTTAATTGCATATTCTTATGTTGCTCATATAAGAATGGTTATTGGTGGATTGATGACTATGAATTGATGAGGTTGTGTAGGTTCACTTTCTCTAATGGTTGGTCATGGTTTATGTTCTTCTGGTTTATTTTTTTTATCTAATATTATTTATGAACGTTTAGGTAGACGAAGATTATTAATTAACAAGGGTATAATTAATTTGATGCCAAGAATGGCTTTATGATGATTTCTTTTAAGATCATCAAATATGGCTGCTCCTCCTTCTTTAAATTTGGTAGGTGAAATTAGATTATTAAATAGAATGATATCTTGATCTTCTTTTATATTCTTTGCTTTGATTTTTTTATCTTTTTTTAGAGCTGTTTATACTTTGTATATATATTCTTATTCTCAGCATGGAAATTATTATTCTGGTGTTTATACTTGTTCTCTTGGTTATTTTCGTGAATATCATCTTTTACTTTTACATTGATTGCCTTTAAATATTCTCTGTTTAAAGGGTGAATATTTCTTTGATAGTTTGCTTAAGTATTTTAATTAAAAATATTGTTTTGTGGAATCAATGATATGAAGTTTTTCATCTTAGGCCGTGAATTTATTTTCTATTTGTTCTTTGAGTTTTTTTCTTTGTTTTTTTCGAGAACTATAATTTTTATTTTAGGTATTTATTATTTAATAATTGATTATAGAGTTTTTGTTGAGTGAGAGCTTTTCAATTTAAATGGTTCTATAGTTGTTATAACTTTAATTTTGGATTGAATATCTCTTATTTTTATCTCTTTTGTTATATATATTTCTTCTTTGGTTATTTATTAAAGAGAGGATTATATATCTGGTGAAATGAATATAAATCGTTTTATTATTATTGTTTTAATATTTATTCTTTCTATAGGTGTTTTAATTATTAGTCCTAATTTAATTAGAATTTTATTAGGTTGAGATGGTTTAGGTTTAGTTTCTTATTGTTTAGTTATTTATTATCAAAATGTAAAATCTTATAGTGCTGGTATATTAACTGCACTTTCTAATCGTATTGGTGATGTTGCTATTTTAATTTCTATTGCATGATTGTTATATTTTGGTGGTTGAAATTATATTTATTATTATGATTTTATTTATAATTCATTTGAAATAAAGCTCATTACTATATTAATTGTTTTAGCAGCTATAACTAAGAGAGCTCAGATTCCTTTCTCTTCATGACTTCCTGCTGCTATAGCAGCTCCTACTCCTGTTTCTGCTTTAGTTCATTCTTCTACTCTTGTTACTGCTGGTGTTAATTTATTAATTCGTTTTAGACCAATATTAGATACTTATAATTGTGGTTGATTTTTATTTTTAATTGGATGTATAACTATATTTATGGCTGGATTGGGCGCTAATTTTGAATTTGATTTGAAGAAGATTATTGCTCTTTCTACTTTAAGACAACTTGGTTTAATAATAAGAATTTTGGCTATGGGTTTTCCAAAGCTTGCATTTTTTCATTTATTGGCTCATGCTTTATTTAAGGCATTATTATTTATATGTGCAGGTTCAATAATTCATAATTTGAAGGATTCTCAGGATATTCGTTTTATAGGATCAATTGTTAATTTCATACCTTTAACTTCAGTTTGTTTTAATGTTTCTAGTTTATCTTTGTGTGGAATACCTTTTTTAGCGGGATTTTATTCAAAGGATTTAATTCTTGAGATGGTTTGTTTAAGATGAATTAATTGTTTAATTTTTTTTCTTTATTTTTTTTCTACTGGTTTAACTGCTTCTTATTCTTTTCCTTTGTTTTATTATTCAATATCTGGTGATAATAATTTTTATTCTAGATTTTCTTTTGATGATAAGGGTTATTATATTTCATTTGGAATAATTGGTCTATTGTTTGTTGCTGTTTTTGGTGGTAGTCTTTTATCTTGATTAATTTTTCCTATTCCTCATGTGATTGCTTTACCTTATTATTTAAAGTTTTTAACTATTACAGTTGTTATTTCAGGTGCTTATTTAGGTTATCTTATTTCTAATTTTGATTTTTCTCATAATTTATTTTCTTTAAGTATACTTTCTTTTGTCAGATTTGCTGGTTCTATATGATTTATACCTTTTCTTTCAACTAAGTTTATTAGATATATTCCTTTAAAAATAGGTTATTATTCATCTAAGTCATTTGATTATGGTTGGGGTGAATTACTTGGTGGTCAAGGTTTATATAGATTATTTATTTATTTAATTGGTTATATTCAAGGTTGATATGATTCTAATTTCAAGATTTATCTTTTAACTTTTATTTTTTGAATATTTATTTTGGTAATATTATTTTTCGTTTACTTAAATAGCTTATAATTAGAGCGTGACACTGAAGATGTTAAGGAAGTATTTTTACTTTTAGGTATTTATAAATATAGATATATTATTTTTACAGTGAAAATGTAATGTTTTATTTAAACTATATAAATTTTAGAAATGTTAACGGAGTTAACCGCTAAATTAAAAAGTTAGCAGCTTTCATATTGGCTTTACATTTCCTTAATTGGAACTATTATAGTTCAATTATATTATTAACAGTAATACGCCTCTTTTTGGCTTCAATTAATAAGTATAAGGGTAGTATATACCAATCTTCCAGGTCGAAACTGACTGCAATATTTCGCTTCTTATTCTATTTAAGGTTGATTGATATTATCAATACTTTTTGAATGCAACCCAAATGTTATGTTTAACTACAACCCTTTATTCTGCTCATTGTAATGCTAATTGATTTCATTCATGGTATAGTCCACCTAGTAGAACTAGAATAAAAAATATTGTTGATACTGTTCAGATTATAATGTCTGATATTTTAAAAATAATTACAATTGGTATAATTAGTGCAATTTCTACATCAAAAATTAAAAAGATAACTGCGATTAGGAAGAATCGTAGTGAGAATGGTATTCGTGCTGATCTTTTTGGATCAAACCCACATTCAAATGGTGATCTTTTTTCTCGATCATTAAATAATATTTTTGATAGTGTTGTTGCCAGGATTATAACAATTATTGGAATAATAAATCTAATGAAAACTCTTGTGGATAGAATTAGAATTGTTTTTCTTGATTTATATCAAGCTTTCTGATTGGAAGTCAAATGTACTATTTATACTAGAAAAACAATTATCTACCTCATCAATAAATAGCGATATATAAGAATAATCATACTACGTCTACGAAGTGTCAGTATCATGCTGCTGCTTCAAATCCAAAGTGGTGTCTTGGTGAGAATTGATTTATTGAGTATCGAAGTAGACATGTTAATAAAAAGATTGTTCCAATAATTACGTGTAAACCATGGAATCCTGTTGCAACAAAGAATGTTGACCCATAAACTGCATCTGCAATGGTAAAAGGTGCTTCTCAATATTCATATGCTTGGAATATTGTAAAGTATAGTCCTAATAACACTGTGAAGAATAATCCTTGTAGTGCTTGAGTATGATTAGATTCCATTAAACTATGATGTGCTCATGTTACTGTTACTCCTGATGCTAAAAGAATAGCTGTATTAAGTAATGGAATTTGTATAGGGTTAAAGGGTTGAATTCCTATTGGAGGTCATAGTATTCCTAGTTCAATTGTTGGTGCTAATCTTCTTCTAAAGAATGCTCAAAAAAAAGAAACGAAAAATAATACCTCTGATGCAATAAATAAAATTATTCCTCATCATAATCCAATTGATACAAATCCTGTATGTAATCCTTGATATGTTCCTTCTCGTACTACATCTCGTCATCATTGAATTATGGTTAGTAGGGTAATTCCAAATACAATTATAAATAAGTTAATATTAAATAGGTGGAATCATTTTGCTAGTCCTGATACTAGGACTATTGCTCCAATTGCTCCTGTTAATGGTCAAGGTCTATAGTCTACTAAGTGGAATGGGTGGTTTGAGTGAGTTGTTAACATAGGTTTAATATACTTCTCTAGAATATAGAGTTCTTAGAATTGAGAAAACATAGGCTTGAATTATTGCTACTGCTGATTCTAGAATTAATAGAAGTATTTGTCCAATAATTAGTAATGAGATTAAGTTTATTGCTATAGATGGTCCTGTGTTTCCTAATAAGGTTAATAATAAGTGTCCTGCAATTATATTTGCTGCTAACCGTACTGCTAATGTACCTGGTCGAATAACATTACTAATTGTTTCAATTAGAACTATAAATGGTATTAATGCGGGCGGTGTACCTTGTGGTACAAGGTGTGTAAATATATGATTAGTATGGTTAATTCATCCAAATAATATAAATCTTAGTCATATAGGTAGGGCAATTGCAAATGTTAATGCTAAATGTCTTGTTCTAGTAAAAATATAAGGGAATAATCCTATGAAATTGTTAAATAATATTATAATAAGAATTGAGATGAAAATGAATGTTGTTCCATTAAATGATTTTGGTCCAAGTAGTGTTTTAAATTCATTATGTAAGGTTAAATTTAGTTTATCTCAGATAATGTTAATTCGTGATGCTGTAAGTCACAATAGTGATGGGATTAATAATAGTCCTAGAAATGTTCTAGTTCAATTTAATGATAAATTAAAGATGTTAGTTAATGGATCAAATGTTGAGAATAGATTTGTTATCATTTTCAATTTAAGTTTTTTATTTCAATTGTTCCTTTTCCTGCTCTTTTAATAAGGTTAGGTTTAAATGAGAAGAAGTTTATTTGATGAAACAAGATTAATGTAGCTGAAAATATAATGAATAGTGAGAATCATATAAGAGGGGATATTTGAGGGATTTGGATATAATTTCCCCATCAGAAGTAGTCGTTAATTTACTATTATTTGGTTTAAGAGACCATTACTTACTTTCAGTCATCTGATGAATTTCAAGGTGTACTAATTTTTTTAGTTACTTTAGATTGACACTCTAATGTTATTTATTTTAACTAACTCCTTAAATTATCTTAGATAATCACTTAATAAATAAATTTACTGAAGTTCTTTCAATTACAATTGGTATAAATCTGTGGTTTGCTCCACAGATTTCTGAGCATTGTCCAAAGAATAATCCAGATCGATTTATTGTGAATGTTCCTTGGTTTAACCGACCTGGCGTTGCATTTATTTTAACTAACCCCTAATGCAGGAACTGCTCATGAGTGTAGAACATCTGATGCTCTTGTTAATACTCGTACTTCTGTATTTATTGGTAGGATTGTTCGGTTATCTACATCTAGCAGTCGAAATCCATCATTTTCTAGGTCTTGTTCTGGTGTTATATAAGTGTCAAATTCTACGTCTATGAAGTCTGAATATTCATATCTTCAATATCATTGTCGGCCAATGGTTTTAATTGTGATTATTGCATCTACTGAATCATCAAGTAAATATAATAGTCGTAATGATGGAAGGGCAATAAAAATTAATGTAATTGCTGGTAAAGCTGTTCAGATTGTTTCAATTAAATGTCCATGAATTATATTACGGTTAGTATAGGCAATAAATAATATATAACTTAAGGCATAACCTACAATTACTGTAATTAATAATAATACGACCATAGTATGATCATGAAAGAATGATAAATGTTCCATTAATGGTGAAGCTCCATCTTGAAGTGATAAATTTGATCATGTTGCCATTAATAAATATTTTCTAATAAAAGGTCAAACCTTTATTTTTAAAACGTAAAAAGCAAATAAATTTATTTTTCATAAATCAAATTTATTCAGCCAGAAATATAAAAACCGAAATTAAATTCATAATATTCTTATCTTTATTATCTTTAGGTGGACTACCACCATTCCTTGGATTCTTACCAAAATGAATTGTAATACAATCGTTAATAGAAACAATATAACAACTATTATAACTATTATAGTTGTATTAACTACAATTACACTCTACTACTATATACGTATTAGATTCTCAGCTCTAATTATATCATACACAGGAAATTCGTGATCTATAAAGATAAAGTCCCAAAAATCAAGAATCATTCTTCCTATAACAGTAATAATTTCAACAATAGGATTGATTTCAACATCAACCTTAATTTCATTATACTAAGGACTTAAGTTAATCAAACTAATAACCTTCAAAGTTATAATTAAAAGAATAATCTTTTAGGCCTTAGTAAAATTTTACACCTCTAGAATTGCAGTCTAGAATCATAATTGAATATAAGACCTAAATATGATAAGAGAGAAAACATCTCATAAGTAGATTTACAGTCTACCACCTAAAATTCAGCCATCTTACCGCAAAAATGATTATTCTCAACAAACCATAAGGACATTGGTACTTTATATTTTCTATTTGGAGCATGAGCAGGAATAGTAGGAACATCAATAAGAATACTTATTCGTGCTGAACTTGGTCAACCAGGATCTCTAATTGGGGATGACCAGATTTATAATGTTATTATTACAGCTCACACATTCGTAATAATTTTCTTTATAGTAATACCTATTATAATTGGTGGATTTGGTAATTGACTTGTTCCACTAATAATTGGTGCACCAGATATAGCATTTCCACGAATAAATAATATAAGTTTTTGATTACTACCACCTTCACTAACCGTTCTTCTTACATCTTCTATAGTAGATAATGGTGCTGGTACAGGATGAACAGTTTACCCTCCTCTAGCTGGAGCTATTGCACATGGGGGTGCATCTGTAGATCTAGCTATTTTTTCACTACACTTAGCAGGTGTATCATCTATTCTTGGTGCAGTAAATTTCATTACAACAGCAATTAATATACGATCAGAAAGTATAACTTTAGATCAAACACCTTTATTTGTATGATCAGTAGCTATTACAGCATTACTTCTCCTTCTTTCACTTCCAGTTTTAGCAGGAGCTATTACTATATTATTAACAGATCGAAATTTAAATACATCATTCTTTGACCCAGCAGGAGGGGGTGACCCAATTCTATATCAACATCTATTTTGATCCTTTGGACACCCAGAAGTTTATATTTTAATTCTTCCGGGGTTCCGAATTATTTCACATATTGTATGTCAAGAAAGAGGAAAAATTGAATCATTTGGAACATTAGGTATAATTTATGCTATACTATCAATTGGACTAATAGGATTTATTGTATGAGCACATCATATATTTACAGTGGGAATGGATGTTGACACACGAGCATATTTTACATCAGCAACAATAATTATTGCTGTACCTACAGGAATTAAGGTATTTAGATGATTAGCTACATTATATGGAACTAAATTCAAGTTCAATCCACCATTATTATGAGCTCTAGGATTTATTTTCCTATTTACAATTGGTGGATTAACAGGATTAGTATTAGCAAATTCATCACTTGATATTGTATTACATGATACATATTATGTAGTAGCCCACTTTCATTATGTATTATCTATAGGAGCAGTATTTGCAATTATAGGAGGTGTCATTCAATGATATCCATTATTTACAGGATTAACTATAAATAATACATGATTAAAAATCCAATTTACAATTATATTCATTGGAGTAAACTTAACATTCTTTCCTCAACACTTCCTAGGATTAGCAGGAATACCTCGACGATACTCAGACTACCCAGACGCATATACATCATGAAACGTAGTATCAAGAATTGGGTCTACAATTTCTATTGTAGGAATCATTATATTCATTGTAATTATATGAGAAAGAATGCTTACAAACCGAGCAATTATATTTAGAGCTAACATAAGAAGATCAACAGAATGACTACAAAATAACCCTCCTGCAGAACATAGTTACTCAGAATTACCATTAATCTCTAGATTCTAATATGGCAGATTAGTGCAGTAGATTTAATCTCTACAAATAAAGGTTTGACCTTTTATTAGAAAATATTTATTAATGGCAACATGATCAAATTTATCTCTTCAAGATGGAGCTTCACCATTAATGGAACAATTATCATTCTTTCATGATCATACTATGGTCGTATTATTATTAATTACAGTAATTGTAGGTTATGCCTTAAGTTATATATTATTTATTGCCTATACTAACCGTAATATACTTCATGGACATTTAATTGAAACAATCTGAACAGCTTTACCAGCAATTACATTAATTTTTATTGCCCTTCCATCATTACGACTATTATATTTACTTGATGATTCAGTAGATGCAATAATCACAATTAAAACCATTGGACGACTATGATATTGAAGATATGAATATTCAGACTTCATAGACGTAGAATTTGACACTTATATAACACCAGAACAAGACCTAGAAAATGATGGATTTCGACTGCTAGATGTAGATAACCGAACAATCCTACCAATAAATGAAGAAGTACGAGTATTAACAAGAGCATCAGATGTTCTACACTCATGAGCAGTTCCTGCATTAGGGGTTAAAATTGATGCAACGCCAGGTCGGTTAAATCAAGGAACATTCACAATAAATCGACCTGGATTATTCTTTGGACAATGCTCAGAAATCTGTGGAGCAAACCACAGATTTATACCAATTGTAATTGAAAGAACTTCAGTAAATTTATTTATTAAGTGATTATCTAAGATAATTTAAGGAGTTAGTTAAAATAAATAACATTAGAGTGTCAATCTAAAGTAACTAAAAAAATTAGTACACCTTGAAATTCATCAGATGACTGAAAGTAAGTAATGGTCTCTTAAACCAAATAATAGTAAATTAACGACTACTTCAGATGGGGAAATTATATCCAAATCCCTCAAATATCCCCTCTTATATGATTCTCACTATTCATTATATTTTCAGCTACATTAATCTTGTTTAATCAAATAAACTTCTTCTCATTTAAACCTAACCTTATTAAAAGAGCAGAAAAAGGAACAATTGAAATAAAAAACTTAAATTGAAAATGATAACAAATCTATTCTCAACATTTGACCCATCAACTAACATCTTTAATTTATCATTAAATTTAACTAGAACATTTCTAGGACTATTATTAATCCCATCACTATTTTGACTTACACCATCACAAATTAACATTATCTGAAATAAACTAAATTTAACCTTACATAATGAATTTAAAACACTACTTGGACCAAAATCATTTAATGGAACAACATTCATTTTCATCTCAATTCTTATTATAATATTATTTAACAATTTCATAGGATTATTCCCTTATATTTTTACTAGAACAAGACATTTAGCATTAACATTTGCAATTGCCCTACCTATATGACTAAGATTTATATTATTTGGATGAATTAACCATACTAATCATATATTTACACACCTTGTACCACAAGGTACACCGCCCGCATTAATATCATTTATAGTACTAATTGAAACAATTAGTAATGTTATTCGACCTGGTACATTAGCAGTACGGTTAGCAGCAAATATAATTGCAGGACACTTATTATTAACCTTATTAGGAAACACAGGGCCATCTATAGCAATAAACTTAATCTCATTACTAATTATTGGACAAATACTTCTATTAATTCTAGAATCAGCAATAGCAATAAGTCAAGCCTATGTTTTCTCAATTCTAAGAACTCTATATTCTAGAGAAGTATATTAAACCTATGTTAACAACTCACTCAAACCATCCATTCCACTTAGTAGACTATAGACCTTGACCATTAACAGGAGCAATTGGAGCAATAGTCCTAGTATCAGGACTAGCAAAATGATTCCACCTATTTAATATTAACTTATTTATAATTGTATTTGGAATTACCCTACTAACCATAATTCAATGATGACGAGATGTAGTACGAGAAGGAACATATCAAGGATTACATACAGGATTTGTATCAATTGGATTACGATGAGGAATAATTTTATTTATTGCATCAGAGGTATTATTTTTCGTTTCTTTTTTTGAGCATTCTTTAGAAGAAGATTAGCACCAACAATTGAACTAGGAATACTATGACCTCCAATAGGAATTCAACCCTTTAACCCTATACAAATTCCATTACTTAATACAGCTATTCTTTTAGCATCAGGAGTAACAGTAACATGAGCACATCATAGTTTAATGGAATCTAATCATACTCAAGCACTACAAGGATTATTCTTCACAGTGTTATTAGGACTATACTTTACAATACTCCAAGCATATGAATATTGAGAAGCACCTTTTACCATTGCAGATGCAGTTTATGGGTCAACATTCTTTGTTGCAACAGGATTCCACGGTTTACACGTAATTATTGGAACAATCTTTTTATCAACATGTCTACTTCGACACTCAATAAATCAATTCTCACCAAGACACCACTTTGGATTTGAAGCAGCAGCATGATACTGACACTTCGTAGACGTAGTATGATTATTCTTATATATCTCTATTTATTGATGAGGTAGATAATTGTTTTTCTAGTATAAATAGTACATTTGACTTCCAATCAGAAAGCTTGATATAAATCAAGAAAAACAATTCTAATTCTATCCACAAGAGTTTTCATTAGATTTATTATTCCAACAATTGTTATAATCCTGGCAACAACACTATCAAAAAAATTAATTAATGATCGAGAAAAAAGATCACCATTTGAATGTGGGTTTGATCCAAAAAGATCAGCACGAATACCATTCTCACTACGATTCTTCCTAATCGCAGTAATCTTTTTAATTTTTGATGTAGAAATTGCACTAATTCTACCAATTGTAATTATTTTTAAAACATCAGACATTATAATCTGAACAGTATCAACAATATTTTTTATTCTAGTTCTACTAGGTGGACTATACCATGAATGAAATCAAGGAGCATTACAATGAGCAGAATAAAGGGTTGTAGTTAAACATAACATTTGGGTTGCATTCAAAAAGTATTGATAATATCAATCAACCTTAAATAGAATAAGAAGCGAAATATTGCAGTCAGTTTCGACCTGGAAGATTGGTATGTACTACCCTTATTCTTATTAATTGAAGCCAAAAAGAGGCGTATTACTGTTAATAATATAATTGAACTATAATAGTTCCAATTAAGGAAATGTAAAGCCAATATGAAAGCTGCTAACTTTTTATATTAGCGGTTAAACTCCGTTAACATTTCTAAAATTTATATAGTTTAAATAAAACATTACATTTTCACTGTAAAAATAATATATCTATATTTATAAATACCTAAAAGTAAAAATACTTCCTTAACATCTTCAGTGTCACGCTCTAATTATAAGCTATTTAAGTAAACGAAAAATAATATTACCAAAATAAATATTCAAAAAATAAAAGTTAAAAGATAAATCTTGAAATTAGAATCATATCAACCTTGAATATAACCAATTAAATAAATAAATAATCTATATAAACCTTGACCACCAAGTAATTCACCCCAACCATAATCAAATGACTTAGATGAATAATAACCTATTTTTAAAGGAATATATCTAATAAACTTAGTTGAAAGAAAAGGTATAAATCATATAGAACCAGCAAATCTGACAAAAGAAAGTATACTTAAAGAAAATAAATTATGAGAAAAATCAAAATTAGAAATAAGATAACCTAAATAAGCACCTGAAATAACAACTGTAATAGTTAAAAACTTTAAATAATAAGGTAAAGCAATCGCATGAGGAATAGGAAAAATTAATCAAGATAAAAGACTACCACCAAAAACAGCAACAAACGATAGACCAATTATTCCAAATGAAATATAATAACCCTTATCATCAAAAGAAAATCTAGAATAAAAATTATTATCACCAGATATTGAATAATAAAACAAACGAAAAGAATAAGAAGCAGTTAAACCAGTAGAAAAAAATAAAGAAAAACAATTAAACAATTAATTCATCTTAAACAAACCATCTCAAGAATTAAATCCTTTGAATAAAATCCCGCTAAAAAAGGTATTCCACACAAAGATAAACTAGAAACATTAAAACAAACTGAAGTTAAAGGTATGAAATTAACAATTGACCCTATAAAACGAATAACCTGAGAATCCTTCAAATTATGAATTATTGAACCTGCACATATAAATAATAATGCCTTAAATAAAGCATGAGCCAATAAATGAAAAAATGCAAGCTTTGGATAACCCATAGCCAAAATTCTTATTATTAAACCAAGTTGTCTTAAAGTAGAAAGAGCAATAATCTTCTTCAAATCAAATTCAAAATTAGCGCCCAATCCTGCCATAAATATAGTTATACAACCAATTGAAAGTAAAAATCAACCACAATTATAAGTATCTAATATTGGTCTAAAACGAATTAATAAACAAACACCAGCAGTAACAAGAGTAGAAGAATGAACTAAAGCAGAAACAGGAGTAGGAGCTGCTATAGCAGCACTGGGTATTGAGCACTGGAGGCACTGGGTATTGATCCCAGTACCTCTCGCATACTAAGCGAGCGCTCTACCATCTGAGCTACGCCCGCCCGCCCCCACGAAGACTAATGGTGCTACATACAGCCATATAGACGACACAGTCCCTTGCACTCCCATTATTCAGTAGACAACAACTACTCTCTATGTATCCGTTAGGGTGTCTTTCAGGTTTCGTGCATTCTGTATCGAATCGTATTTGGCCACAATGAAAGTGGCACGTATAACGTCGAAAATAGAATTCGGACACCGCTCTGAGTAAGAGCAACGTGTTGTCCACCCTCTAGACTTCAATGAGGTTAAGCCGCGATACCTAAGACAGATCTGCACTCGATGACACCTCGATAACAGCCGGTCCCCACACTTACATCTTGCTCTCCTTACGTCAGTATACATCATATCAGTCTGTGACGCTGGCTTTGCAACATCTTGCTTGCCTTTCGGTTCGCCGCGACCAACACTTACCATGCACTGACCACAAAAAATAGAGGTGCCGCGGCTTGAACCCTGGACCTTTCACATGCCAAGCGAACGCTCTACCAACTGAGCTACGCCCCATGCACGAGCAAACTGCGCTATTCCCCATTCTTTGCGACTCAGATGCGCACGGACACTATGGTTGTTGGTTTGTAGCGGTGAAGGGAGCAGAGTACAAAGGCGCGGACCCGTTCATATACACAAAAGTTCCAAGTAGTTTCGATGCTCTGGTATTACAAATGCAAATTCCGTCTGTTTTTAACGTCTTAAATTGAAAGAGCCGTCACAAATTGCTCCGTTTTCACTCCTTGTCGACAATCATACAGCACCTGAGGTAACAAACACATCTCGAGCCCCATTGTGCACTCCATTATTCATGCCGACTCAGTGCATCGCTCTTTACTACTGTGTACCAATCTTGTCGTCCAACTGCAAAACACTGGGCCACAACAAGTTTCCGCGTCTCCATTGCACTGCGCATACTACGAAACGCTCCCCAAACTTGGCACTCACCCTCGCAGCCGACTTTTCCGACTTTCCACGACGCTCACGCTAGTGACAGCATTATTTATAGTTCGACGTCGCGCCAAAGCGAATGAGCACATTTCGCCTACGGCTTAGGCCGCCCTCCTAGTGTGGCTGCTCGGTGTCTGCAGGCAGCGAGGGTCTGCAAGCTTCCTGTGTTCGCACCTATGTCACCTGTGCTTGCTTGTCAGAGACAGACTATCGCAAAACATACAACTCACTCCATGAATTGATTGCTACGGCATCTGTTATCAGCAGTAACAACTAGCAACACCAGTAGCAGCTGACTGCACGCAAAGAATAGGAATGTGCAGTGGGATTTACGTGAACTCAGCGCAAGGCAGATCTTTCCGACATAGGCTTCAGAATCTTACGGGAACACTTGTACTGTTTCTAAATTAAGTGTAGGCGTGGGAGGAGGGTGCTTCCTGCGCACTAATAACAGCACGCTTGCCAATTGTGGATGCTAATCATTCGCTTGTATCTTCCTAGACACATCTGCTGGTTGTGAGTTATTCCACTTGCATGGCAAGGTGCGCATGTAGGTGTGTTAAAAATTCTGGAGGCACTGCGTATTGATCCCAGTACCTCTCGCATACTTAGCGAGCGCTCTACCATCTGAGCTACGCCCGACCCCCCAAAGACTAATGGTGCTACATACAGCCATATAGACGACACAGACCCTTGCACTCCCATTATTCAGCAGACAAACACTACTCTCTATGTATCTGTTAGGGTGTCTTTCAGGTTTCGTGCATTCTGTATCGAATCGTAGTTGGCCACAATGAAAGTGGCACATATAACGTCGAAAATAGAATTCGGACACCGCTCTGAGTAAGACCAACGTGTTGTCCACCCTCTAGACTTCAATGAGGTTAAGCCGCGATACCTAAGACAGATCTGCACTCGATGACACCTCGATAACAGCCGGTCCCCACACTTACATCTTGCTCTCCTTACGTCAGTATACATCATATCAGTCTGTGACGCTGGCTTTGCAACATCTTGCGTGCCTTTAGGTTCGCCGCGACCAACACTTACCATGCACTGACCACAAAAAATGGAGGCGCCGCGGCTTCAACCCTGGACCTTTCACATGCCAAGCGAACGCTCTACCAACTGAGCTACGCCCCATGCACGAGCAAACTGCGCTATTCCCCATTCTTTGCGACTCAGATGCGCACGGACACGATGGTTGTTGGTTTGTAGCGGTGAAGGGAGCAGAGTACAAAGGCGCGGACCCGTTCATATACACAAAAGTTCCAAGTAGTTTCGATGCTCTGGTATTACAAATGCAAATTCCGTCTGTTTTTAACGTCTTAAATTGAAAGAGCCGTCACAAATTGCTCCGTTTTCCCTCCTTGTCGACAATCATACAGCACCTGAGGTAACAAACACATCTCGAGCCCCATTGTGCACTCCATTATTCATGCCAACTCAGTGCCTCGCTCTTTACTACTGTGTACCAATCTTGCCGTCCAACTGCAAAACACTGGGCCACAACAAGTTTCCGCGTCTCCATTGCCCTGCGCATACTACGAATCGCTCCCCAAACTTGGCACTCACCCTCGCAGCCGACTTTTCCGACTTTCCACGACGCTCACGCTAGTGACAGCATTATTTATAGTTCGACGTCGCGCCAAAGCGAATGAGCACATTTCGCCTACGGCTTAGGCCGCCCTGCTAGTGTGGCTGCTCGGTGTCTGCAGGCAGCGAGGGTCTGCAAGCTTCCTGTGTTCGCACCTATGTCACCTGTGCTTGCTTGTCAGAGACAGACTATCGCAAAACATACAACTCACCCCATGAATTGATTGCTACGGCATCTGTTATCAGCAGTCACAACTAGCAACACCAGTAGCAGCTGACTGCACGCAAAGAATAGGAATGTGCAGTGGGATTTACGTGAACTCAGCGCAAGGCAGATCTTTCCGACATAGGCTTGAGAATCTTACGGGAACACTTGTACTGTTTCTAAATTAAGTGTAGGCGTGGGAGGAGGGTGCTTCCTGCGCACTAATAACAGCACGCTTGTCAATTGTGGAAGCTAATCATTCGCTTGTATCTTCCTAGACACATCTGCTGGTTGTGAATTATTCCACTTGCATGGCAAGGTGCGCATGTAGGTGTGTTAAAAATTCTGGAGGCACTGGGTATTGGTCCCAGTACCTCTCGCATACTAAGCGAGCGCTCTACCATCTGAGCTACGCCCGCCTATCCGAAGACAAATGGTACTCCATACAGCCATATAGACGACACAGTCCCTTGCACTCCCATTATTCAGCAGACAAACACTACTCTCTATGTATCCGTTAGGGTGTCTTTCAGGTTTCGTGCATTCTGTATCGAATCGTAGTTGGCCACAATGAAAGTGGCACGTATAACGTCAAAAATAGAATTTGGACACCGCTCTGAGTAAGACCAACGTGTTGTCCACCCTCTAGACTTCAATGAGGTTAAGCCGCGATACCTAAGACAGATCTGCACTCGATGACACCTCGATAACAGCCGGTCCCCTCACTTACATCTTGCTCTCCTTACGTCAGTATACATCATATCAGTCTGTGACGCTGGCTTTGCAACATCTTGCGTGCCTTTAGGTTCGCCGCGACCAACACTTACCATGCACTGACCACAAAAAATGGAGGTGCCGTGGCTTGAACCCTGGACCTTTCACATGCCAAGCGAACGCTCTACCAACTGAGCTACGCCCCATGCACGACCAAACTGCGCTATTCCCCATTCTTTGCGACTCAGATGCGCACGGACACGATGGTTGTTGGTTTGTAGCGGTGAAGGGAGCAGAGTACAAAGGCGCGGACCCGTTCATATACACAAAAGTTCCAAGTAGTTTCGATGCTCTGGTATTACAAATGCAAATTCCGTCTGTTTTTAACGTCTTAAATTGAAAGAGCCGTCACAAATTGCTCCGTTTTCACTCCTTGTCGACAATCATACAGCACCTGAGGTAACAAACACATCTCGAGCCCCATTGTGCACTCCATTATCCATGCCGACTCAGTGCATCGCTCTTTACTACTGTGTACCAATCTTGTCGTCCAACTGCAAAACACTGGGCCACAACAAGTTTCCGCGTCTCCATTGCACTGCGCATACTACGAATCGCTCCCCAAACTTGGCACTCACCCTCGCAGCCGACTTTTCCGACTTTCCACGACGCTCACGCAACGCTCACGCTAGTGATAGCATTATGTATAGTTCGACGTCGCGCCAAAGCGAATGAGCACATTTCGCCTACGGCTTAGGCCGCCCTCCTAGTGTGGCTGCTCGGTGTCTGCAGGCAGCGAGGGTCTGCAAGCTTCCTGTGTTCGCACCTATGTCACCTGTGCTTGCTTGTCAGAGACAGACTATCGCAAAACATACAACTCACTCCATGAATTGATTGCTACGGCATCTGTTATCAGCAGTCACAACTAGCAACACCAGTAGCAGCTGACTGCACGCAAAGAATAGGAATGTGCAGTGGGATTTACGTGATCTCAGAGCAAGGCAGATCTTTCCGACATAGGCTTGAGAATCTTACGGGAACACTTGTACTGTTTCTAAATTAAGTGTAGGCGTGGGAGGAGGGTGCTTCCTGCGCACTAAGACAGCACGCTTGTCAATTGTGGATGCTAATCATTCCCTTGTATCTTCCTAGACACATCTGCTGGTTGTTAATTATTCCACTTGCATGGCAAGGTGCGCATGTTGGTGTGTTAAAAATTCTGGAGGCAGTGGGTATAGATCCCAGTACCTCTCGCATACTAAGCGAGCGCTCTACAATCTGAGCTACGCCCCCCTCCCCCAAGACTAATGGTGCTACATACAGCCATATAGACGACACAGACCCTTGCACTCCCATTATTCAGGAGACAAACACTACTCTCTATGTATCCGTTAGGGTGTCTTTCAGGTTTCGTGCATTCTGTATCGAATCGTAGTAGGCCACAATGAAAGTGGCACGTATAACGTCGAAAATAGAATTCGGACACCGCTCTGAGTAAGACCAACATGTTGTCCACCCTCTAGACTTCAATGAGGTTAAACCGCGATACCTAAGACAAATGACACCTCGATAACAGTTGGTCCCCACACTTACATCTTGCTCTCCTTACGTCAGTATACATCATATCAGTCTGTGACACTGGCTTTGCAACATCTTGCGTGCCTTTAGGTTCGCCGCGACCAACACTTACCATGCACTGACCACAAAAAATGGAGGCGCCGCGGCTTGAACCCCGGACCTTTCACATGCCAAGCGAACGCTCTACCAACTGAGCTACGCCCCATGCACGACCAAACTGCGCTATTCCCCATTCTTTGCGACTCAGATGCACACGGACACGATGGTTGGTTGGTTTGTAGCGGTGAAGGGAGCAGAGTACAAAGGGGCGTACCCGTTCATATACACAAAAGTTCCAAGTAGTTTCGATGCTCTGGTATTACAAATGCAAATTCCGTCTGTTTTTAACGTCTTAAATTGAAAGAGATGTCACAAATTGTTCCGTTTTCCCTCCTTGTCGACAATCATACAGCACCTGAGGTAACAAACACATCTCGAGCCCCATTGTGCACTCCATTATTCATGCCAACTCAGTGCCTCGCTCTTTACTACTGTGTACCAATCTTGTCGTCCAACTGCAAAACACTGGGCCACAACAAGTTTCCGCGTCTCCATTGCACTGCGCATACTACGAAACGCTCCCCAAACTTGGCACTCACCCTCGCAGCCGACTTTTCCGACTTTCCACGACGCTCACGCTAGTGACAGCATTATTTATAGTTCGACGTCGCGCCAAAGCGAATGAGCACATTTCGCCTAGGGCTTAGGCCGCCCTCCTAGTGTGGCTGCTCGGTGTCTGCAGGCAGCGAGGGTTTGCAAGCTTCCTGTGTTCGCACCTATGTCACCTGTGCTTGCTTGTCAGAGACAGACTATCGCAAAACATACAACTCACTCCATGAATTGATTGCTACGGCATCTGTTATCAGCAGTAACAACTAGCAACACCAGTAGCAGCTGACTGCACGCAAAGAATAGGAATGTGCAGTGGGATTTACGTGAACTCAGCGCAAGGCAGATCTTTCCGACATAGGCTTGAGAATCTTACGGGAACACTTGTACTGTTTCTAAATTAAGTGTAGGCGTGGGAGGAGGTTGCTTCCTGCGCACTAATAACAGCACGCTTGTCAATTGTGGATGCTAATCATTCCCTTGTATCTTCCTAGACACATCTGCTGGTTGTGAATTATTCCACTTGCATGGCAAGGTGCGCATGTAGGTGTGTTAAAAATTCTGGAGGCACTGGGTATTGATCCCAGTACCTCTCGCATACTAAGCGAGCGCTCTACCATCTGAGCTACGCCCGCCTCCCCGAAGATAAATGGTCCTACATACAGCCATATAGACGACACAGACAATTGCACTCCCATTATTCAGCAGACAAACACTACTCTCTATGTATCCGTTAGGGTGTCTTTCAGGTTTCGTGCATTCTGTATCGAATCGTAGTTGGCCACAATGAAAGTGGCACGTATAACGTCGAAAATAGAATTCGGACACCGCTCTGAGTAAGACAAACGTGTTGTCCTCCCACTAGACTTCAATGAGGTTAAGCCGCGATACCTAAGACAGATCTGCACTCGATGACACCTCGATAACAGCCGGTCCCCACACTTACATCTTGCTCTCCTTACGTCAGTATACATCATATCAGTCTGTGAAGCTGGCTTTGCAACATCTTGCGTGCCTTTAGGTTCGCCGCGACCAACACTTACCATGCACTGACCACAAAAAATGGAGGCGCCGCGGCATGAACCCTGGACCTTTCACATGCCAAGCGAACACTCTACCAACTGAGCTACGCCCCATGCACGAGCAAACTGCACTATTCCCCATTCTTTGCGACTCAGATGCGCACGGACACGATGGTTGTTGGTTTGTAGCGGTGAAGGGAGCAGAGTACAAAGGCGCGGACCCGTTCATATACACAAAAGTTCCAAGTAGTTTCGATGCTCTGGTATTACAAATGCAAATTCCGTCTGTTTTTAACGTCTTAAATTGAAAGAGCCGTCACAAATTGCTCCGTTTTCCCTCCTTGTCGACAATCATACAGCACCTGAGGTAACAAACACATCTCGAGTCCCATTGTGCACTCCATTATTCATGCCAACTCAGTGCCTCGCTCTTTACTACTGTGTACCAATCTTGTCGTCCAACTGCAAAACACTGGGCCACAACAAGTTTCCGCGTCTCCATTGCACTGCGCATACTACGAATCGCTCCCCAAACTTGGCACTCACCCTCGCAGCCGACTTTTCCGACTTTCCACGACGCTCACGCTAGTGAAAGCATTATTTATAGTTCGACGTCCCGCCAAAGCGAATGAGCACATTTCGCCTACGGCTTAGGCCGCCCTCCTAGTGTGGCTGCTCGGTGTCTGCAGGCAGCGAGGGTCTGCAAGCTACCTGTGTTCGCACCTATGTCACCTGTGCTTGCTTGTCAGAGACAGACTATCGCAAAACATACAACTCACTCCATGAATTGATTGCTACGGCATCTGTTATCAGCAGTCACAACTAGCAACACCAGTAGCAGCTGACTGCACGCAAAGAATAGGAATGTGCAGTGGGATTTACGTGATCTCAGAGCAAGGCAGATCTTTCCGACATAGGCTTGAGAATCTTACGGGAACACTTGTACTGTTTCTAAATTAAGTGTAGGCGTGGGAGGAGGGTGCTTCCTGCGCACTAATAACAGCACGCTTGTCAATTGTGGATGCTAATCATTCCCTTGTATCTTCCTAGACACATCTGCTGGTTGTGAATTATTCCACTTGCATGGCAAGGTGCGCATGTAGGTGTGTTAAAAATTCTGGAGACACTGGGTATTGATCCCAGTACCTCTCGCATACTTAGCGAGCGCTCTACCATCTGAGCTACGCCCGCCCCCCCCCCCCCCCCTAAGACTATTGGTAATACATACAGCCATATAGACGACACAGACCCTTGCACTACCATTATTCAGCAGACAAACACTACTCACTATGTATCCGTTAGGGTGTCTTTCAGGTTTCGTGCATTCTGTATCGAATCGTAGTTGGCAACAATGAAAGTGGCACGTATAACGTCGAAAATAGAATTCGGACACCGCTCTGAGTAAGAGCAACGTGTTGTCCACCCTCTAGACTTCAATGAGGTTAAGCCGCGATACCTAAGACAGATCTGCACTCGATGACACCTCGATAACAGCCGGTCCCCACACTTACATCTTGCTCTCCTTACGTCAGTATACATCATATCAGTCTGTGACGCTGGCTTTGCAACATCTTGCGTGCCTTTAGGTTCGCCGCGACCAACACTTACCATGCACTGACCACAAAAAATGGAGGCGCCGCGGCTTGAAACCTGGACCTTTCACATGCCAAGCGAACGCTCTACCAACTGAGCTACGCCCCAGGCACGAGCAAACTGCGCTATTCCCCATTCTTTGCGACTCAGATGCGCACGGACACGATGGTTGGTTGGTTTGTAGCGGTGAAGGGAGCAGAGTTCAAAGGCGCGGACCCGTTCATATACACAAAAGTTCCAAGTAGTTTCGATGCTCTGGTATTACAAATGCAAATTCCGTCTGTTTTTAATGTCTTAAATTGAAAGAGCCGTCACAAATTGCTCCGTTTTCATTCCTTGACGACAATCATACAGCACCTGAGGTAACCAACACATCTCGAGCCCCATTGTGCACTCCATTATTCATGCCAACTCAGTGCCTCGCTCTTTACTACTGTGTACCAATCTTGTCGTCCAACTGCAAAACACTGGGCCACAACAAGTTTCCGCGTCTCCATTGCAATGCGCATACTACGAAACGCTCCCCAAACTTGGCACTCACCCTCGCAGCCGACTTTTCCGACTTTCCACGACGATCACACTAGTGACAGCATTATTTATAGTTCGACGTCGCGCCAAAGCGAATGAGCACATTTCGCCTACGGCTTAGGCCGCCCTCCTAGTGTGGCTGCTCGGTGTCTGCAGGCAGCGAGGGTCTGCAAGCTTCCTGTGTTCGCACCTATGTCACCTGTGCTTGCTTGTCAGAGACAGACTATCGCAAAACATACAACTCACTCCATGAATTGATTGCTACGGCATCTGTTATCAGCAGTCACAACTAGCAACACCAGTAGCAGCTGACTGCACGCAAAGAATAGGAATGTGCAGTGGGATTTACGTGAACTCAGCGCAAGGCAGATCTTTCCGACATAGGCTTGAGAATCTTACGGGAACACTTGTACTGTTTCTAAATTAAGTGTAGGCGTGGGAGGAGGGTGCTTCCTGCGCACTAATAACAGCACACTTGTCAATTGTGGATGCTAATCATTCGCTTGTATCTTCCTAGACACATCTGCTGGTTGTGAATTATTCCACTTGCATGGCAAGGTGCGCATGTAGGTGTGTTAAAAATTCTGGAGGCACTGGGTATTGATCCCAGTACCTCTCGCATACTAAGCGAGCACTCTACCATCTGAGCTACGCCCGCCCCCCGAAGACTAATGGTGCTACATACAGCCATATAGACGACACAGACCCTTGCACTCCCATTATTCAGCAGACAAACACTACTCTCTATGTATCCGTTAGGGTGTCTTTCAGGTTTCGTGCATTCTGTATCGAATCGTAGTTGGCCACAATGAAAGTGGCACGTATAACGTCGAAAATAGAATTCGGACACCGCTCTGAGTAAGACCAACGTGTTGTCCACCCTCTAGACTTCAATGAGGTTAAGCCGCGATACCTAAGACAGATCTGCACTCGATGACACCTCAATAACAGCCGGTCCCCACACTTACATCTTGCTCTCCTTACGTCAGTATACATCATATCAGTCTGTGACGCTGGCTTTGCAACATCTTGCGTGCATTTAGGTTCGCCGCGACCAACACTTACCATGCACTGACCACAAAAAATGGAGGCGCCGCGGCTTGAACTCTGGACCTTTCACATGCGAAGCGAACGCTCTACCAACTGAGCTACGCCCCATGCACGAGCAAACTGCGCTATTCCCCATTCTTTGCGACTCAGATGCGCACGGACACGATGGTTGGTTGGTTTGTAGCGGTGAAGGGAGCAGAGTACAAAGGCGCGGACCCGTTCATATACACAAAAGTTCCAAGTAGTTTCGATGCTCTGGTATTACAAATGCAAATTCCGTCTGTTTTTAACGTCTTAAATTGAAAGAGCCGTCACAAATTGCTCCGTTTTCACTCCTTGTCGACAATCATACAGCACCTGAGGTAACAAACACATCTCGAGCCCCATTGTGCACTCCATTATTCATGCCAACTCAGTGCCTCGCTCTTTACTACTGTGTACCAATCTTGTCGTCCAACTGCAAAACACTGGGCCACAACAAGTTTCCGCGTCTCCATTGCACTGCGCATACTACGAATCGCTCCCCAAACTTGGCACTCACCCTCGCAGCCGACTTTTCCGACTTTCCACGACGCTCACGCTAGTGACAGCATTATTTATAGTTCGACGTCGCGCCAAAGCGAATGAGCACATTTCGCCTACGGCTTAGGCCGCCCTCCTAGTGTGGCTGCTCGGTGTCTGCAGGCAGCGAGGGCCTGCAAGCTTCCTGTGTTCGCACCTATGTCACCTGTGCTTGCTTGTCAGAGACAGACTATCGCAAAACATACAACTCACTCCATGAATTGATTGCTACGGCATCTGTTATCAGCAGTCACAACTAGCAACACCAGTAGCAGCTGACTGCACGCAAAGAATAGGAATGTGCAGTGGGATTTACGTGAACTCAGCGCAAGGCACATCTTTCCGACATAGGCTTGAGAATCTTACGGGAACACTTGTAGTGTTTCTAAATTAAGTGTAGGCGTGGGAGGAGGGTGCTTCCTGCGCACTAATAACAGCACGCTTGTCAATTGTGGATGCTAATCATTCCCTTGTATCTTCCTAGACACATCTGCTGGTTGTCAATTATTCCACTTGCATGGCAAGGTGCGCATGTAGGTGTGTTAAAAATTCTGGAGGCACTGGGTATTGATCCCAGTACCTCTCGCATACTAGGCGAGCGCTCTACCATCTGAGCTACGGCGGCCCCCCCCGAAGACTAATGGTGCTACATACAGCCATATAGACGACACAGACCCTTGCACTCCCATTATTCAGCAGACAAACACTACTCTCTATGTATCCGTTAGGGTGTCTTTCAGGTTTCGTGCATTCTGTATCGAATCGTAGTTGGCCACAATGAAAGTGGCACGTATAACGTCGAAAATAGAATTCGGACACCGCTCTGAGTAAGAGCAACGTGTTGTCCACCCTCTAGAATTCAATGAGGTTAAGCCGCGATACCTAAGACAGATCTGCACTCGATGACACCTCGATAACAGCCGGTCCCCACACTTACATCTTGCTCTCCTTACGTCAGTATACATCATATCAGTCTGTGACGCTGGCTTTGCAACATCTTGCGTGCATTTAGGTTCGCCGCGACCAACACTTACCATGCACTGACCACAAAAAATGGAGGCGCCGCGGCTTGAACCCTGGACCTTTCACATGCCAAGCGAACGCTCTACCAACTGAGCTACGCCCCATGCACGAGCAAACTGCGCTATTCCCCATTCTTTGCGACTCAGATGCGCACGGACACGATGGTTGGTTGGTTTGTAGCGGTGAAGGGAGCAGAGTACAAAGGCGCGGACCCGTTCATATACACAAAACTTCCAAGTAGTTTCGATGCTCTGGTATTACAAATGCAAATTCCGTCTGTTTTTAACGTCTTAAATTGAAAGAGCCGTCACAAATTGCTCCGTTTTCACTCCTTGACGACAATCATACAGCACCTGAGGTAACAAACACATCTCGAGCCCCATTGTGCACTCCATTATTCATGCCAACTCAGTGCCTCGCTCTTTACTACTGTGTACCAATCTTGTCGTCCACCTGCAAAACACTGGGCCACAACAAGTTTCCGCGTCTCCATTGCACTGCGCATACTACGAAACGCTCCCCAAACTTGGCACTCACCCTCGCAGCCGACTTTTCCGACTTTCCACGACGCTCACGCTAGTGACAGCATTATTTATAGTTCGACGTCGCGCCAAAGCGAATGAGCACATTACGCCTACGGCTTACGCCGCCCTCCTAGTGTGGCTGCTCGGTGTCTGCAGGCAGCGAGGGTCTGCAAGCTTCCTGTGTTCGCACCTATGTCACCTGTGCTTGCTTGTCAGAGACAGACTATCGCAAAACATACAACTCACTCCATGAATTGATTGCTACGGCATCTGTTATCAGCAATCACAACTAGCAACACCAGTAGCAGCTGACTGCACGCAAAGAATAGGAATGTGCAGTGGGATTTACGTGAACTCAGCGCAAGGCAGATCTTTCCGACATAGGCTTGAGAATCTTACGGGAACACTTGTAGTGTTTCTAAATTAAGTGTAGGCGTGGGAGGAGGGTGCTTCCTGCGCACTAATAACAGCACGCTTGTCAATTGTGGATGCTAATCATTCGCTTGTATCTTCCTAGACACATCTGCTGGTTGTGAATTATTCCACTTGCATGGCAAGATGCGCTTGTAGGTGTGTTAAAAATTCTGGAGGCACTGGGTATTGATCCCAGTACCTCTCGCATACTAAGCGAACGCTCTACCATCTGAGCTACGCCCGCCCCCCCGAAGACTAACGGTGCTACATACAGCCATATAGACGACACAGACCCTTGCACTCCCATTATTCAGCAGACAAACACTACTCTCTATGTATCCGTTAGGGTGTCTTTCAGGTTTCGTGCATTCTGTATCGAATCGTAGTTGGCCACAATGAAAGTGGCACGTATAACGTCGAAAATAGAATTCGGACACCGCTCTGAGTAAGACCAACGTGTTGTCCACCCTCTAGAATTCAATGAGGTTAAGCCGCGATACCTAAGACAGATCTGCACTCGATGACACCTCGATAACAGCCGGTCCCCACACTTACATCTTGCTCTCCTTACGTCAGTATACATCATATCAGTCTGTGACGCTGGCTTTGCAACATCTTGCGTGCCTTTAGGTTCGCCGCGACCAACACTTACCATGCACTGACCACAAAAAATGGAGGCGCCGCGGCTTGAACCCTGGACCTTTCACATGCCAAGCGAACGCTCTACCAACTGAGCTACGCCCCAGGCACAAGCAAACTGCGCTATTCCCCATTCTTTGCGACTCAGATGCGCACGGACACGATGGTTGGTTGGTTTGTAGCGGTGAAGGGAGCAGAGTAAAAGGCGCGGACCCGTTCATATACACAAAAGTTCCAAGTAGTTTCGATGCTCTGGTATTACAAATGCAAATTCCGTCTGTTTTTAACGTCTTAAATTGTAAGAGCCGTCACAAATTGCTCCGTTTTCATTCCTTGACGACAATCATACAGCACCTGAGGTAACAAACACATCACGAGCCCCATTGTGCACTCCATTATTCATGCCAACTCAGTGCCTCGCTCTTTACTACTGTGTACCAATCTTGTCGTCCAACTGCAAAACACTGGGCCACAACAAGTTTCCGCGTCTCCATTGCACTGCGCATACTACGAAACGCTCCCCAAACTTGGCACTCACCCTCGCAGCCGACTTTTCCGACTTTCCACGACGCTCACGCTAGTGACAGCATTATTTATAGTTCGACGTCGCGCCAAAGCGAATGAGCACATTTCGCCTACGGCTTAGGCCGCCCTCCTAGTGTGGCTGCTCGGTGTTTGCAGGCAGCGAGGGCCTGCAAGCTTCCTGTGTTCGCACCTATGTCACCTGTGCTTGCTTGTCAGAGACAGACTATCGCAAAACATACAACTCACTCCATGAATTGATTGCTACGGCATCTGTTATCAGCAGTCACAACTAGCAACACCAGTAGCAGCTGACTGCACGCAAAGAATAGGAATGTGCAGTGGGATTTACGTGAACTCAGCGCAAGGCAGATCTTTCCGACATAGGCTTGAGAATCTTACGGGAACACTTGTAGTGTTTCTAAATTAAGTGTAGGCGTGGTAGGAGGGTGCTTCCTGCGCACTAATAACAGCACGCTTGTCAATTGTGGATGCTAATCATTCGCTTGTATCTTCCTAGACACATCTGCTGGTTGTGAATTATTCCACTTGCATGGCAAGGTGCGCTTGTAGGTGTGTTAAAAATTCTGGAGGCACTGGGTATTGATCCCAGTACCTCTCGCATACTAAGCGAGCGCTCTACCATCTGAGCTACGCCCGCCCCCCCGAAGACTAACGGTGCTACATACAGCCATATAGACGACACAGACCCTTGCACTCCCATTATTCAGCAGACAAACACTACTCTCTATGTATCCGTTAGGGTGTCTTTCAGGTTTCGTGCATTCTGTATCGAATCGTAGTTGGCCACAATGAAAGTGGCACGTATAACGTCGAAAATAGAATTCGGACAGCGCTCTGAGTAAGACCAACGTGTTGTCCACCCTCTAGAATTCAATGAGGTTAAGCCGCGATACCTAAGACAGATCTGCACTCGATGACACCTCGATAACAGCCGGTCCCCACACTTACATCTTGCTCTCCTTACGTCAGTATACATCATATCAGTCTGTGACGCTGGCTTTGCAACATCTTGCGTGCCTTTAGGTTCGCCGCGACCAACACTTACCATGCACTGACCACAAAAAATGGAGGCGCCGCGGCTTGAACCCTGGACCTTTCACATGCCAAGCGAACGCTCTACCAACTGAGCTACGCCCCAGGCACAAGCAAACTGCGCTATTCCCCATTCTTTGCGACTCAGATGCGCACGGACACGATGGTTGGTTGGTTTGTAGCGGTGAAGGGAGCAGAGTAAAAGGCGCGGACCCGTTCATATACACAAAAGTTCCAAGTAGTTTCGATGCTCTGGTATTACAAATGCAAATTCCGTCTGTTTTTAACGTCTTAAATTGTAAGAGCCGTCACAAATTGCTCCGTTTTCACTCCTTGACGACAATCATACAGCACCTGAGGTAACAAACACGTCACGAGCCCCATTGTGCACTCCATTATTCATGCCAACTCAGTGCCTCGCTCTTTACTACTGTGTACCAATCTTGTCGTCCAACTGCAAAACACTGGGCCACAACAAGTTTCCGCGTCTCCATTGCACTGCGCATACTACGAAACGCTCCCCAAACTTGGCACTCACCCTCGCAGCCGACTTTTCCGACTTTCCACGACGCTCACGCTAGTGACAGCATTATTTATAGTTCGACGTCGCGCCGAAGCGAATGAGCACATTTCGCCTACGGCTTAGGCCGCCCTCCTAGTGTGGCTGCTCGGTGTCTGCAGGCAGCGAGGGCCTGCAAGCTTCCTGTGTTCGCACCTATGTCACCTGTGCTTGCTTGTCAGAGACAGACTATCGCAAAACATACAACTCACTCCATGAATTGATTGCTACGGCATCTGTTATCAGCAGTCACAACTAGCAACACCAGTAGCAGCTGACTGCACGCAAAGAATAGGAATGTGCAGTGGGATTTACGTGAACTCAGCGCAAGGCAGATCTTTCCGACATAGGCTTGAGAATCTTACGGGAACACTTGTACTGTTTCTAAATTAAGTGTAGGCGTGGGAGGAGGGTGCTTCCTGCGCACTAATAACAGCACGCTTGTCAATTGTGGATGCTAATCATTCGCTTGTATCTTCCTAGACACATCTGCTGGTTGTGAATTATTCCACTTGCATGGCAAGGTGCGCATGTAGGTGTGTTAAAAATTCTGGAGGCACTGGGTATTGATCCCAGTACCTCTCGCATACTAAGCGAGCGCTCTACCATCTGAGCTACGCCCCCCCCCCCCCCCCCCCCCCGAAGACTAATGGTGCTACATACAGCCATATAGACGACACAGACCCTTGCACTCCCATTATTCAGCAGACAAACACTACTCTCTATGTATCCGTTAGGGTGTCTTTCAGGTTTCGTGCATTCTGTATCGAATCGTAGTTGGCCACAATGAAAGTGGCACGTATAACGTCGAAAATAGAATTCGGACACCGCTCTGAGTAAGAGCAACGTGTTGTCCACCCTCTAGACTTCAATGAGGTTAAGCCGCGATACCTAAGACAGATCTGCACTCGATGACACCTCGATAACATCCGGTCCCCACACTTACATCTTGCTCTCCTTACGTCAGTATACATCATATCAGTCTGTGACGCTGGCTTTGCAACATCTTGCGTGCCTTTAGGTTCGCCGCGACCAACACTTACCATGCACTGACCACAAAAAATGGAGGCGCCGCGGCTTCAACCCTGGACCTTTCACATGCGAAGCGAACTCTCTACCAACTGAGCTACGCCCCAGGCACGAGCAAACTGCGCTATTCCCCATTCTTTGCGACTCAGATGCGCACGGACACGATGGTTGGTTGGTTTGTAGCGGTGAAGGGAGCAGAGTACAAAGGCGCGGACCCGTTCATATACACAAAAGTTCCAAGTAGTTTCGATGCTCTGGTATTACAAATGCAAATTCCGTCTGTGTTTAACGTCTTAAATTGAAAGAGCCGTCACAAATTGCTCCGTTTTCATTCCTTGACGACAATCATACAGCACCTGAGGTAACAAACACATCTCGAGCCCCATTGTGCACTCCATTATTCATGCCAACTCAGTGCCTCGCTCTTTACTACTGTGTACCAATCTTGTCGTCCAACTGCAAAACACTGGGCCACAACAAGTTTCCGCGTCTCCATTGCACTGCGAATACTACGAAACGCTCCCCAAACTTGGCACTCACCCTCGCAGCCGACTTTTCCGACTTTCCACGACGCTCACGCTAGTGACAGCATTATTTATAGTTCGACGTCGCGCCAAAGCGAATGAGCACATTTCGCCTACGGCTTAGGCCGCCCTCCTAGTGTGGCTGCTCGGTGTCTGCAGGCAGCGAGGGTCTGCAAGCTTCCTGTGTTCGCACCTATGTCACCTGTGCTTGCTTGTCAGAGACAGACTATCGCAAAACATACAACTCACTCCATGAATTGATTGCTACGGCATCTGTTATCAGCAGTCACAACTAGCAACACCAGTAGCAGCTGACTGCACGCAAAGAATAGGAATGTGCAGTGGGATTTACGTGAACTCAGCGCAAGGCAGATCTTTCCGACATAGGCTTGAGAATCTTACGGGAACACTTGTACTGTTTCTAAATTAAGTGTAGGCGTGGGAGGAGGGTGCTTCCTGCGCACTAATAACAGCACGCTTGTCAATTGTGGATGCTAATCATTCGCTTGTATCTTCCTAGACACATCTGCTGGTTGTGAATTATTCCACTTGCATGGCAAGGTGCGCATGTAGGTGTGTTAAAAATTCTGGAGGCACTGGGTATTGGTCTCAGTACCTCTCACATACTAAGCGAGCGCTCTACCATCTGAGCTACGCCCGCCCCCCCGAAGACTAACGGTGCTACATACAGCCATATATACGACACAGACCCTTGCACTCCCATTATTCAGCAGACAAACACTACTCTCTATGTATCCGTTAGGGTGTCTTTCAGGTTTCGTGCATTCTGTATCGAATCGTAGTTGGCCACAATGAAAGTGGCACGTATAACGTCGAAAATAGAATTCGGACACCGCTCTGAGTAAGACCAACGTGTTGTCCACCCTCTAGAATTCAATGAGGTTAAGCCGCGATACCTAAGACAGATCTGCACTCGATGACACCTCGATAACAGCCGGTCCCCACACTTACATCTTGCTCTCCTTACGTCAGTATACATCATATCAGTCTGTGACGCTGGCTTTGCAACATCTTGCGTGCATTTAGGTTCGCCGCGACCAACACTTACCATGCACTGACCACAAAAAATGGAGGCGCCGCGGCTTGAACCCTGGACCTTTCACATGCCAAGCGAACGCTCTACCAACTGAGCTACGCCCCATGCACGAGCAAACTACGCTATTCCCCATTCTTTGCGACTCAGATGCGCACGGACACGATGGTTGGTTGGTTTGTAGCGGTGAAGGGAGCAGAGTACAAAGGCGCGGACCCGTTCATATACACAAAAGTTCCAAGTAGTTTCGATGCTCTGGTATTACAAATGCAAATTCCGTCTGTCTTTAACGTCTTAAATTGAAAGAGCCGTCACAAATTGCTCCGTTTTCACTCCTTGACGACAATCATACAGCACCTGAGGTAACAAACACATCTCGAGCCCCATTGTGCACTCCATTATTCATGCCAACTCAGTGCCTCGCTCTTTACTACTGTGTACCAATCTTGTCGTCCACCTGCAAAACACTGGGCCACAACAAGTTTCCGCGTCTCCATTGCACTGCGCATACTACGAAACGCTCCCCAAACTTGGCACTCACCCTCGCAGCCGACTTTTCCGACTTTCCACGACGCTCACGCTAGTGACAGCATTATTTATAGTTCGACGTCGCGCCAAAGCGAATGAGCACATTACGCCTACGGCTTACGCCGCCCTCCTAGTGTGGCTGCTCGGTGTCTGCAGGCAGCGAGGGTCTGCAAGCTTCCTGTGTTCGCACCTATGTCACCTGTGCTTGCTTGTCAGAGACAGACTATCGCAAAACATACAACTCACTCCATGAATTGATTGCTACGGCATCTGTTATCAGCAATCACAACTAGCAACACCAGTAGCAGCTGACTGCACGCAAAGAATAGGAATGTGCAGTGGGATTTACGTGAACTCAGCGCAAGGCAGATCTTTCCGACATAGGCTTGAGAATCTTACGGGAACACTTGTAGTGTTTCTAAATTAAGTGTAGGCGTGGGAGGAGGGTGCTTCCTGCGCACTAATAACAGCACGCTTGTCAATTGTGGATGCTAATCATTCGCTTGTATCTTCCTAGACACATCTGCTGGTTGTTAATTATTCCACTTGCATGGCAAGGTGCGCTTGTAGGTGTGTTAAAAATTCTGGAGGCACTGGGTATTGATCCCAGTACCTCTCGCATACTAAGCGAGCGCTCTACCATCTGAGCTACGCCCGCCCCCCCGAAGACTAATGGTGCTACATACAGCCATATAGACGACACAGACCCTTGCACTCCCATTATTCATCAGACAAACACTACTCTCTATGTATCCGTTAGGGTGTCTTTCAGATTTCGTGCATTCTGTATCGAATCGTAGTTGGCCACAATGAAAGTGGCACGTATAACGTCGAAAATAGAATTCGGACACCGCTCTGAGTAAGACCAACGTGTTGTCCACCCTCTAGAATTCAATGAGGTTAAGCCGCGATACCTAAGACAGATCTGCACTCGATGACACCTCGATAACAGCCGGTCCCCACACTTACATCTTGCTCTCCTTACGTCAGTATACATCATATCAGTCTGTGACGCTGGCTTTGCAACATCTTGCGTGACTTTAGGTTCGCCGCGACCAACACTTACCATGCACTGACCACAAAAAATGGAGGCGCCGCGGCTTGAACCCTTTACCTTTCACATGCGAAGCGAACGCTCTACCAACTGAGCTACGCCCCAGGCACGAGCAAACTGCGCTATTCCCCATTCTTTGCGACTCAGATGCGCACGGACACGATGGTTGGTTGGTTTGTAGCGGTGAAGGGAGCAGAGTAAAAGGCGCGGACCCGTTCATATACACAAAAGTTCCAAGTAGTTTCGATGCTCTGGTATTACAAATGCAAATTCCGTCTGTTTTTAACGTCTTAAATTGTAAGAGCCGTCACAAATTGCTCCGTTTTCACTCCTTGACGACAATCATACAGCACCTGAGGTAACAAACACATCTCGAGCCCCATTGTGCACTCCATTATTCATGCCAACTCAGTGCCTCGCTCTTTACTACTGTGTACCAATCTTTTCGTCCAACTGCAAAACACTGGGCCACAACAAGTTTCCGCGTCTCCATTGCACTGCGCATACTACAAAACGCTCCCCAAACTTGGCACTCACCCTCGCAGCCGACTTTTCCGACTTTCCACGACGCTCACGCTAGTGACAGCATTATTTTTAGTTCGACGTCGCGCCAAAGCGAATGAGCACATTTCGCCTAGGGCTTAGGCCGCCCTCCTAGTGTGGCTGCTCGGTGTCTGCAGGCAGCGAGGGTCTGCAAGCTTCCTGTGTTCGCACCTATGTCACCTGTGCTTGCTTGTCAGAGACAGACTATCGCAAAACATACAACTCACTCCATGAATTGATTGCTACGGCATCTGTTATCAGCAGTCACAACTAGCAACACCAGTAGCAGCTGACTGCACGCAAAGAATAGGAATGTGCAGTGGGATTTACGTGAACTCAGCGCAAGGCAGATCTTTCCGACATAGGCTTGAGAATCTTACGGGAACACTTGTACTGTTTCTAAATTAAGTGTAGGCGTGGGAGGAGGGTGCTTCCTGCGCACTAATAACAGCACGCTTGTCAATTGTGGATGCTAATCATTCGCTTGTATCTTCCTAGACACATCTGCTGGTTGTGAATTATTCCACTTGCATGGCAAGGTGCGCATGTAGGTGTGTTAAAAATTCTGGAGGCACTGGGTATTGATCCCAGTACCTCTCGCATACTAAGCGAGCGCTCTACCATCTGAGCTACGCCCGCCCCCCCCCCCCCCCTGAAGACTAATGGTGCTACATACAGCCATATAGACGACACAGACCCTTGCACTCCCATTATTCAGCAGACAAACACTACTCTCTATGTATCCGTTAGGGTGTCTTTCAGGTTTCGTGCATTCTGTATCGAATCGTAGTTGGCCACAATGAAAGTGGCACGTATAACGTCGAAAATAGAATTCGGACACCGCTCTGAGTAAGAGCAACGTGTTGTCCACCCTCTAGACTTCAATGAGGTTAAGCCGCGATACCTAAGACAGATCTGCACTCGATGACACCTCGATAACAGCCGGTCCCCACACTTACATCCTGCTCTCCTTACGTCAGTATACATCATATCAGTCTGTGACGCTGGCTTTGCAACATCTTGCGTGCCTTTAGGTTCGCCGCGACCAACACTTACAATGCACTGACCACAAAAAATGGAGGCGCCGCGGCTTGAACCCTGGCCGTTTCACATGCCAAGCGAACGCTCTACCAACTGAGCTACGCCCCATGCACGAGCAAACTGCGCTATTCCCCATTGTTTGCGACTCAGATGCGCACGGACACGATGGTTGGTTGGTTTGTAGCGGTGAAGGGAGCAGAGTACAAAGGCGCGGACCCGTTCATATACACAAAACTTCCAAGTAGTTTCGATGCTCTGGTATTACAAATGCAAATTCCGTCTGTTTTTAACGTCTTAAATTGAAAGAGCCGTCACAAATTGCTCCGTTTTCATTCCTTGACGACAATCATACAGCACCTGAGGTACCAAACACATCTCGAGCCCCATTGTGCACTCCATTATTCATGCCAACTCAGTGCCTCGCTCTTTACTACTGTGTACCAATCTTGTCGTCCAACTACAAAACACTGGGCCACAACAAGTTTCCGCGTCTCCATTGCACTGCGCATACTACGAAACGCTCCCCAAACTTGGCACTCACCCTCGCAGCCGTCTTTTCCGACTTTCCACGACGATCACGCTAGTGACAGCATTATTTATAGTTCGACGTCGCGCCAAAGCGAATGAGCACATTTCGCCTACGGCTTAGGCCGCCCTCCTAGTGTGGCTGCTCGGTGTCTGCAGGCAGCGAGGGTCTGCAAGCTTCCTGTGTTCGCACCTATGTCACCTGTGCTTGCTTGTCAGAGACAGACTATCGCAAAACATACAACTCACTCCATGAATTGATTGCTACGGCATCTGTTATCAGCAGTCACAACTAGCAACACCAGTAGCAGCTGACTGCACGCAAAGAATAGGAATGTGCAGTGGAATTTACGTGAACTCAGCGCAAGGCAGATCTTTCCGACATAGGCTTGAGAATCTTACGGGAACACTTGTACTGTTTCTAAATTAAGTGTAGGCGTGGGAGGAGGGTGCTTCCTGCGCACTAATAACAGCACTCTTGTCAATTGTGGATGCTAATCATTCGTTTGTATCTTCCTAGACACATCTGCTGGTTGTGAATTATTCCACTTGCATGGCAAGGTGCGCATGTAGGTGTGTTAAAAAATCTGGAGGCACTGGGTATTGATCCCAGTACCTCTCGCATACTAAGCGAGCGCTCTACCATCTGAGCTACGCCCGCCCCCACGAAGACTAATGGTGCTACATACAGCCATATAGACGACACAGACCCTTGCACTCCCATTATTCTTCAGACAAACACTACTCTCTATGTAGCCGTTAGGGTGTCTTTCAGGTTTCGTGCATTCTGTATCGAATCGTAGTTGGCCACAATGAAAGTGGCACGTATAACGTCGAAAATAGAATTCGGACACCGCTCTGAGTAAGACCAACGTGTTGTCCACCGTCTAGACTTCAATGAGGTTAAGCCGCGATACCTAAGACAGATCTGCACTCGATGACACCTCGATAACAGCCGGTCCCCACACTTACATCTTGCTCTCCTTACGTCAGTATACATCATATCAGTCTGTGACGCTGGCTTTGCAACATCTTGCGTGCCTTTAGGTTCGCCGCGACCAACACTTACCATGCACTGACCACAAAATATGGAGGCGCCGTGGCTCGAACCCTGGACCTTTCACATGCCAAGCGAACGCTCTACCAACTGAGCTACGCCCCATGCACGAGCAAACTGCGCTATTCCCCATTCTTTGCGACTCAGATGCGCACGGACACGATGGTTGGTTGGTTTGTAGCGGTGAAGGGAGCAGAGTACAAAGGCGCGGACCCGTTCATATACACAAAAGTTCCAAGTAGTTTCGATGCTCTGGTATTACAAATGCAAATTCCGTCTGTTTTTAACGTCTTAAATTGAAAGAGCCATCACAAATTGCTCCGTTTTCACTCCTTGTCGACAATCATACAGCACCTGAGGTAACAAACACATCTCGAGCCCCATTGTGCACTCCATTATTCATGCCAACTCAGTGCCTCACTCTTTACTACTGTGTACCAATCTTGTCGTCCAACTCCAAAACACTGGGCCACAACAAGTTTCCGCGTCTCCATTGCACTGCGCATACTACGAATCGCTCCCCAAACTTGGCACTCACCCTCGCAGCCGACTTTTCCGACTTTCCACGACGCTCACGCTAGTGACAGCATTATTTATAGTTCGACGTCGCGCCAAAGCGAATGAGCACATTTCGCCTAGGGCTTAGGCCGCCCTCCTAGTGTGGCTGCTCGGTGTCTGCAGGCAGCGAGGGTCTGCAAGCTTCCTGTGTTCGCACCTATGTCACCTGTGCTTGCTTGTCAGAGACAGACTATCGCAAAACATACAACTCACTCCATGAATTGATTGCTACGGCATCTGTTATCAGCAGTCACAACTAGCAACACCAGTAGCAGCTGACTGCACGCAAAGAATAGGAATGTGCAGTGGGATTTACGTGAACTCAGCGCAAGGCAGATCTTTCCGACATAGGCTTGAGAATCTTACGGGAACACTTGTACTGTTTCTAAATTAAGTGTAGGCGTGGGAGGAGGGTGCTTCCTGCGCACTAATAACAGCACGCTTGTCAATTGTGGATGCTAATCATTCGCTTGTATCTTCCTAGACACATCTGATGGTTGTGAATTATTCCACTTGCATGGCAAGGTGCGCATGTAGGTGTGTGAAAAATTCTGGAGGCACTGGGTATAGATCCCAGTACCTCTTGCATACTAAGCGAGCGCTCTACCATCTGAGCTACGCTCGCCCCTCCCCCCCACCCCCGAAGACTAATGGTGCTACATAGAGCCATATAGACGACACAGACCCTTGCACTCCCATTATTCAGCAGACAAACACTACTCTCTATGTATCCGTTAGGGTGTCTTTCAGGTTTCGTGCATTCTGTATCGAATCGTAGTTGGCCACAATGAAAGTGGCACATATAACGTCGAAAATAGAATTCGGACACCGCTCTGAGTAAGAGCAACGTGTTGTCCACCCTCTAGACTTCAATGAGGTTAAGCCGCGATACCTAAGACAGATCTGCACTCGATGACACCTCGATAACAGCCGGTCCCCACACTTACATCTTGCTGTCCTTACGTCAGTATACATCATATCAGTCTGTGACGCTGGCTTTGCAACATCTTGCGTGCCTTTAGGTTCGCCGCGACCAACACTTACCATGCACTGACCACAAAAAATGGAGGCGCCGCGGCTTGAACCCTGGACCTTTCACATGCGAAGTGAACGCTCTACCAACTGAGCTACGCCCCATGCACGAGCAAACTGCGCTATTTCCCATTCTTTGCGACTCAGATGCGCACGGACACGATGGTTGGTTGGTTTGTAGCGGTGAAGGGAGCAGAGTACAAGGGCGCGGACCCGTTCATATACACAAAACTTCCAAGTAGTTTCGATGCTCTGGTATTACAAATGCAAATTCCGTCTGTTTTTAACGTCTTAAATTGAAAGAGCCGTCACAAATTGCTCCGTTTTCACTCCTTGTCGACAATCATACAGCACCTGAGGTAACAAACACATCTCGAGCCCCATTGTGCACTCCATTATTCATGCCAACTCAGTGCCTCGCTATTTACTACTGTGTACCAATCTTGTCGTCCAACTGCAAAACACTGGGCCACAACAAGTTTCCGCGTCTCCATTGCACTGCGCATACTACGAATCGCTCCCCAAACTTGGCACTCACCCTCGCAGCCGACTTTTCCGACTTTCCACGACGCTCACGCTAGTGACAGCATTATTTATAGTTCGACGTCGCGCCAAAGCGAATGAGCACATTTCGCCTAGGGCTTAGGCCGCCCTCCTAGTGTGGCTGCTCGGTGTCTGCAGGCAGCGAGGGTCTGCAAGCTTCCTGTGTTCGCACCTATGTCACCTGTGCTTGCTTGTCAGAGACAGACTATCGCAAAACATACAACTCACTCCATGAATTGATTGCTACGGCATCTGTTATCAGCAGTCACAACTAGCAACACCAGTAGCAGCTGACTGCACGCAAAGAATAGGAATGTGCAGTGGGATTTACGTGAACTCAGCGCAAGGCAGATCTTTCCGACATAGGCTTGAGAATCTTACGGGAACACTTGTACTGTTTCTAAATTAAGTGTAGGCGTGGGAGGAGGGTGCTTCCTGCGCACTAATAACAGCACGCTTGTCAATTGTGGATGCTAATCATTCGCTTGTATCTTCCTAGACACATCTGCTGGTTGTGAATTATTCCACTTGCATGGCAAGGTGCGCATGTAGGTGTGTTAAAAATTCTGGAGGCACTGGATATAGATCCCAGTACCTCTCGCATGCTAAGCGAGCGCTCTACCATCTGAGCTACGCCCGCCCCCCCGAAGACTAATGGTGCTACATACAGCCATATAGACGACACAGACCCTTGCACTCCCATTATTCAGCAGACAAACACTACTCTCTATGTATCCGTTAGGGTGTCTTTCAGGTTTCGTGCATTCTGTATCGAATCGTAGTTGGCCACAATGAAAGTGGCACGTATAACGTCGAAAATAGAATTCGGACACCGCTCTGAGTAAGAGCAACGTGTTGTCCACCCTCTAGACTTCAATGAGGTTAAGCCGCGATACCTAAGACAGATCTGCACTCGATGACACCTCGATAACAGCCGGTCCCCACACTTACATCTTGCTCTACTTACGTCAGTATACATCATATCAGTCTGTGACGCTGGCTTTGCAACATCTTGCGTGCCTTTAGGTTCGCCGGGACCAACACTTACCATGCACTGACCACAAAAAATGGAGGCGCCGCGGCTTGAACCCTGGACCTTTCACATTCCAAGCGAACGCTCTACCAACTGAGCTACGCCCCATGCACGAGCAAACTGCGCTATTCCCCATTCTTTGCGACTCAGATGCGCACGGACACGATGGTTGTTGGTTTGTAGCGGTGAAGGGAGCAGAGTACAAAGGCGCGGACCCGTTCATATACACAAAAGTTCCAAGTAGTTTCGATGCTCTGGTATTACAAATGCAAATTCCGTCTGTTTTTAACGTCTTAAATTGAAAGAGCCGTCACAAATTGCTCCGTTTTCACTCCTTGTCGACAATCATACAGCACCTGAGGTAACAAACACATCTCGAGCCCCATTGTGCACTCCATTATGCATGCCAACTCAGTGCCTCGCTATTTACTACTGTGTACCAATCTTGTCGTCCAACTGCAAAACACTGGGCCACAACAAGTTTCCGCGTCTCCATTGCACTGCGCATACTACGAATCGCTCCCCAAACTTGGCACTCTCCATCGCAGCCGACTTTTCCGACTTTCCACGACGCTCACGCTAGTGACAGCATTATTTATAGTTCGACGTCGCGCCAAAGCGAATGAGCACATTTCGCCTACGGCTTAGGCCGCCCTCCTAGTGTGGCTGCTCGGTGTCTGCAGGCAGCGAGGGTCTGCAAGCTTCCTGTGTTCGCACCTATGTCACCTGTGCTTGCTTGTCAGAGACAGACTATCGCAAAACATACAACTCACTCCATGAATTGATTGCTACGGCATCTGTTATCAGCAGTCACAACTAGCAACACCAGTAGCAGCTGACTGCACGCAAAGAATAGGAATGTGCAGTGGGATTTACGTGAACTCAGCGCAAGGCAGATCTTTCCGACATAGGCTTGAGAATCTTACGGGAACACTTGTACTGTTTCTAAATTAAGTGTAGGCGTGGGAGGAGGGTGCTTCCTGCGCACTAATAACAGCACGCTTGTCAATTGTGGATGCTAATCATTCGCTTGTATCTTCCTAGACACATCTGCTGGTTGTGAATTATTCCACTTGCATGGCAAGGTGAGCATGTAGGTGTGTTAAAAATTCTGGAGGCACTGGGTATAGATACCAGTACCTCTCGCATACTAAGCGAGCGCTCTACCATCTGAGCTACGCCCGCCCTCCCGAAGACTAATGGTGCTACATACAGCCATATAGACGACACAGACCCTTGCACTCCCATTATTTAGCAGACAAACACTACTCTCTATGTAGCCGTTAGGGTGTCTTTCAGGTTTCGTGCATTCTGTATCGAATCGTAGTTGGCCACAATGAAAGTGGCACGTATAACGTCGAAAATAGAATTCGGACACCGCTCTGAGGAAGACCAACGTGTTGTCCACCCTCTAGACTTCAATGAGGTTAAGCCGCGATACCTAAGACAGATCTGCACTCGATGACACCTCGATAACAGCCGGTCCCCACACTTACATCTTGCTGTCCTTACGTCAGTATACATCATATCAGTCTGTGACGCTGGCTTTGCAACATCTTGCGTGCCTTTAGGTTCGCCGCGACCAACACTTACCATGCAGTGACCACAAAAAATGGAGGACCCGCGGCTTGAACCCTGGCCCTTTCACTTGCCAAGCGAACGCTCTACCAACTGAGCTACGGCCCATGCACGAGCAAACTGCGCTATTCCCCATTCTTTGCGACTCAGATGCGCACGGACACGATGGTTGTTGGTTTGTAGCGGTGAAGGGAGCAGAGTACAAAGGCGCGGACCCGTTCATATACACAAAAGTTCCAAGTAGTTTCGATGCTCTGGTATTACAAATGCAAATTCCGTCTGTTTTTAACGTCTTAAATTGAAAGAGCCGTCACAAATTGCTCCGTTTTCACTCCTTGTCGACAATCATACAGCACCTGAGGTAACAAACACATCTCGAGCCCCATTGTGCACTCCATTATTCATGGCAACTCAGTGCCTCGCTCTTTACTACTGTGTACCAATCTTGTCGTCCAACTGCAAAACACTGGGCCACAACAAGTTTCCGCGTCTCCATTGCACTGCGCATACTACGAAACGCTCCCCAAACTTGGCACTCACCCTCGCAGCCGACTTTTCCGACTTTCCACGACGCTCACGCTAGTGACAGCATTATTTATAGTTCGACGTCGCGCCAAAGCGAATGAGCACATTTCGCCTAGGGCTTGGGCCGCCCTCCTAGTGTGGCTGCTCGGTGTCTGCAGGCAGCGAGGGTCTGCAAGCTTCCTGTGTTCGCACCTATGTCACCTGTGCTTGCTTGTCAGAGACAGACTATCGCAAAACATACAACTCACTCCATGAATTGATTGCTACGGCATCTGTTATCAGCAGTCACAACTAGCAGCACCAGTAGCAGCTGACTGCACGCAAAGAATAGGAATGTGCAGTGGGATTTACGTGCACTCAGCGCAAGGCAGATCTTTCCGACATAGGCTTGAGAATCATACGGGAACACTTGTACTGTTTCTAAATTAAGTGTAGGCGTGGGAGGAGGGTGCTTCCTGCGCACTAATAACAGCACGCTTGTCAATTGTGGATGCTAATCATTCGCTTGTATCTTCCTAGACACATCTGCTGGTTGTGAATTATTCCACTTGCATGGCAAGGTGCGCATGTAGGTGTGTTAAAAATTCTGGAGGCACTGGGTATTGATCCCAGTATACATCGCATACTAAGCGAGCGCTCCCGCCCTCCCGAAGACTAATGGTGCTACATACAGCCATATAGACGACACACACCCTTGCACTCCCATTATTCATCAGACAAACACTACTCTCTATGTATCCGTTAGGGTGTCTTTCAGGTTTCGTGCATTCTGTATCGAATCGTAGTTGGCCACAATGAAAGTGGCACGTATAACGTCGAAAATAGAATTCGGACACCGCTGTGAGTAAGAGCAACGTGTTGTCCACCCTCTAGACTTCAATGAGGTTAAGCCGCGATACCTAAGACAGTTCTGCACTCGATGACACCTCGATAACAGCCGGTCCCCACACTTACATCTTGCTCTCCTTACGTCAGTATACATCATATCAGTCTGTGACGCTGGCTTTGCAACATCTTGCGTGCCTTTAGGTTCGCCGCGACCAACACTTACCATGCACTGACCACAAAATATGGAGGCGCCGTGGCTCGAACCCTGGACCTTTCACATGCCAAGCGAACGCTCTACCAACTGAGCTACGCCCCATGCACGAGCAAACTGCGCTATTCCCCATTCTTTGCGACTCAGATGCGCACGGACACGATGGTTGGTTGGTTTGTAGCGGTGAAGGGAGCAGAGTACAAAGGCGCGGACCCGTTCATATACACAAAAGTTCCAAGTAGTTTCGATGCTCTGGTATTACAAATGCAAATTCCGTCTGTTTTTAACGTCTTAAATTGAAAGAGCCATCACAAATTGCTCCGTTTTCACTCCTTGACGACAATCATAAAGCACCTGAGTTAACAAACACATCTCGAGCCCCATTGTGCACTCCATTATTCATGCCAGCTCAGTGCCTCGCTCTTTACTACTGTGTACCAATCTTGTCGTCCAACTGCAAAACACTGGGCCACAACAAGTTTCCGCGTCTCCATTGCACTGCGCATACTACAAAACGCTCCCCAAACTTGGCACTCACCCTCGCAGCCGACTTTTCCGACTTTCCACGACGCTCACGCTAGTGACAGCATTATTAATAGTTCGACGTCGCGCCAAAGCGAATGAGCACATTTCGCCTACTGCTTAGGCCGCCCTCCTAGTGTGGCTGCTCGGTGTCTGCAGGCAGCGAGGGTCTGCAAGCTTCATGTGTTCGCACCTATGTCACCTTTGCTTGCTTGTCAGAGACAGACTATCGCAAAACATACAACTCACTCCATGAATTGATTGCTACGGCATCTGTTATCAGCAGTCACAACTAGCAACACCAGTAGCAGCTGACTGCAAGCAAAGAATAGGAATGTGCAGTGGGATTTACGTGAACTCAGCGCAAGGCAGATCTTTCCGACATAGGCTTGAGAATCTTACGGGAACACTTGTACTGTTTCTAAATTAAGTGTAGGCGTGGGAGGAGGGTGCTTCCTGCGCACTAATAACAGCACGCTTGTCAATTGTGGATGCTAATCATTCGCTTGTATCTTCCTAGACACATCTGCTGGTTGTGAATTATGCCACTTGCATGGCAAGGTGCGCATGTAGGTGTGTTAAAAATTCTGGAGGCACTGGGTATAGATCCCAGTACCTCTCGCATACTAAGCGAGCGCTCTACCATCTGAGCTACGCCCGCCCCCCCGAAGACTAATGGTGCTACATACAGCCATATAGACGACACAGACCCTTGCACTCCCATTATTCAGCAGACAAACACTACTCTCTATGCATCCGTTAGGGTGTCTTTCAGGTTTCGTGCATTCTGTATCGAATCGTAGTTGGCCACAATGAAAGTGGCACGTATAACGTCGAAAATAGAATTCGGACACCGCTGTGAGTAAGAGCAACGTGTTGTCCACCCTCTAGACTTCAATGAGGTTAAGCCGCGATACCTAAGACAGATCTGCACTCGATGACACCTCGATAACAGCCGGTCCCCACACTTACATCTTGCTCTACTTACGTCAGTATACATCATATCAGTCTGTGACGCTGGCTTTGCAACATCTTGCGTGCCTTTAGGTTCGCCGGGACCAACACTTACCATGCACTGACCACAAAAAATGGAGGCGCCGCGGCTTGAACCCTGGACCTTTCACATTCCAAGCGAACGCTCTACCAACTGAGCTACGCCCCATGCACGAGCAAACTGCGCTATTCCCCATTCTTTGCGACTCAGATGCGCACGGACACGATGGTTGTTGGTTTGTAGCGGTGAAGGGAGCAGAGTACAAAGGCGCGGACCCGTTCATATACACAAAAGTTCCAAGTAGTTTCGATGCTCTGGTATTACAAATGCAAATTCCGTCTGTTTTTAACGTCTTAAATTGAAAGAGCCGTCACAAATTGCTCCGTTTTCACTCCTTGTCGACAATCATACAGCACCTGAGGTAACAAACACATCTCGAGCCCCATTGTGCACTCCATTATGCATGCCAACTCAGTGCCTCGCTATTTACTACTGTGTACCAATCTTGTCGTCCAACTGCAAAACACTGGGCCACAACAAGTTTCCGCGTCTCCATTGCACTGCGCATACTACGAATCGCTCCCCAAACTTGGCACTCTCCATCGCAGCCGACTTTTCCGACTTTCCACGACGCTCACGCTAGTGACAGCATTATTTATAGTTCGACGTCGCGCCAAAGCGAATGAGCACATTTCGCCTACGGCTTAGGCCGCCCTCCTAGTGTGGCTGCTCGGTGTCTGCAGGCAGCGAGGGTCTGCAAGCTTCCTGTGTTCGCACCTATGTCACCTGTGCTTGCTTGTCAGAGACAGACTATCGCAAAACATACAACTCACTCCATGAATTGATTGCTACGGCATCTGTTATCAGCAGTCACAACTAGCAACACCAGTAGCAGCTGACTGCACGCAAAGAATAGGAATGTGCAGTGGGATTTACGTGAACTCAGCGCAAGGCAGATCTTTCCGACATAGGCTTGAGAATCTTACGGGAACACTTGTACTGTTTCTAAATTAAGTGTAGGCGTGGGAGGAGGGTGCTTCCTGCGCACTAATAACAGCACGCTTGTCAATTGTGGATGCTAATCATTCGCTTGTATCTTCCTAGACACATCTGCTGGTTGTGAATTATTCCACTTGCATGGCAAGGTGAGCATGTAGGTGTGTTAAAAATTCTGGAGGCACTGGGTATAGATACCAGTACCTCTCGCATACTAAGCGAGCGCTCTACCATCTGAGCTACGCCCGCCCTCCCGAAGACTAATGGTGCTACATACAGCCATATAGACGACACAGACCCTTGCACTCCCATTATTTAGCAGACAAACACTACTCTCTATGTAGCCGTTAGGGTGTCTTTCAGGTTTCGTGCATTCTGTATCGAATCGTAGTTGGCCACAATGAAAGTGGCACGTATAACGTCGAAAATAGAATTCGGACACCGCTCTGAGGAAGACCAACGTGTTGTCCACCCTCTAGACTTCAATGAGGTTAAGCCGCGATACCTAAGACAGATCTGCACTCGATGACACCTCGATAACAGCCGGTCCCCACACTTACATCTTGCTGTCCTTACGTCAGTATACATCATATCAGTCTGTGACGCTGGCTTTGCAACATCTTGCGTGCCTTTAGGTTCGCCGCGACCAACACTTACCATGCAGTGACCACAAAAAATGGAGGACCCGCGGCTTGAACCCTGGCCCTTTCACTTGCCAAGCGAACGCTCTACCAACTGAGCTACGGCCCATGCACGAGCAAACTGCGCTATTCCCCATTCTTTGCGACTCAGATGCGCACGGACACGATGGTTGTTGGTTTGTAGCGGTGAAGGGAGCAGAGTACAAAGGCGCGGACCCGTTCATATACACAAAAGTTCCAAGTAGTTTCGATGCTCTGGTATTACAAATGCAAATTCCGTCTGTTTTTAACGTCTTAAATTGAAAGAGCCGTCACAAATTGCTCCGTTTTCACTCCTTGTCGACAATCATACAGCACCTGAGGTAACAAACACATCTCGAGCCCCATTGTGCACTCCATTATTCATGGCAACTCAGTGCCTCGCTCTTTACTACTGTGTACCAATCTTGTCGTCCAACTGCAAAACACTGGGCCACAACAAGTTTCCGCGTCTCCATTGCACTGCGCATACTACGAAACGCTCCCCAAACTTGGCACTCACCCTCGCAGCCGACTTTTCCGACTTTCCACGACGCTCACGCTAGTGACAGCATTATTTATAGTTCGACGTCGCGCCAAAGCGAATGAGCACATTTCGCCTAGGGCTTGGGCCGCCCTCCTAGTGTGGCTGCTCGGTGTCTGCAGGCAGCGAGGGTCTGCAAGCTTCCTGTGTTCGCACCTATGTCACCTGTGCTTGCTTGTCAGAGACAGACTATCGCAAAACATACAACTCACTCCATGAATTGATTGCTACGGCATCTGTTATCAGCAGTCACAACTAGCAGCACCAGTAGCAGCTGACTGCACGCAAAGAATAGGAATGTGCAGTGGGATTTACGTGCACTCAGCGCAAGGCAGATCTTTCCGACATAGGCTTGAGAATCATACGGGAACACTTGTACTGTTTCTAAATTAAGTGTAGGCGTGGGAGGAGGGTGCTTCCTGCGCACTAATAACAGCACGCTTGTCAATTGTGGATGCTAATCATTCGCTTGTATCTTCCTAGACACATCTGCTGGTTGTGAATTATTCCACTTGCATGGCAAGGTGCGCATGTAGGTGTGTTAAAAATTCTGGAGGCACTGGGTATTGATCCCAGTATACATCGCATACTAAGCGAGCGCTCCCGCCCTCCCGAAGACTAATGGTGCTACATACAGCCATATAGACGACACACACCCTTGCACTCCCATTATTCATCAGACAAACACTACTCTCTATGTATCCGTTAGGGTGTCTTTCAGGTTTCGTGCATTCTGTATCGAATCGTAGTTGGCCACAATGAAAGTGGCACGTATAACGTCGAAAATAGAATTCGGACACCGCTGTGAGTAAGAGCAACGTGTTGTCCACCCTCTAGACTTCAATGAGGTTAAGCCGCGATACCTAAGACAGTTCTGCACTCGATGACACCTCGATAACAGCCGGTCCCCACACTTACATCTTGCTCTCCTTACGTCAGTATACATCATATCAGTCTGTGACGCTGGCTTTGCAACATCTTGCGTGCCTTTAGGTTCGCCGCGACCAACACTTACCATGCACTGACCACAAAATATGGAGGCGCCGTGGCTCGAACCCTGGACCTTTCACATGCCAAGCGAACGCTCTACCAACTGAGCTACGCCCCATGCACGAGCAAACTGCGCTATTCCCCATTCTTTGCGACTCAGATGCGCACGGACACGATGGTTGGTTGGTTTGTAGCGGTGAAGGGAGCAGAGTACAAAGGCGCGGACCCGTTCATATACACAAAAGTTCCAAGTAGTTTCGATGCTCTGGTATTACAAATGCAAATTCCGTCTGTTTTTAACGTCTTAAATTGAAAGAGCCATCACAAATTGCTCCGTTTTCACTCCTTGACGACAATCATAAAGCACCTGAGTTAACAAACACATCTCGAGCCCCATTGTGCACTCCATTATTCATGCCAGCTCAGTGCCTCGCTCTTTACTACTGTGTACCAATCTTGTCGTCCAACTGCAAAACACTGGGCCACAACAAGTTTCCGCGTCTCCATTGCACTGCGCATACTACAAAACGCTCCCCAAACTTGGCACTCACCCTCGCAGCCGACTTTTCCGACTTTCCACGACGCTCACGCTAGTGACAGCATTATTAATAGTTCGACGTCGCGCCAAAGCGAATGAGCACATTTCGCCTACTGCTTAGGCCGCCCTCCTAGTGTGGCTGCTCGGTGTCTGCAGGCAGCGAGGGTCTGCAAGCTTCATGTGTTCGCACCTATGTCACCTTTGCTTGCTTGTCAGAGACAGACTATCGCAAAACATACAACTCACTCCATGAATTGATTGCTACGGCATCTGTTATCAGCAGTCACAACTAGCAACACCAGTAGCAGCTGACTGCAAGCAAAGAATAGGAATGTGCAGTGGGATTTACGTGAACTCAGCGCAAGGCAGATCTTTCCGACATAGGCTTGAGAATCTTACGGGAACACTTGTACTGTTTCTAAATTAAGTGTAGGCGTGGGAGGAGGGTGCTTCCTGCGCACTAATAACAGCACGCTTGTCAATTGTGGATGCTAATCATTCGCTTGTATCTTCCTAGACACATCTGCTGGTTGTGAATTATGCCACTTGCATGGCAAGGTGCGCATGTAGGTGTGTTAAAAATTCTGGAGGCACTGGGTATAGATCCCAGTACCTCTCGCATACTAAGCGAGCGCTCTACCATCTGAGCTACGCCCGCCCCCCCGAAGACTAATGGTGCTACATACAGCCATATAGACGACACAGACCCTTGCACTCCCATTATTCAGCAGACAAACACTACTCTCTATGCATCCGTTAGGGTGTCTTTCAGGTTTCGTGCATTCTGTATCGAATCGTAGTTGGCCACAATGAAAGTGGCACGTATAACGTCGAAAATAGAATTCGGACACCGCTCTGAGTAAGACCAACGTGTTGTCCATCCTCTAGACTTCAATGAGGTTATGGCGCGATACCTAAGACATATCTGCACTCGATGACACCTCGATAACAGCCGGTCCCCACACTTACATCTTGCTCTCCTTACGTCAGTATACATCATATCAGTCTGTGACGCTGGCTTTGCAACATCTTGCGTGCCTTTAGGTTCGCCGCGACCAACACTTACCATGCACTGACCACAAAAAATGGAGGCGCCGCGGCTTGAACCCTGGACCTTTCACATGCCAAGCGAACGCTCTACCAACTGAGCTACGCCCCATGCACGAGCAAACTGCGCTATTCCCCATTCTTTGCGACTCAGATGCGCACGGACACGATGGTTGGTTGGTTTGTAGCGGTGAAGGGAGCAGAGTACAAAGGCGCGGACCCGTTCATATACACAAAACTTCCAAGTAGTGTCGATGCTCTGGTATTACAAATGCAATTTCCGTCTGCCTTTAACGTCTTAAATTGAAAGAGCCATCACAAATTGCTCCGTTTTCACTCCTTGTCGACAATCATACAGCACCTGAGGTAACAAACACATCTCGAGCCCCATTGTGCACTCCATTATTCATGCCAACTCAGTGCGTCGCTCTTTACTACTGTGTACCAATCTTGTCGTCCAACTGAAAAACACTGGGCCACAACAAGTTTCCGCGTCTCCATTGCACTGCGCATACTACGAATCGCTCCCCAAACTTGGCACTCACCCTCGCAGCCGACTTTTCCGACTTTCCACGACGCTCACGCTAGTGACAGCATTATTTATAGTTCGACGTCGCGCCAAAGCGAATGAGCACATTTCGCCTAGGGCTTAGGCCGCCCTCCTAGTGTGGCTGCTCGGTGTCTGCAGGCAGCGAGGGTCTGCAAGCTTCCTGTGTTCGCACCTATGTCACCTGTGCTTGCTTGTCAGAGACAGACTATCGCAAAACATACAACTCACTCCATGAATTGATTGCTACGGCATCTGTTATCAGCAGTCACAACTAGCAACACCAGTAGCAGCTGACTGCACGCAAAGAATAGGAATGTGCAGTGGGATTTACGTGAACTCAGCGCAAGGCAGATCTTTCCGACATAGGCTTGAGAATCTTACGGGAACACTTGTACTGTTTCTAAATTAAGTGTAGGCGTGGGAGGAGGGTGCTTCCTGCGCACTAATAACAGCACGCTTGTCAATTGTGGATGCTAATCATTCGCTTGTATCTTCCTAGACACATCTGCTGGTTGTGAATTATTCCACTTGCATGGCAAGGTGCGCATGTAGGTGTGTTAAAAATTCTGGAGGCACTGGGTATAGATACCAGTACCTCTCGCATACTAAGCGAGCGCTCTACCATCTGAGCTACGCCCGCCCCCCCCCCCCCGAAGACTAATGGTGCTACATACAGCCATATAGACGACACAGACCCTTGCACTCCCATTATTCAGCAGACAAACACTACTCTCTATGTAGCCGTTAGGGTGTCTTTCAGGTTTCGTGCATTCTGTATCGAATCGTAGTTGGCCACAATGAAAGTGGCACGTATAACGTCGAAAATAGAATTCGGACACCGCTCTGAGTAAGACCAACGTGTTGTCCACCCTCTAGACTTCAATGAGGTTAAGCCGCGATACCTAAGACAGATCTGCACTCGATGACACCTCGATAACAGCCGGTCCCCACACTTACATCTTGCTCTCCTTACGTCAGTATACATCATATCAGTCTGTGACGCTGGCTTTGCAACATCTTGCGTGCCTTTAGGTTCGCCGCGACCAACACTTACCATGCAGTGACCACAAAAAATGGAGACGCCGCGACTTGAACCCTGGCCCTTTCACATGCCAAGCGAACGCTCTACCAACTGAGCTACGCCCCATGCACGAGCAAACTGCGCTATTCCCCATTCTTTGCGACTCAGATGCGCACGGACACGATGGTTGTTGGTTTGTAGCGGTGAAGGGAGCAGAGTACAAAGGCGCGGACCCGTTCATATACACAAAAGTTCCAAGTAGTTTCGATGCTCTGGTATTACAAATGCAAATTCCGTCTGTTTTTAACGTCTTAAATTGAAAGAGCCGTCACAAATTGCTCCGTTTTCACTCCTTGTCGACAATCATACAGCACCTGAGGTAACAAACACATCTCGAGCCCCATTGTGCACTCCATTATTCATGCCAACTCAGTGCCTCGCTCTTTACTACTGTGTACCAATCTTGTCGTCCAACTGCAAAACACTGGGCCACAACAAGTTTCCGCGTCTCCATTGCACTGCGCATACTACGAATCGCTCCCCTAACTTGGCACTCATCCTCGCAGCCGACTTTTCCGACTTTCCACGACGCTCACGCTAGTGACAGCATTATTTATAGTTCGGCGTCGCGCCAAAGCGAATGAGCACATTTCGCCTACGGCTTAGGCCGCCCTCCTAGTGTGGCTGCTCGGTGTCTGCAGGCAGCGAGGGTCTGCAAGCTTCCTGTGTTCGCACCTATGTCACCTGTGCTTGCTTGTCAGAGACAGACTATCGCAAAACATACAACTCACTCCATGAATTGATTGCTACGGCATCTGTTATCAGCAGTCACAACTAGCAACACCAGTAGCAGCTGACTGCACGCAAAGAATAGGAATGTGCAGTGGGATTTACGTGAACTCAGCGCAAGGCAGATCTTTCCGACATAGGCTTGAGTATCTTACGGGAACACTTGTACTGTTTATAAATTAAGTGTAGGCGTGGGAGGAGGGTGCTTCCTGCGCACTAATAACAGCACGCTTGTCAATTGTGGATGCTAATCATTCGCTTGTATCTTCCTAGACACATCTGCTGGTTGTGAATTATTCCACTTGCATGGCAAGGTGCGCATGTAGGTGTGTTAAAAATTCTGGAGGCACTGGGTATAGATCCCAGTATACATCGCATACTAAGCGAGCGCTCTACCATCTGAGCTACGCCCGCCCCCCCGAAGACAAATGGTGCTACATACAGCCATATAGACGACACAGACCCTTGCACTCCCATTATTCAGCAGACAAACACTACTCTCTATGTATCCGTTAGGGTGTCTTTCAGGTTTCGTGCATTCTGTATCGAATCGTAGTTGGCCACAATGAAAGTGGCACGTATAACGTCGAAAATAGAATTCGGACACCGCTCTGAGTAAGAGCAACGTGTTGTCCACCCTCTAGACTTCAATGAGGTTAAGCCGCGATACCTAAGACATATCTGCACTCGATGACACCTCGATAACAGCCGGTCCCCACACTTACATCTTGCTCTCCTTACGTCAGTATACATCATATCAGTCTGTGACGCTGGCTTTGCAACATCTTGCGTGCCTTTAGGTTCGCCGCGACCAACACTTACCATGCACTGACCACAAAAAATGGAGGCGCCGCGGCTTGAACCCTGGACCTTTCACATGCCAAGCGAACGCTCTACCAACTGAGCTACGCCCCATGCACGAGCAAACTGCGCTATTCCCCATTCTTTGCGACTCAGATGCGCACGGACACGATGGTTGGTTGGTTTGTAGCGGTGAAGGGAGCAGAGTACAAAGGCGCGGACCCGTTCATATACACAAAACTTCCAAGTAGTTTCGATGCTCTGGAATTACAAATGCAATTTCCGTCTGTTTTTAACGTCTTAAATTGAAAGAGCCATCACAAATTGCTCCGTTTTCACTCCTTGTCGACAATCATACAGCACCTGAGGTAACAAACACATCTCGAGCCCCATTGTGCACTCCATTATTCATGCCAACTCAGTGCCTCGCTCTTTACTACTGTGTACCAATCTTGTCGTCCAACTGAAAAACACTGGGCCACAACAAGTTTCCGCGTCTCCATTGCACTGCGCATACTACGAATCGCTCCCCAAACTTGGCACTCACCCTCGCAGCCGACTTTTCCGACTTTCCACGACGCTCACGCTAGTGACAGCATTATTTATAGTTCGACGTCGCGCCAAAGCGAATGAGCACATTTCGCCTAGGGCTTAGGCCGCCCTCCTAGTGTGGCTGCTCGGTGTCTGCAGGCAGCGAGGGTCTGCAAGCTTCCTGTGTTCGCACCTATGTCACCTGTGCTTGCTTGTCAGAGACAGACTATCGCAAAACATACAACTCACTCCATGAATTGATTGCTACGGCATCTGTTATCAGCAGTCACAACTAGCAACACCAGTAGCAGCTGACTGCACGCAAAGAATAGGAATGTGCAGTGGGATTTACGTGAACTCAGCGCAAGGCAGATCTTTCCGACATAGGCTTGAGAATCTTACGGGAACACTTGTACTGTTTCTAAATTAAGTGTAGGCGTGGGAGGAGGGTGCTTCCTGCGCACTAATAACAGCACGCTTGTCAATTGTGGATGCTAATCATTCGCTTGTATCTTCCTAGACACATCTGCTGGTTGTGAATTATTCCACTTGCATGGCAAGGTGCGCATGTAGGTGTGTTAAAAATTCTGGAGGCACTGGGTATAGATCCCAGTATACATCGCATACTAAGCGAGCGCTCTACCATCTGAGCTACGCCCGCCCCCCCGAAGACAAATGGTGCTACATACAGCCATATAGACGACACAGACCCTTGCACTCCCATTATTCAGCAGACAAACACTACTCTCTATGTATCCGTTAGGGTGTCTTTCAGGTTTCGTGCATTCTGTATCGAATCGTAGTTGGCCACAATGAAAGTGGCACGTATAACGTCGAAAATAGAATTCGGACACCGCTCTGAGTAAGAGCAACGTGTTGTCCACCCTCTAGACTTCAATGAGGTTAAGCCGCGATACCTAAGACATATCTGCACTCGATGACACCTCGATAACAGCCGGTCCCCACACTTACATCTTGCTCTCCTTACGTCAGTATACATCATATCAGTCTGTGACGCTGGCTTTGCAACATCTTGCGTGCCTTTAGGTTCGCCGCGACCAACACTTACCATGCACTGACCACAAAAAATGGAGGCGCCGCGGCTTGAACCCTGGACCTTTCACATGCCAAGCGAACGCTCTACCAACTGAGCTACGCCCCATGCACGAGCAAACTGCGCTATTCCCCATTCTTTGCGACTCAGATGCGCACGGACACGATGGTTGGTTGGTTTGTAGCGGTGAAGGGAGCAGAGTACAAAGGCGCGGACCCGTTCATATACACAAAACTTCCAAGTAGTTTCGATGCTCTGGTATTACAAATGCAATTTCCGTCTGTTTTTAACGTCTTAAATTGAAAGAGCCATCACAAATTGCTCCGTTTTCACTCCTTGTCGACAATCATACAGCACCTGAGGTAACAAACACATCTCGAGCCCCATTGTGCACTCCATTATTCATGCCAACTCAGTGCCTCGCTCTTTACTACTGTGTACCAATCTTGTCGTCCAACTGAAAAACACTGGGCCACAACAAGTTTCCGCGTCTCCATTGCACTGCGCATACTACAAAACGCTCCCCAAACTTGGCACTCACCCTCGCAGCCGACTTTTCCGACTTTCCACGACGCTCACGCTAGTGACAGCATTATTTATAGTTCGACGTCGCGCCAAAGCGAATGAGCACATTTCGCCTAGGGCTTAGGCCGCCCTCCTAGTGTGGCTGCTCGGTGTCTGCAGGCAGCGAGGGTCTGCAAGCTTCCTGTGTTCGCACCTATGTCACCTGTGCTTGCTTGTCAGAGACAGACTATCGCAAAACATACAACTCACTCCATGAATTGATTGCTACGGCATCTGTTATCAGCAGTCACAACTAGCAACACCAGTAGCAGCTGACTGCACGCAAAGAATAGGAATGTGCAGTGGGATTTACGTGAACTCAGCGCAAGGCAGATCTTTCCGACATAGGCTTGAGAATCTTACGGGAACACTTGTACTGTTTATAAATTAAGTGTAGGCGTGGGAGGAGGGTGCTTCCTGCGCACTAATAACAGCACGCTTGTCAATTGTGGATGCTAATCATTCGCTTGTATCTTCCTAGACACATCTGCTGGTTGTGAATTATTCCACTTGCATGGCAAGGTGCGCATGTAGGTGTGTTAAAAATTCTGGAGGCACTGGGTATAGATCCCAGTATAGATCGCATACTAAGCGAGCGCTCTACCATCTGAGCTACGCCCGCCCCCCCGAAGACTAATGGTGCTACATACAGCCATATAGACGACACAGACCCTTGCACTCCCATTATTCAGCAGACAAACACTACTCTCTATGTATCCGTTAGGGTGTCTTTCAGGTTTCGTGCATTCTGTATCGAATCGTAGTTGGCCACAATGAAAGTGGCACGTATAACGTCGAAAATAGAATTCGGACACCGCTCTGAGTAAGAGCAACGTGTTGTCCACCCTCTAGACTTCAATGAGGTTAAGCCGCGATACCTAAGACAGTTCTGCACTCGATGACACCTCGATAACAGCCGGTCCCCACACTTACATCTTGCTCTCCTTACGTCAGTATACATCATATCAGTCTGTGACGCTGGCTTTGCAACATCTTGCGTGCCTTTAGGTTCGCCGCGACCAACACTTACCATGCACTGACCACAAAATATGGAGGCGCCGTGGCTCGAACCCTGGACCTTTCACATGCCAAGCGAACGCTCTACCAACTGAGCTACGCCCCATGCACGAGCAAACTGCGCTATTCCCCATTCTTTGCGACTCAGATGCGCACGGACACGATGGTTGGTTGGTTTGTAGCGGTGAAGGGAGCAGAGTACAAAGGCGCGGACCCGTTCATATACACAAAACTTCCAAGTAGTTTCGATGCTCTGGTATTACAAATGCAATTTCCGTCTGTTTTTAACGTCTTAAATTGAAAGAGCCATCACAAATTGCTCCGTTTTCACTCCTTGTCGACAATCATACAGCACCTGAGGTAACAAACACATCTCGAGCCCCATTGTGCACTCCATTATTCATGCCAACTCAGTGCCTCGCTCTTTACTACTGTGTACCAATCTTGTCGTCCAACTGCAAAACACTGGGCCACGACAAGTTTCCGCGTCTCCATTGCACTGCGCATACTACAAAACGCTCCCCAAACTTGGCACTCACCCTCGCAGCCGACTTTTCCGACTTTCCACGACGCTCACGCTAGTGACAGCATTATTTATAGTTCGACGTCGCGCCAAAGCGAATGAGCACATTTCACCTACGGCTTAGGCCGCCCTCCTAGTGTGGCTGCTCGGTGTCTGCAGGCAGCGAGGGTCTGCAAGCTTCCTGTGTTCGCACCTATGTCACCTGTGCTTGCTTGTCAGAGACAGACTATCGCAAAACATACAACTCACTCCATGAATTGATTGCTACGGCATCTGTTATCAGCAGTCACAACTAGCAACACCAGTAGCAGCTGACTGCACGCAAAGAATAGGAATGTGCAGTGGGATTTACGTGAACTCAGCGCAAGGCAGATCTTTCCGACATAGGCTTGAGAATCTTACGGGAACACTTGTACTGTTTCTAAATTAAGTGTAGGCGTGGGAGGAGGGTGCTTCCTGCGCACTAATAACAGCACGCTTGTCAATTGTGGATGCTAATCATTCGCTTGTATCTTCCTAGACACATCTGCTGGTTGTGAATTATTCCACTTGCATGGCAAGGTGCGCATGTAGGTGTGTTAAAAATTCTGGAGGCACTGGGTATAGATCCCAGTATACATCGCATACTAAGCGAGCGCTCTACCATCTGAGCTACGCCCGCCCCCCCGAAGACAAATGGTGCTACATACAGCCATATAGACGACACAGACCCTTGCACTCCCATTATTCAGCAGACAAACACTACTCTCTATGTATCCGTTAGGGTGTCTTTCAGGTTTCGTGCATTCTGTATCGAATCGTAGTTGGCCACAATGAAAGTGGCACGTATAACGTCGAAAATAGAATTCGGACACCGCTCTGAGTAAGAGCAACGTGTTGTCCACCCTCTAGACTTCAATGAGGTTAAGCCGCGATACCTAAGACATATCTGCACTCGATGACACCTCGATAACAGCCGGTCCCCACACTTACATCTTGCTCTCCTTACGTCAGTATACATCATATCAGTCTGTGACGCTGGCTTTGCAACATCTTGCGTGCCTTTAGGTTCGCCGCGACCAACACTTACCATGCACTGACCACAAAAAATGTAGGCGCCGCGGCTTGAACCCTGGACCTTTCACATGCCAAGCGAACGCTCTACCAACTGAGCTACGCCCCATGCACGAGCAAACTGCGCTATTCCCCATTCTTTGCGACTCAGATGCGCACGGACACGATGGTTGGTTGGTTTGTAGCGGTGAAGGGAGCAGAGTACAAAGGCGCGGACCCGTTCATATACACAAAACTTCCAAGTAGTTTCGATGCTCTGGTATTACAAATGCAAATTCCGTCTGTTTTTAACGTCTTAAATTGAAAGAGCCGTCACAAATTGCTCCGTTTTCACTCCTTGTCGACAATCATACAGCACCTGAGGTAACAAACACATCTCGAGCCCCATTGTGCACTCCATTATTCATGCCAACTCAGTGCCTCGCTCTTTACTACTGTGTACCAATCTTGTCGTCCAACTGCAAAACACTGGGCCACAACAAGTTTCCGCGTCTCCATTGCACTGCGCATACTACGAATCGCTCCCCTAACTTGGCACTCATCCTCGCAGCCGACTTTTCCGACTTTCCACGACGCTCACGCTAGTGACAGCATTATTTATAGTTCGGCGTCGCGCCAAAGCGAATGAGCACATTTCGCCTACGGCTTAGGCCGCCCTCCTAGTGTGGCTGCTCGGTGTCTGCAGGCAGCGAGGGTCTGCAAGCTTCCTGTGTTCGCACCTATGTCACCTGTGCTTGCTTGTCAGAGACAGACTATCGCAAAACATACAACTCACTCCATGAATTGATTGCTACGGCATCTGTTATCAGCAGTCACAACTAGCAACACCAGTAGCAGCTGACTGCACGCAAAGAATAGGAATGTGCAGTGGGATTTACGTGAACTCAGCGCAAGGCAGATCTTTCCGACATAGGCTTGAGTATCTTACGGGAACACTTGTACTGTTTCTAAATTAAGTGTAGGCGTGGGAGGAGGGTGCTTCCTGCGCACTAATAACAGCACGCTTGTCAATTGTGGATGCTAATCATTCGCTTGTATCTTCCTAGACACATCTGCTGGTTGTGAATTATTCCACTTGCATGGCAAGGTGCGCATGTAGGTGTGTTAAAAATTCTGGAGGCACTGGGTATAGATCCCAGTATAGATCGCATACTAAGCGAGCGCTCTACCATCTGAGCTACGCCCGCCCCCCCGAAGACTAATGGTGCTACATACAGCCATATAGACGACACAGACCCTTGCACTCCCATTATTCAGCAGACAAACACTACTCTCTATGTATCCGTTAGGGTGTCTTTCAGGTTTCGTGCATTCTGTATCGAATCGTAGTTGGCCACAATGAAAGTGGCACGTATAACGTCGAAAATAGAATTCGGACACCGCTCTGAGTAAGAGCAACGTGTTGTCCACCCTCTAGACTTCAATGAGGTTAAGCCGCGATACCTAAGACATATCTGCACTCGATGACACCTCGATAACAGCCGGTCCCCACACTTACATCTTGCTCTCCTTACGTCAGTATACATCATATCAGTCTGTGACGCTGGCTTTGCAACATCTTGCGTGCCTTTAGGTTCGCCGCGACCAACACTTACCATGCACTGACCACAAAAAATGGAGGCGCCCCGGCTTGAACCCTGGACCTTTCACATGCCAAGCGAACGCTCTACCAACTGAGCTACGCCCCATGCACGAGCAAACTGCGCTATTCCCCATTCTTTGCGACTCAGATGCGCACGGACACGATGGTTGGTTGGTTTGTAGCGGTGAAGGGAGCAGAGTACAAAGGCGCGGACCCGTTCATATACACAAAACTTCCAAGTAGTTTCGATGCTCTGGTATTACAAATGCAATTTCCGTCTGTTTTTAACGTCTTAAATTGAAAGAGCCATCACAAATTGCTCCGTTTTCACTCCTTGTCGACAATCATACAGCACCTGAGGTAACAAACACATCTCGAGCCCCATTGTGCACTCCATTATTCATGCCAACTCAGTGCCTCGCTCTTTACTACTGTGTACCAATCTTGTCGTCCAACTGCAAAACACTGGGCCACAACAAGTTTCCGCGTCTCCATTGCACTGCGCATACTACAAAACGCTCCCCAAACTTGGCACTCACCCTCGCAGCCGACTTTTCCGACTTTCCACGACGCTCACGCTAGTGACAGCATTATTTATAGTTCGACGTCGCGCCAAAGCGAATGAGCACATTTCACCTACGGCTTAGGCCGCCCTCCTAGTGTGGCTGCTCGGTGTCTGCAGGCAGCGAGGGTCTGCAAGCTTCCTGTGTTCGCACCTATGTCACCTGTGCTTGCTTGTCAGAGACAGACTATCGCAAAACATACAACTCACTCCATGAATTGATTGCTACGGCATCTGTTATCAGCAGTCACAACTAGCAACACCAGTAGTAGCTGACTGCACGCAAAGAATAGGAATGTGCAGTGGGATTTACGTGAACTCAGCGCAAGGCAGATCTTTCCGACATAGGCTTGAGAATCTTACGGGAACACTTGTACTGTTTCTAAATTAAGTGTAGGCGTGGGAGGAGGGTGCTTCCTGCGCACTAATAACAGCACGCTTGTCAATTGTGGATGCTAATCATTCGCTTGTATCTTCCTAGACACATCTGCTGGTTGTGAATTATTCCACTTGCATGGCAAGGTGCGCATGTAGGTGTGTTAAAAATTCTGGAGGCACTGGGTATAGATCCCAGTACCGCTCGCATACTAAGCGAGCGCTCTACCATCTGAGCTACGCCCGCCCTCCCGAAGACTAATGGTGCTACATACAGCCATATAGACGACACAGACCCTTGCACTCCCATTATTCAGCAGACAAACACTACTCTCTATGTAGCCGTTAGGGTGTCTTTCAGGTTTCGTGCATTCTGTACCGAATCGTAGTTGGCCACAATGAAAGTGGCATGTATAACGTCGAAAATAGAATTCGGACACCGCTCTGAGTAAGACCAACGTGTTGTCCACCCTCTAGACTTCAATGAGGTTAAGCCGCGATACCTAAGACAGATCTGCACTCGATGACACCTCGATAACAGCCGGTCCCCACACTTACATCTTGCTCTCCTTACGTCAGTATACATCATATCAGTCTGTGACGCTGGCTTTGCAACATCTTGCGTGCCTTTAGGTTCGCCGCGACCAACACTTACCATGCACTGACCACAAAAAATGGAGACGCCGCGACTTGAACCCTGGCCCTTTCACATGCCAAGCGAACGCTCTACCAACTGAGCTACGCCCCATGCACGAGCAAACTGCCGCCATTCCCCATTCTTTGCGACTCAGATGCGCACGGACACGATGGTTGTTGGTTTGTAGCGGTGAAGGGAGCAGAGTACAAAGGCGCGGACCCGTTCATATACACAAAAGTTCCAAGTAGTTTCGATGCTCTGGTATTACAAATGCAAATTCCGTCTGTTTTTAACGTCTTAAATTGAAAGAGCCGTCACAAATTGCTCCGTTTTCACTCCTTGTCGACAATCATACAGCACCTGAGGTAACAAACACATCTCGAGCCCCATTGTGCACTCCATTATTCATGCCAACTCAGTGCCTCGCTATTTACTACTGTGTACCAATCTTGTCGTCCAACTGCAAAACACTGGGCCACAACAAGTTTCCGGGTCTCCATTGCACTGCGCATACTACAAAACGCTCCCCAAACTTGGCACTCACCCTCGCAGCCGACTTTTCCGACTTTCCACGACGCTCACGCTAGTGACAGCATTATTTATAGTTCGACGTCGCGCCAAAGCGAATGAGCACATTTCACCTACGGCTTAGGCCGCCCTCCTAGTGTGGCTGCTCGGTGTCTGCAGGCAGCGAGGGTCTGCAAGCTTCCTGTGTTCGCACCTATGTCACCTGTGCTTGCTTGTCAGAGACAGACTATCGCAAAACATACAACTCACTCCATGAATTGATTGCTACGGCATCTGTTATCAGCAACACCAGTAGCAGCTGACTGCACGCAAAGAATAGGAATGTGCAGTGGGATTTACGTGAACTCAGCGCAAGGCAGATCTTTCCGACATAGGCTTGAGAATCTTACGGGAACACTTGTAGTGTTTCTAAATTAAGTGTAGGCGTGGGAGGAGGGTGCTTCCTGCGCACTAATAACAGCACGCTTGTCAATTGTGGATGCTAATCATTCGCTTGTATCTTCCTAGACACATCTGCTGGTTGTGAATTATTCCACTTGCATGGCAAGGTGAGCATGTAGGTGTGTTAAAAATTCTGGAGGCACTGGGTATAGATACCAGTACCTCTCGCATACTAAGCGAGCGCTATACCATCTGAGCTACGCCCGCCCTCCCGAAGATTAATGGTGCTACATACAGCCATATAGACGACACAGACCCTTGCACTCCCATTATTCAGCAGACAAACACTACTCTCTATGTAGCCGTTAGGGTGTCTTTCAGGTTTCGTGCATTCTGTATCGAATCGTAGTTGGCCACAATGAAAGTGGCACGTATAACGTCGAAAATAGAATTCGGACACCGCTCTGAGTAAGACCAACGTGTTGTCCACCCTCTAGACTTCAATGAGGTTAAGCCGCGATACCTAAGACAGATCTGCACTCGATGACACCTCGATAACAGCCGGTCCCCACACTTACATCTTGCTCTCCTTACGTCAGTATACATCATATCAGTCTGTGACGCTGGCTTTGCAACATCTTGCGTGCCTTTAGGTTCGCCGCGACCAACACTTACCATGCACTGACCACAAAAAATGGAGGCGCCGCGGCTTGAACCCTGGCCCTTGCACATGCCAAGCGAACGCTCTACCAACTGAGCTACGCCCCATGCACGAGCAAACTGCGCTATTCCCCATTCTTTGCACTCAGATGCGCACGGACACGATGGTTGTTGGTTTGTAGCGGTGAAGGGAGCAGAGTACAAAGGCGCGGACCCGTTCATATACACAAAAGTTCCAAGTAGTTTCGATGCTCTGGTATTACAAATGCAAATTCCGTCTGTTTTTAACGTCTTAAATTGAAAGAGCCGTCACAAATTGCTCCGTTTTCACTCCTTGTCGACAATCATACAGCACCTGAGGTAACAAACACATCTCGAGCCCCATTGTGCACTCCATTATTCATGCCAACTCAGTGCCTTGCTCTTTACTACTGTGTACCAATCTTGTCGTCCAACTGCAAAACACTGGGCCACAACAAGTTTCCGCGTCTCCATTGCACTGCGCATACTACGAATCGCTCCCCAAACTTGGCACTCACCCTCGCAGCCGACTTTTCCGACTTTCCACGACGCTCACGCTAGTGACAGCATTATTTATAGTTCGACGTCGCGCCAAAGCGAATGAGCACATTTCGCCTAGGGCTTAGGCCGCCCTCCTAGTGTGGCTGCTCGGTGTCTGCAGGCAGCGAGGGTCTGCAAGCTTCCTGTGTTCGCACCTATGTCACCTGTGCTTGCTTGTCAGAGACAGACTATCGCAAAACATACAACTCACTCCATGAATTGATTGCTACGGCATCTGTTATCAGCAGTCACAACTAGCAACACCAGTAGCAGCTGACTGCACGCAAAGAATAGGAATGTGCAGTGGGATTTACGTGAACTCAGCGCAAGGCAGATCTTTCCGACATAGGCTTGAGAATCTTACGGGAACACTTGTACTGTTTCTAAATTAAGTGTAGGCGTGGGAGGAGGGTGCCTCCTGCTCACTAATAACAGCACGCTTGTCAATTGTGGATGCTAATCATTCGCTTGTATCTTCCTAGACACATCTGCTGGTTGTGAATTATTCCACTTGCATGGCAAGGTGCGCATGTAGGTGTGTTAAAAATTCTGGAGGCACTGGGTATAGATACCAGGACCTCTCGCATACTAAGCGAGCGCTATACCATCTGAGCTACGCCCGCCCTCCCGAAGACTAATGGTACTACATACAGCCATATAGACGACACAGACCCTTACACTCCCATTATTCAGCAGACAATCACTACTCTCTATGTATCCGTTAGGGTGTCTTTCAGGTTTCGTGCATTCTGTATCGAATCGTAGTTGGCCACAATGAAAGTGGCACGTATAACGTCGAAAATAGAATTCGGACACCGCTCTGAGTAAGACCAACGTGTTGTCCACCCTCTAGACTTCAATGAGGTTAAGCCGCGATACCTAAGACAGATCTGCACTCGATGACACCTCGATAACAGCCGGTCCCCACACTTACATCTTGCTCTCCTTACGTCAGTATACATCATATCAGTCTGTGACGCTGGCTTTGCAACATCTTGCGTGCCTTTAGGTTCGCCGCGACCAACACTTACCATGCAATGACCACAAAAAATTGAGGCGCCGCGGCTTGAACCCTGGACCTTTCACATGCCAAGCGAACGCTCTACCAACTGAGCTACGCCCCATGCACGAGCAAACTGCGCAATTCCCCATTCTTTGCGACTCAGATGCGCACGGACACGATGGTTGGTTGGTTTGTAGCGGTGAAGGGAGCAGAGTACAAAGGCGCGGACCCGTTCATATACACAAAACTTCCAAGTAGTTTCGATGCTCTGGTATTACAAATGCAAATTCCGTCTGTTTTTAACGTCTTAAATTGAAAGAGCCGTCACAAATTGCTCCGTTTTCACTCCTTGTCGACAATCATACAGCACCTGAGGTACCAAACACATCTCGAGCCCCATTGTGCACTCCATTATTCATGCCAACTCAGTGCCTCGCTCTTTACTACTGTGTACCAATCTTGTCGTCCAACTGCAAAACACTGGGCCACAACAAGTTTCCGCGTCTCCATTGCACTGCGCATACTACTAATCGCTCCCCAAACTTGGCACTCACCCTCGCAGCCGACTTTTCCGACTTTCCACGACGCTCACGCTAGTGACAGCATTATTTATAGTTCGACGTCGCGCCAAAGCGAATGAGCACATTTCGCCTAGGGCTTAGGCCGCCCTCCTAGTGTGGCTGCTCGGTGTCTGCAGGCAGCGAGGGTCTGCAAGCTTCCTGTGTTCGCACCTATGTCACCTGTGCTTGCTTGTCAGAGACAGACTATCGCAAAACATACAACTCACTCCATGAATTGATTGCTACGGCATCTGTTATCAGCAGTCACAACTAGCAACACCAGTAGCAGCTGACTGCACGCAAAGAATAGGAATGTGCAGTGGGATTTACGTGAACTCAGCGCAAGGCAGATCTTTCCGACATAGGCTTGAGATCTTACGGGAACACTTGTAGTGTTTCTAAATTAAGTGTAGGCGTGGGAGGAGGGTGCTTCCTGCGCACTAATAACAGCACGCTTGTCAATTGTGGATGCTAATCATTCGCTTGTATCTTCCTAGACACATCTGCTGGTTGTGAATTATTCCACTTGCATGGCAAGGTGAGCATGTAGGTGTGTTAAAAATTCTGGAGGCACTGGGTATAGATCCCAGTACCTCTCGCATACTAAGCGAGCGCTCTACCATCTGAGCTACGCCCGCCCCCCCCCCCCCCCCGAAGACTAATGGTGCTACATACAGCCATATAGACGACACAGACCCTTGCACTCCCATTATTCAGCAGACAAACACTACTCTCTATGTATCCGTAAGGGTGTCTTTCAGGTTTCGTGCATTCTGTATCGAATCGTAGTTGGCCACAATGAAAGTGGCACGTATAACGTCGAAAATAGAATTCGGACACCGCTCTGAGTAAGACCAACGTGTTGTCCACCCTCTAGACTTCAATGAGGTTAAGCCGCGATACCTAAGACAGATCTGCACTCGATGACACCTCGATAACAGCCGGTCCCCACACTTACATCTTGCTCTCCTTACGTCAGTATACATCATATCAGTCTGTGACGCTGGCTTTGCAACATCTTGCGTGCCTTTAGGTTCGCCGCGACCAACACTTACCATGCACTGACCACAAAAAATGGAGGCGCCGCGGCTTGAACCCTGGACCTTTCACATGCCAAGCGAACGCTCTACCAACTGAGCTCCGCCCAATGCACGAGCAAACGGCGCTATTCCCCATTCTTTGCGACTCAGATGCGCACGGACACGATGGTTGGTTGGTTTGTAGCGGTGAAGGGAGCAGAGTACAAAGGCGCGGACCCGTTCATATACACAAAAGTACCAAGTAGTTTCGATGCTCTGGTATTACAAATGCAAATTCCGTCTGTTTTTAACGTCTTAAATTGAAAGAGCCGTCACAAATTGCTCCGTTTTCACTCCTTGTCGACAGTCATACAGCACCTGAGGTAACAAACACATCTCGAGCCCCATTGTGCACTCCATTATTCATGCCAACTCAGTGCCTCGCTCTTTACTACTGTGTACCAATCTTGTCGTCCAACTGCAAAACACTGGGCCACAACAAGTTTCCGCGTCTCCATTGCACTGCGCATACTACGAATCGCTCCCCAAACTTGGCACTCACCCTCGCAGCCGACTTTTCCGACTTTCCACGACGCTCACGCCAGTGACAGCATTATTTATAGTTCGACGTCGCGCCAAAGCGAATGAGCACATTTCGCCTAGGGCTTAGGCCGCCCTCCTAGTGTGGCTGCTCGGTGTCTGCAGGCAGCGAGGGTCTGCAAGCTTCCTGTGTTCGCACCTATGTCACCTGTGCTTGCTTGTCAGAGACAGACTATCGCAAAACATACAACTCACTCCATGAATTGATTGCTACGGCATCTGTTATCAGCAGTCACAACTAGCAACACCAGTAGCAGCTGACTGCACGCAAAGAATAGGAATGTGCAGTGGGATTTACGTGAACTCAGCGCAAGGCAGATCTTTCCGACATAGGCTTGAGAATCGTACGGGAACACTTGTACTGTTTCTAAATTAAGTGTAGGCGTTGGTGGAGGGTGCTTCCTGCGCACTAATAACAGCACGCTTGTCAATTGTGGATGCTAATCATTCGCTTGTATCTTCCTAGACACATCTGCTGGTTTTGAATTATTCCACTTGCATGGCAAGGTGCGCATGTAGGTGTGTTAAAAATTCTGGAGGCACTGGGTATAGATCCCAGTACCTCTCGCATACCAAGCGAGCGCTCTACCATATGAGCTACGCCCGCCCCCCCCCGAAGACTAATGGTGCTACATACAGCCATATAGACGACACAGACCCTTGCACTCCCATTATTCATCAGACAAACACTACTCTCTATGTATCCGTTAGGGTGTCTTTCAGGTTTCCTGCATTCTGCATCGAATCGTAGTTGGCCACAATGAAAGTGGCACGTATAACGTCGAAAATAGAATTCGGACACCGCTCTGAGTAAGACCAACGTGTTGTCCACCCTCTAGACTTCAATGAGGTTAAGCCGCGATATCTAAGACAGATCTGCACTCGATGACACCTCGATAACAGCCGGTCCCCACACTTACATCTTGCTCTCCTTAACTCAGTATACATCATATCAGTCTGTGACGCTGGCTTTGCAACATCTTGCGTGCCTTTAGGTTCGCCGCGACCAACACTTACCATGCACTGACCACAAAAAATGGAGGCGCCGTGGCTTGAACCCTGGCCCTTTCACATGCCAAGCGAACGCTCTACCAACTGAGCTACGCCCCATGCACGAGCAAACTGTGCTATTCCCCATTCTTTGCGACTCAGATGCGCACGGACACGATGGTTGTTGGTTCGTAGCGGTGAAGGGAGCAGAGTACAAAGGCGCGGACCCGTTCATATACACAAAAGTTCCAAGTAGTTTCGATGCTCTGGTATTACAAATGCAAATTCCGTCTGTTTTTAACGTCTTAAATTGAAAGAGCCGTCACAAATTGCTCCGTTTTCACTCCTTGTCGACAATCATACAGCACCTGAGGTAACAAACACATCTCGAGCCCCATTGTGCACTCCATTATTCATGCCAACTCAGTGCATCGCTCTTTACTACTGTGTACCAATCTTGTTGTCCAACTGCAAAACACTGGGCCACAACAAGTTTCCGCGTCTCCATTGCACTGCGCATACTACGAATCGCTCCCCAAACTTGGCACTCACCCTCGCAGCCGACTTTTCCGACTTTCCACGACGCTCACGCCAGTGACAGCATTATTTATAGTTCGACGTCGCGCCAAAGCGAATGAGCACATTTCGCCTACGGCTTAGGCCGCCCTCCTAGTGTGGCTGTTCGGTGTCTGCAGGCAGCGAGGGTCTGCAACCTTCCTGTGTTCGCACCTATGTCACCTGTGCTTGCTTGTCAGAGACAGACTATCGCAAAACATACAACTCACTCCATGAATTGATTGCTACGGCATCTGTTATCAGCAGTCACAACTAGCAACACCAGTAGCAGCTGACTGCACGCAAAGAATAGGAATGTGCAGTGGGATTTACGTGAACTCAGCGCAAGGCAGATCTTTCCGACATAGGCTTGAGAATCTTACGGGAACACTTGTACTGTTTCTAAATTAAGTGTAGGCGTGGGAGGATGGTGCTTCCTGCGCACTAATAACAGCACGCTTGTCAGTTGTGGATGCTAATCATTCGCTTGTATCTTCCTAGACACATCTGCTGGTTGTGAATTATTCCACTTGCATGGCAAGGTGCGCATGTAGGTGTGTTAAAAATTCTGGAGGCACTGGGTATAGATCCCAGTACCTCTCGCATACTAAGCGAGCGCTCTACCATCTGAGCTACGCCCGCCCCTCCCGAAGTCTAAGGGTGCTACATACAGCCATATACACGACACAGACCCTTGCACTCCCATTATTCAGCAGACAAACACTACTCTCTATGTATCCGTTAGGGTGTCTTTCAGGTTTCGTGCATTCTGTATCGAATCGTAGTTGGCCACAATGAAAGTGGCACGTATAACGTCGAAAATAGAATTCGGACACCGCTCTGAGTAAGACCAACGTGTTGTCCACCCTCTAGACTTCAATGAGGTTAAGGCGCGATACCTAAGACAGATCTGCACTCGATGACACCTCGATAACAGCCGGTCCCCACACTTACATCTTGCTCTCCTTACGTCAGTATACATCATATCAGTCTGTGACGCTGGCTTTGCAACATCTTGCGTGCCTTTAGGTTCGCCGCGACCAACACTTACCATGCACTGACCACAAAAAATGGAGGCGCCGTGGCTTGAACCCTGGCCCTTTCACATGCCAAGCGAACGCTCTACCAACTGAGCTACGCCCCATGCACGAGCAAACTGCGCTATTCCCCATTCTTTGCGACTCAGATGCGCACGGACACGATGGTTGTTGGTTCGTAGCGGTGAAGGGAGCAGAGTACAAAGGCGCGGACCCGTTCATATACACAAAAGTTCCAAGTAGTTTCGATGCTCTGGTATTACAAATGCAAATTCCGTCTGTTTTTAACGTCTTAAATTGAAAGAGCCGTCACAAATTGCTCCGTTTTCACTCCTTGTCGACAATCATACAGCACCTGAGGTAACAAACACATCTCGAGCCCCATTGTGCACTCCATTATTCATGCCAACTCAGTGCATCGCTCTTTACTACTTTGTACCAATCTTGTCGTCCAACTGCAAAACACTGGGCCACAACAAGTTTCCGCGTCTCCATTGCACTGCGCATACTACGAATCGCTCCCCAAACTTGGCACTCACCCTCGCAGCCGACTTTTCCGACTTTCCACGACGCTCACGCCAGTGACAGCATTATTTATAGTTCGACGTCGCGCCAAAGCGAATGAGCACATTTCGCCTACGGCTTAGGCCGCCCTCCTAGTGTGGCTGTTCGGTGTCTGCAGGCAGCGAGGGTCTGCAACGTTCCTGTGTTCGCACCTATGTCACCTGTGCTTGCTTGTCAGAGACAGACTATCGCAAAACATACAACTCACTCCATGAATTGATTGCTACGGCATCTGTTATCAGCAGTCACAACTAGCAACACCAGTAGCAGCTGACTGCACGCAAAGAATAGGAATGTGCAGTGGGATTTACGTGAACTCAGCGCAAGGCAGATCTTTCCGACATAGGCTTGAGAATCTTACGGGAACACTTGTACTGTTTCTAAATTAAGTGTAGACGTGGGAGGATGGTGCTTCCTGCGCACTAATAACAGCACGCTTGTCAGTTGTGGATGCTAATCATTCGCTTGTATCTTCCTAGACACATCTGCTGGTTGTGAATTATTCCACTTGCATGGCAAGGTGCGCATGTAGGTGTGTTAAAAATTCTGGAGGCACTGGGTATAGATCCAAGTACCTCTCGCATACTAAGCGAGCGCTCTACCATCTGAGCTACGCCCGCCCCTCCCGAAGTCTAATGGTGCTACATACAGCCATATACACGACACAGACCCTTGCACTCCCATTATTCAGCAGACAAACACTACTCTCTATGTATCCGTTAGGGTGTCTTTCAGGTTTCGTGCATTCTGTATCGAATCGTAGTTGGCCACAATGAAAGTGGCACGTATAACGTCGAAAATAGAATTCGGACACCGCTCTGAGTAAGACCAACGTGTTGTCCACCCTCTAGACTTCAATGAGGTTAAGGCGCGATACCTAAGACAGATCTGCACTCGATGACACCTCGATAACAGCCGGTCCCCACACTTACATCTTGCTCTCCTTACGTCAGTATACATCATATCAGTCTGTGACGCTGGCTTTGCAACATCTTGCGTGCCTTTAGGTTCGCCGCGACCAACACTTACCATGCACTGACCACAAAAAATGGAGGCGCCGTGGCTTGAACCCTGGCCCTTTCACATGCCAAGCGAACGCTCTACCAACTGAGCTACGCCCCATGCACGAGCAAACTTTGCTATTCCCCATTCTTTGCGACTCAGATGCGCACGGACACGATGGTTGTTGGTTCGTAGCGGTGAAGGGAGCAGAGTACAAAGGCGCGGACCCGTTCATATACACAAAAGTTCCAAGTAGTTTCGATGCTCTGGTATTACAAATGCAAATTCCGTCTGTTTTTAACGTCTTAAATTGAAAGAGCCGTCACAAATTGCTCCGTTTTCACTCCTTGTCGACAATCATACAGCACCTGAGGTAACAAACACATCTCGAGCCCCATTGTGCACTCCATTATTCATGCCAACTCAGTGCATCGCTCTTTACTACTTTGTACCAATCTTGTCGTCCAACTGCAAAACACTGGGCCACAACAAGTTTCCGCGTCTCCATTGCACTGCGCATACTACGAATCGCTCCCCAAACTTGGCACTCACCCTCGCAGCCGACTTTTCCGACTTTCCACGACGCTCACGCCAGTGACAGCATTATTTATAGTTCGACGTCGCGCCAAAGCGAATGAGCCCATTTCGCCTACGGCTTAGGCCGCCCTCCTAGTGTGGCTGTTCGGTGTCTGCAGGCAGCGAGGGTCTGCAACCTTCCTGTGTTCGCACCTATGTCACCTGTGCTTGCTTGTCAGAGACAGACTATCGCAAAACATACAACTCACTCCATGAATTGATTGCTACGGCATCTGTTATCAGCAGTCACAACTAGCAACACCAGTAGCAGCTGACTGCACGCAAAGAATAGGAATGTGCAGTGGGATTTACGTGAACTCAGCGCAAGGCAGATCTTTCCGACATAGGCTTGAGAATCTTACGGGAACACTTGTACTGTTTCTAAATTAAGTGTAGACGTGGGAGGATGGTGCTTCCTGCGCACTAATAACAGCACGCTTGTCAGTTGTGGATGCTAATCATTCGCTTGTATCTTCCTAGACACATCTGCTGGTTGTGAATTATTCCACTTGCATGGCAAGGTGCGCATGTAGGTGTGTTAAAAATTCTGGAGGCACTGGGTATAGATCCCAGTACCTCTCGCATACTAAGCGAGCGCTCTACCATCTGAGCTACGCCCGCCCCTCCCGAAGTCTAATGGTGCTACATACAGCCATATACACGACACAGACCCTTGCACTCCCATTATTCAGCAGACAAACACTACTCTCTATGTATCCGTTAGGGTGTCTTTCAGGTTTCGTGCATTCTGTATCGAATCGTAGTTGGCCACAATGAAAGTGGCACGTATAACGTCGAAAATAGAATTCGGACACCGCTCTGAGTAAGACCAACGTGTTGTCCACCCTCTAGACTTCAATGAGGTTAAGGCGCGATACCTAAGACAGATCTGCACTCGATGACACCTCGATAACAGCCGGTCCCCACACTTACATCTTGCTCTCCTTACGTCAGTATACATCATATCAGTCTGTGACGCTGGCTTTGCAACATCTTGCGTGCCTTTAGGTTCGCCGCGACCAACACTTACCATGCACTGACCACAAAAAATGGAGGCGCCGCGGCTTGAACCCTGGCCCTTTCACATGCCAAAGCGAAACGCTCTACCAACTGAGCTACGCCCCATGCACGAGCAAACTGCGCTATTCCCCATTCTTTGCGACTCAGATGCGCACGGACACGATGGTTGGTTGGTTTGTAGCGGTGAAGGGAGCAGAGTACAAAGGCGCGGACCCGTTCATATACACAAAAGTTCCAAGTAGTTTTGATGCTCTGGTATTACAAATGCAAATTCCGTCTGTTTTTAACGTCTTAAATTGAAAGAGCCGTCACAAATTGCTCCGTTTTCACTCCTTGTCGACAATCATACAGCACCTGAGGTAACAAACGCATCTCGAGCCCCATTGTGCACTCCATTATTCATGCCAACTCAGTGCCTCGCTCTTTACTACTGTGTACCAATCTTGTCGTCCAACTGCAAAACACTGGGCCACAACAAGTTTCCGCGTCTCCATTGCACTGCGCATACTACGAAACGCTCCCCAAACTTGGCACTCACCCTCGCAGCCGACTTTTCCGACTTTCCACGACGCTCACGCAACGCTCACGCTAGTGACAGCATTATTTATAGTTCGACGTCGCGCCAAAGTGAATGAGCACATTTCGCCTAGGGCTTAGGCCGCCCTCCTAGTGTGGCTGCTCGGTGTCTGCAGGCAGCGAGGGTCTGCAAGCTTCCTGTGTTCGCACCTATGTCACCTGTGCTTGCTTGTCAGAGACAGACTATCGCAAAACATACAACTCACTCCATGAATTGATTGCTACGGCATCTGTTATCAGCAGTCACAACTAGCAACACCAGTAGCAGCTGACTGCACGCAAAGAATAGGAATGTGCAGTGGGATTTACGTGAACTCAGCGCAAGGCAGATCTTTCCGACATAGGCTTGAGAATCTTACGGGAACACTTGTACTGTTTCTAACTTAAGTGTAGGTGTGGGAGGAGTGTGCTTCCTGCGCACTAATAACAGCACGCTTGTCAATTGTGGATGCTAATCATTCGCTTGTATCTTCCTAGACACATCTGCTGGTTGTGAATTATTGCACTTGCATGGCAAGGTGCGCATGTAGGTGTGTTAAAAATTCTGGAGGCACTGGGTATAGATCCCAGTATAGATCACATACTAAGCGAGCGCTCTACCATCTGAGCTACGCCCGCCCCCCCGAAGACTAATGGTGCTACATACAGCCATATAGACGACACAGACCCTTGCACTCCCATTATTCAGCAGACAAACACTACTCTCTATGTATCCGTTAGGGTGTCTTTCAGGTTTCGTGCATTCTGTATCGAATCGTAGTTGGCCACAATGAAAGTGGCACGTATAACGTCGGAAACAGAATTCGGACACCGCTCTGAGTAAGACCAACGTGTTGTCCACCCTCTTGACTTCAATGAGGTTAAGCCGCGATACCTAAGACAGATCTGCACTCGATGACACCTCGATAACAGCCGGTCCCCACACTTACATCTTGCTCTCCTTACGTCAGTATACATCATATCAGTCTGTGACGCTGGCTTTGCAACATCTTGCGTGCCTTTAGGTTCGCCGCGACCAACACTTACCATGCACTGACCACAAAATATGGAGGCGCCGCGGCTTGAACCGTGGACCTTTCACATGCCAAGCGAACGCTCTACCAACTGAGCTACGCCCCATGCACGAGCAAACTGCGCTATTCCCCACTCTTTGCGACTCAGATGCACACGGACACGATGGTTGGTTGGTTTGTAGCGGTGAAGGGAGGAGAGTACAAAGGCGCGGACCCGTTCATATACACAAAAGTTCCAAGTAGTTTCGATGCTCTGGTATTACAAATGCAAATTCCGTCTGTTTTTAACGTCTTAAATTGAAAGAGCCGTCACAAATTGCTTCGTTTTCATTCCTTGACGACAATCATACAGCACCTGAGGTAACAAACACATCTCGAGCCCCATTGTGCACTCCATTATTCATGCCAACTCAGTGCCTCGCTCTTTACTACTGTGTACCAATCTTGTCGTCCAACTGCAAAACACTGGGCCACAACAAGTTTCCTCGTCTCCATTGCACTGCGCATACTACGAAACGCTCCCCAAACTTGGCACTCACCCTCGCAGCCGACTTTTCCGACTTTCCACGACGCTCACGCTAGTGACAGCATTATTTATAGTTCGACGTCGCGCCAAAGCGAATGAGCACATTTCACCTACGGCTTAGGCCGCCCTCCTAGTTGTGGCTGCTCGGTGTCTGCAGGCAGCGAGGGTCTGCAAGCTTCCGGTGTTCGCACCTATGTCACCTGTGCTTGCTTGTCAGAGACAGACTATCGCAAAACATACAACTCACTCCATGAATTGATTGCTACGGCATCTGTTATCAGCAGTCACAACTAGCAACACCAGTAGCAGCTGACTGCACGCAAAGAATAGGAATGTGCAGTGGGATTTACGTGAACTCAGCGCAAGGCAGATCTTTCCGACATAGGCTTGAGAATCTTACGGGAACACTTGTACTGTTTATAAATTAAGTGTAGACGTGGGAGGAGGGTGCTTCCTGCGCACTAATAACAGCACGCTTGTCAATTGTGGATGCTAATCATTCGCTTGTATCTTCCTAGACACATCTGCTGGTTGTGAATTATTCCACTTGCATGGCAAGGTGCGCATGTAGGTGTGTTAAAAATTCTGGAGGCACTGGGTATAGATCCCAGTATAGATCACATACTAAGCGAGCGCTCTACCATCTGAGCTACGCCCGCCCCCCCCGAAGACTAATGGTGCTACATACAGCCATATAGACGACACAGACCCTTGCACTCCCATTATTCAGCAGACAAACACTACTCTCTATGTATCCGTTAGGGTGTCTTTCAGGTTTCGTGCATTCTGTATCGAATCGTAGTTGGCCACAACGAAAGTGGCACGTATAACGTCGAAAATAGAATTCGGACACCGCTCTGAGTAAGACCAACGTGTTGTCCACCCTCTAGACTTCAATGAGGTTAAGCCGCGATACCTAAGACAGATCTGCACTCGATGACACCTCGATAACAGCCGGTCCCCACACTTACATCTTGCTCTCCTTACGTCAGTATACATCATATCAGTCTGTGACGCTGGCTTTGCAACATCTTGCGTGCCTTTAGGTTCGCCGCGACCAACACTTACCATGCACTGACCACAAAATATGGAGGCGCCGCGGCTTGAACCGTGGACCTTTCACATGCCAAGCGAACGCTCTACCAACTGAGCTACGCCACATGCACGAGCAAACCTCGCTATTCCCCACTCTTTGCGACTCAGATGCACACGGACACGATGGTTGGTTGGTTTGTAGCGGTGAAGGGAGCAGAGTACAAAGGCGCGGACCCGTTCATATACACAAAAGTTCCAATTAGTTTTGATGCTCTGGTATTACAAATGCAAATTCCGTCTGTTTTTAACGTATTAAATTGAAAGAGCCGTCACAAATTGCTCCGTTTTCACTCCATGTCGACAATCATACAGCACCTGAGGTAACAAACACATCTCGAGCCCCATTGTGCACTCCATTATTCATGCCAACTCAGTGCCTCGCTCTTTACTACTGTGTACCAATCTTGTCGTCCAACTGCAAAACACTGGGCCACAACAAGTTTCCGCGTCTCCATTGCACTGCGCATACTACGAAACGCTCCCCAAACTTGGCACTCACCCTCGCAGCCGACTTTTCCGACTTTCCACGACGCTCACGCTAGTGACAGCATTATTTATAGTTCGACGTCGCGCCAAAGCGAATGAGCACATTTCACCTACGGCTTAGGCCGCCCTCCTAGTGTGGCTGCTCGGTGTCTGCAGGCAGCGAGGGTCTGCAAGCTTCCTGTGTTCGCACCTATGTCACCTGTGCTTGCTTGTCAGAGACAGACTATCGCAAAACATACAACTCACTCCATGAATTGATTGCTACGGCATCTGTTATCAGCAGTCACAACTAGCAACACCAGTAGCAGCTGACTGCACGCAAAGAATAGGAATGTGCAGTGGGATTTACGTGAACTCAGCGCAAGGCAGATCTTTCCGACATAGGCTTGAGAATCTTACGGGAACACTTGTACTGTTTCTAAATTAAGTGTAGGCGTGGGAGGAGGGTGCTTCCTGCGCACTAATAACAGCACGCTTGTCAATTGTGGATGCTAATCATTCGCTTGTATCTTCCTAGACACATCTGCTGGTTGTGAATTATTCCACTTGCATGGCAAGGTGCGCATGTAGGTGTGTTAAAAATTCTGGAGGCACTGGGTATAGATCCCAGTATAGATCGCATACTAAGCGAGCGCTCCACCATCTGAGCTACTCCCGCCCCCCCGAAGACTAATGGTGCTACATACAGCCATATAGACGACACAGACCCTTGCACTCCCATTATTCAGCAGACAAACACTACTCTCTATGTATCCGTTAGGGTGTCTTTCAGGTTTCGTGCATTCTGTATCGAATCGTAGTTGGCCACAATGAAAGTGGCACGTATAACGTCGAAAATAGAATTCGGACACCGCTCTGAGTAAGACCAACGTGTTGTCCACCCTCTAGACTTCAATGAGGTTAAGCCGCGATACCTAAGACAGATCTGCACTCGATGACACCTCGATAACAGCCGGTCCCCACACTTACATCTTGCTCTCCTTACGTCAGTATACATCATATCAGTCTGTGACGCTGGCTTTGCAACATCTTGCTTGCCTTTAGGTTCGCCGCGACCAACACTTACCATGCACTGACCACAAAAAATTAAGGCGCCGCGGCTTGAACCCTGGACCTTTCACATGCCAAGCGAACGCTCTACCAACTGAGCTACGCCCCATGCACGGGCAAACGGCACTATTCCCC